>NC_092719.1:58590243-59299410 GCF_047496885.1 Scyliorhinus torazame
GCCGCATTGGAGACTGTTAAATAAGTTAAAAGCCCATGGTGTTAAGGGTAAGATCCTGGCATGGATAGAGGATTGGCTGACTGGCAGAAGGCAGAGAGTGAGGATAAAGGGGTCTTTCTCAGGATGGCAGCCTGTGACTAGTGGCCCTGTAGTGATCCCCTCAGGATCTTATATGTTTCAATCAAGTCGTCTCTCACTCTTCTAAACTCCCGTGGATAAAAGCCTAGCCTGTCCAGCCTTTCCTTATACGACAACCCAACCATATGAGATATAGTCTGGAAAACCTTCTCTGAACTGCTTTCAATGCACTTACATCTTTCCTTCGATAAAATGACCAACACTGTACACATAAGTCCAAATGTGGCCCCATTAGTGCCCTGTACAGCTGAAGCATCAGTACCAAGCCCTTGTCAGCTCCAGCTCCAACAATTTACTCAGGGCGGGATTTTCTGTGCAACCCGCCATGTGTTTCAGAGCAGAGGCAGTCCACCATTGGCCAGCAGTGGGATCTTCTGGTCCAGGCATTGTGAATGGGATTTCCTGTTGAATGCACCCCTTGCCACCAAGAAACCTGAGCTGGCAGCGCACCCCCACCAGTGGGTTTTGTGGTGGCATGGGGTTGTTACAATAGAAATCCCATTGACTATCGATGGGAAGGTTGAATCCAGTCACCAGTGAACAGTGCATGGCCGAGAAACACACAGCTGGCAAATCAGAGAATCCCGTCCATGTTCTTTGCTACAGAGAATGGCGTCTATCCCTCTGACAATACGCTGCCCTTCTACCACAACCTTCCTTTTTACATCCTCCACTTGAATGGCTTCCTGTACCATGGTGCCATGGTCAGTTAGCTCAACCACTCTGAAATCGCCACTTTCATCTCAGCAAGCTCAAAATACATCAACAGAATATGCTGGATAAACTCAGCTGGTCTGGCTGCATCTGTGGGGAGAGAAACAGAGTTAATGTTGCAAGTCCATACGGCCCTTCAGCAGAACTGAAAAGGGATAGAAATGTAACGAATTATATACTTGGAGAGGGGGATGGTGCAGAATGGTCAGGGATAGGTTGGAGCTAAGGAGAGATTGACAAAGAAGTCATGGAAATAAGACAAAGAGGGTGTGAATGGTGCTATTAAAGACTGAATAATTGCTAATAGTGGCATAAAAGTAAGACAACAGAATATGTTATGAGTAGGATGAAGGTCTGTGCCCAGTGAAAACAAAACTGAAAAACAAAGGTCAGATGGCTGTATAGAGGGGGCCAAGGGAACTAAAAACCAAAAGTGGGGGTCAAGATGGAAGGGATACTCACAGGCTAAAGTGTTGAACTTAATGTTGAGCCCACAAGGCTGTAACAAGCCTAATCGGAAGATGAGGGGCAGAATTCTCCGTAGCTTAACGCCAAAATTGGGATCGGCTATCGGCGGAGAATGGCTTCCAACACCGGATCCGGGGCAGGCGCCAGTTTGACGCTCATTCGTAATACTCCGCCCCTCCAAATCAGGGTCACTGTTGGCACGTCTTCACCCGGCCCACCCGCGATGTTCCGCCCACGATGGGCCAGGTTCCTAACGGTGCGGGCCACATGTGGTCCCAGCAGTCGGGAACCCAGCATGCCGGCTGCGGACAGTGTCCAGCGCAACCACACACGTCCGCGATCCGTTCCGCTGGCCGAGGGACTTCAGCTAGGGCTGGGGGGCTGTGGTGAGGGGTGGACGGGGGGTTGGCTGCAGGGTAGGGGTGGACGGGTTAAGGTTCCAGCACGGCCGGCGCCATTTTTTCCGGCGCGACCGGTGCAGGCTGTCAGTCCTGCGCATGAGCGTCCCGGGATCCATGGGTGGTTCATGTGGCGTCATTGCTAGCCCCTCACTGGTACTGGAATTGGTGAGGGGTTCACGCTGATTTTTCCATCGTGATCCACCCACGGATTCTCTGTTGGTGACGGCACTTAGCCATTGGAACGGAGAATTCCGCCCGAGGTATTTTTCTTTCAGTGACCTTGATTCATGCTGCCTAAGGCTCTGCTGCAGCCCAAACTTGAAATTAATATGTATAGTGCCCTCCTGCAATCTTGCAATGCAGAATGAGAAACAAAATGCACTGTGATCGAAATGCCCACAGACTCGGCTCTCTAACACCTCGCAAAATGAGCAAGATCCAGACCATGACCAGTTGGTGTTGGTACACAGCCATACCCCGCAATGGTTATGTGTTAGCCTCAGATGGTACTCACTACGTACACACCCACCATCACCTCCTACAGGTATCGGAACCAGCGCTAATAGTTGACACAGCATTTCAGTCATCCGGCCGATGGCATAGGCCTCCCGCACCAGTGGACATGCAGACTCCTCCAGAGGCCATCGCATTGAGCTCTGCATCCACAGAACATGCTGACGGAATGTTCTGAGTCAATCCACAGTAAGCACACTGCCCTGAAAAAGACTACAACATAACCCACATTAACCACACGCTGAAGGCACCTGAGCAAACTGAACATGGGGTTCCAGGACTTTCTTACCACCAAACTGGTTTTCGAATCTCATCATTCTAACTCAGTGCACAAAGTTGACATTGAGCTGTCATGTCTTTTACATTGTGGTACATCAATCTGCCAAGCTACCTGTCTGACAAAGAACAAGGATGTGCAGGAAATGCAATGCATTTAATTACTGTGTTGTGTCAGTATTCCCGCCTGAAAAATATATATGCTTTTTTCATGGTTGAATTACCTTCTGTCAATTGTGTTTGGAAATAGAAGAAAGAAATTGACAGGTGAATGGATTTGGTGGACGATTCAGACGGAGATGACTGATGACTCAACATAACCACATTCATTGAGGGCAGAGAGCACTTTTAGAGTGTAACATAGATCTGCCCTGAAAAGTGTTGAAAGGTTAGAGTACTTGGACAGGAACATGTGACTCTGCAGGTCAGTAGGTTTTGCTGATTTGAGACTCTTGAAAACCTGGGATTCCTTTCTCACTGGGGCTGGTCATTAATAGGATCTCTTGGTTAGAACAGGATATTTTTCGATGTATAATTCAGCAAATATGATTTATCCTGCTGGCATCACATTGCTCTATCACATGGAATTTTCAGCACAGTAACAGGTTGGCTGGTCCAGCTCATCTATGCCCATATTTCTGAGTTCTTTATTGGATTTCTTAGTGACTATTATAAATTGATGATCTGCAGTTTATGTTACCCCAACAAGAGGAGACATCTCCTCTACATCTATCTGATTAAACTCCTTCAGTCATAAAGACACCTCCATTAGATCCCTGCTCAGTCTTTACTTTACTGGGGAAGAGCCTGAAGGTTTTCAATCATTACAGTTAGTTTGCAAAAAGAATTTAGAGTCCCAATTCATTTTTTCCAATTAAGGGGCAATTTACCATGACCAATCCACCTACCCTGCACATCTTTGGGTTGTGGGGGCGAAACCCACACAAACACGGGGAAAATGTGCAAACTCCACAAGGACAGTGACCCTAGTTCTTGTTAACTGATGTGGGCACCTCTCTCCACTGGGCGATCAGTAATGCCCCCTAAAGCTAGGCAGGACCCCTCTCCTCTCCACAAAACTGATTTTTGTACCTGTGACGTGCGACGCTGCAGCAGATGTATAAACAGAAAATGTTGGATAAGCTCAGCAAGTCAGGCAGCATCTGTGAAGAGGGAAACAAGAGTTAACATTTCGACTCCAAAATTACCTTTCTTCAGAACATGTTTGACGCATTGCGTTCCACCACAAAACTTCCAAACCTGCTGCAAAACTGCAGTTCTCACTGTGACACCAAATCTGCTGCACGCACTTAAATCCTCCAACCCAAGTGCTGTTTCCCCCCCCGATGTGAACTTTTGCCGATGCTTGAAGCATTAGTATTTAAAATGAACTTGATGCTGTAATCTACAGTATTTGTGATTCCAGGAGGAAGGAGATTCCATGGGATATTACTGCCGACAGGAATTGCACACCACGGGTCGCAGAGTGGCGCAGTGGTTAGCACTACTGCCTCACGGAGCTGAAGACACGGTTTGATCCCAGCCCCGGGTCACTGTCCGTGTCGGGTTCACACATTCTCCGCGTATCTGTGTGGGTCTCATCCCCACAACCAGGGTAGGTGGATTGGCCAAGTTAAATTGCCCCTTAATTGGAAATAAAAGATTACGCACCACTATTGACGGTTGCTGGGGCCCTGTGCTCTTCTTCATTTTCGTCCCCACCCACCCCACTCCTTCGGACCTAAATGCCAACGTAAGAAAATACACAAATTGATCAGTGCAGTGCGTCTTCACTTGTAAAAGCATACCTATTTCAGTAAACGCCTTGCTGAAATCTGAGGTTATCTCTCGTCTGAATGCAAGATGGTAAATCTTGCGACGCGAGGCGGGCAAACATGGAACTCTGGCCTCCTTAAAAGAGCAACACTGTTTCTCTCACTATAGATGCTGTCTGGGTCAAAGCATTGCCAGCATTTTCTGATTTTTATTTTTCTGATTTAATAAACGTGGGCACACGTGGGTAAAATGTTCACCATGACATGAGATTCCATACAGAATCATTGATGTCATTGTGGGGGTGTAGGGAGGGGGGGGGGAGGAGAAAAGTAACAGGGCCACTAAGAACTTCCAGAGAATAGCACCTGTTAACCAACTTGAATAAAAAAATCCCTCACAACCGGAAAACGAGTAAGGCTGCAGCGAATGTGCGTGTCGAGCCGTACTTGTTTTTACTGGTTGTGTGTTTTTTCTTCACATTCCCTAACCAGGTCAAACCATTCCATATTTTTAGATACTGTATATTGATTCCGCTTAACATTGACATTTTATCCATTTACAAAACATTCCGTTTACTGAACACAAGGCAGAATTCCCAAGTGCAAACACATGTGTAATATTGTAGCGGTGCAATGAGCACATGAGCTGGTGCATGTGGGCACAGCCACACCATCGGAATCACTGGGGATTCGGTAACACTCCACGCCGTGTCCTACAACACAAAGCTCAGCCACCCGCATCCCACTCATTCAGTCTCTTGTCTAAATAGAGCATAGTCAAAAATGCTGCAGCAGCTCCTGAAGGACCATGAACTGCGGATTCCGAATAAAACTGTTGAACCCATTAGCCCCACAAAATTCAAACAAATTAGTCAGAAACAAAAGTGCGAATAGAACTGGATTGCTTGCGCTTCCTTACACAGATTGCCAAGTTTTCTGACAGAGCTGCTCTCTCGTCCATATCCAAAGCTGGACAGCTCCATGAAATGCATCATGCCCCTTTGTGCCTTCATTTTCTACCCTCTCTTACCACCCCCCCTCTCTCTCTTGGCCCTTCACTTCTCCAAGTCCACAAATCATCCCCAGTCCCAGGTCATTCTTACTCTCAGCTTCCCTCCATCTTCACTGGACATAATTTAATCCTCGTTTCTGTTGAATTCCTCTTCCGTCAGAAGTTTAGCTTGTCCTCGGCATGTTTTCATCGTGGCTGCAAGGCCACAACTCTCACCATTAGCCCCCTTGTCTGTCAGCTGCTTCAGATCTGCACCCTCTGGAAACATTAGGTTAGCTCAGTGTTCATTCAAACTGTGTGCATCAAAGTACAGCTCTCGTAGCATCTGCTGCAGCTCAACCAGTTTTTGTATTTTGTGGGTTCAACAGAACAAGACATAACAAATTCCTGCCCACATATAAAAAAATATTGCATTGTCAGCATGTGAGTGAGGTACTCTCAACCTTTCTATGGGATTTCCCTTAATCGAGATGCTCACTTTATAGGGGAGGTTAGTTTATGGCTCTATTACTTTTCTACACCTTCCATTCACAGTGATCTTAGGCACAGACATGTTTTTCTTTCAATAAAAGCATGCAAATAATATTAAGATTATGCCGGGGCCAATAAATGATGAACCACACCATGCCTGGTGAAGGAAGGGGGAGGGGTGGGAAGGGTGAAGAATTGGAGATGGAGATGAAGAAGTGGGGATGGGGTGTGAAGGAGGGTTTTTCAAGAGTGAAAAGATGGAGTGGGGGTGAAGGAAGGGAGTGGATTAGAGGGGGTTAAATGTCTGCAATAGGAGGTTTTGTGGCGCAGTGGGTAGTGCCCATGCCTGAGCCAGAATCTCTGGGTTCGAGTCCCACCCCAGGACTTGATGGCCAAGGGAGGTGTGTTTATAACCCAGCCAAACAGATTGAGTGTCAACCTGAAAATCTTCCCAACACTCCAATGGCTGGTGGTAAGAGCGGGAGAGACTCCTGGTCAGCCATGCTTTATGTGGAGTGGGCCCTGCAAACTCAAAGCCCCTGGTAACAGACCAGCAACATGTTCCAGGAATAACTAGCTATGGAAACAGATGAAGGTCTGCCTTAGTACACCACTAGATGTGGGAAGAGAATTGGTGGAAATGCTTGCGATCTTGGCTTCTGCCACCAGGAGCTGGGGTTTACAGGTGTACACCTCCAATTCCAACCCCGCCCAAGTGGCAGGAACTCTCGGTTTGTTCAGATTCAAACTCCCGAACGCAGTTTGGGTTTATACTCGCTGAAGTTTAGAAGAATGGGAGGCGATCTGATTGAGGGTATATAATATACTAAGATGGATTGATGAAGCAAACGTCGACCAAATATCTCCCCTTTTGGGGCAATCTAGAACAAGAGGTCACAGATATAGGTTGAGAGGCGGTAGATTTAAAACTGAGATAAGGGGGAACTACTTCTCGCAGAGGGTGGTGAATTTGTGGAACTCGCTGCCCCGGTGGAGTCTGAATCATTAAATGGTTTAAAGAAGGAGATAGATATATTTTTATTTTAAAAACGGGAAAAAGGGATATAGGGAACAGGCGGGGAGGTGGATTTGAGACCACAAGGAGATCGTCCATGATCTGATTGCATGGCGGAGCAGAATCGTAGGACTCAATTACTTGCTTCTGCTCCTAGTACCTATGTACCTATGTAACGCTGGGGGGCAGCCGCTGCTGTACTCCCAGTGAGCTGGCTTCCCCCTTGATTCCATGTAGATGCTTGGCCACATGCAGCATGGATAACACAGCTCCAAACATTTGGATGTCTCCACAGCGCAAACACAGTACTGGGAACTGCAGGGGAATCAGGTAAATCCCTCCCTTTTGTGCTTGGCTGAGAATAGTGATGGACATTTTTCAATTGTGGGCAGGATTGCATGGTGTCTGAGAGCCTGCATTTTGGGGGAGGGCCATTGCATTTGGAGGCCCTGTGCCCAGGCATGGTATTTGTTTTGCGTGCTTAAACTGTCTCCACCTGCTCAAGTATTTCTTATTTTCTGTTTCTTCCTTGTCACCTTTGTGGTATTTACTCCACCTGTTATCAGAAATGAAAGCTTAACAATTGAAGCCATGCAAATCTGTAGCTCAAACAAAGTCTGAATGTTTGAATGCATAGGTCACAATTGAAGATGGAAGATTATCATGAGAAATGACTGTGTAGAGGTTTCTGAAGTATTTACTTTCCTGGGAAGCATCCTTGTTCTTATTTACTAAGCAAAATATTTTGGGTACTGTGTCAATAATTTCATTCAAAGTTGCGTGATAAAGTGCTGACCAAAGATTTAAAGTGGTGATCCGTAGACTAAAAGAAAAATCAAGAGGTAGATTGAAATAGTTTGTTACAAACACTGGATGGCTCCTTCTCAAATGTATCTGAAGTCGTCCATATAAATTAACTGCCATTTAATTTTGTTCAAAGTGAAAATTGCTAGTCGTTAGATTTGATGGGTTGTTTTTTGGAAATACTTTTAAGAATATGCAGCCTTCCTGTAAAATACCAAGGGTGGAATTTTCCATTTGTGAAACAAAGTGCGTTGGGTCCTTGTTGTAAATTAGGGTTGGGTTCGCAATCCATGGAGTATACCCCACAGACATGTCTCTGTGACAACTCTGGCACTCGGAGGACTGCTGGGGGTCAGGCACCCACTTTGTTTAGTCCAATGATGAGCGTCTGGTGACGGCCATGTCACACATCCTTGAGATGCCACGAGAGGCGGTGGATAAAGCAAAGGATGGAGGAGTGCATCAGCCCTCTGTCTGATAATGTGGCTCTGACTTGCGAGTGCCTTGAGTTCTCCACGGGAAGTGTGGCGGCCACCTTGGAGACTTTGGTCCAGTGGATCCCGCCAGAATTGTATGGTGGGCTTGTACTCCATCACTGTGTACATTGTTGGGGTCCATCCATGATTGGGGTTTGGGAACCCTGAGCTCCTTCCAGGGAGTCAGGCAGGGCCCCTCAGGCACCCAGCAGCAACACACTGTGGGAACAGGTGATTCTGAGATAGTCCAGCCAATTCAAATCGCCTTTGCCTGGGATCCCATCATCTCCAACTACCAAGGCCAAGGAAGGTGCACCAGGCACACAGCAGGATTCCCAAAGCAGGTCTTCGACCCTCTAGAGGACACCCGCTAAAGTCAGCAAAGAAACACTTCTTCAGTGATGTCAGGAATGCACCTAGATATAGCTGCAAGTTTAGAAAATTAAGAAAATTTGGCATCACTTCTTGGTCACATGTGTTCAAACGCTATAAATACATTGCAGCTTTGTAAATAATAATAGCTTATTGTCACAAGAAGGCTTCAATGAAGTTACTGTGAAAAGCCCCTAGTCGCCACATTCCAGCGCCTGTTCAGGGAGGCCGGTACGGGGATTGAACCCGCGCTGCTGGTCTTGTTCCACATTACAAGCCAGCTGTCTTAGCTCCTAAACCAGCCCCTAAATACATTTGTTGTTCATGAGAACGGTCTTGGAATTTGAAAGGATTGTGCAGATGCATCTATGTGCCCTCTTATTGCGAGGATGAGCCATGCTCAGTATTCGCCTCCCTTTGTGAGCTTCACGTTCATGGCATGTGTAGATGACTCATGATAGTTTATCTACCCTTGTATTAATCAGGAAGATGTGTCAAAAGCTTTACTGAAGTGTTTGCAAGAGGCACTTGCAATCATATTCCTTACTAACAGCGTGGTGTTAGGTGTTCTTACTAGCCTTGGAGGGATAGCTGCAATTGTCTCTCCAAATTACAACGCTGCCATCATTGGTTGTGCCAAAGCACCAAGACCTTCGACTGTGATGTTCTCTCAAACCATGCACGAATCTCAGTGTCTGCAAAAAGCTTCTCGCAAAGATGGCAACCACTGCACCAAATCTTTTATCACAGCGCCTGCGTTGTTACAGCGAATGTCCCAAGCTCCATCTGAAAATGAGTCATGCACAAAGAGGATCAGTCACCTTCACAGCCGCGAGCAGTATGATCTTCGCCTTGCTCTAAGGTTATAGTTATGACTGCAATCTGTGGCAGGTTTCAATTCGAATATTCTTAGTGAAGTGCAGTAGTGTACTTTGCTGTTGTTCAATTCGGAGAATTGTTCTCTGATCACACTGGACAGATTGATCGCCTGCTATGCGTCCTCCTTCCCTCCCCTCCCCTCCTTCTCCTTCATCATGTTCTGAATGCCCTCTGCTCATTCTCCCAGCCATACTGGATTCCTACTGGTGAAACAATGTCTGCCAGCAACAGGTTTATGCAAATCCTTCAGCACCTGTCACATTACACCTCGGAAACTCTAACTGTTTTGAAGAACTCTGGAAATCACCATGCGCCTGCAGAATCATAACAGCAGTCTGTAAAAATCATCAACCAACGAATGCAGTTGATGGTTCCCTTTAAATATTGCTGGTGAAGGGTCCTTCCTGTCGCTGAACTCATGCTCGTCTGTACGAGGTATAGTTGGGGCACTGAGCTCAAAAATGGCACCGCTTGTGTCAAGTTAATGTTGCATGCTAATTACTCTGAAGTTACTGTGAAAAGCCCCTAGTTGCCACATTACGGCGCCTGTTCGGGGAGGCTGTTACGGGAATTGAACCGTGCTGCTGGCCTGCCTTGGTCTGCTTTCAAAGCCAGCGATTTAGCCCTGTGCTAAACAGCATGGCATCAGGTACAATGCACTCGACAAACTTTGAATGTATAAGGCTTCAATTTCTGCCTATGATGTGCTGGATTATCCCTCTAGAAGGTTCCCATGTAAGGGTTTACCCAGCAATTGCCCAGAATTGACAATTGCGCTGGGCTGGGAATCATCCAGCAGAAGTGATTCAAACCGGTAACTTTGAATGGTTTTGCTAGGTGTACCCACATAGTTAATCTGAATGGTTTTGCTAGGTGTACCCACATAGTTAATCTGAATGGTTTTGCTAGGTGTACCCACATAGTTAATCTGAAAGACACAAAAGGAAAAAAATCACTTCTGACTCCAAATTAACTACTTAAATACCTAGTCTGAGATCGCACAGGCATCCTGCTAACACCACATCAGCAAACCCCCCATACCACCCCCACTGCATTCCCCGACTTCCCGTCCAAGGACTGACACCTCCCCACGGCCCAACCACCCTCTAAAGGCCAGACCCCCCCACCCTTCCAGGATGTGAGCCCCCACACACACCCTCCCCAAGGCCTCCCACAGCACTCTCCCCCACCACTATAGCTATAGCACCACCCACTGCCCCCCCCCCCCCACCCCGCCCCCCACAACACAACCCCGAAGACCCAGCCCTCTCCCCTCAGGGCCCAACGCCTCTCATTCCATTCCAACTTGATCCAACCTGACCACCCCTATCATGGCCTGACTCCTCCCTCCACGGCCCCCACCCCCACCTCCACCCCTGACCCGGCAACCCGTCTTCCTCCGGCCTGGACTGACCCATTCCCCTTCCTCCACACTCGAGCCATCCCCTCACCTCTGCCCAACACACATACGGAGCAATTTGACCACCCACCCCCCCACCACAACCCAACCGCCACCCCCCCCCCCCCCCCAATATCGCCCTATGGCCCGTTTTCCCCAAACCACACGGCCCGATCCCCCCACACCAAACCTCTCCCCCTCCCTCTGGGCCTCCCCTGATTCTCTGAACCACTTCCCTTTGAAACTTACCTTCTCCGTTTAATTTGCCCCTTTAAACATCTCCTTCACATCAGCTAGTGCCGTAAAAAGGGGGCTTTTCTTCCTTCCCTATTCCTGGGTGCAGCTGGGGGCGCACTTCCCTGCTGCTATCTCACCCAGCCTGAGCAAGAAAGGTAGGATGATATCAGGGCAGGGCAGACGTCATGGTTCACTTGATCAAAGAGCCCTTGAGCTGGCTGGGATGGAGCAAGACTGTGCCTGTGAGAAGTGTGGGCTGCAGACAAAAGTGAGAATCCTCAGGGCACACTCATTCTTCACGCCTCATGTGAGTAAACGTTGTCCCATCGTTTAACCCCGGGATGCACTAATGCCATCTCCCTTCCCTTGCAGGGCAATCATTCGACCAGCCAGGCCATCCACACACCCCTTGGAGACCATGGACATGAGCAGCTCCGAGGGAGACTTCTCGGACACCACCATGGAAAAGGCATCACATCTGTCACCCGCACCCTCCATGGCTGAAGGCATGAGTTCCATGGCGCAGGGCTTTAACTGCATGCTGCAGGCACTGGTGGGAATCCACAAATGTGCTTTCTGATTCCCTTGCGCCCGTGTCGCCGATCCTGCGTATGGCTAGTCCGGGCCCAAACTTCTATTAGAATCTATGTCGTTAAACAAACTATTGAATTTCTGCTTCAACCGCAACCGACAAAGAGAAAATTTGACATACACCCAGTCGCTACCTTCATTACCCGCTGACACATTCATCCTTTCCTGGTCAGCCTCCTGTCTTCCAATCTCCAGAAATCTAAACTCACCCAAAGCTCCGCTGCCAGCAGCCTGGCTCACATCAACATCCACTCACCCATCATTTCGTTGCTTTAAATTTAAAGCACCCAATTTTTTTTTTCCAATGAAAGGCAATTTAGTGTGGCCAATCCTCCTACCCTGCACATCTTTGTGTTGTGGGAGTGAGACCCACACAAACACGGGGAGTCCCTTCATGGCCTCATCCTTCTCCGTCTCCTGGAACATTCGAACCCTTCAAGGACTCTGTTCCTCCAACTTTCTTCTTTTGTTCATTGTCACTTACTTCATTCTATGACACGGGGGGCACGGTAGCACACTGGTTAGCACATTGTTGCTTCGCAGCTCCAGGGTCCCAGGTTCGATTCCGGCTTGGGTCACTGCCTGTGCGGAGTCTGCACATCCTCCCTGTGTGTGCGTGGGTTTTCTCCGGGTGCTCCGGTTTCCTCCCACAGTCCAAAAATGTGCAGGTTGGGTGGATTGGCCATGCTAAATTGCCCTTAGTGTCCAACAAATGTTGGGACAGGTGGGGTTACTGGGTTGCGAGGATGGGGTGGGGGTGTGGGCATAGGTAGGGTGCTCTTTCCAAGGGCTGGTGCAGACTCGATTGGCCGAATGGCCTCCATCTGCACTGTAAATTCTATGAAATTCTATCATTGGCAGTCATGCCTGCAGACATGGACTCCAATTCTGGAACTGTTTTCCAAATCCTCTCCATCTGTCATGTCCTCCTTTAAATCCTTATACATATCATTTTGACCAAGATTCTAGTCATCTCCCCGAATGTCTCCTGCGGTGGCAAGAGATCATCTTGTTCTTGTGAAGTGTATTTTGGAAAGTTTTACGACAATAAGTGCACCATATTAAGGCAAATTGTCATTGTTGTGATTAACTACAATAACCTGGATATCTCAGTGTAAAAAGCACCTTTAATTATTTTATGCAGTCAATAATATTTCTATCAATTACACGGAATCATGTTAACATGTTAATAGGAAATTTCATGATGGAATTAATTGGGAGGAGAGACCACATGAAGATATGAGTAAGACAAAAAATGTATACTGTTGGAAAAGCCTTTGTATAATTGGAATGCATTGTACTGACATTCAATAATGACAAGGGGTGGCACGGTGATGCGGTGGCTAGCACTGTTGCCTCACAGCACCAAGGACCCGGGTTCGACCCCTTCCCCAGGTCACTGTCCATGTGGAGTTTGCACATTCTCCCCGTGTCTGCATGGGGCTCACCCCACAACCCAAATAGATGTGCAGGGGAGGTGAATTGGCCAAAAAATTGCCCCTGAATTAGAAAAGAATTGGGTACTCTAAATGTTTAAAAAATGTCCAATAATGGCAAGTCTTGTTTTCACCACACATTTAACGAACGAGAGACTTTGGAAAGTCAACAGGAAAAAAATGAATTTGAGACACGAAACAATATGGAAAGCAATGATCTAGAAGAGAAATATAATTTTTAAACAATAAATTAACAGCAGAGCGCTATGTTCCAAATATATGTAACGTGTAGCCAAATATTTAGAATGTTTCTGGCATCGGGACAGGTACAGCACTTCAGTTACATAAGTGAAAAAAGTGTTTAAGAAGCAAAGTTCCAAATGTTGGGTTTTTTGGGGAAGAATATAAATTAAATTAAAGACAGCCTGATGAGACATGTGAAGCAGAGGGTAGGAGGATGTCAGAAACACATTTCTGTGGAATTGCTTGCTGTGTTTGCTTAATGGGTGAGTTTAAAAGCATATTTCAATACTTATTGACTTATGGTCAATGCAGGATCCAGCCGAACTCAGAGCTTAAGTGTATATTGGCCACTAGATAACCGGACACTATCGAAACTCCCAGCCGATTTGCATTCTACTGGCCCATTTCCCCAGAACAAAAGACTTGTACTCAGGTATCAGGTACAGATACAGACTCATCGGCGCCACGCCCTTCATCCAGGAAGCCCAAACAGCCAAGGTCAATGACTGCTCAGGACATGCCCAGCCATCAAGGCACCCGCCCCTTTATTGGCTAAAATCGAAGGCAGGAATCGAAGCCTGCCGAATTATTAGGTCCAAAGCTAAGGGCCGCCCAAAAGAGCGCGAAACCCCCGAAGGATAAAAAGAGACACTGCCATGTGTTCAGTCTCTTTTGGCCCCGGCGCACTGGCACTCTCTTGGCCCCGGCTTGTGCCCAAAAACAATTGCAGCACCACGACCAGAAGCAAGTTCAAGACCAACGGTCACTACCAGACGGATGAGCCCAGCAGAAACAAAGTCACTTCTCCAGACCCAGCCACGCAAGATCCGAACAGAGGCCTTGTTCCTCTGCATAAAGCTGGGTGCCTGAAGTTAAGTACAGGTTGTTGTAGTGTTAGGTGTAATTTAGCTTGTAGTGTTTTATGTTGCATGTCGAAGTAATTCTTGTGTGTAAATAAACTATCATTGAACTTGAACTAACTAACTGGTTGTTTGTTCTTTGATCGATATCCGACTAAACCTTGTGGTGGTATCATTTGATACCTGGCAACTCGGAAAAGCAATATCATCATTAATAACTGTCATATTAGTATCCAGTTAAAAAGAGCAACATTATTGTCGTCTCCGGTGCTAATTGGCGACAGTGGGGAAAGCATTAATCAGCCTGGGATGTACAAATCCTGCCATGAAAAGTAATCGTGGAAGCCGGCATCCATGTCTGACTCCTTTGCCAAAAATGAATGGCTCTCTTTTGACTGCACATGCACACCTGTTTGTAAAGCCTCTGATTGAGCCAGTTTAAATGATGCATTACACCCAGCCCATTTAGGGTTTTCCGTCGCTCTGCATGGCAGAGTTAAAAGCCCACCTGTTATGTATCTGGGAATCAATTCCTGCTGGTTATGCATCACGTGATGTGTAGTGATGTCAGTAGAGTGTTTGCACGGGATTTGGTTTGATTGTATGAGCAACTCTTGATAAAGCTCTCATCGTGTTTTCCAAGAATCCAGGCTGTGGGCACCTCCAAATCTTTTCTTGTTTCGGCAACAAAGAAGCAATGCACCACCAATCCTTGTCATCTTTCCTTTTGACATACTTCTCAATCACGTTGCGCTGGATTAGAATGACGACTGGTGTCCCCTTGCCTGCAGTGCAATTGAAATGTTCCTCGCATATTTCTGATGTGAAATATAAGAGTCTTGGACGCGATCCTCCGGTCTCGTAACGCGCGTGCTCAAGCAAAACGTGGCCCGTGAATAGTGGGAGAGGCCAAAAACGAGAACCGCGCCAGCCACCAAACAGTTTGCGAAGCAACCGGCCCGATCCAGTAGGTGAAATCGGGATCTCGCCGTAGCGTGGCGAGAAACCAATTATCACCACTTAAGCCCTATTTCCATATCAGTAACGAGAGTCACCCCTTATCCAACTGCCTCCTTTCATTCACCGGCCTCCCCAGCAAGTGGTCCTGCCGATTAGTACTTCTTTTTAAAAACTTGAACCTGGCGGAAGGGCTTCTGTGAGGAACCGAGGAGGTGAGTAACCATCTTTGCTCACGGTCAAGGTGTCCGTAGATGGTGGGTTTGCTGCCCCTGTGCTCGGTGGGGGACCCTCGGCTGGGGGTGGGGGACACTTCGCAGGGATGGGCCGCCATGGGAGGGTTAAGGTTAGGGGGAGAGGCTATGGGGGGCAACCAGGGGGCCACAGCCATGCCAACCCCTGGATTATGTGTATCCATTTCTGGGGCAACCGCTGTCCCTGCCCATCTGCCCCAACAATTACGGATTTCCGTGGGTGGGCGGGCCATGTAGCATGTGGGACTCATTGCCCGGCATCCCAATCACACTTGATGCCTGGACACTGTGCTTGAACACTTCGGGGGGCAACACCACACGCGCAGCATCCAACATCCAAACACCCAGGGGATGGGACACAGCTCTGGGGACATGTCCACGGCCGGAGGCTGGAGTGGCCATGGGGAGGGGGAGATATCTGGAGAGATAGACCAAGGGTTCGGAGGTCAGCCCGCATTGCGAAAGAAAATGACACAGGTATCATAATGGTTGCGCACAAGGGTGTTTAATGTATAATACAATTCAACACTCTCCCGATAGTGCCGCCCCTCACCCTCCTAACCTCCAGGCCCCACCCCTCACTCTCTACCTAACCTCCCCCACCTCGTCCCACTTCCCAGGGTGCCCTCAATGATCCTCAATGTGCTTGGCCTTCCTAGCTCTAACGCTACGTCTAAGTATCACCCTGGATGCACATCAGAGGTGGTGGAAGCCAGCTACTTACCTCATCCCATGGCCTTCGATGCACTTGGTGGGTGTCCTCTGGGGCCAGGGGGCCCCGGCTCCCGTTGGCAGCCGATACATAGCCATGCCGCGCTATGTTGACTGCGAGATGCAGCCTCATCAGCCCCTGAGTTCCAGGCCTCTGATGCGGCTGCATCTCAGGGGAGCTGATGTCCACTATCTCCACTCCATGAGACAGGTCCGGGTTGGCGCTCAACGCCCCCTCCTCCCTGTCGGTGCCCATAGAGCCCTGGGGTTCACCATGGGATGGAATGGCAGCTGGTTGGAGCCTCAACTGCCCCGCATCATCTGGCTCTGCCAACCCTGGTGCTTCGCCATGGTCTGCACCATTGTGTCGACACCCTCAGCGGTGCCCCTCAGTTACTGGGCCATGGGACCTGCGTCTGGGACAAACTCCGCAGCGCCTCGACCATTCCCACCTGAGAGCGGAACATGTCCTCCAGAACCTCATCAACGTCAGCCTGGTACTGTGTGACATCCCCCAGTGAGGCAGACATTCTGTTGAGACACTCAGCCATGGCCGTCACCGACTGCACGATGCCTTGGACTCCTTCACTAATGGTGCCGTTGTCGTGCACCAGGTTTTCCACTTTGGTCGCCACCCCACCAGTGTTGGCTTCGATGCCACGCATTGCCGGTGACATCTCCTGCACCCGTAGCCTCTGAGACTCCTCCAAGCAGCTATGGTTCTGCTGGAGTGAAGCTGACATCTCCCTCTGAATGTCCTAGCTGCTCCCTAACATCTCCATCAGCTCCGAGTACCTCTATACCACAGGCTCAGCATCAGGCTGGGACCAGCAGCCCTCTGACTGTTGTCTCGCCTGGGGGTTCTTGCATCCACCTGATGTACATCAGCAGTCGTGTGGTGCTGATCAGCTTGTGCCCCCGAAGCCTGTCTACTAACATGTCCCACCAAGGTGTGTGTATATCTGTGCATGTGGAGAGTTGGAATGACAGCTGTGCTGCGACTATTAAGGGGGCATCCTTGGAGTTCTCCTCCGAGGCAGTCTCCTGGGAGGCTGGAGAGAGTGCCACCCGGGATGGCCGGCTCCGTAGGTTGGAGGACCGTCAGGAGAATGGACATGTGGTCAGTGGGAGGGATGGGTCACTCAGTCAGTAAGGCAATAACCACTCATATTTGACAGGTCCCCCAGGTCCCGGTTCCGCCAGCCCCGTGCGGGTGACCGCTCTGTCCTCGGTCACCCCAGTCACCTCGAGGGCATGCTCCTTGAAGGTGGTGAGGATTCTTAGGTTTGGCACACGACTGCCAGTCTGGGCCCTCTCCTGGCGATTATAGGAGAGCTTTTTCTGAGGACCACAGAGAGGGCATTGTTAGGCACATGCGTTGTTTACAGTGGTGGGAGGGGGTGTATGAAGGGAGGGTTGAAGGGGGGTTGAAGGCAGAATGGGGTGGAGGGAGGGTTGGGGGTCACATGGAGAGTTGGGGGGGTGGATTCTCCCTTGGGGGCAGACATGTCTCGTGCGGGGGGGGGGGGGGGGTGGTGGCGGGGATGCGGGGGGGGGGGGGGCCGGAGAATTGGTGTCACTCGTGCTGCCCGGTGAAGGTCATTGACCTTCTCCCTGCACTGGAGCCCAGCCCTCCTGGTCACACTCATGGCACTCACAGCTGCCACCACCTCATCCCAGGCAGCACTGACTGCCCTATGGCCAACCCTCCATGATCCTCGAGGAACGGGACACCCCTCCTCGCCTCCACGGTATCTACAAGCCTCCCCAGGTCAGCGTCCCCAAATCTTGTGGTTCCATCTCCTTCTTAGTTGCAGGCTACATTTGGAGCTGGACCTTAGAGCTGGGCACAAGGATTGGTGCTGTTACTTCTTTATCTTATGAACCTCATAGATCATATTCAAATCTGTCCCTGTTGTGCCAGCTGTTATAAAACCTTGTATAATTCTTTGGTGCAATTGCCACCCGGATTCTTTGACATCTGAACTATTTTCCTCAGCTGGGTCATTCTGGCTACTCTGTAAAGATTTTTCACTTCCTTGCAGAGATTTTTGCATTCCACTCCTTTCTGTGTCCATCAGGTACTCTGCTATCAGCTTCAGACGTTTGGGTTGTTTTTATGTTCTTGTCGGATGGCCTGATTTATATTACAAGAACACTTGTAGGTAAAGCTATAAACAATTTATTAACATTACCTTGGTCAAATATAATAGCATGAATATGCACAAGCAACCTCTCTCCCAGCTCTTTAGCCACTCTGAGGGGTCACCTGACTCTAACATTCACTTATATACTAATGAGACTCCGAGTGCTCAGTCGGTGAATTACTTTACAACCGTGACATCACTACATCCAAATCTACAAATTGAGTCGATCAGGTTTTCTTCTGACTCAGGTTGATCTTCTCACAGTTTGACCTTGCTGCTCAGAACTTGTAGGTTCAATGTTCTCCATGACATTCTCATGCTCAGGAACTGCTGAAATATCCAACACCGCAGCTGATGTTGATTCTGACGTAGATTCATCATCCATCACGTGTGAAAGTCTTCTCTGGTTTTCAAGAGTGCGCGATGATTTCTTCTTAAACCCTTTCTCTGTACATTGTAGGAACGAGGTGCCACTTCTTCAAGTACAATGGTTTTTCTCGACCAATTGCCTGAATCTTCTATTCTCACACTGTCATCACTACTCAGAGCTGGTAAAGTTCTAGACACTGTTATAGAACTGCATTTGATTTGCTTTAATGTTTTGCATTTCCTGAAAAGCAGTTCGAAGTTCTGGTTAGCTGCCCTCTTTGGCAGAGACAAATGAAGTTGAAACCACTGCATTCTCCTCCTTCTTTTCCAAGTATGGAAGTGTGGTATGCAAACTTCTATTCATGAGGAATTCTGCTGGCGATCTACCATGGGACAATGGTAAAACTTTGTAACATGATTTCAAAGGATAGGTATCCGATTGGCTGTCCATTGCTTTCTGTAATGATTATTTTACAATATGTACACTTTTTTCGTTATGATCTTTGGGATCCAAGCCTATACGAGCATCACCATTTTTTTGTTTCACACATACCATGGAATTTACCCCATTGGTAGGTTCTTCTACCTTTCGTATCTGATACGGGTGAGAAATGAGATTGGCATGCATATCTACATCTTCAGCAATTCCACTACTAATAGTTTCTATTGGCACCAATCGGATCACTGTACCGTTCACTTCAAGTGGTAGCAGCTATTTGTCCTCATGGACCGCATTTATTTTAAATGGAGCATCAGTTTGCATTTTTTTAAGTGTTGGGGAATTTTTTGATGTCTTCAGAAAATTATCCTTCCCTGTTATTACTCCAACAAACAGTGATGTTTCATCACTGGAGACTGTGTCTTCCACTATGCTGACTGATTTTGTATTGAGTTTAGAGTAACAATTCTGAGCAAAGTGATTTCTTTCCTTTGTACCTGGAACAAAACTTGTCAAATGTTGGATACTGCCTTAATTTGTGCCTTTGACCACATCTTTTACAAAGAAATATTTCGTCCAGATCATAACCTATTTGCTGGTGCGTGAGGAGCTGCAGGAATTTCCCGCCTTTTTTGGAAGTTTCCCGCCATTTTGGAAAAAGGGCAGCAACCGGAGTGCTTTCCTCCAAGAAGACGCTGCCGTTACTGAGAAATTTTTTTAGAATGCTGTGCTGCTAGCTCTTAGGCGTGACAAATCTTAATAGTTTGTTCCAAGAACAGCTCCGATTCCTTCAGCAATCTTTCCCTCAGCTTATTTTAATTCACAACAAACACAATTTGGTCCTGAATCATGGAAGATTCCACCACAGAAATATTACAGGTTTTAGCTTTTAACTGGTTTAGCTCAGTGGGCTAGACAGCTGGTTTATGATGCAGAACAAGGCCAGCAGTGCAGGTTCCCATACCAGCTTACCTGAAAGGTGCCGGAATGTGGTGACTAGAGGCTTTTCACAGTAACTTGTGACAATAAAAGGTTATTATTATTATTATTAAATCAGTGATGAAGGGATCTATGGACTCTTGTGTCTTCTGTAAACGTGATCTAAACATACAAAGCGTAAAAAGTGGCGCGAACCACTCCGGCGTCAGGCCGACTGGAAGTTGCGGAATCCTCTGCACTTCCGGGGGCTAGGCCGGCGCAGGAGAGGTTAGTGCTGCGCCAACCCGCCAGCGCGAGTTAGCACATGCGCAGAACCGCTGGCGTGGTTCCACACATGCGGAGACCGGCCGGCGTATTCCAGCGCATGCGCAGGGGGTGTCTTCTCCGCGCTGGCCATGGCGGAGCCCTACAGAGGCCGGCGCGGAAGGAAGCAGTGCCCCCACGGCACAGGCCCGGCCGCAGATTGGTGGGCCCCCATCGTGGGCCAGGCCACCGTGGGCCCTCCCCCCCCGGGGCCGGATCCCCACCCCACCCCCCTGCCCCCACAAGGACCGCACCAGCCGGCCTACCAGCCAGGGCCTACCGTATGTGACCATATACAATTCACGCCGGCAGGACTGGCCAATAACCGACGGCCGCTCGGCCCATCGGGGCCCAAAGACTTGCCGGGGGCCCGCTGCCAACGGCCCCCGACCAGGGCGGCGTGATCCCTGCCCCCGCCCGAAAACCAGCGCCGGAGAATACGGCAGCCAGCGTCGGAGCGGCGGGGCGGGATTAACGCCGTGCCGTCGGGGGTGTCAGAGAATCCCGCCCATCGTGTTCATGAATTTCATTCTTTCCAGGGGTACAATGTTCAGCAAATCTTAATTAAACAGCCTACATGTCATTTGAGAGAGTTTCTCTTTGCATGTGTGCATCTCCAACACATACTTTGATGTTGATTTACAAACCTACAATCGGCTCTGTCACATGTTTACATCAAACTATAATCAATCATGTTTCGGCACTCTACTTCAGGGTAATATCCACGTAAAGGCATTCTTTCCCACAATGCCGAAAACATGTAATCACAGCAACAGTTCGCTGCTCCATCGACTTTTCTCCTCTATCATTTTGTTCACCCAAGCCAAATTTTGCACAGCACTTATGTGTTGCCCCATTGCCTTTTACCTTAAAACCTCCCATTACAAATAGTCTCTCATGTTTGGAGATAGCATTGACTATTCTTTGCAAGACTGCGCATATCACCTCTGCACTTTCTTCAGAGAAGTTCATGGTTAACATATGTACTTGGACGAGGTTCACTGTTCTTGACTTAGCATCAGTGTGAATCATTTTTCCCCCCACAAATTTAGAGCACCCAATTCATTTTTTTCAATTAAGGGGCAATTTAGCGTGGCCAATCAACCTAGCCTGCTCATCTTTGGGTTGTGGGGGCAAAACCCACTAAAACACAGGGAGAATGTGCAAACTCCACACGGACAGTGGCCCAGAGCCGGGATCGAACCTGGGACCTCGGCGCCGTGAGGCCGCAGTGAGAACCCACTGCACCACCGTGCTGCCCCCTCAGTATGAATCATGATCGCCCCATTAACTAGTTTTCATTGAGAATTCTACAAGAAGATCTCCTGACTCCCAAAGCCTGACCAACATCTGCAAAGACAGGAGTGCGATGGAATATTCCCAGGTGACTGAAGCACCAACAACACTCAGGAAGCTCAACACAATCCAGCTCACTTCATCAAGACGTGGGAGAGTGCTCCACAGATTTGGGGACATCAGAACTCCCACACTGTATTAAGGATCATCCATTGCTAGAACAGCACAGATTCCAGACTTCAACCATATTCAGTTGGCCTGACCCTTACCAATTGGCTTAGCAATGCACAGCACATCCATGTTGAGTCTTTCAAATTGCACCCAACCTGCTCATGTTGACCAGTTTGGTACACTGTTCTAACGTTCCAGTTCTCTCCCTCCATGAGAAGGAAGTACAAAGTCAAGAAGGCACACGTGGGCTGTCATTGACTAGGGGCGGGATTCCCCGTTGCCCAACGCCGAAATTGTAATCGCCGATCGGGCGGAGAATCCCTGTTTACGCCCGAATCGGGGCCGGTGCCCGTTTTCGGATGCTCTGCCACCTCCAAGACGGCGTCATCGAGGTGTGCGCCAAACGCCGTTGGGACCGCCTCAGGACATTACCTGAAGGCCTTCCCCCTGATGCTCCGCCCCCGATGGGCTGAGTTCCCGTCGGCGCGGGACACGTGTGCTCTAGCAAAACTAGACACTTCCTCCGGACATAGCCTCAAAATTGCCGAATCCAGCTCCCGAACTCTAAGGTTTTGTGGACCATTAAATGCAACTGGGGAAGAGACAGATTTGATACAGAACAATCAATGCATAAATGATGAGGATAACCTAAACCCCCAAGGCAATTCAGACTCTAGTCAGTAAGTGTCAAACCAATCAGGCCAGCAGATGCCTGAACATAGGAACCAACGAGTGTTAGAACAACTGCTAGCTCACTCATTTTCAACTATTGCACATAGCCAAGTTCTACCCTCTGAAATGAGTGAACCTAATACATTTTACCATCCTGCCTCCGAGGCTGTGTAGCATGCACTAAAACACATAAAAGCTGCAAAGCTCATGGAGTGAATTTATCCAGTCCTTTAGAGGTCGACTGGGAGGTGGGAAGGCTAGCAATATAGCTAGAGAAGACCTCAAGAGAAGAGTCAAATGTCTTCCCACGGCAATGGCATTTTGCAGCGATAGTGGATGGCCAACTGAGCAACTTGATAGATGTAGTTAAGTGTGAAAGGGGAGGAATTTCAGAATAGTTTTAACCAGAATACACTCACACCCCAGGGTAAAACACAGGTTCAGGAAAGGGAGGGTGTGGCTGATAGCGAGGTGGGTAGTGGGAATTTAGGGAGGTGGAGTTCCTGCAGATACTGGTCCTGTCCTACAGATATGATGTACTTGCTACTAGGGAAGACAAGCAAAAGGCTCTCGGCAGGAGAGCCAGAGTGGAGGCCCTTGACCTGCGGCCCAGAGGGATGTCTGGAGGGTGAGGGGAGAGCAGAACGGAGATGTGGTATTAATACAAGACTCCATAATTAGGGGGATAGTTAGTGTCTTCTGCAGCTAAGAACAAGAATTCCAAATGGTGTGCCATTTACATGGTGCCAGAATAAGGGATATCTTACAGCAGCTGGAGAACAACTTGGAAAGGGGTGGAGGTAAATCCAGTTGTTGTGGTCCATATTGGAACTGATGTAGGAACAGGGAAGAAGTGTTCCTGAAAGAGAATCAGGATTAGGCTCCAATTTAAAAAGGAGGATCTTGAGGGTAATAATCTCTGGATTGTTGCCTGAGCCATGTGCAACTAGAAGCAAACAGATCAGGAGAATTAACACATGATTAAAGGGCTGGTGTGGGAAATAGCTGCCCCTTTTCATGGGACTATGAAGGAGGTAGTGGCATAGTGGTATTGTTGCTGGTCTAGTAATCCAGAGACTCAGTGTAATGCTCTGGAGACCTTGGTTCAAATCCCACTAGGGCAGATTTTGAATTCCATATAAGTCTGGAGTTAAAGAAAATAAGTCTTATGACGACCATGAAGTCATTGCCAATTGTTGTAAAAACCCATATGGTTCACTAGTGTCCATCCGGGGAGGAAATCTGTCATCCGACATGTGACTCCACCAGCAATGTAGTTGACTCTTAATTTCCCTCCGGTATGAGCAATTGTGATGCCCTTCACTAATTGCCCTTGAGAAGGGGATTGTGAGCCACCTTCTTGAACCACTGTAGTCCATGTGGTGAAGGTGCACCAACCTTATTATTAGGAAGGGAGCTAGGGCAGCACGGTGGTGCAGTGGATTAGCCCTGCTGCCTCACGGCGCCGAGGTCCCAGGTTCGATCCCGGCTCTGGGTCTCTGTCCTTGTGGAGTTTGCACATTTTCTCCATGTTTGCGTGGGTCTTGCCCCCACAACCCAAAGATGTGCAGGCTAGGTGGATTGGCCACGCTAAATTACCCCTTAATTGGAAAAAATGAATTGGGTACTCTAAATTTACAAAGGAAAAAAAAGGAAGGGAGTTGACCTAATGACAGTGAAGGAATAGCGATATAGTTCCAAGTCAGGATGATGTGTAACTTGGAGGTGGAGGTATTTCCATGCACCTGTTGCCCTTGTCCTTCGAGGTGGTAGAGATCATGGGTTTGAAGGAGGCTTGGTGAGTTGTTACAGTGTGCCTTGTAGATGGTACACAATACTGCTACTGTGCATCACTGTGAATGTTGAAGGTTGTGGATGGGATGCCAATAAAGTGAGAACCTTTGTCCTGGATGGTGTTGAACCTCTTCAGCAATGTTAGTGCTGCAGACATCCAGGCAAGTGGAGAATATTCAATTCCATTTCATAAAAATATACCTTGTATTAGATTTTATAAATTATTTACAAATAACGCAACAAGAAGAAAAAAAATCAACCTAAAATCGGTATGTTTCAGAACACAAATTATTGCAAATATAAGAATGAACACGTGGACTTTAGAACAACAAACTTTATGAACTCCAGTTTTGATACCTGATCAATCAGAAAAAAACAATTAGTGGGAGCAAAAGGAATCCGCCAAATAAATAGGATAAGAGAACATCCCAGGCCGCATGACTTTATGTCTTCCCTCACAAGTGGTAGTTCCAGTCTCCCTTCAACCTGAAGCCCTCGCGAGTGGCTGTTTGCGGCACCGTCTTGGTTCCTCGCCCTGCTCCATATCCGCCGAGGCCTGAGTTTGTACTGCCTCTCTACCTCACCCTTCTCTTTGCTTCTCTTTTGTTCTGCGCTCTCCCCCCGACTCCTCTCCCCCACCCAGCCCTGTCCCCCCCATCTGTGTTCTTCCCCCACTTCTGCCCTCCCCCCCCCCCCCACTTAGTGCCAGGCGCTCTCTCTCCCCTGAGAGGCACGCTGCGGCCCTCTTTATTCCTGCCCTCCCGTGATGGCCCTCCTCGCTAGCACGGCAGGGCACATCCACGCGCCGTACACATAGCTGGTGCCCCCTGACAAAGGGAAACCCCGGAGAGCTGGGTCCCGACCTCATGGTGAGAGCGGCGACCACGACCATGTTAGACGTCCCACTATCAAAGGGAAATCCCGGAGTGCAGGGGGGCATCCACCAGGTAAGTATGGGTGATTCCGCAGTACCGGGGGGGTCAGAAACCCCCCAACAGGATTGTTACCTGGAACGTAAGGGGAAAATGCTGCAAATGGACTTTAACCTGCTATCCACAAGGAAAGCAGTGTACCAACTCCGTCAGACACGAGGGACCTTCTACGCACATGGAGACAAGGCTGGCCGCCTATTGGCACACCAGCTGAGAAAGCAGGCAGCCACGAGGGAAATAGCTCAGGTAAAGGATAGCAGAGGCAGACTGGTAACAGAACCAAAGGAGGTCAATCGAGCATTTGAGACCTTCTACCGGGAACTGTACGCCTCCGAGCCGCCCAACGGGGGCGCGGGGATGAAACAGTTCCTAGACGGACTGGAACTACCACTTGTGAGGGAAGACAGATGGGGGGAGCTGGAAGCACCAATAGACCCGGGAGAAATCATGGGGAGCATCAGCTCTATGCAGGCGGGGAAGGCACCGGGACCCGACGTGTTCCCGGCAAACTTCAACAAACAATTTGCAGCAGTCCTCTCCCCACACCTAAGAAACATCTTTGCGGACTCACTGGGAAGGGGCACCCTGCCCTCCACACTAGCGCAGGCCACAATTTCACTGATACCCAAAAAAGATAAAGACTTGACGGAATGTGGATCATACAGACCCATTTCACTGCAGAACGTGGATGCGAAAATACTCGCAAAGACCCTGCCCAAAAGGCTAGAGGGCTGTGTACCAGAGATGGTCACAGAGGACCAAACGGGCTTTGTCAAGGATAGGCAGCTGACAGCGAACATCAGGCGGCCTCTGAACATAATAATGACCCCTCCCCCGGGGGGAGACCACCAGAGGTGATTGTCTCCCTGGATGTAGAAAAGGCCTTCGACAGAGTCAAATGGAACTACTTCCTTGAGGTACTGGAATGGTTTGGGCTAGAAGCGGGATTCACCGCCTGGGTGAGGCTCCTGTATAATGCTCCCAAAGCGAGCGTCGGAACTAACACCAGCAGCTCTGAATATTTCCAGCTGCAGAGACGAACAAGAGAGGGCTGCTCCCTGTCCCCACTCTTGTTCGCACTAGCGATCGAACCCCTGGCGTTAGCCCTGCAGGATGCGAAAAGCTGGAAGAGAATCCGGAGAGGAGACAGAGAGCACAGAGTCTCACTCTATGTGGATGACCTGTTCCTCTATGTCTCAAAGCCACAGGAGGGACTGAAGGCAATACTGCAAATACTGAAAGAGTTTGGAACCTTCTCGGGCTTCAAACTTAACCTGGGCAAAAGCGAGACATTCCCAGTGAACCTAAAAGGGGGAGGGACAGAGCTGGAGGGGCTCCCGTTCAAAACAGCCCAGAACAGATTCCGCTACCTGGGGATCCAGATGGCCAGAAACTGGACACAGATTCACAAGTGGAACCTGACCAGCCTGGTGGAGGAAGTAAGAAAAGACCTTCAAAGGTGGGGCTCATTCCCACTCGCCCTGGCGGGGAGAGTGCAGAAGACCAAGGTGAACGTACTGCCAAGTTTCCTCTTCTTGTTTAGATCCATACCGATCTTCATCCCCAAGGCCATTTTCCAAAACATGGACAGTTTAATCATGGCCTTTTGTGGGGAGGGATAAGAACCCAAGAATTCCCAAACAGACACTGCAAAGAAGGAAAATCAAAGGCGACTTGGCCTTACAGAACCTACAACCTACAATACTACCACCGGGCAGCAACAGCAGAAAGAGTGAGGGCATGGGTACATGAACCCGACACAAAAGAAAGAAACAATGTGTTTTATTAGACTACCCTATCACGTGGATTCATGGAAGAATTAATATTTGTGGTTCAGCAAATAAATTTAGTGGAAGCTTGAAGCAAACCTGACTACTATTCCATGTGCATTTATGAATGCAATTTCCCAATTATATCCAAAGCAGAAATTTACTCCATTAGAATTAGCAAATGTTTGCTTTAAATACCTTTCCTGTCTTGTACCTGCCTCTCAAATATCAAAACATATGCAATTACCCCACCTAGTGTTAAAACACTGCCCACTATATTTCTAATAATTGCCCTTACTTTCAGATGACACTGAGATAAATGGAAAATATTGTGGATGCAGGAGTCTGAACCCTAAAGCAAAATATACAGGAAAATCTCAACAGGTTTAACTGGACCTGTGGAGAGAGAAGGGAGCTAACGCTGTGAGTCTGGATGCCTCATTGCCAAAACTGGAGAGAACTGGAAATAGGGTCAGATTTATTCTGTTGTGGGTGATGTGTGGATAGAGGGTCCGCGATAGATGAATATTGACAAAGATGTCGTGGACAGAAAGACAAAGAGAATGTAAATGGTAGAGATAATGACTAAGAAGGGGGCTGATTGTGGCATATTAAGAGATCAGAATGTGTGAATGGCAGAATAAAGTTTTGCACTGAGTGCTGAATTTGGTGCTTTTTGAGTGCTATAGTAAGAGTTTGGTGACCGAGGGAGTTAGGTGAGGAGGGAGTAAGGTGCTCATAGAACATAGAACATAGAACAATACAGCGCAGTACAGGCCCTTCGGCCCACGATGTTGCACCGAAACAAAAGCCATCCAACCTACACTATGCCATTATCATCCATATGTTTATCCAATAAACTTTTAAATGCCCTCAATGTTGGCGAGTTCACCACTGTAGCAGGTAGGGCATTCCACGGCCTCACTACTCTTTGCGTAAAGAACCTACCTCTGACCTCTGTCCTATATCTATTACCCCTCAGTTTAAAGTTATGTCCCCTCGTGCCAGCCATATCCATCCGCGGGAGAAGGCTCTCACTGTCCACCCTATCCAACCCCCTGATCATTTTGTATGCCTCTATTAAGTCTCCTCTTAACCTTCTTCTCTCCAACGAAAACAACCTCAAGTCCATCAGCCTTTCCTCATAAGATTTTCCCTCCATACCAGGCAACATCCTGGTAAATCTCCTCTGCACCCGCTCCAAAGCCTCCACGTCCTTCCTATAATGCGGTGACCAGAACTGTACGCAATACTCCAAATGCGGCCGTACCAGAGTTCTGTACAGCTGCAACATGACCTCCCGACTCCGGAACTCAATCCCTCTACCAATAAAGGCCAACACTCCATAGGCCTTCTTCACAACCCTATCAATCTGGGTGGCAACTTTCAGGGATCTATGTACATGGACACCTAGATCCCTCTGCTCATCCACACTTTCAAGAACTTTACCATTAGCCAAATATTCCGCATTCCTGTTATTCCTTCCAAAGTGAATCACCTCACACTTCTCTACATTAAACTCCATTTGCCACCTCTCGGCCCAGCTCTGCAGCTTATCTATATCCCTCTGTAATCTGCTACATCCTTCCACACTATCGACAACACCACCGACTTTAGTATCGTCTGCAAATTTACTCACCCACCCTTCTGCGCCTTCCTCTAGGTCATTGATAAAAATGACAAACAGCAACGGCCCCAGAACAGATCCTTGTGGTACTCCACTTGTGACTGTACTCCATTCTGAACATTTCCCATCAACCACCACCCTCTGTCTTCTTTCAGCTAGCCAATTTCTGATCCACATCTCTAAATCACCCTCAATCCCCAGCCTCCGTATTTTTTGCAATAGCCTACCGTGGGGAACCTTATCAAACGCTTTGCTGAAATCCATATACACCACATCAACTGCTCTACCCTCGTCTACCTGTTCAGTCACCTTCTCAAAGAACTCAATAAGGTTTGTGAGGCATGACCTACCCTTCACAAAGCCATGCTGACTATCCCTGATCATATTATTCCTATCTAGATGATTATAAATCTTGTCTCTTATAATCCCCTCCAAGACTTTACCCACTACAGACGTGAGACTCACCGGCCTATAGTTGCCAGGGTTGTCTCTGCTCCCCTTTTTGAACAAAGGGACCACATTTGCTGTCCTCCAGTCCTCTGGCACTATTCCTGTAGCCAATGATGACATAAAAATCAAAGCCAAAGGTCCAGCAATCTCTTCCCTGGCCTCCCATAGAATCCTAGGATAAATCCCATCAGGTCCCGGGGACTTATCTATTTTCAGCCTGTCCAGAATTGCCAACACCTCTTCCCTACGTACCTCAATGCCATCTATTCTATTAGCCTGGGGCTCAGCATTCTCCTCCACAACATTATCTTTTTCCTGAGTGAATACTGACGAAAAATATTCATTTAGTATCTCGCCTATCTCTTCAGACTCCACACACAATTTCCCATCCCTGTCCTTGACTGGTCCTACTCTTTCCCTAGTCATTCGCTTATTCCTGACATACCTATAGAAAGCTTTTGGGTTTTCCTTGATCCTTCCTGCCAAATACTTCTCATGTCCCCTCCTTGCTCGTCTTAGCTCTCTCTTTAGATCCTTCCTCGCTACCTTGTAACTATCCATCGCCCCAACCGAAACTTCACACTTCATCTTCACATAGGCCTCCTTCTTCCTCTTAACAAGAGATTCCACTTCCTTGGTAAACCACGGTTCCCTCGCTCGACGCCTTCCTCCCTGTCTGACCGGTACATACTTATCAAGAACACGCAGTAGCTGATCCTTGAACAAGCCCCACTTATCCAGTGTGCCCAACACTTGCAGCCTACTTCTCCACCTTATCCCCCCCAAGTCACGTCTAATGGCATCATAATTGCCCTTCCCCCAGCTATAACTCTTGCCCTGCGGTGTATACTTATCCCTTTCCATCATTAACGTAAACGTCACCGAATTGTGGTCACTGTCCCCAAAGTGCTCTCCTACCTCCAAATCCAACACCTGGCCTGGTTCATTACCCAAAACCAAATCCAACGTGGCCTCGCCTCTTGTTGGCCTGTCAACATATTGTTTCAGGAAACCCTCCTGCACACACTGTACAAAAAACGACCCATCTATTGTACTCGAACTATATCTTTTCCAGTCAATATTTGGAAAGTTAAAATCTCCCATAATAACTACCCTGTTACTTTCGCTCATATCCAGAATCATCTTCGCCATCCTTTCCTCTACATCCCTAGAACTATTAGGAGGCCTATAAAAAACTCCCAACAGGGTGACCTCTCCTTTCCTGTTTCTAACTTCAGCCCATACTACCTCGGCAGAAGAGTCCCCATCTAGCATCCTCTCCGCCACCGTAATACTGCTCTTGACTAGCAGCGCCACACCTCCCCCTCTTTTGCCTCCTTCTCTGAGCTTACTAAAACACCTAAACCCCGGAACCTGCAACATCCATTCCTGTCCCTGCTCTATCCATGTCTCCGAAATGGCCACAACATCGAAGTCCCAGGTACCAACCCACGCTGCCAGTTCCCCTACCTTGTTTCGTATACTCCTGGCATTGAAGTAGACACACTTCAAACCACCTACCTGAACACTGGCCCCCTCCTGCGATGTCAAATCTGTGCTCCTGAACTCTATACTCTCATTCTCCCTTACCCTAAAACTACAATCCAGGTTCCCATGCCCCTGCTGCATTAGTTTAAACCCCCCCAAAGAGCACTAACAAATCTCCCCCCCAGGATATTTGTGCCCCTCAGGTTCAGATGTAGACCATCCTGTCTGTAGAGGTCCCACCTTCCCCAGAAAGAGCCCCAGTTATCCAAAAATCTGAATCCCTCCCGCCTGCACCATCCCTGTAGCCACGTGTTTAAATGCTCTCTCTCCTTATTCCTCATCTCACTATCACGTGGCACGGGCAACAACCCAGAGATAACAACTCTGTTTGTTCTAGTTCTGAGCTTCCATCCTAGCTCCCTGAAAGCCTGCCTGACATCCTTGTCCGCTTTCCTACCTATGTCGTTGGTGCCAATGTGGACCACGACTTGGGGCTGCTCCCCCTCCCCCTAAGGACCCGGAAAACACGATCCGAGACATCACGTACCCTTGCACCTGGGAGGCAACATACCAAACGTGAGTCTCTCACGCTCCCACAAAATCTCCTATCTGTGCCCCTGACTATAGAGTCCCCAATTACTAATGCTCTGCTCCTCTCCCCCCTTCCCTTCTGAGCAACAGGGACAGACTCCGTGCCAGAGGCCCGTACCCCATGGCTTACCCCTGGTAAGTCGTCCTCCCCACAAGTATCCAAAGCGGTATACTTGTTTCTCAGGGGTACGACCGCAGGGGACCCCTGCACTGACTGTTTTTTCCCAGTCCCTCTTACAGTTACCCACCTATCTCCAATCTTTGGTGTAACTAATTCCCTGAAGCTGCTATCTATGACCCCTTCTGCCTCCCGAATGATCCGAAGTTCTTCCAACTCCAGCTCCAGTTCCCTAACTCGGTCTTGGAGGAGCTGGAGATGGCAGCACTTCCTGCAGGTAAAATCAGCAGGGACACTAACTGCATCCCTCACCTCAAACATCCTGCAGGAGGAACATTGCACTCCCTTCCCTGCCATTCCTCTAACTTTCTACCAAGATCTGGCTAAAAAATAATAATAATATAATAAAATATGGTACTTACCTCAGACCAATGGGTTTTATTATTAGGTTAGAGGAGGAGGGCGGGTGGGAGACACTACACGTGTAGTGTCTCGGGTTTCCTCTCCACCAGAATTTATTGGGGAGGGTCTTCCCAGACGTCCGCGGGTCAACTTCCTGTTCCCGCCTAAAAAACTAATTTAAAATAAAAAAAAAGAAAAATTCTCAGCTCCTGCTGAAATTGACTAACCAGCCAGCTGTTCTCACGCCGCCGAAATCGACTGGCCTGCCCCTGCAAAGACAAGTGCCTTTAAAGGTTGACTTACCTCCCAGCAACCTCCTTCCGCAATGCTCCCGCTGAAACTGACTCACCACTCACCAGCTGTTCTCACGCCGCCGAAATCGACTGGCCTGCCCCTGCAAAGACAAGTGCTTTTAAAGGTTGACTTACCTCCCAGCAACCTCCTTCCGCAATGCTCCCGCTGAAACTGACTCACCACTCACCAGCTGTTCTCACGCCGCCGAAATCGACTGGCCTGCCCCTGCAAAGACAAGTGCTTTTAAAGGTTGACTTACCTCCCAGCAACCTCCTTCCGCAATGCTCCCGCTGAAACTGACTCACCACTCACCAGCTGTTCTCACGCCGCCGAAATCGACTGGCCTGCCCCTGCAAAGACAAGTGCTTTTAAAGGTTGACTTACCTCCCAGCAACCTCCTTCCGCAATGCTCCCGCTGAAACTGACTCACCACTCACCAGCTGTTCTCACGCCGCCGAAATCGACTGGCCTGCCCCTGCAAAGACAAGTGCTTTTAAAGGTTGACTTACCTCCCAGCAACCTCCTTCCGCAATGCTCCCGCTGAAACTGACTCACCACTCACCAGCTGTTCTCACGCCGCCGAAATCGACTGGCCTGCCCCTGCAAGGACAAGTGCTTTTAAAGGTTGACTTACCTCCCAGCAACCTCCTTCCGCAATGCTCCCGCTGAAACTGACTCACCACTCACCAGCTGTTCTCACGCCGCCGAAATCGACTGGCCTGCCCCTGCAAAGACAAGTGCTTTTAAAGGTTGACTTACCTCCCAGCAACCTCCTTCCGCAATGCTCCCGCTGAAACTGACTCACCACTCACCAGCTGTTCTCACGCCGCCGAAATCGACTGGCCTGCCCCTGCAAAGACAAGTGCTTTTAAAGGTTGACTTACCTCCCAGCAACCTCCTTCCGCAATGCTCCCGCTGAAACTGACTCACCACTCACCAGCTGTTCTCACGCCGCCGAAATCGACTGGCCTGCCCCTGCAAGGACAAGTGCTTTTAAAGGTTGACTTACCTCCCAGCAACCTCCTTCGGCAATGCTCCCGCTGAAACTGACTCACCACTCACCAGCTGTTCTCACGCCGCCGAAATCTCACGCTCCTTTCATCTTGGTTCTGACATTTCCGCAAAGAGTGAGAAGAGAGCCAGGAGTTTACAGAAAGTGTAGCTGACTGGGAGCAGAGTCGGAGGGCGGAGATCTAGTTAGTCCACAGGGCAGCTATATTCTGTAAGGTAAGAGGGGATGGAGGCTAGGCCAGTTGCATGCTCCTCCTGTAGGATGTGGGTGGTGAGGGATACCACTGGTGTCCCCGCTGACTATACCTGCGGGAAGTGCACCTAACTTCAGCTCCTCAAAGACCGTGTTAGGGAACTGGAGCTGAAGATGGATGAACTTCGGATCATCCGGGAGGCAGAGGGGGTGATTGAGAAGAGTTACAGGGAGGTAACCACACCCAAGGTACAGGACAAAAATAGCTGGGTTACAGTCAGGGGGAAAAAAACAAACAGGCAGACAGTGCAGGGATCCCTCATGGCCGTTCCCCTTCAAAACAAGTATACCGTTTTGGATGCTGTTGGGGAGGATGACCTACCGGGGGAAGGCCCTAGCGGCCAGGTCTCTGGCACTGAGTCTGGCTCTGGGGCTCAGAAGGGAAGGGGGGAGAATAGAAAAGCAATAGTTGTAGGAGATTCAATGGTTAGGGGAATAGATAGGAGATTCTGTGGTCGCGAGCGAGACTCCCGGGTGCCAGGGCCAGGGATGTCTCGGATCGTGTCTTCAGGATCCTTAAGGGGGAGGGGCAGCAGCCAGAAGTCGTGGTGCACATTGGTACCAACGACATAGGTAGGAAAAGGGGTGTGGAGGTAATAAACAAGTTTAGGGAGTTAGGCTGGAAGTTAAAAGCCAGGGCAGACAGAGTTGTCATCTCTGGTTTGTTGCCGGTGCCACGTGATAGCGAGGCTAGGAATAGGGAGAGAGTGCAGTTGAACACGTGGCTGCAGGAATGGTGCAGGAGGGAGGGCTTCAGGTATTTGGATAATTGGAGCGCATTCTGGGGAAAGTGGGACCTGTACAAGCAGGACGGGTTGCAGCTGAACCAGAGGGGCACCAATATCCTGGGAGGGAGGTTTTCTAGTACTCTTCGGGAGGGTTTAAACTAATTTGGCAGGGGAATGGGAACCGGATTTGTCGTCCAGCAACTAAGGTAGCCGATATTCAGGACGCCAAAGCGTGTAATGAGGCAGTGGGGAAGGGAACACTGACAAAGGAGAGTACTTGCAGGCACGGAGATGGGTTGAAGTGTGTATACTTCAACGCAAGAAGCATCAGGAATAAGGTGGGTGAACTTAAGGCATGGATCGGTACTTGGGACTACGATGTGGTGGCCATCACGGAAACTTGGATAGAAGAGGGGCAGAAATGGTTGTTGGAGGTCCCTGGTTATAGATGTTTCAATAAGATTAGGGAGGGTGGTAAAAGAGGTGGGGGGGGGGGTGGCATTATTAATTAGAGATAGTATAACAGCTGCAGAAAGGCAGTTCGAGGAGTATCACCCTATTGAGGTAGTATGGGTTGAAGTCAGAAATAGGAAAGGAGCAGTCACCTTGTTAGGAGTTTTCTATAGGCCCCCCAATAGTAGCAGAGATGTGGAGGAACAGATTGGGAAACAGATTTTGGAAAGGTGCAGAAGTCATAGGGTAGTAGTCATGGGCGACTTTAACTTCCCAAATATTGACTGGAAACTCTTTAGATCAAATAGTTTGGATGGGGTGGTGTTTGTGCAGTGTGTCCAGGAAGCTTTTCTAACACAGTATGTAGATTGTCCGACCAGAGGAGGGGCAATATTGGATTTAGTACTTGGTAATGAACCAGGGCAAGTGATAGATTTGTTAGTGGGGGAGCATTTTGGAGATAGTGACCACAATTCTGTGACTTTCACTTTAGTAATGGAGAGGGATAGGTACGTGCAACAGGGCAAGGTTTACAATTGGGGGAAGGGTAAATACGATGTTGTCAGACAAGAATTGAAGTGCATAAGTTGGGAACATAGGCTGGCAGGGAAGGACACAAGTGAAATGTGGAAATTGTTCAAGGAACAGGTGCTACGTGTCCTTGATATGTATGTCCCTGTCAGGCAGGGAAGAGATGGTCGAGTGAGGGAACCATGGTTGATTTGAGAGGTTGAATGTCTTGTTAAGAGGAAAAAGGAGACTTATGTAAGGTTGAGGAAACAAGGTTCAGACAGGGCATTGGAGGGATACAAGATAGCCAGGAGGGAACTGAAGAAAGGGATTAGGAGAGCTAAGAGAGGGCATGAACAATCTTTGGTGGGTAGGATCAAGGAAAACCCCAAGGCCTTTTACACATATGTGAGAAATATTAGAATGACTAGAGCGAGGGTAGGTCCGATCAAGGACAGTAGCGGGAGATTGTGTATTGAGTCTGAAGAGATAGGAGAGGTCTTGAACGAGTACTTTTCTTCTGTATTTACAAATGAGAGGGGCGATATTGTTGGAGAGGACAGTGTGAAACAGATTGGTAAGCTCGAGGAAATACTTAGTTAGGAAGGAAGATGTGTTGGGCATTTTGAAAAACTTGAGGATAGACAAGTCCCCCGGGCCTGACGGGATATATCCAAGGATTCTATGGGAAGCAAGAGATGAAATTGCAGAGCCGTTGGCAATGATCTTTTCGTCCTCACTGTCAACAGGGGTGGTACCAGGGGATTGGAGAGTGGCGAATGTCGTGCCCCTGTTCAAAAAAGGGACTAGGGATAACCCTGGGAATTACAGGCCAGTTAGTCTTACTTCGGTGGTAGGCAAAGTAATGGAAAGGGTACTGAAGGATAGGATTTCTGAGCATCTGGAAAGACACTGCTTGATTAGGGATAGTCAGCACGGATTTGTGAGGGGTAGGTCTTGCCTTACAAGTCTTATTGAATTCTTTGAGGAGGTGACCAAGCATGTGGATGAAGGTAAAGCAGTGGATGTAATGTACATGGATTTTAGTAAGGCATTTGATAAGGTTCCCCATGGTAGGCTTCTGCAGAAAGTAAGGAGGCATGGGATAGTGGTAAATTTGGCCAGTTGGATAACGAAGTGGCTAACCGATAGAAGTCAGAGAGTGGTGGTGGATGGCAAATATTCAGCCTGGATCCCAGTTACCAGTGGCGTACCGCAGGGATCAGTTCTGGGTCCTCTGCTGTTTGTGATTTTCATTAATGACTTGGATGAGGGAGTTGAAGGGTGGGTCAGTAAATTTGCAGATGATACGAAGATTGGTGGAGTAAGGAGGGCTTTTGTCGGCTGCAAAGAGACATAGATAGGATGCAGAGCTGGGCTGAGAAGTGGCAGATGGAGTTTAACCCTGAAAAGTGTGAGGTTGTCCATTTTGGAAGGACAAATATGAATGCGGAATACAGGGTTAACAGTAGAGTTCTTGGCAATGTGGAGGAGCAGAGAGATCTTGGGGTCTATGTTCATACATCTTTGAAAGTTGCCACTCAAGTGGATAGAGCTGTGAAGAAGGCCTATGGTGTGCTCGCGTTCATTAACAGAGGGATTGAATTTAAGAGCCGTGAGGTGATGATGCAGCTGTACAAAACTTTGGTAAAGCCACATTTGGAGTACTGTGTACAGTTCTAGTCGCCTCATTTTAGGAAGGAGGTGGAAGCTTTGGAAAAGGTGCAAAGAAGATTTACCAGGATGTTGCCTGGAATGGAGAGTCGGTCTTACGAGGAAAGGTTGAGGGTGCTAGGCCTTTTCTCATTAGAACGGAGAAGGATGAGGGGCGACTTGATAGAGGTTTATAAGATGATCATGGGAATAGATAGAGTAGACAGTCAGAGACTTTTTCCCCGGGTGGAACAAACCATTACAAGGGGACATAAATTTAAGGTGAAAGGTGGAAGATATAGGAGGGATATCAGAGGTAGGTTCTTTACCCAGAGAGTAGTGGGGGCATGGAATGCACTGCCTGTGGAAGTAGTTGAGTCGGAAACATTAGGGACCTTGAAGCAGCTATTGGATAGGTACATGGATTACGGTAAAATGATATAGTGTAGATTTATTTGTTCTTAAGGGCAGCACGGTTGCATTGTTGATAGCACAATTGCTTCACAGCTCCAGGGTCCCAGGTTTGATTCCGGCTTGGGTCACTGTCTGTGCGGAGTCTGCACGTCCTCCCCGTGTCTGCGTGGGTTTCCTCCGGGTGCTCCGGTTTCCTCCCACAGTCCAAAGATGTGCAGGTTAGGTGAATTGGCCAATGATAAATTGCCCTTAATGTCCAAAATTGCCCTTGGTGTTGGGTGGAGGTGTTGAGTTTGGGTAGGGTGCTCTTTCCAAGAGCCGGTGCAGACTCAAAGGGCCGAATGGTCTCCTTCTGCACTGTAAATTCAATGATAATCTATGATTAATCTAGGACAAAGGTTCGGCACAACATCGTGGGCCGAAGGGCCTGTTCTGTGCTGTATTTTCTATGTTCTATGTTCTAAAGAATAATGGACAACCTAGAACAGGGAACAGATGGCCCAAGTGGGGTTGGGTGAGGGAAGGGGGACAATGGTGAGGGAAAAAGAGAGTGATGGAAGAAATGTAAATGAATTGATAGAAATAAAAATGGGATGAAGGAGGGGAGAGTTCACAGTCGGAAGTTGTTGAACTCAAAGTTAAATCCGGATGTTGCCTAAACAGAACATGAGGTGTTGTTCCTCCAGTTTGCGTTGGGCTTCACTGGAACATTTCTAGTAGGCCAAGGACTGACATGTCAACATGAGAGCAGGAGGTGAGTTAAGTGCTTTCTGGTAGTTTCACTGTTGACTACTTCAAAGTCAATCAAGCGTTAAGGGAGATGAATAGAAAGCACATAACTCTTTGATGTGGTCGAGGAGCTGCGTTGCTCTATTTATTGATCTTGGTGAACCACAAGCCTTTCCCTTATATCGATCAAATGACCACACAACCAGTTAGTTAGTTCAAAAGATGGTTTATTTCCCTATACAAGAGATATCTCAACATGCAAACACAATATCTACTATGAGTTAAACTACACCTATTAGCGACAATAACCTATACTTAACTTCAGGGCGACTGTGCAAATGGACAAAGGCCTTTATCTGGATTTCACTTGGTTGGTTTGAAGAAAGTGGCTCTGTCTCTGCTGGGCTCATCCGTCAGGTAACGATCGTTGGTCTTGAACTTAGCTGGATGTTCCTGCTGCAATTGGGTGGCACAGGCCAGATCCAAGAGAGACAGAACATATGGCCGTGTTCTCTTTTATCCACCTGGGATTTTGCGATCTTTGGGGCGGTCCTTAACCTTGGACCCAATAGATCGACAGGGCTCTGCTCACTCTCTTCGATTTTGGCCAATAAAGGGGCGGTTGCCTTTGCAGCTAGGTGGGTCCTTAGCGGTCATTGACCTTGGCCGTTGTGCTTTCTGAGGAAGGGGAGTGGCACCGGTCAGTTTGTGGCTGAACCGGTGGCTTGATTAGAGTTCTATTGTCCTGGAAAAATGTGGGCCATTAAAATGTAAACGAGCGGGGGTTTTGGTCAGCTCTGGTTACCTGTGTTTCAGATGGACATAGGCTCTATGTCTGTCTGAGTCCTGGGTTGGCCATAATTCCCATGGTCCTTTGCAGGTGGCCATCTTAGATGGCTACAGCTGTCAATGAATGCTTGATGTTTATAAACATTTTGGTTAGTTTCACAGCTGACTACTTCAAAGTCACTCAAGCGTGGAGGGACATAAATGTAACAATGTTGACACCTTGATGTGTGGACGCTGTCAACCACAGCCTAGTAAAATCAATTTCAAAGAGCAATAAATGAATGACTTGCAGGTCAAAGATCTGAGGGGGTTCAAACACAGCTTGCTGGTTTTCTCTTTCCAAGAATTGACAGGTACTGCTTCCCATGCCTATGCCAGCAGGTAATTTGTCCAGGTGAGTTTTAGAGCAGTGTTTTTTTTTCACTGCCTCTGTCTGCTCTCTAGCTTCCAGACAGCGGTCTCTCTTCTGGGGGGGGACTTCCAGACGGGGTTTTCTCTTCTGGGGGGCGGGGGGTGGCTTCCAGGTGGGGGTCTCTCTTCTCGGGGGTCTCTGTGGGGGGCCTATTAACTAGGGAGTCTCTGGTGCGGGGGGTAGGGGCAGGGAATGTCACCTCCATACTGGGGGGAAGAAGGCATACTGGGGGGTGAGGGGTCAGGGCATGACCCAGAAACTCCCAGGGGACGGGCTGAATTGGATTGCGGGAGGCAATGGTGGCCCATCCGTGGGACCTCATTATCGGGCTTCCCACTCAAAATGGTAGGCTAATAGCAGGATTCCCTAGCGAATCCTTCCCAATCCTCGCCATAGAAAAGGTTTGCGAAACACTTCGCAGTGTGAGCACAAATCAGGTGCAATTCAGCTCTGGTGGGGGAACAGTCTCCCAAATGGAGAATCCAGGGCGGGATTGTCCCTTCTAGGGAATAAGTCCCCACTCCTGCCAGAAAATGGGCGAGAATTACTCCATACTTTTTCCTCGAAGCTCCGGGGTGATTCTCCGTTTTCCAGGAGGCTAGCACAGCTCTAGCTTGCGATCCGCAGCTCTGGCTGCCAGCGGGGTTCCTGCTAGCCAGACCGCACGGCCACGCATGTGCGCGGCGGCCCACCTCGGCGCGGGTGCCGCCAACGTGGCGGAGCCGTACAGCGGGCCCGCGCAGAGGAAGGTAGGTCCCTCCCAGATTGCGATGGCCCATCGATTGGTGTCCCCCGATCGTGGGCCTGGCCACCACTGAGGCCCCCCTCGGAGTCAGATACCCCCACCAGGACTGCCACTGCGGCCACGGGTCCCATCTCCCGCCGGGTGGTACCACATGTAAACCACGCCGGCGGGAGTTCGGCCGGCTGAATGCGGAGAATCACCGCGGGGGCCTGTCCCAACAGCCCCCGACTGACACCGCGTCGACTGCACGCGCGGGACTGGCAGGTCCGCGAAGAATCACGGTTGCGTTGGAGCGCCGGATTCCCCTGCGCTCAGCACGATTCTGGCACAGAGGGTCGGAGAATCCTGGGGGGTGGGGGGGGAACTGCAATTCAAAGCACAGGTAATCAAATAAAATTGCAGCTAATACAATATTGGGGGAAGGTATACCAGGGGAGTTAGCACACTTTAATATGTGTTACGATTCCAGTTGTCATTACTACCGGATGGGAAAATTCCAGAATGAACGCTGGTTCAAAAGATCCTAACCTCCGGTAGCACAGTGGCTAGCACTGCAGTCTCACAGCGCAGGGGACCCGGTTCAATCCCAGCCCCATGTCACTGTCTGTGAGGAGTTTGCACATTCTCCTCGTGTATGTGTGGGTTTCACCCTCACAATCCAAAGATGTGCAAGGTAGGTGGATTGGCCATGCTAAATTGGCCCTGAATTGGGGAAAAAAATTAAATTTAAAAAAAATCCGAACTTCAACTTTTTTTCAGAAAACGTAGAGGAACAGAGTCATAAGATTGCTAATTAGTTTTTAACAACAAGAAAAATACATTTATTGAACATGATAAGCTCAATCATAATACAATACTCCTTTACTCCCTCCTTAGGTTCCCAAGTGTATACAGTTTTCACAGATAACACCCCACTCTGAAGCCAAATGGCAGATGTCACTCAACCGATCTTCCATTAATTTCTTCTGCAATCCCCCCAGATGATTGTCACATGAGTGTTTCCAAACTCCATTCCCAAAACGTCACCCTTTAGAATCTTCTGTCGAACAATGCTTTACATCAACTTTTTATTAAGAATCCAGTTCCAGGTTTTCAAAATATCCCTTCAAACAACGTTTCTGCTCCAATATTTTAATAATACATCCAGCCTCAGGTTTTCCACCTCTCCTTTCAGGCTTCCTTTTGCACAAACTGCAAGGTCCAGCCAACGATTTCTACAATTACTTCAAATGATACTTCATAAATTGTAATAAAATCTTACAATCCTTAGAACTTGCTCAGCAGTAACCTGCTCATGGATGTTCAGGTTGGGGTCCGCCAGGGTCACTCAGCCCCTAACCTCATTTCAGCCTTGGTTCAAACATGGAAAAAAGAGCTGAATGTAAGAGATGAGGTGAGGTGACATCAAGGCAGCAGTTGACATGTATGGCATCAAGGAGCCCTATCTGAACTGGAGTCAACGGGAATCAAGAGGAAAACTCTCCGCTGGTTGGAATCATACCTAGCACAAAGGAAGATGGTTGTGGTGATTGGAGGTCAATCATCTCAGCTCCAGGGCAGCACTGCAGGATTTCCTCAGGGTAGTGTTCTAGGCCCAGCCATCTTCAACTGCTTCATCAATGACCTCCCTTCCATCACAAGGTCAGAATTGGGGATGTTTGCAGATGACTGCATGCTGTTCAGCACCATTCATGACTCTTCAGATAATGAAGCACTCCATGTCCAAATGCAGCAAGGCCTGGACAATATCCAGGCTTGGGCTGTCACGTGACAAGTTACATTCGTGTCACACAAGTGCCAGGAAATGACCATATCCTACAAGAGATACCACCGCTCCTTGGCATTCAATGGCATTACCATCGCTGCATATCCCAGAATCAACACCCCGGGGGTTACCATTGATCAGAAACTGAACTGGACTAGCCATATTAATACTGTGACTAGCACGGCAGGTCAAAGGCTAAGAATCCGACGGCAAGTAACTCACCTCCTGACCAACCAAAGCCTGTCCATCATCTGCAAGGCACAAGTCAGGAGTGCAATGGAATACTTACCACTTACCTGGATGAGTGCAGCTCTAACAACACTCAAGAAGCTCGACGCCATCCAGGACAAAACAGTCCACTTGATTGCTTCCCCTTCCAAAAACAATCAAACCCTCCACTAGCGGCACAGTGGCAGCCACGTGTACCATCTACAAGAGGAGCTGCAGTAACTCACCAAGGTTCCTCAGACAGCAACTTCCAAACCACCATCATCTAGAAGGACAAGAGCAGCAGATACCTGGAAACCCCACCATCTGGAGGTTCCGCTCCAAGTCATATTGGAAATATATCGGCGTTCCTTCAATTTTGCTGGGGCAACATCCTGGAACTCCCTTCCTAACAGCACAGTTGCTGTAACTACACCTCAAGGACTGCTGCGGTTCAAGAATGCAACTCACCACCATCTTCTGAAGGGCAACTAGGGATGGGCAATAAATGCTGACCTAACCAGCGACGCACACACCTTGCAAATTAATAAAATAAATACTTCAGATATCTTTCTGGCCTCTCATGAGCCAACTTATTTTCAGTTTTATCTGTGACTTTACTGAATAATACCCTGTTCTCGTTTCAGTTTTATCTGTTCCTTTACTTTGACCTTCCAGGAAACTTATCTTCATTTCCCTAGCTCCTTAACTAGCCACCCTTTTGTCATGGGAGTGTCCCTTTAAGAAAGGTTTTTGTCTTTTCACATGGCTTCAGTGATGTCATTTTGTGTGTGGGTGGAGCTGAGCTGCGGCTGTGTGAGGGTTTTACTTTTGCTTTCAGTTTTGACTGCTGTGGACTGCAGACAGAGAAAATAAGTGTTTTTGCCTGTCTCTCTCTATTTTCATTTTAAATATCTGTTCCAGTACAAAAAAACATTTGATTGTAGCTACCTGTTTTGGTAACTTAAAAGATGTAGTTTGCTTTCCGGAAGGGTTTAAACCTGCTGGTGAGATGGGTCAGAATCTCAGGGAAAGCCAGTCTTATTCAAGTGAGAATGCAGTGTACTGGGCCAGGCCCTTGAAAAGGGATTTTGGTTTATGGGATTTTGTTTTTGAATTGGAACAGTTAAGGGGGAATTCATTAAGTGTTATACATAGATCACTATAGCTGTGTGGTGTCTTTAATGTTTGTAATTGATAACAATTCTTGCTGTGGGTTTATACAAATGTTAACTGTGTTCTTAGAATAAAGCGTATTTTGATTAAAGTGTCTGGGAAGACTGATGAATCACACCTGAAGGGAAGGCTCTTGTGCTCATCCTAGCCAAATTCAACATAAAGGTTGTAGGTCAGGTGGACTTCGTAATATACTTTGGAGTTTCTATGTCCTGGCCCATACCACTTTAGATTTCTGCTGTTGTTTTCTTAACCATTACTCTATGACATGACTTTTCTTCTCGCAAAGTCAAGAGATGTTCCCTCTCTCACTTCCTTCTCCAACTGTTATGCATTCAGTTAAAATACAATCGCACAAAAGTTTCACTACCTTAAAGGTGCCTCTGGTTGCTAAGCAATTACTTTTTACTTCTCCTAGCTCGTTTACTTTTCATACCCCAACCCTCACTAAACACAGAAGAAAAATTTGAACTGACCAAACCCCATCCAAACACCTTTGCCTCATAAATCTAACTGAAGTTTTACTCCTTTTACACCGAACCACTAAATTAAATCCATTTAAACCTACACCTTATTTCTAATATTTTACAATACAAATATAGATCACTTAAAACTACCTCTGTTTTCCTGACACATGATTGACCCACGGTCTGGGGGGAACATGTGACATTTTGGCTTGGGACAGCAATGTGGCACAGTGGTTAGCACAGTTGCTTCACAGATCCAGGGTCCCAGGTTCGATTCCCGGCTTGGGTGACTGTTTGTGTACAGTCTGCATGTTCTCCCCATGTCTGCATGGGTTTCCTCCGGGTGCTCCGGTTTCCTCCCACAGTCCAAAGATGTGCAGGTTAAGTGGATGCTAAATTGCCATGGTGTCCAAAAAAAAAGATTAGCTGGGGCCACAGGGATAGGGTGGAGGTGTGGGCTTAAGTAGGGTGCTCTTTCCAAGAGCCGGTGCAGATTCAATGGGCCGAATGGCCTCCTTCTGCACTGTAAATTCTATGATTCTGTGACATGATAGATTAAGGGTGCAATTCAACGGACTCATCTTGCTCGACTTGGTGTTGGAGCAAGGCGATTGAAAATCTCGAGAGGCCTGGCGAGATTCGCGATGCTCGAAACATCTTGCGAGACTCGATGAAATCTCACGTGATGTCGCAATCTGGATCCCACCCTCATTGAGACTTGGCACTACACCTTGACACATATTGGGCTGTGGAGAAATTGGACCTTATCAATTTGAAGGAAGAACAGCAGGAATTAGTACCTACACAGCTTGTGACAGGAGGTATGGGAGACACAATAGCATTTGTGAGTATACCACAGGAACATAATAACAGAACATATCAGGGTGGATATAAATTCAAATTCCTGGGAGTAAAGGGGAATTAGGGAGTGTGCCAGGCAGGATCCTGGGTATTGTATTGAATCGCAACATTATATCATCTGTTCCTGCAATACCCGGAAATCCATCAGTAACGATTCTGCCATTACAATGTTGGTTAACCCACTTGTCGGGATCTTCAAGGCAGTTCAAGCCTTCCTCTGCAGAGTGATGCTTTCAGACAGACTGGAGGGAATTCCGGAGGATTAGAGTGTGATAGTAACCACACCTCTGCTTACAGATCACCAACTCCTTTATGCGGATGACCTTCACCTTGCAGACAGGACCCTCATTGGCTCTGTGTTCAGTCCATGTTGGGCAGTGTGTGAAATATTGATGATCCAGGTAAAAGAACTCAGGTAGCAATGGAAAGGGTCCTGGCGATTACAAGGAGGCTTTAGGAACAAAACCATTAAGCAATCACAAGGGGAAGGGTACAGGTGAATATGGCCACGGGAAACTTACATGGTATCCCAAGCAGTACAGATGGTTATATTGGCCAACAAAGGGTATGACTTGGTGTCCATCACTGCTAGCACTTTCCTCCAATAAAATAAAAATATTTGTGACAACTTTTCAATTTAACGCAATGGTGGTCCCAGGTCTAGCTTAGGTCAACAGGATTGAGGCAGAGCCATAAGAGAATAATAGAGCAGCAGTCCTGAAGCCCACAGAACTCTAGCAGGATCCCCAGAGTTTTTGGTGGGCAGAGGATCTTGGGAATGGCCCACATGGGCCAGGTAGTACCTGACTAAGGGTCCAAAAGGAGGGACTGAAGGGGGGCAATTCAAATACTTTGATATTAAGATTGATACAAATATGGGCGGCACGGTGGTTAGCACTGCTGCCTAAGGCACTGAGGACTGGTTCACTGTATGTGTGGAGTTTGCGCATTCTCCCCGTGTCTGCGTGAGTTTCACCCCCACAACCCAAAGATGTGCAGATTAGGTGGATTGGCCACACTAAATTGCCCTTGAATTGGAAAAGAAATAATTGGGTACTATAAATTTAAAAAACAATTGATAAAATTGATATTAAGGTGAGCATTAACAACTTTAATAGTAGACAAGAGCCGTATTAGAGCTCTCTCTCTCAGCATGATGGGTGTAGTACTCTGGAACCGAACTAACACTCACAAACCTTCACAGGGTGGGTCAGCAAAAGTGTGATAAGAAGCACAGACTGGGAGGAATTGATCACAGACTTGAACCATCTTCCCAGTCAGATAACAGGGAACATCTGCAAGCTTGATTACAGCATTAAGTTGGAGAACTGGCACAATAGTTAAGTGCGTAGAGCAAATGTGTTAAGTTGTAATCAAATTACACACTTCTTTTACATAAATATGAATTCGATATAATGGGAAAATATGACAAATAAGGACAAATTACATAGATTCATAAATACTTTATTGATTTTAAAAGTGAATAGTTTGCAACATACAGAAGACAAGTTACAAAATGATTACAATGCCATAGGCAAACTGAAGTAGAATCAAAGTTACAGCCCACTCCACCTACCCATCTATATCGTTTTGGAGATTATTACTATCCTCTATATTATCCACTACTTGGCAAATCTTTATGTCATCTGCAAATTTCCCAATCGTGCCTCCCAAGTTCACGTCCAAATCGTTAAATACATAGCACAAACAGTCAGGGCCCCAACACCGAACCCTGTGGAACACCACTTGAAACTTTCCATTCGCAAGGGCATCCATCAGTCATTCCCCTTTGTTTCCTGTTATAAGGCAGCATTTTATCCTGTTTGCCACATTGCCATGAATCCTATGGGCTTTTACTTTTTTGACCAACCTTGCTAAAATCCATTTACGCAACATCCATTGCACCATCTTCATCAACCATTCTTGTCACTTCATCAAAGAATTCAATCAAATCTGTGAGGCAAGACCTTCCTTTAACAAATCCATGCTGACCATTCCTGACTAGTCCATGCCTTTCTCTGTGACAGTTAATCCTATCTCTCAGGATTGATTCTACTAATGTACCCACCACCGACGTAAGGCTAACTGGCCTATAATTGTTTGGCATTTCTTTTGATTCATTTTCAAACAATGGAACCACGTTCATTTCTCCAGTCCTCTGGTACCTCCCCTATCTCGAGTGAGGTTTGGAAAATCATCCTCAAGCATCTGTTATCTCCTCCCTGACCCCTTTAAGCAGCCTCGGAAACAAATTAGAGGTAAATGGTACTTCACAACATATTACCACCAAATAAAACTAAATCAAATAGAGGCTATAAAGAAAAAGAAATAGCTTGAAATTCCAAATTTACTTTTAGATTTCAGATCAATTCATGCTGTAAAATTCGGTTGACTAGCTCTGTGAGTGCAACTTTATTCATAATTATCACACATTTTGCATCTACATGACTTCACAGAAATATAGGAGTATGATTGAATTGTTCCATTCCTGCAAGACAGACTTGCAACTTTTCTCTCAGTTTCATGTTCCATGCAGCATTGACATTTGCGTTGCATGGCATTTAAATCGGGATTAAACCTGAAAAATAACCAGATTATAGTGAAGACTTCAGTCAAGTTAACATGTTCAAGTAGCCATTTTACACGCAAAGCTATCATCATGGTATCAAGGCAGTTCCCCATTGTGAAATACATCACAAATACATGAAATACATGAAAGCAATTGCAACTAAATAGCAATACATTTAAATGTAACACATTGAACATTCTCCTGAATAAAAAAATGAGACGATTTCAAACATGCGTAAAGTTGGTCTTATACCCATATATCAAATTTGATCGGTTTTTACTATCACTGGATGACCACTACTGTGCTCAAAAACTCCCATAAAAGCCTCCAGTATGCTGTCTGCCACTGTTATCAGAGGTACTGCCCATCCCTTATTGGTCCTTGGAAAGAATAGGTAATATCCAAGTTCAACCATTTTCCTGGGCCCAGCTGCTCCCAACTCCCTTGAAAAACAAGGGATGGGAGGAAGGAAATTCCCAATGGCAGCTGCAGAGAAGAGCAACACATTTTCTGATTTTGCACACTAAATTCCACCCGTGGGTTTCTTCAGAGACCCTTGGACCAATTATAAAAATGGACTAAAAAATGACAAATTTTAACATGGATTAATGCATGGTTATTCATAAAAAGACATGAAATGTTCCTTTATCTATCGGGCTAATAGGTAAAGGTGGAGAAAGAAAAACAAATGTTTAGAAGAAATTTCGTCAAGTAATGAAATGAGGTTCGTAGCCTTTGTCATTATGCCTGTGTGTGGAATGTGGACAAACAGTATTAACAAGAGAATAATCCAGAATGACTCAGAAACGTGTAACAAACATGAAAGGTCTCTTTCCTTTCATCGCTTGATTGAGATAATCGGTAACATTATCCAATAGTCATTCAATTCACTGGTTCATTTTTTCTATCCATCCTCCCATGCCATTTCTATTAATATAGACTCCCTAGAGTGCAGAAGAAGGCCATTCGGCCCATCGGGTCTGCACGGCCCTTGGAAAGAGACCCTACTTAAGCCCACGTCTCCACCCTATCCTCGTAGTCCAGTAACCCCAACTAACCTTTTAATTTAGCATGGCCATTCAACCTAACCTGCACATCTTTGGACTGTGGGAGGAAACTGGAGCACCCGGAGGAAACCCATGCAGACACGGCAAAAAAATGCAAACTCCACACAGACAGTCCTACCCGAGGCTGGAATTGAACACGGCTCCCTGGAGCTGTGATTCAGTAGTGCTAACCACTGTGCCACTCCCAATAAGCTTTGCATCTGTTAGAAGTGTAGAGGCCCATTGATTGACCACTCGCTACGATAGCACTGATTGACTCTATGCATTTTTCGAGCTTGTTTTGCCTTTTTGTTTGATTGTCTACCCTGCTTAAAATACAACAAAAATATACAATCATATTACTTACATGGAAAATGAATTACAATTTCCTTCACAGTATGCCACAGAATGCTGAACGCTTGCTGAACAACCAGTCACATTGATCTCAAGCAGTTTGGTTTTCTTCTTACAATCGCTCACTGTGGAAATTGGGAGAAATCAATCAGAATATGTCCAAAATACTTTTAGATACATTATGAAAGACTGATCAAATAAATGGATGTAAGAGATGAAGGCAGCAACAGGCTTTCTTCCTTGTAAAGAATAAAACGTTGAAGCTATTGATAGAAGAGCCAGAATACTCCGGCTGTTGCGATTCACTTCTACAGCCAGCAGCGCACCCCTACCCGCGGTATCCTGACGGTGTAGGGTGACTTCAATAGGAAATCCCATTGACAAGTGGTGCGCCGGCGAGAATCATGCAGCTGGAGGATGGGAGAATCCAGCCCAAGAGACATAGGTAGTTGAAAGCTTCATAAGGTTTTTCGTTGCTATCACAAAATAAGGTAAACCTTCCACCTATAAGGAAATCATTGAACAATGATGAACCTGTTGATTGATGTACACGTGAAATATATTTTTTGTACTACTGTGGCTGGAATAGGAATCTTGTTTATGAAGCCAAGAGCTGCATTACTACTTCAAAAGAATCCCTCAATTTCCCATGGGTCTGTGCAGAGGTCAGAATGCCAACGGGGCAGGAGTTCTGCCTGGTGATATGTGCTACTGGCCCGGTGACCAACCACAACATCAGCTCTTTAAGCATAATGCAACATGGGTCTGATGTGCAAGACCTGTGTGAAAATTTCAATTCAAGAGCCAGGAGGTGAAAATGCTTTGTTTAACTTAATTGAATTGTCAAAGTATTTTTTTGTTTCTCCAACACTTTTCAGATCAGCCAACTGAATGTTCTGGGGCATAATTACTTCATCCTGGTTTCATCATCTGACCTGTCAGTGGGCAGGAAAGCTGCAGTCTAAGAACATCTTTCATGACCTCAGTCAATCCCAAAGCAGTTTGGAGCTAAATGAAGTATTTTTGAACTATCGTCACCTTTGTAAGTTAGGGAATTCAAATAAAGATGTTGAACTGCAAAGCCACAGAAACAAGGCTGTTGAGGGAAGAATAGATAGCCAAACACAAAAATGAAGCACTTACCTGCAACACGGCAAGAATAGCAGCAGTGATGTTTGTCCCAAATTCTGTCAGACTAAACACACAGAAAATATTGAATTACCAGATGTGAAATTTATATATCAATTTTTATGAAGGTTGTACTGTGTTGAATGCGATGCACACATTAGGTAGTAAATGCAGATAACGGTTATAAATAAATTCTAGTTACATTTGCCAGCCAGTCACTGAAACAAGTAATCACATTTCCTCAAACATATTTGATTTGAAGGTAAATACAGGAATCTTTGTTTCATGTACATTAGTGAATACTAGGATATTGAAGGGAAATAGGAAGAGCGTGGGTAACCATGACTAGAATTGTTTACCTGCTTGGGGGGTAAATGCTGTCATGAAATCTTTGGGCCAATGGCCTATTTCCATGTTATAAATACATTTGAAATCTGTGTCTCTTTCATTTGAATTCTGCAGTCATTCCTGTCATGCTTGATGATTATCAAAAAATTCTGATTACATTTTGGAATTTGATTTCAATTTTATCTTTCTTTAACACAGCTGATCACATATCATATGGGCAGTGACTTCTAATATGCATCTTTAGTCAATTTTGCACCAAGGTAGGTACTTCTCGTGCCAGTGTTAGCACTGAAGAGTTCCTGCTCAGTATGGGGGTTAAATACTGTGGAAATGTTTTTCCAATTCCATCAATGTACCCATTTTCAGAATCACCCTTTACTGCAATGATGTACTGATATGTGGAACATTGTGGTTAGTTTGCTATTGTGAAGCCATATGATCAGAATCATCATAGAATTTACAGTGCAGAATTTACAGTGCAGAAGGAGGCCATTCAGCCCATTGAGTCTGCATGGCCCTTGGAAAGAGCACTTTACTAAAGCCCACACTGCCACCCTATCCCCATAAGCCAGTAGCCCCTCCTAACATTTTTGGACACAGAGGGCAATTTAGCATGGCCAATCCACCTAACCTGCACATCTTTGGACTGTGGGAGGAAACCGGAGTACCCGGAGGAAACCCACACAGACACAGGGAGAACGTGCAAACTCTACACAGACAGTGACCCAAGCCGGGAATCGAACCTGGGACCCTGGAGCTGTGAAGCAACTGTGCTAACCACTGTGTTACATGCCACTTGAATTGAGATGACTGAAATCAGTTTCCATGAACTTCAATAATTGGTAGACCGAGCAGATTGTCATTCACTTGTAGGGAGGTGGTACAATTGTATTGCCACCGGACTTATAATCCAGAGACCTGAGTTAAAATTGAAGATTGTAGTTAAAACACACCTGGATGACTAATGGCCTTAAGGGAAGGAAGTCTTACCTGCTCCAGTCAACATGTGACTACATGTAACAGCTCAGTTGGCTGGGCAGCTGTTTCATGATGCAGAACGAGGCCAACAGCATGAGTTTAATTGCTGAATCAGCTGAGGTTTTTCATGAAGGCTCTTCCTTCTCAACCTTGCCTCTCGACTAATGTGTGGTGATCCTCAAGTTAAATCACCACCAGTCAGCTCTCCCCCTCAAAGGGGAAAAGCAGCCTACTGGGATTGTGGCGACTTTACTTATTAAATGTGACTCCAGATCCACAGCAATGTGGTTGACTCTCAAAATACCTCTGAAATGGAGGGCAGTTCGGGATGGACAATAAATGCTGGCCCAGCCAGTCATGCTCACATGAAATGATGAAAAAAAAATCAGAGTCAGCTGGACTCAGCCCAGGACTCTCCCACATCAAATATGGCACATTCAGGCGTAGATCTCTCTATTCCAATCTGAAAAGACAGTTTGGTATTGCGAACAATTGTCTTGAGATTGGCCAACCTTACTTTGTTTAAATGCTGACAGCAAACAGAAGGAGGCAGCACCTGCCTGGGCTGAATTAAAACCCTGGCTACCGAGATGAAAGAACAGTTTGATGCCTGATCGCACCACTCAAATCTGAAAGGATAACTTGTCACTGTGCCACCCAATCCTTATTTAAAACTAAGAGCACAATTTAAAAGTTCTCTTCATGAAGGGTCGAATATTTTCATACTAATTCAGGATTGTTTTTCTTTTTACTGCTCTTCTAAGCATATCTCTGATGATCAGTTAATCATGTATATACGAATTACAGAAAATAAATGAATATTTCCGTGTCATAACACACTGCAACACAGAGAAAGTGCTAAAATCCAAGTATAGGACTGGACGAACCTCGTTACAGTTTGGACGCGATGAACATGTTATTTGCGTCTCTATAACCACACCTTCAGTACATCTGTAGTGGATGCATGTATCATTGGGATGAGACCAAATTTCTTCCTCCTGGCAAAGAAAGTATAGAAATATTAATATATAAGTAGTTATAAAATAAAGAAGTTAGGAGCCCCTTCCAAATGGTTCAGTGAGCTATGGCAGTAGGCAGTTGAGTCATGCAGCCCAGTGTCCCTTAAGATAACCAATCAGAGCTGGCAGAGGTCCTGGAACATTACAATTTCCCTCAATGGCCCTGCGTTGCAAGGCCAAATCACCAAAGTCTCTTGCTTCTGTTTTTCATCCAGTAACCCCTGCTGAATTCTGAAAAATGAAATAGTGATATAGAGATTTGATTTAACACGTGCTGATAAAATGCCAGGATTCTCTGAAAATAATTTGCATTTTGTTCTGAAAAAGCTACAGGTGCTAAAGGTCCATTGCTATGGCAGCAAGCTGGCATGGATGGGTATATGCCTCACCTGTTTAAAAGTGTAATAACCCCCATGAGACCCATGGGGAAACTGTAACCAGCCTCCCCAAGGGTCTCGTGGAGAACGAGCTTCCTCGACAGTGGGCGAAGGCCCACCCAGCTGGGGCACAGAAGTAGTGCACAAAAGCCGGCCCGAGCAGGGACCAGCATGACGGTTGTCCCAAGGGGACTGTGAAGGGCAGACTTTATGTTGCATTAAATGAATATTTTCTGCTTCCTACCGCAGGTTTCCTGGTCATTAAAAAAAGGTCACCTTTGGTCCTGGTTTCAGAGCCTTTGCAGAAGAAACCTTTTTTTTTTGTGTCCCCCGAGCAGTGTGTGTCATAGAATCATTGAATCCCCACATTGCAGAAGGAGGCTTTTGGGCCCATCGAGTCTACACTGAACCTCCGAGAGAGTGCTCCACCCATGCACAATCCCTCACCCTATCCCCGTACCCCCACCGAGGGACAATGTAGCATATCCAATCCACCTAACCTGCTCATCTTTGGACTGTGGGAGGAAACAGGAGAACCCAGAGGAAACCCACGCCGACACAAGAAGAATCTGCAAATTCCACACAGACAGTCGCCCGAGGTCGGAATCGAACCTGGATCCCTAGCACTGTGAGGCAGCAGTGCTAACCACTGTGCCACCATGTCAGCAAAACAATCACCGGACCACCACTGCAGCCAAGTGAGAACCTGCCTTGCATGGATTTCCACCATGTGCATTTCCCAGAATGAAGGAAGTGGATCATAATCATGAATGCCAATAATCCCAGTTGATACCACTTTTTCCTCTTTGTTTGGGCTAAAATCAGATAATTCAGCACAAACTAGGAATTCCACCATGGGGTTTCTCAATGTGCAATGATCGAGGAAATGGCAGATCTAGGTAAACGTTTGCATTAGGGACTCAGTTCAGAGATAAACGCACACTCACACATACACATACATGGCTGTTCATTCTGGAAGAAGATGGGGGTTGATTGCCGGGTTAAATTCTCAACTTTTTGTCTCCCCATAGTGGAAGCTGCAGTCCTTTGACTCAAAAGTGACAGTATAACTATACACTAATAAGATATCAAGAGTTTTTATACAACCGGTAAGGAAGCACTATTCCACTGGCAGTAACATCAGTAAACCAGAGCGCATAGATTTCAGATAATTGGCAACAGAACGAGGAAAAATATTGTATGCAATAAATTCTTTTGACCTAGAATGCGTGATCTCAAAGGGTGATGGAAAGAGATTCAATTTAAAAAGGGAATTAGCTATATATTTGGAGAAGGAAAATGTTGTAATGCTATGGGGAAAGAGCAAAGAAGTGGAACTTATTGGCTAACTCTTTCAAAGAGACAGCACAGTCTTGATCAACCGTATGACCTCCTTCAGTGCTGCAACAGTCTAAAGCATATTGTACAATTGGAATAGGTTTTCCATATTACTGCCTAATATTACAGTTTGAATTGTTGAGATTTTACATATATGTTGTGGCCCCAGAATGGTAAAATCCAGAGAAATGTTTAAAGAGATTGCAGCTGAAAGAATTTTGAGTATCTTACTAAGAATGCTGAGTGAAATTCTGCTCTAATGCAAGACATTGTCATCACAGGAGAGAAGCTTGCTTTAAAAGCTAGAAATCAGTAATGCAATAAAGCTGAGGCACTCACATGTCTTAGGTTCCCTGAAAGGTCTTTGCATCCTGCAGAAACAAAAGTTGTCATATTGTTAAATGATTGTTTCTTTGCCAGTGGTGCAAAGTTTTTATTGACGTTTTAACTGTAATTTACAAATAATTACATATTTTGTACAAACAGAGCAACTCACTAGTACATGACGGAACACATTGGGTCCCATCTTCAGATAGCATCATTTCACTTGGGCAGAAACAGCCTTCGGTGCGCTCAGCAAATCTCTCCCCATTTATTTTCTCGCTGCAAATAAAGATCGTTGTTATTTGATATGCTTATTCACATATTATAGTAATGAAGGAAATTATAATGATTTTTTTAAAAATAGCGTTTATCAAAAGCATTTCTTCAAAATATAAAGATCTATCATGAAAAGTAGTTGGTTGACAAACACTTACCCATCCTTACAATAATTGTGATTGAATCTGGAGCAAGCGCTGTAGATGAAACCTCTTGAACAGTTGAAGGCTTAAGTAAAAAATAGGCAAAATTTTCAAAATATTCACGTTATTAAAGTCTTCACAGGCAGTCAGAAGCAGTTAGGCTGGTTGGATAAAAATTCTAAATGAAATAAACTGACTTGGTGCTGAGCACATACCTGCCCCCAGGTGGAATGCATTTTGCATTTAAAGTTGAGTACAATTTTTTATCACTATTGAACACTGGAAAAGAATCATAAGTATTTTTGACTAAAGGAACAGCTCTTTAAAAATGAATTATTTACTGCTTCTTTCTGGAGCCTAATGCACTTGAGCTGTAGAGCTCTTATGCAGGACTTCATTTAAAGCTTCCGAAAAGGGAGGATTATACATTTTCTTTTAACTCTCTACTAATTTCTTTCTTTCATAATTTTACTCTAATTATTCATGTATAATTTGATTGGGGTTAGTTTATTTCTACTTTACCACAGAGAAGAGTGATGTGGCAAGTGCCAAGCTAAGCAAGAAGCAGAGACCCAAAGCATTGGCCTTCCATCCCATGTTCATCTTGATGCAGTTCAGCGTAGCACGAGGTGGGAGTATGCAACTACACTCTCTGCATCATTTTACTGCCTTGACATGAGAGGCTGAAGTTCTGCCTCAACTCAATTCATGGCCAAATCAGTCATTGCCTGGAGTAGGTGGGCACCCTGTGATCTTTGAGCTGGAGGAACGGGTCCACGTCACCTCATTAAATCACAACACTCATTAAATCCAGCCCTATCTCTTGCCGGGACCATCACCAATTCTATGTCCTCATTTTCTGAAATCCAGTCTCACAGCTATCCCTTCATTTTCTGTCCTGCTGCGATTCACAGTAGCTTTGTTAGAGATACAAAGAACAATACAGCACAGGAACAGGCCCTTTGGCCCTCCAAGTCTGTACCGGTCATGATACCACCCTTGGCCAAAACCCTCAGCACTTCCTAGTGCCGTATCCCTGTATACGCTTCTATCCATGTATTTACTGAAATGCCTTTTGAACGCCGTTAATGTATCTGCTTACACAACCTCCCCTGGCAACCTGTTCCAGCCACTCACCACCCTCTGTGTAAAAATACCTGCCCCGCACATCTCCTCTAAACTTTGCCCCATGGACCTTAAACCTATGTCCCTGGTGACTGACTCCTCCACCCTGGGAATGAGTGCCTGCCCATCCACTCTATCCATGCCCCTCATAATCTTGTGCACCTCTATCAGGTCACCACTCAACCTCATTCGTTCTAATCAAAACAACCCAAGTTTATTCAGCCTCTCTGCATAGCTAACACCCTCCAGACCAGACAACATCCTGGTAAACCTATTCTGCAACCTCTCCAAAGCCTCCACATCCTTCTGGTAGTGGGGCGACCAGAATTGTGCGCAATATTCCAAGGTTCAAATTTAATACATGCAAATACTTTTGGTCTGCTGTTCTTTACTGGTGATTTGATCAATGAAGATTTTCACAAATACTTTGATGGGTTTCTTGTGTTGCAGAATAGACCAAGTTATTTACAAGGAATGTATCAGAATTTAGTTGCGTTTATCCACCTTTTACTCTTTATCGTCAGTGAGATTGATAACAATGTCCCTGTGCTCAACCTCACTGCCTTGTATCTGTTCCAATGCTGTATCTGCAGCTGCTTCTCTTTCAAATTCAGTCAGTAGACGCAATGCACCAAGTCCCTGAACCATCCTGAGAAGCAGGTATTCTAATGTCAATAGCATCCTCAAAATTCTGTTTGAGGCCATCTTGAGTTATCTTAAATTAGCGATTTTTCAAAAACAAGGTCCTGCAGCCTCTTTCTCTTTTGCTACCCGCAATGTTTTCTATTCCATGTGCTTTGTCACATTTTACTGCAATTTCCAAGGGTTCCATTCAATTCCAATTCACTTTCTGATTGCTCTTCTCAAGGTCCAAGGATGCAATTTTTTCAAAATTGCAGTGTTGGATTAGTTGAGAACAATCACGTGAAACTCACCAACTTTACAGTCACCTTTTCTCTCCAGATTTAACAGCAGTCTGTGCAATTTCAAAGTGCTGGGGAGGGTCAGCTGGAGGGGTGGGGTCAAAACATACCAACAAAGCCAAGATTCTGAGATTGGGGCACCGTTTTTAAAGGGCACCTTGATCTCAAAGCTAAATTTAAGGCCCACCCCTCTCCACCATGGAGATCGGGACCAACCCCCACATGGAGGTCAGGATGACCAGACAAGTTTCGGGGCACACCCTTCCCCCACCACAATGCCAACATTGGGGCAACCCTCTTGCATGCATTGCAGCTCTCCTCTCTCCCTCCCTCTTGCAGGCATCAGGGCGCTCCCCACCCCTGCCTCCCCTCAGGCAACAGGACTCTCCCCACTTCCCTGCCCCCTTGCAGGCATCAGGGCTCTCATTCACTGCCCCCCCCTCCCCCCAGGCATCGGGGTTCTCCCTCCTCCACCCCCATCCTCACAGGCATCAGGGCCCTCCCTTCCCCACCCTCTCGCATGTATCGGGGCTCTTCCCCCCCCCCACCACCTCGCAGACATCAGAGCTCTCCTTTCTCCCCCCCCCTCCTCAGGCATCGGGGCTCCCCTCTTCCCCACCACCAAAGAAAAGGGTAACCCCCCCCCCCCCATGGATGAGGATAAACCCCCCCCTTCCAGAGCCCACTCGGCACTTCCCCTTTGATCCTGTTCCCGTGGCACTGCCAAGGTGCTGGGGGCAACTCCCAAGCTTTGCCCCGCAGTGTCTGGGACCTACAGGCATCACCGCGTCCACCAGCATGCTCATCACGACTGGCTTTCACTTTTGAACATAGGCGTGTGCCGTGATGCCACCGGGGGGAGGATGCATCGTGACGGTCACAATGGCGTCAAGCCCAATAATTACATTTAAATGTATTAAAATATATGGAAATCAGGTCCACGCCCTTTCTGGGCAAGAACCGGATTACGCGGTGGAGCAGGGTACATGTCAAAGGGAGGTCTTGCTGGTGCAAACCGGTTTTCTGGCCACTTGCAAAATTTTACTGCCATTACAGTGTTGCGGCCATGGCTAATGGGGCCTCAAGATCGGGGTCTATGTCACTGAATTTCCTGCTATTTATAAATAGGACTTTTGTGACTGAAAGTTTCTTCTGAAGAAGTCATTCAGGATTTAGTTCTTTATTTAGTTCCACTTCATGTTTCTAACAAATAGCGTAAAGGATGCATCATTTCCAGCCTTTTGCTTCTGAGCTGGTGTCAATGCATTTTGAGCCTCTTTCTCTCTCTCTCCAGTTTTCCTGGGCACCTCGTTCCCAAATTCTTCCTCATCTTCACTCGCTTCTTCATTTTCATCCGTATCACCTTCATCGGCATTACTGTCATCTGCCTGAACTTTTACCATGCCACTATTTTTAGCCTTCCTCTTCAGATTCGTCCTTATATACAGCAGATTTTGTTTTTAACTTTTTCAGTCATGACAGTTGCATGCTTGGGATATTTCTCTTTCGCTATGCGGAGGGTTACCAGTCCAATACTGTAAACTTGTTGTAGATGAGATGAGGGGAGTTTGCTTGGTGTCCTCTATTTGCAACTGATTTCTTCTTTCTTTCCACTGTATTGGTCTCTCATTTTAATTTTCCCTCTTGGGATTCCATCATGGAGCAACAACTTTATATTCTATAGGTTTATATTCAGGTTACCTTTAAAAACTTCACGGAAACCTGTGAAGCTCGTGATGTTTGTTATAACTCGTACGTGACCTACGGGGATGGACCAATTATCCTCCCGTCAGCCTCGTTGAATATGAGCTGAGAGGCGGAGGCCCATCAATGGAGCAAATGGATTTGAACATAAAAGCTGTCCCAGATGAGAGCCGAGCATGTGTAGTCCCGACTGGGGTCTGACCTGCACTGCGTATATGGTTTACTTTGCAATAAGCCAGTTTTCTTTCTTGTTTGGACTCCTCTGTGGCCAATAAAATGTTCCACTATCTGACAATTTCCACCAGCTTTATGTTCCATTTCTGCAGGCATTATTCCAACACTCAAAAACTACACTCCACTTGACGATGCCGACCTGTTCTCAGTGTGGAGAGATTCAGAAGAATCATTGTCCAAATCCCTCCAGCAGCTATCCTTATCGACTTACTTACCTACTTTCTAGCGAAACACTGCTGTGAAAAGTCATTCAAATTGGGAGTACTGCATTTCACACACTGGGCATGCTTTCTTTTCTTTCTTGTGGTGGTGTTCCCCCACAGTACTTACATCCTTACTCTCACCTTGATCTTTCTGCTGGCCCATCTGAAATCATTTCATCATTGCCTTGTGCTTGGGAGAACTGGACTGTCGTTCTGCAAGTCTCGTAGGTTCTCCTGTCAGTATGTCTCAGCTACTGATTAGTCATCTCAGATCTTCTGCACATAGCATTCTTCAGAGCAAGCTTTTCTTCTCAGCTGCTGTGCCCTCACAGCTAGATCTCTTGTTTTTAAGACAGCCTCATCTCTGGTGAGGCCAAACTCACAAGACTAAACTAGACATTACTGTACCATCACATAATGATTAATATTCTCCTTTTCTTCCTCAGCTCCCATGTTAACAAAGAGTGTTCATGAACTACATTAACAGAGGGTCCAACGAGGGGCTTGAAGGCCTCAACATGCTCACAAGTCTTGCGTTTCTTTGCGTAAGTGAGATTCACAGTGCAAGAAAGCTTGGAGCACCCCTTCCCCAACAATGGCGACAGAATGTCTACGCTTAACTGTTTGAGTTTCTTGTCCAACTCTGTATTCTTCCACTGAGACAAGAAAAATGCCAATTTCCGCTCAATTATCCCTCATGTGCCTGTGGGAACCAATACTGGAAAATACAAATGATAATGACTTACCCAACTCTCAATGTCTTCTACAGAATTGTGAGCAGAAGTTTTATGACCCAGCTCCAGTGTAAAATGCATCCATTTAGAAAGCTCAACCAGGCCCCAATAGGTCAAACCTCTGCTCCAAATTGCACTCGAACTTTCCCTGCTGGAACTCCACAGCAGTGGGGGGGGGGGGGGGGGGGGGGGGCAGCTGCCACTACTCTCAATGGTGATACAGGAAATGAAGATCTGCTGGCTTTTGATTGGCTGGCAGCTCTCAGCGGGCGGGATTTCCACCCCTGGCGTCCTAGATTCCTCGCAAGGTCAAACAGTGGCCAAGGAATTTAATGGGTCGCCCCCACGGAACTGACAGGGGTTCTTTACCAGTTTTCCAAATAGCAGGAAAGACACTGTCAGGCCCATATAATCTTGGCCCATTCTTCTTGTGGTGCATAAAATGGGTACTGTTTTCATTCACATGTACTAGCCTCAGGGGTCAAACCCCATCATCACAAATGTACAGCAAGGCGAAGCTTACACAGTTATTTAACCAAACAATTTTGTTGGTGAGACAATAGGAGGATTTTAATTTTTTTAAATAACCTTTATTGTCACAGGTAGGCTTACATTAACACAGCAATGAAGTTACTGTGAAAAGCCCCTAGTCGCCACACTCCGGCGCCTGTTCGGGTTCACGGAGGGAGAATTCAGAATGTCCAAATTACCTAACAGCACGTCTTTCGGAACTTGTGGGAGGAAACCGGAGCACCCGGAGGAAATGTGCAGATTCCGCACAGACAGTGACCCAAGCCGGGAATCAAGCCGGGGACCCTGGCGCTGTGAAGCAACAGTGCTAACCACTGTGCTACCGTGCCGCCCATGGTCAGATCTGGAGGCTTTCCACCTGATGTTTTTAGACAATAGCACTCAATGTTCCCAGATCTGGTACCCATCAATGCTTAGGCCTGCAGCAAGGCATGGACATTCTTCCACACCTATGGAGACAACACCTGCTAAATATTTTTCTCACAAATGAGCCAACAGGGCGATTATAATGACTGACCTGAGATTAGCCAATTTTGATCACATCAGGCACAACTTTGGGTGCACTCAGTCCAATAGGGGCACAGGTTGAGAGGAAAGTTTGGTCAGAGGCAAGTCAGTGCATTGTCTTTCCTAATTAAAATAATTTTGCCCTCATCCAATTACTAGGCCTGTAGGATGAATGGTGATTAATTCGGTATCAGGCTCAGTTTTTGACTCCTGAAACGATTCTGATCATTTCTATATCAAGACATAATACCAAAGCACTTGAAGAAGCACCTATATATATAAATTATTTAACCATATGTATTGAGGATTATTCTATAGATTCACAGCACTCACAGCACAATCCATTTGTCGAGTTTCTCCAGTCGACACATATCCCCGCTGCACTACATATCATGGAAGCAGCTTCCAGGCTAGAACAGTCCATTTCTGTCGAATTCACCGTACAATGGTCGTACTGGCAGGCCTTGACGTAGTTTGTAAGTTCTTGCCTGTTTCTGCATCTTCTGAATGCACTGCAGAATAAGAGTGACATACCACTTAAACACCCGTAACATAACAAAAACTGAAATGATTTACCTCCCAAAGAGGCTTCAAACCATAAAATTCCGAACATGTAAATTGGGAGCAGGAGTAGGCCACGTGCCCCCCGCGCCTGATCAGCCATTCAATAGGATAACCTCAACCACATGTTCCTGTGTATTGATAACTTTTGCCCCCTTGTTAATCAAGAATCTATTCAGCTCGGACTTCCGGGTGCGGCTATGCAGAGCTAGGTCGCATATTCGGTAGCTCCCGCTTGGAACGGATATTTGGGCTCTTTTACAGGGCCCCCACGGCATTTGTTTGACATTTCCCGGTGTGGCAAGAAGACTGCAACATTCCCCTGACAGTGTGCCCCAGGAATGTTATGGCTTTTGGCTACCAGGCCTGGCAGAAACAGTAAAAGATTTGGCTGCAACAGGATAAACAGGGCTTCTTCCAGCATGCAGGCGGGGGAAGGGCAAGCTTAAAGCTGCAAACTGACCTGAGGGCCTTTATCAAAAGTGAATTCTAACAGCAGAGGGAACAACTGTGAAAAGATCTCACCAAGGCCACTGAAGAAGCGGGGACGAGGCTTCCGGTGGCGGCCATGGAGGAGTAGGTCACGCACTCGGCAGCTCCCGTCTGGAATTGACTCTTAGACCTTTTTCAGGAGTTTCCACAGGCATTTTGGGGCAGATTGGTGACTTTCGAGCCCTCTCGAGACTTTTGGGCTCTTTTCAGGGCCCCCAAGGGCACTTTTTCGACGTTTCCCAGTGTGGGAAGGAGTTAATAATAGCTCCTCATCAGTATATGGCTTTAACTAGGAGCGGGGTGACAAAAAAGGTGGTGGTGGACCAGAAGAAGGGAGGGAAGAAGGACAAAATGGCAGCGGGCGGAGAGCAGGCAGCGTGGAGGCAGTGGGCGGAGGAGCAACAGGAGGGTATCCAGCGCTGCCTCAGAGAGATTAAAATGGACCTGCTAGAGCCGATAAAGGCTTCTATTGATAAGCTGCTGGAGACACAGACGGCCCAGGGGGTGGCGATCCGAGAGGCTCAACAAAAGATCTCTGATAATGAGGACGAGATCTTAGTCCTGGCGGTAAAGGTGGAGGCGCACGAGGCGCTCCACAAGAAATGGCAGGAGCGGTTCGAGGAGATGGAGAATCGGTCGAGGCGGACGAATCTGTGGATTCTGGGCCTCCTGGAGGGGCTGGAGGGGCCGTACGTGGGGGCCTATGTGGTCACCATGCTAAACTCGCTGATGGGAGCGGGGTCCTTCCAGGGGCCCCTGGAGCTGGAAGGGGCCCATAGAGTGTTGGTGAGGAGGCCCAAGGCTATCGAGCCTCCGCGGGCGGTGCTGGTGCGGTTCCATCGGTTCGTCGATCGGGAGTGTGTGCTCAGGTGGGCCAAGAAGGAGAGGAGCAGCAGGTGGGAGAACGCGGAGGTTCGGATATATCAGGACTGGAGTGCGGAGGTGGCGAAGAGGAGGGCCAGGTACAATCGAGCGAAGGCGGTGCTGCACAGGAAGGGGTTGAAGTTTGGCATGTTGCAGCCGGCGCGACTGTGGGTTACCTACGAGGACCGGCACCATTATTTTGAGTCTCCGGAGGAGGCGTGGGCCTTTGTTCAGGCCGAGAAGCTGAACACAGACTGAGGGTCGGGATGGGCAATTGGGGACTGCGGTGGGTATGTTATGCCTATTTATGGTTCGGGGAGGGGGCCTTTGCATTGTTTTGGGATTCTTTTTCTCTGTGTTTTTCTCTTTCGGGTTGGGGAGGGTGGATGGGGCGGGTTGGGCACTGTTTTGGTTGGTGGCGGGGCCTGGTAGGTGGAGAGCGCGGGATTTTTTTCCCGCGCCGAAGACTGGGGGGGCAGGACCGGGGCTGGGAAGCGAGGATTGTTTCCCGTGCTTAGAACGGAGGGGGAGAGCCTGTGAATGGGGAGCGGGAGAGGCGGGTGTGCCACACAATGGGAGGAGTCGAAGGGGAGGCGGGAGTGGCCGGGGTCAGCAGGAGTCAGCTGATTTGCGGAAGTGCAATGGGGGGAGTAAACCAGATAGGATGGGTCCTAGCCGGGGGTGGGGGGCGGGGGGGGGGGGGGATCGAGTTGCTGCTGCTAAGATCAAGGAGGAGCTGGAGCGAGTGGGGTGGGTCGAGACGGGGTATGCCGCTGTGGGGAACGGGCCGGGTGTGGGGTGCGGGCATGTGGCTGGCCGAGGAGGGGTCATGGCTAGTCGGCGGGGGAGGGGGGGCGGGCAGCCCCCTGATCCGGCTGATAACCTGGAATGCAAGGGGACTGAATGGGCCGGTTAAGCGGGCCCGCGTGTTCGCGCACCTGAAGGGGCTCAAGGCGGATGTGGTTATGCTCCAGGAGACACACTTGAAGGTGTCAGACCAGGTAAGACTGAGGAAAGGATGGGTAGGTCAGGTGTTTCACTCGGGGCCAGATGCCAAAAATCGAGGGGTGGCAATCTTGGTGGGAAAGAAGGTGTTATTCGAGGCGTCGAGCATTGTGGCAGATAATGGCGGGAGGTACATATTGGTAAGTGGTAAGTTGCAGGGAGAGAGGGTGGTACTGGTGAATGTGTATGATCCGAACTGGGACGATGCGGGTTTTATGCGGCGTATGTTGGGTCGGATCCCAGACTTGGAAGTGGGGGGGCCTGATAATGGGGGGAGACTTTAACACGGTGTTCGATCCTGCACTGGATCGCTCCAGGTCTAGGATGGGTAGGAAGCCGGCGGCGGCTAGAGTGTTGAGGGGATTTCTGGACCAAATGGGAGGGGTGGACCTTTGGAGATTTGCAAGGCCGGGGGCTAGGGAATTTTCATTAAAAAAAATCTATTCAGCTCTGTCTTGAAAATGTTCGAAAGCTCTGCTTCCACTGCCTTTTGAAGGAGGGAGTTCCAGAGACACGCGACCCTCTGCGAGAAAGGAATCTCCTCATTTCTTTCTTAAATGAGCGACCCTTGTCTTTAAACAGTATGGGGAAATATTGAAACTCAATTTAAAACAGAGTCTGTGTGAAAGGATACTGTGGGAACACATCAGCTTTTCAGACTCCAGACCACAAGTGTGACATTGTAACAATTTAAGCACAACCAGTTATTTAGATACAAGTTTACATGCTGGTATGGAGCACCAATCAGAAGTCACAATTCAGCATGTTTAAGACATTATAAAGCAATGAAGGGGCGGCACCAAAAACATGCAGGTATAAAACCCTTTGTACATGTGGTGCTTTTCTCTTTCCATTGTTCTCTTTCTTTTGCTCTTCTGGCCCTTTTGTTTCTCTTGTTTATATTTGAAACTGTACTAACCAAGTTTTGCCCTAAATTCAATCTCAACCTACCACCGGAACCTGACTCTCATTAGAAAATAAGAGATCCCACAAACAGTGACCCTTGGTGCTAGATTCTCTGACAAGAGGAACCATCCTCTCCACATCCATCCTGTCACTATCCCTCAGGAGCTTAAATTGTGCTGTGAGGTGCCAGAGTACAAAATTCCTAATTGCACTATTTTAGCAGATATTAGACTATATCTACAAGGATTAAGTAATTGTACATTAGAATTTCACGTTGTTTCATATATTGGTGTAAAGCAGACTTATGAATTCTTTATGTCACATAATTAGTGTAATTACTTTTATGGCTGTTCAGAATAACATGGGTGCTCCAAGCAAGCTTTGCAAGACAACCAACAAAATTTTAGACATTGTTAGCATGAGGATTATATCAAGTTTTTCTTTCAAATGTCTCTGACTGGTGCCCATGACTGAATTAATAACACAGTGGTTTTATTAATGTTATCGTCATCAACATCAAAATAATACTTCCCAAAATGAATCACAAAAACACTTTAAATTGATGCCTATAAGTTATTAAACTCTCTTCCGCCTCATGACCAGTGCCGAGAAAGACTGGATGCTTCTCTCAATTAGATGGGAAGAAGAGAGAGTGAGACTAGGCCACAAAGGGAATCGAGTAGCTGCATCATATTTGCAAAGAACCACTCAAAAATGGCCCTCGATTGCTATGGCTGCGCAAAATCGGGACTGGTGAAAAAGTGGACAATTATCCAGCACAACAGAATTCTATTGCATTTTCTCATTGGTTACATCAAATTAGAAAGTACATGCTATGCAATTTAAAGTTTGATTAAAAAAAGTATGTTCTGAATTTTTTCAAAACATTTATCCCACCAAGGGGACCAAACACGGTATCAGACCTCATGCCAGTGGGCGGAGGCCTGGGAGGCATGTTACCAATGGGGTGGCCTGTTGGAAGTTGCCAAATCGAGGGTAGCAGCTTGCCTTCCAGTCAAAGAGCTGATCATATTCAGCCATGTCACTGATAGAAATGGACACTGCCAAGACTGCTGGAAGAAGCAGAGGACACTTCTATTCCGTGGCACCCTTGAAAGCAAAGTAAGATTTTTTTTTACTGTCCTAGGGTAGGCTGAGGAGAGAGGAATGCACTTTGATTAACAGTGACACAGCTGAGAGGCTGGCCATGGGTCAAGGAGCAGCCATATTGCAGGTTCCCTTTCTGCCCAGGAATCCCAAATGCACATGATGAGACGGTAGGAGTTATTGCACAAAGCATGTTTGTCGTGGTTGGCTGACACTGTGGTTCATTCGGATCATCAACCATTCAGTCAAATGCAGGTTTATGGCAAAAGTCAAAATGGCTTTACCTGGCAGTTGTTTCACATAGCAACCTCAAGTCCCAAAGCCAGTAAAATGCCAGAAGGTTTGGGAAGGGTTGGTAATTGTTCAGTTAACTCTTTAATTGGCTGCCTGCTTCCCAGTCAGCAGGTTCCTACAAAAGCAGAGGGTCCTGCTGTTGGGAGTATTGGTCAGGCTCCCTTCCTGATGACATCTGCCGGTATCTTATAAGGTTTTGCACCTCACAGCCTGTCTTCAGAACGCTGGTAAAAACACTTGTTGGCTTGTTAAATATATATGTATGTTTTTTTAATTATTTGAAATGAAGAACTCGATAGATTTTGTTATTTATTTTCAAAGAAATGACAGAAGAGAGTACTTACTTTCCTGATATAGCATCACATACTGTTTCCCCAAATTCACACAATGGTGGGGTGGTAGTAGGTAAGACACAAGGCATGTTTGTAGGGGCTGCTTGACAATATGGTTTGCTAGGATCATCAACCTTCCAGTCAAGCGCAGTTTTGTGACAACAGTCAAGAGGCTCGATCCTTCCATTCCTTCTTACACAATCGTCCCTTTTATTTCTCGAACAAGAACCTGTGCAAAGGAAATAGTTTGTGTCAATGAGCAAAATCTATTCCACTATTAGTGCAAAGTCATAATTTAAACTGGAATTGACTTTTCTCAAGGTCTTAAAGGCTAAACTCAATCAAAGGTGAGTGCTTGCTCCAGCTACGCGAAGGGGGAAGATTGAGAAGAACGCTAAAAGCTGACAAGCGGTTGAATAGCATTAAAACCACAAGTTTATCAATTTCCTTCTAACGGCCCAACATTAATGTGGCCGAGAAACTTTCAAACTTAAATCTATGTTTCATAAAGGTTTACAGCTATGCACCGAGCTGCTCTTTGCGAGACAAATCAAAACATGATATTGTGCTGTGCGATGCTTCTTTAAATCAGCAATCCCTCATTAAATTAACATCGTAATTGATGTTGCTTCTTGACATACCCCAATCTCCAACCTCCCTTTCCTCTCCAATTGGTTGTCACCTCCCAAATCCATGCCTATCTTTCCTGGAACTCCATGTTTGAATCCTTTCCAGTCAGCCTTCTGTCTCGACAGATTATTGATTTATTAAAATCACCAATGACAAGCTCCTGTGACAAAGATAAACTATCCCGCCTCATTCTTCTTGACCCGCCCGCAGCCACATGATTTCCTATATTATCTTCCTCCAATGCCTTTCCACTGGTCTCCAGCTACATGGCCCCATTCTTACATATCCAATCCAGAGTATCACATGCAATGGCTTCTCTTCCCACTTTCACACCATTATCTTTGGTGATCCGTTTGGATCTCCCCGTGGCCACTTCCTATGTCCCATCTACATGCTGTCCCTTGGCGTCATCATCTGATGACAGAGCATTAGCTTTCACATTTACTCGGGTTTCACCCAGCTCTGGCTTATCACTACCTCTCTTAACTCCTCTGCTGCTAAATGATTAGACTACTTATCTGACATCCAGTGCAGGATGAGCAGAAATTTCCTGCAATTAAATACTGAGGAGACTGCTGCCATTGATTTCAGTCTCCGTTCCAAATTCCGTTGCTTAACTACTGACTCCATTACTCTCCCTGGCAACAGTTTGAAACAAAACCAGAAAACAGATTACAATCTTTCTGTCATGTCGAAGCCCAAGATAAGCTCCTGACCACAAGTTCACATCAAACAAAGGCTGCCGATCATCACTTGACTTCATCTTGTCTCAACATATATGCTACTGAAACCCTCAATCATGCCTTTGTTACCTCTATAGCTGATTCTTCAACACGCTCTAGGCTAGAATCCCACCTTCTATCCACCTGAGTTGATACAAAGGTCTGGTGCCACTACCTTAATCATAGAATTTACAGTGCAGAAGCAGGCCATTCGGCCCATTGAGTCTGCACTGGCTCTTGGAAAGAGCACCTTACCAAAGAACATCCACACCTCCACCCTATCCCCATTAGCCAGTAACCCCACAGTAACCCCATCCAACACTAAGGGCAATTTTGGACACTAAGGGCAATTTAGCATGGCCAATCCACCTAACCTGCACATCTTTGGACTGTGGGAGGAAACCGGAGCACCCGGAGAAAACCCACGCACACACGGGGCGAACGTGCAGATTCCGCACAGACAGTGACCCAAGCAGGGAATTGAATCTGGGACCCTGGAGCTGTGAAGCAATTGTGCTAACTACTATGCTACCGTGCTGCCCACATTAATTCCTGTTCACCTGCCATCCCTGTGCTTGCTGACTTACATCGGCTCCCAGTGAAGCACCATCCTGATTTACAAATACTCTTCCGTATTGTAAAATCTCTTCATGTCCCTATTCTCTCTCCCCGCAGCCCGCCCCCCACTCCCACCATAATCTTGTAATCTCCTCCTGTCCCAGAGAACCCTCGGAAATACCTGTGCACATCTAAATCTGACCTGTTGAGCATTCCCGACTTTGATCACTGCACCATTGGGGGTCATGCCTGTAGCTGTTCTGGAATTCCTCCATTTACCTCAGCTCCTCACTATCTCACTCTCCTCCTTTGAGACACTTATTAAAACCTCCTCTTTGACCATGTTTTGGGTCATCTGACTGAATATCTTATGTGGCTTGTGATGTGTTAGGCAGGTTGGTTCGATGTGGACTGCACTCAATGCAGGGAAGTTAGAAACAGACGTCTAACACAGGAGAAGATCCAACACTGTTTTATTCAACTAGATGAACTACTGTACATATTCAGCTGTGGGTCGACACTACTGATCTGACTAGTGACCTTGTAATAGCCTGACCAGACGTACTAGCTACCGCATGGTGTTTGTGCTTGTTAGCTCGTGGACTCTGACCGTTTCAGTAGCTGGGTCCCGAGAGAGCAGGAAACCTAGTGCCCTCTGGCTTTATAGTGGTAGTGTCCTGTCTGGTGATTGGCTGTGCTGTGTTGTATGCTTACTGGTCATCCTAAGTGTCAATCACTGCCTGTCTGCATCTCATTATATACATGAGTGGATATTATGACAGCTTGGTGTCATATTTTGTTTTATCATGCTGTGTGAAGCATCCTGGAATGTTCTCCTAATTTAAAGACACTGTATAGAAAGAAGTTGCTGATGCTGTTGTAGCTTACATTATGATAATATTTCATACCACATTGTCCTTGGGTGTTATCCAAGAAGTAGTGTTCTGACATTTTAATCCTGAAATTGTGACGATGAACAATGAGAGTGGTTCGAATGTCAGGGATAGAAATGGTCACTCCACGACAATGTTTTGTAATGTTAAATCCTTTTGCATGATATGGAATCCTCACTGCCACTCCATTTACAGTTACCTATCAGGAGAATTGACGGAAAGCATGTTAATAATCATTTGACAATTCCGTTTGCGAGGAACCTATTCCCAAATTATGTCACAGCGATGATAATAATCAGGTCTTGTCAGCCAGTAATCAAGATTTTTGCAGAAAGAACAGAATTCTGGAACCATAGAAAAATTATGGCGTAGAGAAAAGCCATTCAACCCATCATGTCTGCGCCAGCCAAAAAAGGGAAAAAGAAACTATCCGTTCATTTTAATCTCACTTTCCAGCATCTGGTCCTTCATCTTGCAGGTTACAGCACTTCAAATGCAGCTCCAGGTACCTTGTGTTCAGCCTCATCCACCAACTTAGGCAGTGAATTCCCATTGCGTGTAAAAGCCTTTCCTCAGCGTTTGGACTCCGCATCACCTGGTATTTGGGTGCTACGGGTGCCGTTACACGGCAAAAACTGTGTTGAATGAACATGCATATACTTCTGCCACAATCACATGAGACATCATCTTGGTGTGGGCAGTAGTATGGCACAGCTAACATCCATGAGATGCATGCAGAGCAGGAAGTTTGTGACTTCAAACTGTGTGCAATGCTGATTTGATGCCAATAGCACCATTTGGAACTCAGAAACTGCAGCCAACACCCTTTCTTAATCTCACACCTCCTCCACTCCCTCCCAGCAGCACTAATAATAATAATAATAATCTTTATTGTCACAGGTAGGCTTACATTAACACTGCAATGAAGTTACTGTGAAGCCCCTAGTCACCACATTCCGGCGCCTGTTCGGGTACACATAGGGAGAATTCAGAATGTCCAAAATACCTCATAGCACGTCTTTCAAGACTTGTGGGAGGAAACTGGAGCACCCAGAGGAAACCCACGCAGACACGGGGAGAACGTGCAGACTCCGCACAGACAGTGACCCAAGCCGGGAATCGAACCTGGGACTCGGGATGCTGTGAAGCAACAGTGCTAACCACCATGCTACCATGCCGTCCTCTATGTAAAAGGAGTATCAATTACATACAGCGTCCTTGTTTATCGATTTCTGTGGGCTGTTCCACAGCTTTAATTCTGCAAGTGTTTGCTGCTATAGTTGCTTCAATTTGCAAAAGTCTACATTATTGGCTTTCCGCGTCAGTAAATATGCATACAGAAAAAAAGCAAAGGATGGATGCAGCACAAAGTTAACTCTGCACACACACATATTCAACCCGATCTCAAAAGGTCCTCATGCTGAATCAGTGTGAGGATCCCATTAAAAATTCTATCTGAGAGGAAGCAAACCTCTCAAGATGATGCTGGCATTTAGTGCTATATAGCCCCCATCATATATATTAGGGCCATGGACCCACATCAACTTAAACAGAGTTCAGGCTACCCAACTATTCTATTCAACTAGCAGCCTTAAAGCTGCCACAGAGAGGAATCCTTTATCAACTGGGCTATAGATACGAACTCAGTTCTCAGAATTTACTGCTTTGGCTTCGCCAGACATCAATCTTCAATGAATGAGAGAAGAATCGAATCAAACCAGAATCTTGACACTGACTAATAATTATGTAGTGTTGCTCCGCATGTCTAGACACACATTAGTACTCACCATTGTTCTTCTTTTAGTTGAAAAATGGATGACATTTCCATTGTAGTTAATAATTAGTATTTTGGGGCAGGACCTGCGTCTTGGTGGAATGCAATGATAATTGTCGATAATCACAGAAAAATTGTATCTTGGCAATACTTCTTGCACAAGAACATATGAACAATTGTCAAAGAAGTTATAGTGTAGCCCATCAAAGGTACGGTAATGTGAACCTCCCCATACTTGACATTCGCCTAAAATGAAAAAGAAAATGCAATTAAGATTCAGTTAATAATCATAACCGATGTAAATATCTTTCCTGTTGGAACTTAATGAAAGATGATTTTGAATTAATCAAAGAAGTACCTACAGTCACATTCCCATGTTGAACAGCAGCCATTTTCAGTTGCGACACTGACGGGTTCTAACCCACTGTAACATGTAGGTTTCACAGGCCGTTCACAGGCAACATTTGCAATTTCATATGTTTGTGCTATAACACAAGTAAAGGTCGCACAGTTCTCTCGCCATGTTTCATTGCACTGGGAAAAGATAACAAACAAATTAATACATCAGCAAGCATTCCAATTAGCTGAACCGTTCTGTTGTCATTTTCATGTTGTTGCATGTGAAAAGAAAGACAATTCTGTGTGTCTTATCTGGGTGTTTAACTATAACAATTCAAAGAAGCCTTAGCATCACTTGGGCGGCACGATAGCACAGTGGTTAGCACTGTTGCTTCACAGCGCCAGGGACCCGGGTTCGATTCTGGCCTTGGGTGACTGTCTGTGTGGAGTTTGCATGTCCTCCCCGTGTCTGCGTGGGTTTCCTCCCGGTGCTCCGGTTTCCACCCAAATTCCAAAGATGTGCAGGCTCGACGTATTGGCTATGATAAAAATTGCCTCTTCGTGTCCAAAGATGTGCAGGTTAGGTGGGGTTACAGGATAGGGTGGGGGAGTGGGTGCTCTTTCAGAGGGTCATACAGATTCGATGGCCTGAATAGCCTCCTTCTGTACTGTAGGAGTTCTATGATTCTATGAGGTAGGTTTCTATGATTCCTACATGCGGTTTACTATGAAGTTAACTTGGAAAGCAAGCATTCAGTTTGCTGTATTAATATTTGGGTTGTGCTAAACATGTCATGGTGAAATGTAACATGCCTGTAGCACCTTCATCAATTCAGACAGATGGAAGAGCAAATATCAAAGTTTCCTAATTTGGTCGGCCTAGTCACCATTAATAGTTGAAAGTATTTAAAACTAGTGGTGGCAAAAACGTAGCAGAGACGTAAGGTGAAGAATACAGGTAAAAATGAGTTGAAGAGATGATTGTGTGTTTTTGGTGAGAGTAAACGTCCAAGTGGGATTGCTTCCATTACAACAGTGACTGATAACAAACATCGCAAAAACATCAGCCACAACATAAAGTTTGAAGTACCTTTAATCCAGGAAAATGTTCACCAAGATACTTCACAGGAGAAGCATAACTGAACAAAAGTTGACAATAATAACAGGAGTGATTAATACTAGATTGGTTCGAGATGTAACTTTTAGTGAAGCTCTTAAAGAAGGAGATTGAGATGACAAGGGCATGATTCCAGAACATAGGATCTAGACAGATGAAGGGACCAATGATGGGGTGAAGGGAATGGGGATATGTTAGAGGCAAGAGTTGGAGGAATGGGAAGATTGCAAATTTTTGTAGGGCTGGAGGAGGTTACAGAGACGGGAAGGGGTAAATCAGGAAGGAGTTTGAACATGAGGATGAAAAATGGATACTTCAGGCACTGATGAAGCAAGGGCCCACGTAGAGTCAGCAATCACAGGGGTGTTGGGTAAGCAAGGCTTGATGTGAGGTGCCGGCGTTGGACTGGGGTGAGCACAGTACGAAGTCTTACAACACCAGGTTAAAGTCCAACAGGTTTGTTTCGATGTCACTAGCTTTCGGAGCGCTGCTCCTTCCTCAGGTGAATGAAGAGGTATGTTCCAGAAACACATATATAGACAAATTCAAAGATGCCAACCAATGCTTGGAATGCGACCATTAGCAGGTGATTAAATCTTTACAGATCCAGAGATGGGGTAACCCCAGGTTAAAGAGGTGTGAATTGCATCAAGCCAGGACAGTTGGTAGGATTTTGCAGGCCAGATGGTGGGGGATGAATGTAATGTGACATGAATCCCAGGTCCCGGTTGAGGCCGCACTCATGTGTGTGGAACTTGGCTATAAGTTTCTGCTCGGCGATTCTGCGTTGTTGCGCGTCCTGAAGGCCGCCTTGGAGAACGCTTACCCGGAGATCAGAGGCTGAATGCCCTTGACTGCTGAAGTGTTCGCCGACTGGAAGGGAACATTCCTGCCTGGTGATTGTTGCGCGATGTCCGTTCATTCGTTGTCGCAGCGTCTGCATGGTCTCGCCAATGTACCACGCTTCGGGACATCCTTTCCTGCAGCGTATGAGGTAGACAATGTTGGCCGAGTCGCACGAGTACGTACCACGTACCTGGTGGGTGGTGTTCTCGCGTGTAATAGTGGTATCCATGTCAATGATCTGGCACGTCTTGCAGAGATTGCCATGGCAGGGTTGTGTGGTGTCTTGGTCACTGTTCTGAAGACTGGGTAGTTTGCTGCAAACAATGGTTCGTTTGAGGTTGCGCGGTTGTTTGAAGGCAAGTAGTGGGGGTGTGGGGATGACCTTGGCAAGATGTTCATCGTCATCAATGACGTGTTGAAGGCTGTGAAGAAGATGACGTAGTTTCTCCGCTCCGGGGAAGTACTGGACGACGAAGGGTATTCTGTCGGTTGTGTCCCATGTTTGTCTTCTGAGGAGGTCGGTGCGGTTTTTCGCTGTGGCGCGTTGGAACTGTCGATCGATGAGTCGAGTGCCATATCCCGTTCGTACGAGGGCATCTTTCAACGTCTGTAGATGTCTGTTACGCTCCTCCTCGTCTGAGCAGATCCTGTGTATACGGAGCGCTTGTCCATAGGGGATGGCTTCTTTAATGTGTTTAGGGTGGAAGTTCCGCACACATGAGTGCGGCCTCAACCGGGACCTGGGATTCATGTCACATTACATTCATCCCCCACCATCTGGCCTGTGAAATCCTACCAACTGTCCTGGCTTGATGCAATTCACACCTCTTTAACCTGGGGTTACCCCATCTTTGGATCTGTAAAGATTTAATCACCTGCTAATGGTCGCATTCCAAGCATTGTTTGACATCTTTGAATTTGTCTATATACATGTTTCTGGAACATACCTCTTCATTCACCTGATGTGAGGTGGACAGGGGAAGTAGAGATCTGGATGAGCTTAAGTTTATAGAAGGTGGAAGATAGGAGACCAGTCAGGATAGTTTTGAAAGAGTTGAGTCCAGAGGTAATAGAAGCACTGGTGAAAGTTTCCATAACCAAGAGCTGAATCAGAGGCACATCAAGTGATAATGAACAACACTGGTGATGGAGGGAAAATGGTTTAGGAGCGCAGTTACAGGTCAAGTAGGTCACTAAGGGTCTGAACAGGCTGGTTCAGCCTGTGACAATGACTAGGGACAGACATGGGATATGCAACAAACACTACTGCTGTATAAACGAAAGTGGTCCACTTATTTCAAATATAATTGTCTTCAAGTATTAGGTCACTTACGAGAAATTAGTCAGAATATAGTTACCTTTCTTGGCGGGTCAGAATTACAGAAACATTCTTCATGCGGGGTAGTTGTGGAGACAGCCGTAGTTGTGGAGATAGGAGTGGTTGTGGAGACAGTCGTAGTTGTGGAGACAGGGGTAGTTGTGGAGACAGTCGTAGTTGTGGTTGGCGGGGTTGTGGAGACAGGGGTAGTTGTGGAGACAGTTGTAGTCGTGGTTGGCGGGGTTGTGACTTCGCTTGGCTCACAGCAAACTCTAATTCTGTAGTCAAAACAGATAAACGAGCTAGGAGCTGGTGAGTGGCATACCAATCCGTCATTCAAGTCACATGACACAATGTCCCCAGTTTGATTAATTGGAGACCCAGGGAACCTGAGGGCTTCACATTGAATATGAGCAATCTTGTCTGTAGCAAGACTACACACAGTGTTACGAATTGGATCCAACGGTTCACGATCCAGAACGTCACGTGAAAGGGTTGGAGTGTAGTTATTAACCCAGCCTGACCACACGCCATTGCAAGGAACCTCTGCAAAATAAAGGAGAACACAACAATTATCACGGTAAGAAATAAAAGATAATTGCTACGGTATTTTCAAAAGCTCATTTTGTTTCACCTACAAAGCTATGAAATGACAATCATAGAACATACAGTGCAGAAGGAGGCCATTCGGCCCATCGCGTCTGCACCGCCCCACTTAAGCCCTCACTTCCACCCTATCCCCGTAACCCAATAACCCCTCCTAACCTTTTTTTTTCTTTTTTTTTGGTCACTAAGGGCAATTTATCATGGCCAATCCACCTAACCTGCACGCCTTTGGAAACCGGAACACCCGGCAGAAACCCACACAGACACGGGGAGAACGTGCAGACTCCGCACAGACAGTGACCCAGCGGAGATTCTAACCTGAGACCCTGGAGCTGTGAAGCCACAGTGCTATCCACTTGTGCTACCGTGCTGCCCTGTACAATCGTTTGTAAAAGTTACAGTACTTTGGTATACCTCTCTCAATCAATAATTTGACACTATTGATTTGTAGACACAGGTATAATCAGAAAATAAGCAATTGTAATCTAATAGCTGCAGTGCTCCTTTGATACTTAAAGATATGCATATGTATTTCCTCTACTAATATCAGAAAAATGTTAACAACAGTGTGATTTGGGAAAGTGGGAATCTGAAACGTTACAGCGTTCTGACATACTTTGGGGCACAAAAGCATTGATCCTTGCAACAAAGTGTATTGCAGACATCAGTGAATAAGCACTGATCAGTAGAGGCTGATAGAGAGTGTGGTGATCCACTGTAATAGGAGATGTAAGGTAGGACCTGCACTTCAGGTTCGCTGGTAGCTTCTGCCGGCTGGCTCCGCCCAGGGAGAACTGTATAAATATGCATGACCTCCAGTGCCCTGCCATTTAGCCAGCTGCAGCAGGAGGCCTCGCATCTGACTGTAATAAAGCCACAGTTGTACCCAACTTTAGTCTTTGTGCAATTGATCGTGCATCATAGAGAATGCACAAAGATACACTTGTGGCTTTGTATTTTTAAGTCAGGGACACCTAGAGACAAGAGTCATGAGCATCTGCTGCTTCTTGACTACCACTGTTAGAAATGTCAGGCTCAGCTCATTTCACTATTACTTGGTTCCCCAAAAGATGTTGTTCCAAGAACAAATTGATTAATTGTCATTTCCAGAGAGACCCCCCCCCCCCACTGAAGACTTTCCTAAGGTGGAGGCCATGAGGTGGTGGGGCGGGGGTGGGGGGAGGAGAGAGAGAGCAGACTGGGTGTTTATCTAAAGCAGACCGCACTGAAAGAGTCAACAAACCTCAGTGGAGATGATACTAATGAATTGGGCCAAAATAGCAGCTGCAAACATTGCAAAGAATAGAATTGTGGTTAGGAAGCAAAAATGCCACCAACTGTTTAACTCGAGCAATTTGCTCTAATGCTCATTGGTAAGAAATACAACAATCGCAATTATTTCCCAGAACTATAGGAAGGATGAGAAAGATCTATATCAGATATGTAGGTGCCATGAGAGCCTATCCTAACTTGAATACAGACATTATAAGAACACAACATGGTGGCAGTGATGCAATGACAGTTGGCAGCAAGATTAAGTAGTGGCTCGACATGGTGAACAGCTTTAGATGACGTTAGATTGCTTGAGAAGAACCTCAATGTTTGGGGCAGATTGTAGCAGTGTGGGAAACTAATTAACTAAGTGAAGATGGCTGGGCAGGTGATGTGCCATAGCTGCATGATGTGGGAGCTGTAGAGACCATTGCGTTCTGCAGTGACCACATCTGCAGCAAGTCTTGTAACTCTGGAATTTCAGCTCAAGAGTTGAGCAAGAGTCTGAGCTTTGGACACTGTGGCACATCAGGGAGGGGGAGAGTTACCTGGGCACTGTGTTTCAGGAGGCAGTCACATCCCAAAGTGTGTCAATTTGACTAGTGGTCAGGGCCAGCAGGGTGTGACTTCAAGTGAGAGGGATCCTGAATTCAGAAATGGAGGAGCCTCAGCTCTTGACCTTCCCTAACAGGTATGAGCTATTTGATCCCTGTGTGGATGAGGAAAAATAAAGTAGGGAGGATGAGCAAGCTGTCCACTGCACCATGGTACAGGTAGCCATTCAAGCAGGGAAAGCAAAAAGAGAAGTGGTAATGGTATGGGATTCCATAATTAGTGAAACTGATAGCAGGAGTTAGAGACCTGTGTGGTATGTTGCCTGCCCGGTGCCAGGGTGAGGGACATCTCTAACTGGCTTGAAAGGATATTGGAAAGGGAGGAGGAGGATTTAGTTGGTATGGTCCATGTTGGGACAAACAACGTAGGCAAGAATAGGAAAGAGAACCTGTTTGGGGAATATCAAGAACGAGGACCAAACTTGAAGAACAGGTCCTCAAGGGTTATAATCTCTGGATTATTACCCAGACCACGTGCAAATTGGCATAGGGATGAGAAAATTAGGGAAGTAAACATGTGGCTGAAAGGGTGGTGCGGGAAAGAGGGGTTCCATTTCATGGGACACTGGCATCAGTATTAGGACAGGATGGATCTGTATCGTTGGAACGGTCTCCACCTAACCAATCTGGGTATGGGACACTGGCATCAGTATTAGGACAGGATGGATCTGTATCGTTGGAACGGTCTCCACCTAACCAATCTGGGACCAGTGCCCTAGTGGAAAAGATAACTAGGGTGACAAGGACTTTAAACTAGTGAATGGTGGGAGGGGGGTGGGGGGTGGGGGGGGGGGGGGGGGGAGGGAGAGGCCAATACAGTTCCAAAAACAAGTAGCAGGGCTAATAGTAAACAAATAGTCAGGAACTGCAGCAAATGGCAAAACTACAAGAAGTATACTGGTTAAACCAAAAGAGAAAATTAATAAACAAACAAATAAAGCATCAGCGGTAAGGGACAGATTTGGGGTCATAGCCCAATTAAGAGTTATATACACTAATGCATGGACTGTAAAGAATAAACTAGATGAGCAGCAGATGGAGATTATTACAGAGACATGGCTGCAGGATGGTCAGGATGGGGAACTAAACATACCTGGTTATAAAGTTTACAGGAGGGACAGGGAAGATGGCAGAGGGGGTGGAGCAGCCTTACTGATTAGAAGTACTATCATCTCAATGGTGAGGGAGGATATAATGAAGGGAAAGCATCTAGTGGAGACCATATGGGTGAAACTGAGGAACAAAAAAGGATTGAAAACTGTAATGGGTGTTGTGATCGACCCCTGGTACCAGTTCTGAGGTGTTAAATTGTGTAAATGCAGAGTAGTATTAATGGTGGATTTTAACTTATACAGAGATTGGGAGAGGCAGACAAGCATCTGCCGAAAAGGTAGTGAATTTTTGGAATGCATCCGGGATAGTTTCCTGCAGCAATATGTTCCAGATACAAGAAGGGGACAGGCAACATTAGATTTAATTATGAGTAATGAGTCAAATTTAATTAGTAGCCTAACAGTGCGTGAACATTTATCAAATAGTGATCACTACATGATGAATTCAGTGTAGCATTTGAAGGTAAAACGTACGATACATTAGAATTTTAGACTTGGGTAAGGCTGACTTTAACAGGATGAGACAGAGACTGTCCATGGTAAACTGGGAAGATCTGTTAATGGGTCATACGATTGAAGATCAGTGGCGAATATTTAAATAAACATTTAATCAGATACAGAGCGGGTATATTTCCCTGAGAGGAAAAAGCCCCACTTCACAAAAAAAAACAGCCATGGTCAACGAAAGAGGTTAGGGACAGCATAAAACTAAAAGAAAGGGCTTACAAAAATGCAAAACACATCACAGATCTGGACGAATGGGATGGATACAAAGACAAGAACAGGGTCACAAAGCAGTTTATTAGAGCTACTAAAAGGGACTCCCCTTTAGTAGCGTGTAGAAGATTGTAGTTTAGTCAGGCAGCATGGTCGGCGCGGGCCTGGAGGGCCGAAGGGCCTGTTCCTGTGCTGTACATTTCTTTGTTCTTTGTTCTTTGATCATGAAAATCAATAAGAATTCTACAGTTATATGAAGGGGAAAAGGGTGGTCAAGAGCAATGTAGGCCCACTAAAAGCTGGAAATGGAGATATTGTCATTGATAATGGGGAAATGGCAGACATGTTGAACAATTAGTTTGCCTCAGTATTTACAGATGAAAAGGAGGATAACTTGCCGGAAATCCCCCTAAAATTAAAAATCAATAGGGGACAGGGATTTAATGCAATTAACACAAGTACAGCATCAGTAACAAGGAAATTAATGGAACTAGAGTGACAAATCCCAGGACCTAATAGTTTTATCTGAGGGCTTTCAAGGAAATAGGGAAGCACATTGTAGATGCCCCACCTATAATCTTTCAGAGGTCCCTAGATTTAGGATTAGGCCCACTGGATTGGAAAATTGCACATGTCACTTCACTTTTTAGCAAGGGTGGAAAGGGGGAAACCAGAGAATTACAGACCAGTTAGCCTAGCATCTGTGGTGGGGAAATTGCTGGAGTCTATAATTGGATGGGATAACTGAACACCTCGAAAAATTTCAGTCAATCGGGGAAAGTCAGCATGGATTTGTAAAGAGGTCATGCCTGACAAATCTTATTGAATTTTTTGAAGTGAGAATGAGATAGTGGACAGGGAAATGTTTATGGATGTTATTTATATGGCCTTCCAGAAGGAATTTGATAAAGTTCCACATAAGAGACTGTTAACTCAGGTGGAAACCCATGAAGTTGAGGGCAGATTATTGACATTGGTAGGAAATTGATTGAGTGGCAGGAGACAGAGAGTGGGGATAATGGGTAATTACTCTAATTGACAGGAGGTGACTTGTGGTGTACCACAGGTATCCGTGACAGGGCCTCAATTAGTCACATTATTAATTAATGACTTGGATGATGGCACAGAAAGTCACATATCCAAATTTCCTGATGATACAAAGTTAGGTGGCATTGCAGACAGCCTAGATGATTGGATTGGATTTGTTTATTATCACGTGTACCGAGGTACAGTGAAAAGTATATTTCTGCGAGCAGCTCAACATATCATTACGTACATGGGAAGAAAAGGGAATTTAAAAAATACATAATAGGGCAGCACAAGGTATACAATGTAACTGCATAAGCACCGGCATCGGATGAAACATACAGGGTGTAGTGTTAATGAGGTCTGTCCATAAGAGGGCAGCACGGTAGCATTGTGGATAGCACAAATGCTTCACAGCTCCAGGGTCCCAGGTTCGATTCCGGCTTGGGTCACTGTCTGTGCGGAGTCTGCACATCCTCCCTGTGTGTGCGTGGGTTTCCTCTGGGTGCTCTGGTTTCCTCCCACAGTCCAAAGATGTGCGGGTTAGGTGGATTGGCCATGCTAAATTGCCCATAGTGTCCAAAATTGCCCTTAGTGTTGGGTGGGGTTACTGGGTTATGGGGATAGGGTGGAGGTGTGGACCTTGGGTGGGGTGCTCTTTCCAAGAGCCGGTGCAGACTCGATGGGCCGAATGGCCTCCTTCTGCACTGTAAATTCTGTGATTCTATGATTTAGGAGACTGGTAACAGCGGGGAAGAAGCTGTTTTTGAGTCTGTTCGTGCGTGTTCTCAGACTTCTGTATCTCCTGCCCGATGGAAGAAGTTGGAAGAGTGAGTAAGCCGGGTGGGACGGGTCTTTGATTATGCTGCCCGCTTTCCCAAGGCAGCAGGAGGTGTAGTTGAAGTCAATGGATGGGAGGCAGGTTTGTGTGATGGACTGGGCGGTGTTCACGACTCTCTGAAGTTTCTTGTGGTCCGGGGACGAGCAGTTCCCATACCAGGCTGTGATGCAGCCAGATAGGATGCTTTCTATGGTGCATCTGTAAAAGTTGGTAAGGGTTAATGTGGACATGCCGAATTTCCTTAATTTCCTGAGGAAGTACAGGCGTTCTTGTGCTTTCTTGGTGGTAGTGTCGACGTGGATGGACCAGGACAGATTTTTGGAGATGTGCACCCCTAGGAATTTGAAACTGCTAACCATCTCCACTTTGGCCCGTTGATGCTGACAGGGGTGTGTACAGTATTTTGCTTCCTGAAGTCAATGACCAGCTCTTTAGTTTTGCCGGCATTGAGGGAGAGATGTGTCGCTACACCACTCCACGAGGTTCTCAATCTCCCTCCTATATTCTGACTCATCGTTATTCGAGATCCGGCCCACTATGGTCGTATCGTCAGCAAACTTGTAGATGATTGCAGAAATTTGCAAGGAAACATTGACAGACTAGGTGAATGGGCAAAACTGTGGCAGATGGAATTCAATGTAAAGAAGTGTGATGTTATCCAATTTGGACCAAAAAGGGATAGAGCAGAGTACTTTCTAAATGGAAAGAGGTTAGATATAGTGGATGTCCAAAGAGACGTGGGGCTTCAGGTGCATAAATCCTTAAAATGCCACAAAAAAGAGCAGAAAATAATCAAAACTGCTAAGGGAATACTTGTCTTTATATCTGGAGGATTGGAGTATAAAGGCACAGAAGCTATACTGCAGCTATACAAAACCCTGGTTAGACCCCACTTGGAGTACTGCGAGCAGTTCTGGGCAGCACAGCTTAGGAAGGATATTTTGGCCTTGGAGGGAGTGCAACAGAGGTTTACTAAAATTATACCTGGACTACTGGGGTTGAGTTACGAGGACAGATTACACAAATTAGGTCTGTTTTCACTCGAATTTAGAAGGTTAAGGGATGATCTGATCGAAATATTCAAGATATTAACAGGGAAAGACAGAGTAGGTAAAGATATACTTATTTACCCTGATTGGAGATTCTAAAGTTAGGGGGCAGTGTCTATGAATTAATGTGATACCATTCAGGAGAGGTGTTCAGAAACACTTCTTCATTCAAAGTCTGGTAGAGGTTTGGAACTCTCTCCCACAAACAGCAGTTGAAGCGAGAACAGTTGTTAACTTTAAATCTGAGACAGAGTTTTATTAAGCAAAGATATTAAGGGATATTAAGCCAAAGGCTGGGAGATGAAGTTAGGCCACAGATCAGCCATGATCTCATTAAATGGCAGGACAGACTCGATGAGATGAATGGCCTACTCCTATTCCTAAGTTCCCTCCTAGATCAACACATCAAGAGCACCAATACCGGGTGTGAACAGACGGAAAGTGCAAGTGACCATGGTATGAGCCAGATCACTAGCGAGTGAGGAAGAGTCGACCAAAACAGAACAAAGAATCCCGTCATAAGAATTGGGCCAGGGACAATTGTGATTATAACACGGGTGACTTTTCTGAACAATAGACTGAATAAAAACCAACCAAAGACATCATTACTCCATGGCATGTTCCCACCACAACTTGTCATTGTGGGTGGAACTTCAGGAAAGTGCACCAAAGCAGCTACAGCAAAACTCACCCCAGGTACTACAGAATAAGGAAGGTCAAAGGGATACTGTCAGAATGTCCACAAAATTCTCCAATTTTCATTGGCATCCAGCTGACCCACTATCCAAACTAAAAATGTTTCTAAAGCATTTTGAGATCGGGCGAGATTCTCCGACCCCCCGCCGGGTCGGAGAATCGTCGGGGGCTGGCGTGAATCCCGCCCCTGCCGGTTGCCGAATTCTCCGGCACCGGAGATTCGGCGGGAGTGGGAATCACGCCGCGCCGGTTGGCGCCCCCCCCCCCGCGATTCTCCATCCCGAATGGGCCGAAGTCCCGCTGCTAGAATGCCTGTCCCGCCGGCGTGGATTAAACCACCTCTCTTACCGGCGGGCTAAGGCGGCGCGGGTGAGCTCCGGGGTCCTGGGGGGGGGGGGGGGGGGCGATCAGGCCCCGGGGGGTGCCCCCACGGTGGCCTGGCCCGTGATCGGGGCCCCTAACGATCTGCGGGCGGGCCTTGGCCGTGGGGGCACTCATTTCCTTCCGCCTTCGCCACGGTCTGCACCATGGCGGAGGCGGAAGAGACTCCCTCTACAGTGCATGCGCGGGGATGCCGTGAGCCGCCGCTAACGCTCTCACGCATGCGCCGCCTGGCAATGTCATTTCCACGCCAGCTGGCGGGGCACCAAAGGCCTTTTCCGCCAGCTGGCGGGGCGGTAATCAGTCCGGCGTGGGCCCAGCCCCTCAAGGTTAGGGCTCGGCCCCCCAAGATGCAGAGGATTCCGCACCTTTGGGGCGGTGCGATGCCAGACTGATTTGCGCCGTTTTTGCCGCCGGTCGGCGGATATCGTGCCGATACCGGAGAATTTTGCCATGGTTTCCTGATTCAGGTATCTCTAAACCAGACAAGCGAGATACAAATTCACCGAGCGATTGGGAATGAAGAGCTACACAGGCCAAACAAGTCAGGATCAACAGAAGAAGAGCTAAAGGATCCCGAAAATATATGGATTACATTGCACTACATTACATTCAGTCACAGCTTAAACCTCTGTATTCATCGACCAGAGTTCATGGCATTTCGATAACGGCCTACAGAATCCATTGACCACATCATCAGCAAATGCAGAGAAAAGGAACTGGACTGTGACTTTTCTAACACAGAGCTACTAGACCTAATTTGTGACATCCTTACAGCTCAGCAATGATTACAGGTGCTAAGTACATCCCCAATTGTTGATCCACTCACCAGAACATTCAAATCAAGAAACTATTCCATCTCTGGAAGAGTTCATGTCTGCCAGACCAGTGCCTGCTCTTACCAGTTCTACTCTTGCAGAAAGTAGAGGGCAAGTTTTAAAACTACAAGAGAAGATGACCAACGTTTACAATAAAAACACTAGTGCAGAACTGTCACGTTTGCAGTTGGGACAACAGTTTTGAATCCAGGACTCCACAGAAGATATGTGGCAACCAGTCGAGGTAAAGAGGATTTGTTCAGAACCAAGATCCTACAAAGTCATTCCACCCAAACGCGTAACAGTGAGGCATAACTGAAGTTAAATCAGATCCATTCCACATCCACAACCACCGTGCAGTCCTATTGCCTCTCGGACATGAGCCCAAAAGCAGCCAGGAACAACATCCAAGAATGGTAATCCCACATGAGCAATGAAAAAAACCTCCAGACAATGTTACTACTACAAGATCTGGGCCCACCAGCAAATTACCTTTTCACTTTAGAGGCTCATAGATTCACCAGTTTGATGCATTCATGCAATGGCAACTAAACGTGGCCATGCATTGTAAGTAGTTATCCTTCTTTGGAAGGGGGATGCCGTAATATCCATTTAAGGGACATCACTAGGCATCATAGAACATAAAATATAGAACATACAGTGCAGAAGGAGGCCATTCGGCCCATCAAGTCTGCACCAACCCACTTAAGCCCTCACTTCCACCCTATACCGTAACCCAATAACCCCTCCAAACCTTTTTGTATACTAAGGGCAATTTATCATGGCCAATCCACCTAACCTGCACGTCTTTGGACCGTGGGAGGAAACCGGGGCACCCGGAGGAAACCCACGCACACACCGGGAGAACGTACAGACTGCACACAGACAGTGACAGTCAGTGGTCTGAGCCGAGCGCAGACAGCGGCTCTGATATTTTCATGATTTATACCTGTGCATAACTGTTCTCATGTGCTTAGTCTTAATAAATGAACCTACACGGTGTTTACCCAATCCCTTATGAGTGATTGGTGCCTTGTGCCTTATATAGTAAATAAGCTTGAAGACTTACATCATTATAAATAATGTTCTGCTTAATTTAGTTGCTTGATCTAATTACCCATCTGAGATATCTTCCATTCAAGAATTCAGGAGAGGCAGACCTGAAGTAGATTTCTTGACGTGCTCTAGGTGGCTATACAAAATAAGGTGCAAAACCGTTTTTATCTCAAGGTAGAATGGAGGAATATGCCGAAGGAGAAAGGGAGCTGACTCTCACTGACAAGGACCGGAAACTATAATAAAAACAATTGTATTTAAGTCCTCGCAATTTATAATGAAAGAAAATCATCACTCACCGGTTATGGTGACAATGGTTGAGGCAGTTGTTGACACTGTTGTACTTGTTAACTCTGCAAAATATTGGAGGCATTTAAAATCACAAGCTTCTGACTAAAATTTCTAAAGAACATTAAGAATTTTCAACATAAACTTATTTGATTGATCTTGTTCCATAGTCATTGAAGGAAAACATCACTCACTAGTTGTGGAGCTGGCAGTAGACGCAGATGTAGTGCTTGTCACTGGTGTTGAAGTTGTTTCTTCCGAAGATAAAGAAAATAATTTACAATCACTATTTTCAATGATGAAATTGGACAGTATTGAGACAGTTTCCACTGATTCACCAGTTTTTCAACAAATTACAAACAGAGCTGACTCTGGGTTTGAAACATTCTGCTGCAGATGCCCAGTGTCCTGCCACCGTGTAAGCTGTGTATTCTACCTGCATGACAGACAAGTTCGCCACCAATTGGGAGCCATTTTGAAAGCTCATATTTGAGATACTGAATCCATCCTGCACATCTTCATCCAAGTCTGTGCTGGCACTTAAAATACCAGTGCACTTTCAAAGCCTAATGTAACTTCAGACCAGAACACAAGTGTCACAGTTGCGGAGGCAACAATACCGTGGACACTCACAGCTCAGGCTCTAAGTTACTCAACAGCTGAATATCTGAAGATCCATCTTGAGACACTCCCTGTAGATCGAAATAATAAACGCTCATCACCCCAATTTCCCACAGTGATGCCGAACATGACTAAGCCATTCAACAACTGGAAATTCCATTAAGTCACCCTTTGATATATGTCACGTTCATTCGGACCTCAAAGCTGAATTTAAGACTCCTTATTTATGGAAGATTTGTTTTTTGCAGTTGTTTTTTGAAATATATCATGAGAAGATTTGTTCAACAGTTAAGCCATGCATCTGTCCTCGATCAGGAATGGACGAAGCTGGCAGAAGAGCAAACCAATGGATGTTCACTGTCAAGGGGCTGAAGCTGAAAAATAACACCTGTCACTAATGTCTTTGTCATGTCCACAAGACAAGAAATTGTTTAAACAAAGCCTTACTTTCTGCTAATTAAAAATGAACATTCATGAACCAGAAACATGGCTACTCCAGGTCACGGGATATGCAAGTTGGCCATAGTTCAGGTATTGTTGGGCAAAGCTCAACCCTCATCCTGTGCAATCTTATACCCATCATTGTGTAGACCCATTACAATCAAAGAAACAAAGAAGCAGCGGAAACAATCATCGAAAATTGTATTATCTGCGGAGGCACTAAGAGCCACCATCTATTTCCTATGGTGAATAACGGATTTTGGCCAGAGGCATAGAAATTGAATTTTAACATGAAACTGACTATTCAATAGGCAATACCACAGGACCCAAACTCTTTTAGCTGCTGGAAACATTTAATGTAACACTTCTGAACTCCCAAGACAGTCTGCCGTTTAACACCCAGCTTGTTAACACCAAAGTAGGAATCTAGGCTGACACAAAGCCTGCCTCATGTCTAAACTTCCTCGAAGCCTGGTTCTCAGGAATGTGCAAACATATGAATTAGAAGCAGTTTCATAAATTGTAATTAAAACCAATGGATCAGCAATCTTATTAGCAACTCCTTTCAAACCTCTGGGTGAAGTCCATCCGGACCCAGGTACTTGTCAGCCCGCAGCTCCAACAATTTGTTCAATACCACTACCCCAGTAATTGTAAACTTTTGAGTTCTTCCCTCACTTCCGTTTCCTGACTTACAGCTATTTCTGGGATGTTACTTGTGTCCTCTAGAATGAAGGCCGATGCAAAATGCCTGTTAAATTTATCTGCCATAGGAAGATTCCTGCCATTGCATGGAGAGTGGACAAAGTCTTTGTATACCCACCTCAGCTTGCTGCATCATCACCAACTTTAAAGTAATTCTGCAATTCCACTTTCAGCTAGCTGAATCTGCCTGAACCTTAAATGCAATGTTAACGCCCCCTCTACGTGAATGCCCCATCTACGTAAACTAGATTCAGATATTCAAGTGAATTAATATCCATATCTTTGTTTTCTCTTTTTGTTTTAGGTTATTCCTGGTTGTCAATCTCTTTTTGTTCCTACCTCCTTCTTCCAGAGAATCCCTCCAGTGCAGAAGGAGGCCATTCAGCCCATCGGGTCAGCACCGACTCTCCGAAAGTGCACCCCACCCAGGCTACTCCCCCGCCCTATTCCTGTAACCCCATCTAGCCTTTGGGCACTACGGGACATTTTAACATGGCAATATTAAATTATTTCCAGGAATGAAAGAAGACATCACTCACCAGATGTGGAACTCGCAGTAGAACTAGCTGTGGTGGTTGTCTCCGTTGTTGTAGTTGTTTCTTATGAAGGAAAACAAACACGTTCACAATCAATTCACCCAACTTGAAACAGGACAGTTTTGCAAGGGTTGAAATATCAGTCAGCAGGGAATACACAAATTCGGGACTGTGCAAATACTTTTATACCTATTCCTGCAGTTGCCCAATTGGACATCTTCCTGATACTTTATACATTCTGCATTCCATCTACATCACTGACAAGCTCTCCATCATTGTGAAAGATTGAATTTCAGGCACTAATTCCGGTCACCCTTCATGCTCTCACACTGTGTTGACACTTAAAATACAATTGGTATATTGAAAGCATAAAAGGTATTCAGTCCAGAACACCATACTTGGATTTATAAAATGGATAGCTCTGTCAGTTATTCAATACCTGTTTACCTGCCCTACAATCTGCAGAAATATGCCGTGTTCGGATGATTGATACAGAATTCAATGAAGGGTATCACCTTAACTGACCACATTTGCGCCAAGTGGTGCAATCTATTTGCATGAGCTAATTACCCTTTTGAGATATGTTCTATTCAATTTGACTGCATAGGCTGATTTGAAGAAGATTTATGCAAGGTGGCAATTGAAATAGGTAAAACAACATTATTGAACATTTGTGCCAATAAATACTATTCTTCAGCTGGGATAGAATAGTTAAAGACCAAGGGAGCAGGTTTTTTCTGACAAGGAGCTGAAGCTGTAATTGAACCACTTGTATCTGAGGCTCTGTTGGAGACATTGTTATAGTTGTTCCTTCTGAAAGACATTCAGAGTCGCAATATTTTGACTCAATTCCTGAAGAACCTTTATGAAAGAACCTGCATAGACTTTCAACACAAGATAATATGATTTGTGTTGTTCCCTGGGAGCAGGGGCTCGGCGAGTGTGGACCCAGAGCTGGAGAGTCAAGACCTAATCATCATTGCTCCATGCCTGCAGATAATGACCTCTGCCAACTGTTAATAAATCCCCTTTGTTGTTACTGGAACTCTCCAGTGTATTGGCTCCAGCCACCACATTGGCAACGAGGTAAACAATTTGATATTAGTCTTCAGACATTTGGGATTCGAGAGGAGGAAGGAAGAAATCTCCAAAGGAAGGCGAGAATCAGGAACCATTGAGCAGCACCCAAAAAATGAGTGAAGGTCTCGGAGATCTCGAGCAAGCAGTCCACAGTCTACTGGCTTCCACAAACGGGAACCTGACGGCGTGGCACTTGTGGGGGTCTCCCAGGGGGTCGCAGGCCCCCATTTTCATGTTGTTTTGACAGCATGGTACCCTAACACTGCTCCTACCACCCGGGCTCCTTGGCACTGCTGGCCTAGCATCCTGGCACTGTTGGCCTGGCATCCTGGTGGTACCACCTTGGTGGCAGCCTGGCACTGTTGGGGTGCCCGGGTAGCACTGCCAGCTGGCTGGGGCACTGCCAAGGTGCTGGGGTGGCACTGTCGGGGTGGCAAGTTAGCATTTCTTGTGCGCCGGCGATCAGGCTGGGGTTCCCTGCCGGTTCCGGGGAGTGGGGGGTGCCCCGGGGGAAAAATAAGTGAGTGAAAATGCTAGTGATCAGAGAGCTAGATCCGTTCGACCAGGGGGCTGAACACTGGAGCCAGTGCATCAGATGGCTCCGCTATTTCTTCGCAGTGAACAAGATAGCAGGAAAAGACAAGCAGAAAGTGATACTCCTGGTTTGTGGGCCTCAAACCTACAATCTGATAAGAAATCTTGCATCCCCCGAGGCTCCCAACTGAAAAACCGTCAACCTGTTAGTCACGTTGGTCAAGGGACATTTTAACCCCAGGCCCCCGATTATCCTGCAGCGGTACAAATTCCACTCTGCTGTTTGGGACCTTGAAGGGTCCAACTCCGCCTCCATAGCCAAGATCTGTTAAATGGATAAGCACTGTGAGTTTGGAACAGCACTCAGCGATGTGCTGCATGATCGTTTTGTGTGCGAAATTAAACTCAGCATTCAAAAGAACTGAAAAGGCTGAAACTAAAATTACATTAAATAAAGCAACCGAGAGAGCTCACGTTACAGAGTCTGTGGGAAAACGCGCAGTTGAACATTAAACCGTACCATAAGGGGAACTTAATCATTTGTGGGGCAATATGGCCATAGGGCGCTTGGTGAGGGCAACAGACACAATGGAGAATCGGATTGAAGTCAGAGAACTGCGAAAAGATTGGTCATCAGCCCAAGACAGAGATGGATTGCCATTGGTGTGGGAGACACCACCCCAGCATGTTTGCCATTGTTGTGAGGTTGTCTGCTTCCATTGCGATCGAGGAGGCCATAGCCAGGCACATTGTCACGCAAGGCAGAGCACGTCAATGAAAAGAAAAAGCAGCAACAATGCCCAACACCACTGAACCAACTGGAGAAGATCTCTGAGGAAGAGCAGAAATGTACAGTCGAAGTAATTAAAACAGCCCCAATCAAAATAATGCTACATGTGAATGGAAGTCCCTTGAAGAGAGAGGGCATCGTTGTGATTTTGGGGGAGCAAATATTTGATTATATTCGAGAAGAGGTTCAGAACCTGAATTTGAGTAGCACGATGACCAAGCTGTCAACCTACACAAGAGAAACACTGAAAATTCTTGGGACAACCAGTTCTTTGTAGGCTACTGGATACAAGAGGCCAGTTGCCTTTGATTGCTGTAGAGAGGCACATAGAGAGACTGATCACGGCAAATTAAATTAAATTGTCTGGAATTTATTAAAATTGCAAACAGTGTTTTTCAAGACATCCTATGGAGATACGAATAGATACTTTGATAACCTCGGGCGTGATCTAAAACGAGAAGCGCGAAGTGCATAATGTGCGAGATTTGCCGGGTGCTTCCCGATGGCAAACCCGGCGAGACTGTGACCGATATCTAATGTCAAGCAGGCTTCATGGCGGAAGTGGCTGCCTCACCTGCTGATTCACCTGGACCTCGGTCCAGTGTCGGAAGAAGCTCAATGACACCCATTGGGCTGCACGGGTGAGTTGGCATCGGACCCCTGGCACCGATCCCACCTGCCACCACCAGACTTCTACCCCCCCCTTCAAAAAAGCGCAATACCATATCTATGCCCGGCACTTGTTACATCCGAGACATATGAAGCCTCTGTCATGTTATTCTGCACCGTGGGCTGGCCTGCACACCCTGGTGACCTCCGCTCTCCCCACAGCCTCCGGGCACAGTGTTCCTAGATCTGGGGCCGCTTGAGGAATACGACGTGTACGTGATGGGTGTGAGCATGGTGTCAGCAGAATAACAGGACTCAAACAATGTCATAGATTGAGGAGCACCACAGCTGACCGAGCAGCAGGATATCCACCTGACTTGTATACTGATCTGTGCCAACACAGGCACATCATCCTGGAGTGATGTTACACAGAGGTGGAACAGGGTTGCCGGTGGCCGGGGGGTGGGGGGGGTTGCAGAGCGGGCTGGGGAATGGTTAGGGAGGTGGGAGGTGGGAGACAAGTCGCGAGGCAGGATGGTGGAATGGGGGATGGGTGGGAATAGGTAATGGGGTGAGGAGACGGATGAAGCCTCGTCCTATAAGAAGCAGGTGAGCATGAGGGCCTTCCTAGTATGCGGGACCCTTCCACGGACATCTGCTGTCCTCCATCTTTTTGACAAGGTCTCACATAGCAGAGCACGATGTAAAGTTAAGATTCTGGTAAATATTCCCCCATTTCCATTGAAAGGTAAGTGTGGACAAGATTGAATGATTGGACCTTCATCACAGAGACAGATTTGAGTTACCAGAAGCAGTGCACAAAACTTCAAACAAGTAATCTATGTGTCTCTTGAAGCATCATCTGACCTGCATGTCACAGAATGTGCAGATTGTGCATTCCACTTTTCTGCCATTCCAGACTTCCTCAAAGTGACTGGAAGCAAGTCATCCTTGAACACGAGGGAATGTCTAAAAGGGGAGAGGAATGATACTGAAAAACATCCTCACTCACCAGTTGTAGAACTGGCCGAGGACACAGTTGTTGTTATTTTTGTTACAGATGGTGTTTCTAAAGGAGAAGAAAAATATTAAAAATCATTGCAGTCTGACTGGAAGTCCAGCAATTTAACAGAATTCCAGCTTCAGGTCAATTAATTGACAATAAGACAACAAGACTAAGGAAAGCATTGACTAGATCTACTGACAAGCTGAAATATATTGGAGTATAATGGTTCAAATTTAAACAGGAGAAAGACAAATTAACTTTTGTATATTTGTCTCGGTTCCAAAAGACAATTAGAAGTTACTGGGTGAAAGATAATAATACAAGAATATTAACGATCACAGAGTGCTCAGAGGAATGACTTTTGTGAAGGTATCTTTTGGAAACTACTGAAATAGAAAAAGATCCTGCAGATCATCATCAAAAGACAATGAACAATTCCTAATTTATTCAAATACATGGCTACGGTTTTGGGAAAGGTTCAGAAAACAATTATGAGCAAATAAATTCTGGGAGAGAACGGTGCATACAGAAATATGGAGAGGAATATTTTTCCTCATGTGCAGTGTCTTATTGAGCTTCATTTGATGAGGTCCGTTTATCAAACACTTCACTCTAACTGTTATGGAATAGATATCAACAAGTATGAGTTAGTGTCCTTTCACTCTCTGAAAGTTGTTGAAACAAAGCAGATTGTGTCACTGGTCCGGTTACTGTACATTAACAAAGCCATCACTCACCCGGTGGGGAGATGGCAGTGGATCTGGTTGTTGTTGGTGTCACTGTTGTAGTGGTCACTTCTGAAGAATAAAAAATACAATCAAATACAATTCAGTACAACATAAAAGCAAATAGTGTTCCACTGCACAATTTATTTTATTGGGTTTGCTGCAAAATGATGTTAAAATAGAGCATCCACTTGTTCTAGCTCTAACTGTTTATCAAAAGAAGCTGTTACTCACCCGGTGTGGTGCCAGGAGTGGTCCCAGTTGTAGATGGTTTCACGGATGTGGTGACTCCTTCTGAAGAATAAGAACAATAATGAAAAACACCACCACAATGTAGGCACCATTATATAGTGCGAGAGTTTGAACATTTGAAAAGTTACAATTGTCACTTTTGATGATAAAGAACTAAAACATCATCATGCTATCAATGGCAAAACTTTGACAATATTTCAAAATCATTCTAATGCCATTCAAAAGTCTGTGACATCAGCATGAAGGACATATTGTGTTTTTTTACAAGGTGGTAAATTGTAATGAAAATATGTGTGAGAATAAGTAACAAGTAAGAAGACAGAAGTGTGAAGAAGGGACTTAATTTACAGTTATAGCTGTTGCACCATTACAAATTTGATTCTTCCGATTAGGAATATCTCCGAGGGGTGGATTCTTCCCAACACCAGTTTTGAGATTGTGAAAGTGCCATTAGATGCAGATTGTGAATGCTGGATTTTTCAAATTATCCCAGCCCAAAAGAATGACGAAAAACACCACTATGTTAATCTCTAAATCTGAATAACGATTGTAGACTTCCAGTTAGCACAAATACTTTATTCAGTGGGTTTGTTCTGTTTCCAGAGCTTAACTAGATATAATACAGTCAAGAGGTATGACCAGTGAAGCTAAGGTAAACTGCCTATGCTGAGCTCTCCCTGTCTGCTGCTGCTCACTAGCCCTGTGCTTCTGAAAGAGGCGGATCCTCCCTTGGGCTGGACCCTTTATACCCGTCGCTGATGCTGCCCTCTAGTGATGCTGTGGCTGTACATCTGTGTTGTGGTCCCTGGTGTATGTGCAGATGTCCAGATCACTACAACCACCACAATGTAGGCACCATTATACTGTGCTGGAATTTGACCATATAACAATCACATTGATCATGGGGTAAAAGTGATGTTCACAATACATTTTGGTGAACTTTCACCCAATTCCATTGAAAAGTAAGTGTGGCCAAGACTGAACGAATGGACCAACATTTCTTGTAATCTGCAAATGAGAATAGCTTGCCGGTGTTAACAGACTTGGTGAATATTGAAAGGAGACGCTATTTACCTGTTGTAGTAGTTTTACCAGTAGTAGTAGTTATTTCCTGTGTAGTTGGTGGCACTGCAGACAAAGAAATAACATTCAAAACCAGCAAATACCAATTCCACGTCCGAAAGTATTGAGAATTTTACAACTGGGATACATTATAGATATAAAGGAAGAGATCCCTGGGAAATTGGTGACTACAGCTACACTGTAGCTTTTATGATTTCTTCATTTGCTTAATTTTGTTCATCGGGTTTGGTTTAAACAGAAAATATAATTACCACGTTGGTACATTTCATACTTACCAGAAGTAGACGTTGTTTTGGTGGTTGTCGTGGTCACTGGTGTTACTGGCTCACAGCAAACACGAACTTGGTAATCAGAACAAATCCTTTCCTTCTCCAGAGCTGTTCTGGAGACGACACAGGTGAGGCCTTTGTCTTTGTCGCAAGTCACATTGTCTTGTGAATCACTAAATGGTCTCTCAGGTTGATCAACAAATTGACACTGAATGTTTGTGATTACTTCAGAAGGGTAGTCACAGTATTTAGTATCTTTGGAATCCAACAATTCAGAATCGCCTGGGCTGACCACAGAAGGTGTATTTTCATTTAACCAGGGTGACCAGTAGCCAAGGCATACAACCTCTGTCAGGGAAAAGGAGAAATGTAGGAGAACATATGAGAAACTCATGAACTAGCCACAAATGGGAATTTTACATGTGAGAACAGCAAGACAATATTTGAAAAGCTACAATTATAATGTTTCATTATAAAGAACTAAAACATGAATAACATCAACACGATATCAAGGGAAAAACTTTGACACTATTTGGAGATCATTCTGTTGCGATTGAAAAGTCTGCAGCCTGTGACATCAGCATAAAGAACAGATTGCGCTATTTACAGGTTGGTAAATTGTAATGAAAATATGTATGAGAATAAATAGCAACAAAGAAGTGGGCAGAAGGGACGTAAGTTACAGTTAAAGCTGCTGAAACATTAACAATTTGATTCTTCCGATTCGGAAAATCTCTGAGGCGAGCATTTTTCCCAACACTATTTTTGAGATGGTGAAAGTGCAGATTGAGAATGTTGAATTTTTCAAAACTCCGAGCCGAAAGGAATGGCCTGTAGACAACAGGACATAATGGGCACTGCCTGTACCTATTAAGGAACACTTGTATTTGAAAAGAGTATGTTGGGCCCAGTATGAGAATCGTGGCGCTAAGGACATGGGGCGAAATTCTCCGGAAACGGCGCGATGTCGCCGACTGGCGCCCAAAACGGCGCCAATCAGACGGGCATCGCGCCGCCCCAAAGGTGCGGAATGCTCCGCATCTTTGGGGGCCGAGCCCCAACATTGATGGGCTAGGCCGACGTCGGAGGAATTTCCGCCCCGCCAGCTGGCGGAAAAGGCCTTTGGTGCCCCGCCAGCTGGCACGGAAATGACATCTCCCGGCGGCGCCTGCGCGGGAGCGTTGCGGCCGCTGGCAGTTTCCCACGCGTGTGCAGTGGAGGGAGTCTCTTCCGCCTCCGTCATGGTCCGATCGCGGGCCAGGCCACCGTGGGGACACCCCCCGGGGCCAGATCGCCCCGCGCCCCCCCCAGGACCCCGGAGCCCGCCCGCGCTGCCTTGTCCCGCCGGTAAAGTAGGTAGTTCAATTTGCGCCGGCGCGATAGGCAATTTATCGGCAGGTCTTCGGCCCATCCGGGCCGGAGAATCGAGCGGGGGGGCCCGCCAACCGGCGCGGCGCGATTCCTGCCCCCGCCGAATCTCCAGTACCGGAGACTTCGGCAACCGGCGGGGGCGGGATTTACGCCAGCCCCCGGCGTTTCTCCGACCCGGCGGCGGTCGGAGAATGTCACCCATGGTGTACCAGGCAGTAGTGACTGACTCTTTTATGCTTCGTCAACTTGGAGAATTTGCAGCAGCCACCTCAAAGCACTGGAGAGCTACAACATGGGATGGATTTGCAAAAACCTCTCAACATGGTGTCAAGAAAGTTGCTCCAACAGCAGAATCCTCTCCCAAGCCAATATGTTCAGCTCTGAGACGACAATTACAGTTAATGAGCTCTGCTGGGTTGGTAATGGCATTTCTTGACTTGACATGTGGCTCACAAAGCAACTGCCCGACCGGGAACTCGGTTGTAGCAGGAAACCTCCAGGAGGACGGCTGAAACATTTCAGTGAATTCCTCAGACTATCCCACATGACCATAAATATCCCTGTCGATTCATGGGACTGCTTGGCCTCTGACCAAAATGGGTAAGATACAGGTGACCTTTGTCACCGAGAGAGAGAATCGAGTCATCAGAAGCAGCGCACAAACATCCAAACAAGTAATCTACGTGTCTCTCAAAGCAACATCTGACCTCCATGTTACAGAATGTGCAGATGGTGCATTGGACTTTTCTGCCATTTCAGAATTCCTCAAACTGGAATGGAAGCAAGTCATCCTTGAACACGAGGGAATGGCTAAAAGATGAGAGGAATGATACTGAAAAAAATCCTCACTTACCTGTTGTAGAACTGGCCGTGGACACAGTTGTTATTTTTGTTACAGTTGTTGTTTCTGAAGGACAAGAAAAATATTAAAAATCATTGCACTCTGACTGGAAAACCAGCTCTTTAACAGAATTCCAGCTTGAGGTTATTTAATTGACGATCAGACAAAAAGACTAAGAAAAGTATTGACTTGATCTACTGACAAGCTTAATTATATTGGTGTATAATGGATCAAATTTAAAAAGGAGAAAGACAAATCATATTTTGCATCTTTGTCTCAGTTCCAAAAGGTAATTTTAAGTTACTGGGTGAAAGAAAATACTACAAGAATTTTAGCGATCACAGAGTGCTCAGAGGAACGTCTTTTGTGAAGGTATCTTTTGGAAAGTACTGAAATAGAAAAAGATCCTGCAGATCAACATCAAAAGACAATGAACAATTCCTAATTTACTCAAATGCATGGCTACGGTTTTGGAAAAGGTTCAGAAAACAATTATGAGCAAATAAATTCTGGGAGAGAACGGTGCAGACAGAAATATGGAGAGGAATGTTTTTCCTCATGTGCAGTGTCTTATTGAGCTTCATTTGATGAGGTCCGTTTATCAAACACTTCACTCTAATTGTTATGGACTAGATATCAACAAGTCTGAGTTCGTGTCCTTCCACTCTCTGAAAGTTGTTGAAACAAAGCAGATTGGGTCACTGGTCCGGTTACTGTATATTAACAAAGCCATCACTCACCTGGTGTGGAGGTGGTAGTGGATCTGGTTGTTGTTGGTGTCACTGTTGTAGTGGCCACTTCTGAAGAATAAAAAATACAATCAAATACAATTCAGTACAACATAAAAGCAAATCGTGTTCCTCTGCACGATTTATTTTATTGGGTTTGCTGCAAAATGATGTTAAAATAGAGCATCCACTTGTTCTAGCTCTAACTGTTTATCAAAAGAAGCTGTTACTCACCCGGTGTGGTGCCAGGAGCGGTCCCAGTTGTAGATGGTTTCACGGATGTGGTGACTCCTTCTGAAGAAGAAGAACAATAATGAAAAACATCACCACAACGTAGGCACCATTATATAGTGCTAGAGTTTGAACATTAGAAAAGTTACAATTGTCACTTTTGATGATAAATAATTAAAACATCAGCATGCTATCAATGGAAAAACTTTGACAATATTTCAAAATCATTCTCATCTTTGTCTCAGTTCCAAAAGACAATTTTAAGTTACTGGGAGAAAGAAAATACTACAAGAATATTAACGATCACAGACTGCTCAGAGGAACGTATTTTGTGAAGGTATCTTTTCGAAACGACTGAAATAGAAAAAGATCCTGCAGATCATCATCCAAAGACAATGAACAATTCCTAATTCATTCAACTGCATGGCTACGGCTTTGGAAAAGGTTCAGAAAACAATTATGAGCAAATAAATTCTGGGAGAGAACGGTGCATACAGAAATATGGAGAGGAATATTTTTCCTCATGTGCAGTGTCTTATTGAGCTTCATTTGATTAGGTCCGTTTATCAAACACTTCACTCTAATTGTTATGGACTAGATATCAACAAGTCTGAGTTAGTGTCCTTCCACTCTCTGAAAGTTGTTGAAACAAAGCAGATTGGGTCACTGGTCCGGTTACTGTATATTAACAAAGCCATCACTCACCTGGTGTGGAGATGGTAGTGGATCTGGTTGTTGTTGGTGTCACTGTTGTAGTGGTCACTTCTGAAGAATAAAAAATACAATCAAATACAATTCAGTACAACATAAAAGCAAATAGTGTTCCACTGCACGATTTATTTTATCGGGTTTGCTGCAAAATTATGTTAAAATAGAGCATCCACTTGTTCTAGCTCTAACTGTTTATCAAAAGAAGCTGTTACTCACCCGGTGTGGTGCCAGGAGTGGTCCCAGTTGTAGATGGTTTCACGGATGTGGTGACTCCTTCTGAAGAATAAGAACAATAATGAAAAACACCACCACAATGTAGGCACCATTATATAGTGCGAGAGTTTGAACATTTGAAAAGTTACAATTGTCACTTTTGATGATAAAGAACGAAAACATCATCATGCTATCAATGGCAAAACTTTGACAATATTTCAAAATCATTCTAATGCCATTCAAAAGTCTGTGACATCAGCATGAAGGACATCTTGTGTTTTTTTCCAAGGTGGTAAATTGTAATGAAAATGTGTGTGAGAATAAGTAACAAGTAAGAAGACAGAAGTGTGAAGAAGGGACTTAATTTACAGTTATAGCTGTTGCACCATTACAAATTTGATTCTTCCGATTAGGAATATCTCCGAGGGGTGGATTCTTCCCAACACATGATTTTGAGCTTGTGAAAGTGCCATCAGATGCAGATTGTGAATGCTGGATTTTTCAAATTATCCCAGCCCAAAAGAATGACGAAAAACACCACTATGTTAATCTCTAAATCTGAATAACGATTGTAGACTTCCAGTTAGCACAAATACTTTATTCAGTGGGTTTGTTCTGTTTCCAGAGCTTAACTAGATATAATACAGTCAAGAGGTATGACCAGTGAAGCTAAGGTAAACTGCCTATGCTGAGCTCTCCCTGTCTGCTGCTGCTCATTAGCCCTGTGCTTCTGAAAGAGGCGGATCCTCCCTTGGGCTGGACCCTTTATACCCGTCGCTGATGCTGCCCTCTAGTGATGCTGTGGCTGTACATCTGTGTTGTGGTCCCTGGTGTATGTGCAGATGTCCAGATCACTACAACCACCACAATGTAGGCACCACTATACTGTGCTGGAATTTGACCATATAACAATCACATTGATCATGGGGTAAAAGTGATGTTCACAATACATTTTGGTGAACTTTCACCCAATTCCATTGAAAAGTAAGTGTGGCCAAGACTGAACGAATGGACCAACATTTCTTGTAATCTGCAAATGAGAATAGCTTGCCGGTGTTAACAGACTTGGTGAATATTGAAAGGAGACGCTATTTACCTGTTGTAGTAGTTTTACCAGTAGTAGTAGTTATTTCCTGTGTAGTTGGTGGCACTGCAGACAAAGAAATAACATTCAAAACCAGCAAATACCAATTCCACGTCCGAAAGTATTGAGAATTTTACAACTGGGATACATTATAGATATAAAGGAAGAGATCCCTGGGAAATTGGTGACTACAGCTACACTGTAGCTTTTATGATTTCTTCATTTGCTTAATTTTGTTCATCGGGTTTGGTTTAAACAGAAAATATAATTACCTCGTTGGTACATTTCTCACTTACCAGAAGTAGACGTTGTTTTGGTGGTTGTCGTGGTCACTGGTGTTACTGGCTCACAGCAAACACGAACTTGGTAATCAGAACAAATCCTTTCCTTCTCCAGAGCTGTTCTGGAGACGACACAGGTGAGGCCTTTGTCTTTGTCGCAAGTCACATTGTCTTGTGAATCACTAAATGGTCTCTCAGGTTGATCAACAAATTGACACTGAATGTTTGTGATTACTTCAGAAGGGTAGTCACAGTATTTAGTATCTTTGGAATCCAACAATTCAGAATCGCCTGGGCTGACCTCAGAAGGTGTATTTTCATTTAACCAGGGTGACCAGTAGCCAAGGCATACAACCTCTGTCAGGGAAAAGGAGAAATGTACGAGAACATATGAGACACTCATGAACTAACCACAAATGGGAATTTTACATGTGAGAACAGCAAGACAATATTTGAAAAGCTACAATTATAATGTTTCATTATAAAGAACTAAAACATGAATAACATCAACACGATATCAAGGGAAAAACTTTGACACTATTTGGAGATCATTCTGTTGCGATTGAAAAGTCTGCAGCCTGTGACATCAGCATAAAGAACAGATTGCGCTATTTACAGGTTGGTAAATTGTAATGAAAATATGTATGAGAATAAATAGCAATAAAGAAGTGGGCAGAAGGGACGTAAGTTACAGTTAAAGCTGCTGAAACATTAACAATTTGATTCTTCCGATTCGGAAAATCTCTGAGGCGAGCATTTTTCCCAACACTGTTTTTGAGATGGTGAAAGTGCAGATTGAGAATGTTGAATTTGTCAAAACTCCGAGCCGAAAGGAATGGCCTGTAGACAACAGGACATAATGGGCACTGCCTGTACCTATTAAGGAACACTTGTATTTGAAAAGAGTATTTTGGGCCCAGTATGAGAATCGTGGCGCTAAGGACATGGGGCGAAATTCTCCGGAAACGGCGCGATGTCCGCCGACTGGCGCCCAAAACAGCGCCAATCAGACGGGCATCGCGCTGCCCCAAAGGTGCGGAATGCTCCGCATCTTTGGGGACCGAGCCCCAACATTGATGGGCTAGGCCGACGTCGGAGGAATTTCCGCCCCGCCAGCTGGCGGAAAATGCCTTTGGTGCCCCGCCAGCTGGCACGGAAATGACATCTCCCGGCGGCGCCTGCGCGGGAGCGTTAGCGGCCGCTGGCAGTTTCCCACGCGTGTGCAGTGGAGGGAATTTCTTCCGCCTCCGTCATGGTCCGATCGCGGGCCAGGCCACCGTGGGGACACCCCCCGGGGCCAGATCGCCCCGCGCCCCCCCCAGGACCCCGGAGCCCGCCCGCGCTGCCTTGTCCCGCCGGTAAAGTAGGTAGTTCAATTTGCGCCGGCGCGATAGGCAATTTATCGGCGGGTCTTCGGCCCATCCGGGCCGGAGAATCGAGCGGGGGGGCCCGCCAACCGGCGCGGCGCGATTCCCGCCCCCGCCGAATCTCCAGTACCGGAGACTTCGGCAACCGGCGGGGGCGGGATTTAAGCCAGCCCCCGGCGTTTCTCCGACCCGGCGGCGGTCGGAGAATGTCACCCATGGTGTACCAGGCAGTAGTGACTGACTCTTTTATGCTTCGTCAACTTGGAGAATTTGCAGCAGCCACCTCAAAGCACTGGAGAGCTACAACATGGGATGGATTTGCAAAAACCTCTCAACATGGTGTCAAGAAAGTTGCTCCAACAGCAGAATCCTCTCCCAAGCCAATATGTTCAGCTCTGAGACGACAATTACAGTTAATGAGCTCTGCTGGGTTGGTAATGGCATTTCTTGACTTGACATGTGGCTCACAAAGCAACTGCCCGACCGGGAACTCGGTTGTAGCAGGAAACCTCCAGGAGGACGGCTGAAACATTTCAGTGAATTCCTCAGACTATCCCACATGACCATAAATATCCCTGTCGATTCATGGGACTGCTTGGCCTCTGACCAAAATGGGTAAGATACAGGTGACCTTTGTCACAGTGAGAGAATCGAGTCATCAGAAGCAGCGCACAAACATCCAAACCAGTAATCTACGTGTCTCTCAAAGCAACATCTCACCTCCATGTTACAGAATGTGCAGATGGTGCATTGGACTTTTCTGCCATTTCAGAATTCCTCAAACTGGAATGGAAGCAAGTCATCCTTGAACACGAGGGAATGTCGAAAAGATGAGAGGAATGATACTGAAAAAAATCCTCACTTACCTGTTGTAGAACTGGCCGTGGACACAGTTGTTATTTTTGTTACAGTTGTTGTTTCTGAAGGACAAGAAAAATATTAAAAATCATTGCACTCTGACTGGAAAACCAGCTCTTTAACAGAATTCCAGCTTGAGGTTATTTAATTGACAATCAGACAAAAAGACTAAGAAAAGTATTGACTTGATCTACTGACAAGCTTAATTATATTGGTGTATAATGGATCAAATTTAAAAAGGAGAAAGACAAATCATATTTTGTATCTTTGTCTCATTTCCAAAAGGTAATTTTAAGTTACTGGGTGAAAGAAAATACTACAAGAATTTTAGCGATCACAGAGTGCTCAGAGGAACGTCTTTTGTGAAGGTATCTTTTGGAAAGTACTGAAATAGAAAAAGATCCTGCAGATCAACATCAAAAGACAATGAACAATTCCTAATTTACTCAAATGCATGGCTACGGTTTTGGAAAAGGTTCAGAAAACAATTATGAGCAAATAAATTCTGGGAGAGAACGGTGCAGACAGAAATATGGAGAGGAATATTTTTCCTCATGTGCAGTGTCTTATTGAGCTTCATTTGATGAGGTCCGTTTATCAAACACTTCACTCTAATTGTTATGGACTAGATATCAACAAGTCTGAGTTCGTGTCCTTCCACTCTCTGAAAGTTGTTGAAACAAAGCAGATTGGGTCACTGGTCCGGTTACTGTATATTAACAAAGCCATCACTCACCTGGTGTGGAGATGGTAGTGGATCTGGTTGTTGTTGGTGTCACTGTTGTAGTGGCCACTTCTGAAGAATAAAAAATACAATCAAATACAATTCAGTACAACATAAAAGCAAATCGTGTTCCTCTGCACGATTTATTTTATTGGGTTTGCTGCAAAATGATGTTAAAATAGAGCATCCACTTGTTCTAGCTCTAACTGTTTATCAAAAGAAGCTGTTACTCACCCGGTGTGGTGCCAGGAGCGGTCCCAGTTGTAGATGGTTTCACGGATGTGGTGACTCCTTCTGAAGAAGAAGAACAATAATGAAAAACATCACCACAACGTAGGCACCATTATATAGTGCTAGAGTTTGAACATTCGAAAAGTTACAATTGTCACTTTTGATGATAAATAATTAAAACATCAGCATGCTATCAATGGAAAAACTTTGACAATATTTCAAAATCATTCTCATCTTTGTCTCAGTTCCAAAAGACAATTTTAAGTTACTGGGAGAAAGAAAATACTACAAGAATATTAACGATCACAGACTGCTCAGAGGAACGTATTTTGTGAAGGTATCTTTTCGAAACGACTGAAATAGAAAAAGATCCTGCAGATCATCATCCAAAGACAATGAACAATTCCTAATTCATTCAACTGCATGGCTACGGCTTTGGAAAAGGTTCAGAAAACAATTATGAGCAAATAAATTCTGGGAGAGAACGGTGCATACAGAAATATGGAGAGGAATATTTTTCCTCATGTGCAGTGTCTTATTGAGCTTCATTTGATTAGGTCCGTTTATCAAACACTTCACTCTAATTGTTATGGACTAGATATCAACAAGTCTGAGTTAGTGTCCTTCCACTCTCTGAAAGTTGTTGAAACAAAGCAGTTTGTGTCACTGGTCCGGTTACTGTATATTAACAAAGCCATCACTCACCTGGTGTGGAGATGGTAGTGGATCTGGTTGTTGTTTGTGTCACTGTTGTAGTGGTCACTTCTGAAGAATAAAAAATACAATCAAATACAATTCAGTACAACATAAAAGCAAATAGTGTTCCACTGCACGATTTATTTTATCGGGTTTGCTGCAAAATTATGTTAAAATAGAGCATCCACTTGTTCTAGCTCTAACTGTTTATCAAAAGAAGCTGTTACTCACCCGGTGTGGTGCCAGGAGCGGTCCCAGTTGTAGATGGTTTCACAGATGTGGTGACTCCTTCTGAAGAATAAGAACAATAATGAAAAACACCACCACAATGTAGGCACCATTATATAGTGCGAGAGTTTGAACATTTGAAAAGTTACAATTGTCACTTTTGATGATAAAGAACTAAAACATCATCATGCTATCAATGGCAAAACTTTGACAATATTTCAAAATCATTCTAATGCCATTCAAAAGTCTGTGACATCAGCATGAAGGACATATTGTGTTTTTTTGCAAGGTGGTAAATTGTAATGAAAATATGTGTGAGAATAAGTAACAAGTAAGAAGACAGAAGTGTGAAGAAGGGACTTAATTTACAGTTATAGCTGTTGCACCATTACAAATTTGATTCTTCCAATTAGGAATATCTCCGAGGGGTGGATTCTTCCCAACACCAGTTTTGAGATTGTGAAAGTGCCATTAGATGCAGATTGTGAATGCTGGATTTTTCAAATTATCCCAGCCCAAAAGAATGACGAAAAACACCACTATGTTAATCTCTAAATCTGAATAACGATTGTAGACTTCCAGTTAGCACAAATACTTTATTCAGTGGGTTTGTTCTGTTTCCAGAGCTTAACTAGATATAATACAGTCAAGAGGTATGACCAGTGAAGCTAAGGTAAACTGCCTATGCTGAGCTCTCCCTGTCTGCTGCTGCTCATTAGCCCTGTGCTTCTGAAAGAGGCGGATCCTCCCTTGGGCTGGACCCTTTATACCCGTCGCTGATGCTGCCCTCTAGTGATGCTGTGGCTGTACATCTGTGTTGTGGTCCCTGGTGTATGTGCAGATGTCCAGATCACTACAACCACCGCAATGTAGGCACCATTATACTGTGCTGGAATTTGACCATATAACAATCACATTGATCATGGGGTAAAAGTGATGTTCACAATACATTTTGGTGAACTTTCACCCAATTCCATTGAAAAGTAAGTGTGGCCAAGACTGAACGAATGGACCAACATTTCTTGTAATCTGCAAATGAGAATAGCTTGCCGGTGTTAACAGACTTGGTGAATATTGAAAGGAGACGCTATTTACCTGTTGTAGTAGTTTTACCAGTAGTAGTAGTTATTTCCTGTGTAGTTGGTGGCACTGCAGACAAAGAAATAACATTCAAAACCAGCAAATACCAATTCCACGTCCGAAAGTATTGAGAATTTTACAACTGGGATACATTATAGATATAAAGGAAGAGATCCCTGGGAAATTGGTGACTACAGCTACACTGTAGCTTTTATGATTTCTTCATTTGCTTAATTTTGTTCATCGGGTTTGGTTTAAACAGAAAATATAATTACCTCGTTGGTACATTTCTCACTTACCAGAAGTAGACGTTGTTTTGGTGGTTGTCGTGGTCACTGGTGTTACTGGCTCACAGCAAACACGAACTTGGTAATCAGAACAAATCCTTTCCTTCTCCAGAGCTGTTCTGGAGACGACACAGGTGAGGCCTTTGTCTTTGTCGCAAGTCACATTGTCTTGTGAATCACTAAATGGTCTCTCAGGTTGATCAACAAATTGACACTGAATGTTTGTGATTACTTCAGAAGGGTAGTCACAGTATTTAGTATCTTTGGAATCCAACAATTCAGAATCGCCTGGGCTGACCTCAGAAGGTGTATTTTCATTTAACCAGGGTGACCAGTAGCCAAGGCATACAACCTCTGTCAGGGAAAAGGAGAAATGTACGAGAACATATGAGACACTCATGAACTAACCACAAATGGGAATTTTACATGTGAGAACAGCAAGACAATATTTGAAAAGCTACAATTATAATGTTTCATTATAAAGAACTAAAACATGAATAACATCAACACGATATCAAGGGAAAAACTTTGACACTATTTGGAGATCATTCTGTTGCGATTGAAAAGTCTGCAGCCTGTGACATCAGCATAAAGAACAGATTGCGCTATTTACAGGTTGGTAAATTGTAATGAAAATATGTATGAGAATAAATAGCAATAAAGAAGTGGGCAGAAGGGACGTAAGTTACAGTTAAAGCTGCTGAAACATTAACAATTTGATTCTTCCGATTCGGAAAATCTCTGAGGCGAGCATTTTTCCCAACACTGTTTTTGAGATGGTGAAAGTGCAGATTGAGAATGTTGAATTTTTCAAAACTCCGAGCCGAAAGGAATGGCCTGTAGACAACAGGACATAATGGGCACTGCCTGTACCTATTAAGGAACACTTGTATTTGAAAAGAGTATTTTGGGCCCAGTATGAGAATCGTGGCGCTAAGGACATGGGGCGAAATTCTCCGGAAACGGCGCGATGTCCGCCGACTGGCGCCCAAAACGGCGCCAATCAGACGGGCATCGCGCTGCCCCAAAGGTGCGGAATGCTCCGCATCTTTGGGGACCGAGCCCCAACATTGATGGGCTAGGCTGACGCCGGAGGAATTTCCGCCCCGCCAGCTAGCTGAAAAGGCCTTTGGTGCCCCGCCAGCTGGCGCGGAAATGACATCTCCGGGCGGCGCATGCGCGGGAGCGTTAGCCAAAACGGCGCCAATCAGACAGGCATCGCGGCGTCCCAAAGGTGCGGAATGCTCCGCATCTTTGGGGGCCGAGCCCCAACATTGATGGGCTAGGCTGACGCCGGAGGAATTTCTGCCCCGCCAGCTGGCGGAAAAGGCCTTCGGTGCCCCGCCAGCTGGCGCAGAAATGACATCTCCGGGCGGTGCATGCGCGGGAGCGTTAGCCAAAACGGCGCCAATCAGACGGGCATCGCGGCGTCCCAAAGGTGCGGAATGCTCCGCATCTTTGGGGGCCGAGCCCCAACATTGATGGGCTAGGCTGACGCCGGAGGAATTTCCGCCCCGCCAGCTGGCGGAAAAGGCCTTTGGTGCCCCGCCAGCTGGCGTGGAAATGACATCTCCGGGCGGCGCATGCGCGGGAGCGTTAGCGGCCGCTGACGGCATTCCCGCGCATGCGCAGTGGAGGGAGTCTCTTCCGCCTCCGCCATGGTGGAGACCGTGGCGGAGGCGGAAGAGAAAAGTGCCCCCACGGAACAGGACGCCCGCGGATCAGTGGGCCCCGATCGCGGGCCAGGCCACCGTGGGGGCACCCCCCGGGGCCAGATCGCCCCAATCCCACCCCAGGACCCCGGAGCCCACCCGCGCCGCCTTGTCCCACCGGGAAGGTAGGTGGTTCAATTCACGCCGGCGGGACAGGCAATTTATCGGCGGGACTTCGGCCCATCCGGGCTGGAGAATCGAGCAGGGGGCCCGCCAACCGGCGCGATTCCCGCCCCCGCCGAATCTCCGGTACCGGAGACTTCGGCAACTGGTGGGGGCGGGATTCACGCCAGCCCCCGGCGATTCTCCGACCCGGCGGGGGGTCGGAGAATGTCGCCCATGGTGTACCAGGCAGTAGTGACTGACTCTTTTATGCTTCGTCAACTTGGAGAATTTGCAGCAGCCACCTCAAAGCACTGGAGAGCTACAACATGGGATGGATTTGCAAAAGCCTCTCAATATGGTGTCAAGAAAGTTGCTTCAACAGCAGAATCCTCTCCCAAGCCAATATGTTCAGTTCTGAGACGACAATTACAGTTAATGAGCTCTGCTGGGTTGGTAATGGCATTTCTTGAATTGACATGTGGCTCACAAAGCAACTGCCCGACCGGGAACTCGGTTGTAGCAGGAAACCTCCAGGAGGACGGCTGAAACATTTCAGTGAATTCCTCAGACTATCCCACATGACCATAAATATCCCTGTCAATTCATGGGACTGCTTGGCCTCTGACCAAAATGGGTAACAAATAGGTGACCTTTGTCACAGAGAGAGAATCGAGTTATCAGAAGCAGCGCACAAACATCCAAACGAGTAATCTACGTGTCTCTCAAAGCAACATCTGACCTCCATGTTACAGAATGTGCAGATGGTGCATTGGACTTTTCTGACATTTCAGAACTCCTCAAACTGGAATGGAAGCAAGTTATCCTTGAACACGAAGGAATGGCTAAACGATGAGAGGAATGATACTGAAAGAAATCCTCACTCACCAGTTGTAGAACTGGCCGTGGACACAGTTGTTATTTTTGTTACAGTTGTTGTTCCTGAAGGAAAAGAAAAATATTAAAAATCATTGCACTCTGACTGGAAAACCAGCTCTTTAACAGAATTCCAGCTTGAGGTTATTTAATTGACAATCAGACAAAAAGACTAAGAAAAGTATTGACTTGATCTACTGACAAGCTTAATTATATTGGAGTATAATGGATCAAATTTAAAAAGAAGAAAGACAAATCATATTTTGCATCTTTGTCTCAGTTCCAAAAGGTAAATTTAAGTTACTGGGAGAAAGAAAATACTACAAGAATATTAACGATCACAGAGTGCTCAGAGGAACGTATTTTGTGAAGGTATCTTTTGGAAACGACTGAAATAGAAAAAGATCCTGCAGATCATCATCAAAAGACAATGAACAATTCCTAATTTATTCAAATGCATGGCTACAGTATTGGAAAAGGTTCAGAAAACAATTATGAGCAAATAAATTCTGGGAGAGAACGGTGCATACAGAAATATGGAGAGGAATATTTTTCCTCATGTGCAATGTCTTATTGAGCTTCATTTGATTAGGTCCGTTTATCAAACACTTCACTCTAATTGTTATGGACTAGATATCAACAAGTCTGAGTTCGTGTCCTTCCACTCTCTGAAAGTTGTTGAAACAAAGCAGATTGTGTCACTGGTCCGGTTACTGTATATTAACAAAGCCATCACTCACCCGGTGTTGAGATGGCAGTGGATCTGGTTGTTGTTGGTGTCACTGTTGTAGTGGTCACTTCTGAAGAATAAAAAATACAATCAAATACAATTCAGTACAACATAAAAGCAAATAGTGTTCCACTGCACGATTTATTTTATTGGGTTTGCTGCAAAATGATGTTAAAATAGAGCATCCACTTGTTCTAGCTCTAACTGTTTATCAAAAAAAGCTGTTACTCACCTGGTGTGGTGCCAGGAGTGGTCCCAGTTGTAGATGGTTTCACGGATGTGGTGACTCCTTCTGAAGAAGAAGAACAATGATGAAAATCACCACCACAACGAAGGCACCATTATAAAGTGCTAGAGTTTGAACATTGGAAAAGTTACAATTGTCACTTTTGATGATAAAAAACTAAAACATCAGCATGCTATCAATGGAAAAACTTTGACAATATTTCAAAATCATTCTCATCTTTGTCTCAGTTCCAAAAGTCAATTTTAAGTTACTGGGTGAAAGAAAATAATACAAGAATATTAACGATCACAGAGTGCTCAGAGGAACGTCTTTTGTGAAGGTATCTGTTGGAAACTATTGAAATAGAAAAAGATCCTGCAGATCATCATCAAAAGACAATGAACAATTCCTAATTTATTCAAATGCATGGCGACGGCTTTGGAAAAGGTTCAGAAAACAATTATGAGCAAATAAATTCTGGGAGAGAACGGTGCATACAGAAATATGGAGAGGAATATTTTTCCTCATGTGCAGTGTCTTATTGAGCTTCATTTGATTAGGTCCGTTTATCAAACACTTCACTCTAATTGTTATGGACTAGATATCAACAAGTCTGAGTTAGTGTCCTTCCACTCTGTAGCGCACAAAGACTCACGAGAGACGAATAGAGATGAAGTCGATGAGGCTTTATTAAGCGTGACTTGTTCCCCGCAGTTCAGTAACAGACTGGCCTGCGGGGGAGAACTCCTGGTTCTTATACTCCGCCTTCAGGGCGGAGCTAGAGGTCAACAGCCAACCAGGACCCGGGATCTGTCAGCCAATGACATCACGGCTTCACAGTCCCACATGACCCCTAATGCATACTACCACATTCACCCCTTGTTAAAAATGAACCCGGCGGGGTGGTGCTTCATATGGTGGTCAGGGTTACAAGGCTGGTCCTGGGAGGAAAACTTTTGCATGTCATCACAGTATGTACAGGGTTTTTTTTTGTTTTGCACTATTTACAGTAGTCGTAAGGGGGAAAAGAAAAAAAAGTTCTCGTTAAAGTCCACAACATTGTAGTGTTACATCGATGCCACGAGTCGGTCGTGCGGTCTGGTCGTCCTTGTCGATCGCCTCGGCCCCGGTGGTGGTGCTTGTTCCCGTGTTGTCGTCTCCGGGAGCCTTACGGTTTCTGCTTCAGCTTCACGTCTGGTCGGACCTGGGAGGAGGACCGATCCTCCCGGGAAGGGGGCGGTGGCGGGGTGCGCCGGTGGCAGGGACGGGGTGATTGGTGTCGGGGGGGTGTGCGTGTTGCCGGCGGGCGCCAGATCTCGCAGGGAGACCGTGTCCTGTCGGCCGTCGGGGTACTCCACGTAAGCGTACTGCAGGTTCGCGTGAGGAGGTGAACCCTCTCGACCAACGGGTCCGACTTGTGCGCCCGCACATGTTTTCAGAGCAAGATGGGTCCTGGGACCGCCAGCCAGGTCGGCAGCGACGTTCCAGAGGAGGACTTCCTGGGAAAGACAAGGAGGCGCTCATGAGGCGTTTGGTTAGTGCTAGTACACAGTAGCGACCGGATGGAGTGGAGAGCGTCCGGGAGGACCTCCTGCCACCGTGACACTGGGAGGTCCCTGGACCGTAGGGCCAGTAGGACGGTCTTCCAGACCGTGCCGTTCTCCCTCTCCACTTGCCCGTTCCCCCGGGGGTTGTAGCTGGTCGTCCTGCTCGAGGCTATACCGTTGCTGAGCAGGAACTGGCGCAGCTCGTCACTCATGAAGGAGGACCCCCTGTCGCTGTGGACGTATGCGGGGCAACCGAACAGTGTGAATATGGTGTTAAGGGCTTTAATGACTGTCATGTCAGGGCAGAGGATGGCGAAGGGGAAACGGGAGTACTCGTCCACCACATTCAGGAAGTATGTGTTGCGGTCGGTGGAGGGGAGGGGCCCTTTGAAATCCAGACTAAGGCGTTCAAAGGGACGGGAAGCCTTGATCAGGTGCGCACCATCCGGCCTGAAAAAGTGCGGTTTGCGCTCTGCGCAGATGTGGCAGTTCCTTGTGACTGTACGGACCTCCTCCACAGAGTAGGGGAGGTTGCGGGACTTTATAAAGTGGTAGAACCGAGTGACCCCCGGGTGGCAGAGGTCCTCGTGGAGGGTTTGGAGGCGGTTAATTTGTGCGTTGGCACATGTGCCGCGGGATAGGGCATCGGACGGCTCGTTCAGCTTTCCGGGACGGTACAGGATCTCATAGTTGAAGGTGGAGAGCTCGATCCTCCACCTTAAGATCTTGTCGTTTTTAATTTTGCCCCGCTGTGCATTATCGAACATGAAGGCTACCGACCGTTGGTCCGTGAGGAGAGTGAATCTCCTGCCGGCCAGGTAATGCCTCCAATGTCGCACAGCTTCCACTATGGCTTGGGCTTCCTTTTCCACTGAGGAGTGGCGGATTTCTGAAGCGTGGAGGGTTCGGGAGAAAAAAGCCACGGGTCTGCCCGCTTGGTTAAGGGTGGCCGCTAGAGCTACATCGGAGGCGTCGCTCTCGACCTGGAAGGGGGGGGACTCGTCGATGGCGCGCATCGTGGCCTTTGCGATATCCGCTTTGATGCGGCTGAAGGCCTGGCAAGCCTCTGTCGACAGAGGGAAGGTCGTGGTCTGTATTAGGGGGCGGGCCTTGTCTGCATACTGGGGGACCCACTGGGCGTAATATGAAAAGAACCCCAGGCAGCGTTTTAGGGCTTTTGAGCAGTGAGGGAGGGGAAATTCCATGAGGGGGCGCATGCGTTCGGGGTCGGGGCCTATTATCCCATTGCGCACTACATATCCCAAGATGGCTAGCCGGTTTGTGCTAAAAACGCACTTGCCCTCGTTGTATGTGAGGTTCAAGGCTTTAGTGGTCTGGAGGAATTTTTGGAGGTTGGCGTCGTGGTCCTGCTGATCGTGGCCGCAGATGGTTACGTTGTCGAGATACGGGAACGTGGCCTGCAACCCATGTTGATCAACCATTTGGTCCATCTCTCATTGGAAGACCGAGACCCCGTTTGTGACGCCAAATGGGACCCTTAGGAAGTGGTATAATCGCCCGTCTGCCTCGAAGGCTGTGTACTTGCGGTCACTTGGGCGGATGGGGAGCTGATGGTAGGCGGACTTGAGGTCCACGGTGGAGAAGACCTTATATTGGGCAATCCGATTGACCATGTCGGATATGCAGGGGAGAGGGTACGCATCTAGTTGTGTGTACCTGTTGATGGTCTGGCTATAGTCTATGACCATCCTTTGCTTCTCCCCTGTCTTTACTACTACCACCTGTGCTCTCCAGGGACTATTGCTGGCCTGGATTATGCCTCCCTTCAGTAGCCGCTGGATTTCGGACCGAATGAATGTCCGGTCCTGGGCGCTGTACCGTCTGCTCCTAGTGGCGACGGGTTTGCACTCCGGGGTGAGGTTTGCAAACAAGGATGGGGGCTCAACCTTGAGGGTTGCGAGGCCGCAGATAGTGAGTGGGGGTATTGGGCCGCCGAATTGGAAGGTTAGGCTCTGCAGATTGCACTGGAAGTCTAATCCCAGTAATGTGGGCGCGCAGAGTTGGGGAAGGACGTAGAGCCTGTAGTTTTTAAACTCCCTCCCTTGCACCGTTAGGGTCACTATGCAGAAGCCTTTAACCTGTACGGAGTGGGATCCTGCGGCTAGGGAAATCTTTTGCGCACTGGGACGGATGGTCAACAAACAGCGTCTTACCGTGTCGGGGTGGATGAAGCTTTCTGTGCTCCCGGAGTCGACCAGGCATGGTGTCTCGTGCCCGTTTATCAGCACCGTTGTTGTCGTCGTCTGGAGCGTCCGGGGCCGTGCTTGGTCCAGCGTCATTGAGGCCAGACGTGATCGTTGTGCTTGAGCGTCTTCCTCGAACCCCATGGAGCCGTCGACACTGGGGTCCGTTGTTGCCGTCCAAGATGGCGGCGGGGGTGAACAAAATGGCCGCCCCCATGCATCGCACATGGCTGGGGGGTCACAAGATGGCGGCGGGGGTGGACAAAATGGCCGCCCCATGCGTCGCACAGGGCTGGGGGGTCCCAAGATGGCGGCGCCCCTCCTCCCCTCGTGGTGGCCGGGACCCAAAATGGCGGCGCCTGCGGGTCGCACATGGGGCGCTGGGGGGGTTGGGGAGCGTTAGAAACGCGCAGGACTGCTTCTTCTCCTGGGACAGCGGCGACCTCCCGGGACCGGCACACAGCCGCGAAATGGCCCTTTTTCCCGCAGCTCTTGCAAATCGCTGCGCGGGCCGGGCAGCGCTGCCGGGGGTGTTTCGCCTGGCCGCACAAATAGCAGCGGGCCCCCCCGGGACGACTTGGAGTCTGAACCGCGCAAGGCTGTGGGGTGGGGTTTGTCGCGACGGGGGTCCAAGGAGCCCAAGGGGCTGCCGCGCAGTCGGGGCCGTACGCGCGGACGTTTCGCGCGGCTACATCCAGGGAGGCTGCAAGGGACCGTGCCTCTGAGAGTCCCAGCGACTCTTTTTCCAAAAGTCTTTGGCGGATTTGGGGAGAGTTCATACCTGCGACAAAAGCATCGCGCATCAACATGTCCATGTGTTCAATCGCGTTTACCGGCGGGCAGCTGCAGGCCCGTCCCAAAATTAGCAGCGCGGCGTAGAATTCGTCCAGCGATTCTCCGGGACTTTGCCGTCTCATTGCGAGTTGGTAGCGTGCGTAGATTTGGTTCACTGGGCGAACATAGATGCTCTTTAGTGCTGCGAACGCCGTCTGGAAATCCTCTGCGTCCTCGATGAGAGGGAAAATTTCCGGGCTTACCCTCGAGTGTAGGACCTGTAGTTTCTGGTCTTCTGTGACCCGGCCGGGGGCCGTTCTGAGGTAGGCCTCGAAACAAGTCTGCCAGTGTTTGAAAACTGCTGCTGAGTTCACTGCGTGGGGGCTGATCCTCAGGCATTCCGGGATGATCCTGAGCTCCGTAGTCCTTTAAGCACGCTTAATAAATTGTAGCGCACAAAGACTCACGAGAGACGAATAGAGATGAAGTCGATGAGGCTTTATTAAGCGTGACTTGTTCCCCGCAGTTCAATAACAGACTGGCCTGCGGGGGAGAACTCCTGGTTCTTATACTCCGCCTTCAGGGCGGAGCTAGAGGTCAACAGCCAACCAGGACCCAGGATCTGTCAGCCAATGACATCACGGCTTCACAGTCCCACATGACCCCTAATGCATACTACCACACACTCTCTGAAAGTTGTTGAAACAAAGCAGATTGTGTCACTGGTCCGGTTACTGTATATTAAAAAAGCCATCACTCACCCGGTGTTGAGATGGCAGTGGAGTTGGTTGTTGTTGGTGTCACTGTTGTAGTGGTCACTTCTGAAGAATAAAAAATACCAATGAAATACAATTCAGTACAACAGAAAAGCAAATAGTGTTCCATTGCACAATTTATTTTATTGGGTTTGCTGCAAAATGATGTTAAAATAGAGCATCCACTTGTTCTAGCTCTAACTGTTTATCAAAAGAAGCTGTTACTCACCTGGTGTGGTGCCAGGAGCGGTCCCAGTTGTAGATGGTTTCACAGATGTGGTGACTCCTTCTGAAGAAGAAGAACAATGATGAAAAACACCACCACAACGAAGGCACCATTATAAAGTGCTAGAGTTTGAACATTGGAAAAGTTACAATTGTCACTTTTGATGATAAAAAACTAAAACATCAGCATGCTATCAATGGAAAAACTTTGACAATATTTCAAAATCATTCTCATCTTTGACTCAGTTCCAAAAGACAATTTTAAGTTACTGGGTGAAAGAAAATACTACAATAATATTAACGATCACAGAGTGCTCAGAGGAACGTCTTTTGTGAAGGTATCTGTTGGAAACTACTGAAATAGAAAATGATCCTGCAGATCATCATCAAAAGACAATGAACAATTCCAAATTCATTCAAATGCATGGCTACGGCTTTGGAAAAGGTTCAGAAAACAATTATGAGCAAATAAATTCTGGGAGAGAACGGTGCATACAGAAATATGGAGAGGAATATTTTTCCTCATGTGCAGTGTCTTATTGAGCTTCATTTGATTAGGTCCGTTTATCAAACACTTCACTCTCATTGTTATGGACTAGATATCAACAAGAATGAGTTTGTGTCCTTCCACTCTCTGAAAGTTGTTGAAACAAAGCAGATTGTGTCACTGGTCCGGTTACTGTACATTAACAAAGCCATCACTCACCCGGTGTGGAGATGGTAGTGGATCTGGTTGTTGTTGGTGTCACTGTTGTAGTGGTCACTTCTGAAGAATAAAAAATACAATCAAATACAATTCAGTACAACATAAAAGCAAATAGTGTTCCACTGCACGATTTATTTTATTGGGTTTGCTGCAAAATGATGTTAAAATAGAGCATCCACTTGTTCTAGCTCTAACTGTTTATCAAAAGAAGCTGTTACTCACCCGGTGTGGTGCCAGGAGTGGTCCCAATTGTAGATGGTTTCACGGATGTGGTGACTCCTTCTGAAGAAGAAGAACAATGATGAAAAACACCACCACAACGTAGGCGCCATTATATAGTGCGAGAGTTTGAACATTGGAAAAGTTACAATTGTCACTTTTGATGATAAAAAAACTAAACCATCATCATGCTATCAATGGAAAAACGTTGACAATATTTCAAAATCATTCTAATGCCATTCAAAAGTCTGTGACATCAGCATGAAGGACATATTGTGTTTTTTTACAAGGTGGTAAATTGTAATGAAAATGTGTGTAAGAATAAGTAGCAACTAAGAAGACAGAAGAGTGAAGAAGGGACTTAATTTACAGTTACAGCTGTTGAACCATTACAAATTTGATTCTTCTGATTAGGAATATCTCCGAGGGGTGGATTCTTCCCAACACCAGTTTTGAGCTTGTGAAAGTGCCATTAGATGCAGATTGTGAATGCTGGATTTTTCAAATTATCCCAGCCCAAAAGAATGGCGAAAATCACCACTATGTTAATCTCGAAATCTGAATAAAGATTGTAGACTTCCAGTTAGCACAAATAATTTATTCAGTGGGTTTGTTCTGTTTCCAGAGCTTAACTACATATAATACAGTCAAGAGGTACGACCAGTGAAGCTAAGGTAAACTGCCTATGCTGAGCTGTCTCTGTCTGCTGCTGCTCACTAGCCCTGTGCTTCTTAAAGAGGCGGATCCTCCCTTGGGCTGGACCCTTTATATCCGTCTCTGATGCTGCCCTCTAGTGATGCTGTGGCTGTTACATCTGTGCTGTGATCCCTGGTGTATGTTCAGATGTACAGATCACTACAACCACCACAATGTAGGCACCATTATACTGTGCTGGAATTTGACAATATAACAATCACATTGATCATGGGGTAAAAGTAATGTTCACAATACATTTTGGTAAATTTGCACCCAATTCCATTGAAAAGTAAGTGTGGCCAAGACTGAACGAATGGACCAACATTTCTTGTAATCTGCAAATGAGAATAGCTTGCCGGTGTTAACAGACTTGGTGAATATTGAAAGGTGACACTATTTACCTGTTGTCGTAGTTTTACCAGGAGTAGTAGTTATTTCCTGTGTAGTTGGTGGCACTGCTGACAAGGAAATAACAATCAAAACCAGCAAATTCCAATTCCACATCCGAAAGTATTGAGAATTTTACAACTGGGTTACATTATAGATATAAAGGAAGAAATCTCTGGGAAATTGGTGACTACAGCTACACTGTAGCTTTTATGATTTCTTCATTTGCTTAATTTTGTTCATCGGGTTTGGTTTAAACAGAAAATATAATTACCACGTTGGTACATTTCATACTTACCAGAAGTAGACGTTGTTTTGGTGGTTGTCGTGGTCACTGGTGTTACTGGCTCACAGCAAACACGAACTTGGTAATCAGAACAAATCCTTTCCTTCTCCAGAGCTGTTCTGGAGACGACACAGGTGAGCCCTTTGACTTTGTCGCAAGTCACATTGTCTTGTGAATCACTAAATGGTCTCTCAGGTTGATCAACAAATTGACACTGAATGTTTGTGATTACTTCAGAAGGGTAGTCACAGTATTTAGTATCTTTGGAATCCAATAATTCAGAATCGCCTGGGCTGACCTCAGAAGGTGTATTTTCATTTAACCAGGGTGACCAGTAGCCAAGGCATAAAACCTCTGTCAGGGAAAAGGTGAAATGTAGGAGAATATATGAGAAACTCATGAACTAGCCACAAATGGGAATTTTACATGTGAGAACAGCAAGACAATATTTGAAAAGTTACAATTATAATTTTTCATTTTCAAGAAATAAAACATGAATAACATCAGCACGATATCAAAGGAAAAACTTTGACACTATTTGGAGATCATTCTGTTGCCATTGAAAAGTCTGCGGCCTGTGACATCAGCATAAAGAACATATTGCGCTTTTTACAGGTTGGTAAATTGTAATGAAAATATGTATGAGAATAAAAAGCAACAAAGAAGTGGGCAGAAGGGACGTAAGTTACAGTTAAAGCTGTTGAAACATTAACAATTTGATTCTTCCGATTCGGAAAATCTCTGAGGGGAGCATTTTTCCCAACACCGTTTTTGAGATTGTGAACGTGCAGATTGAGAATGTTGAATTTTTCAAATAATCCCAGTGAAATGAATGGCCTGTAGCCAACAGGACATAATGAGCATTTTCTGTACCTATTAAGGCACACTTATATTTGAAAAGAGTATTTTGGACCCAGTATGAGAATCGTGATGCTAAGGACTTGGTGTACCAGGCAGTAGTGACTGACACTTTTATGGTTCGTCAACTTGGACAATTTATAGCAGCTACCTCAAGGCACTGGAGAACTACAACACGGGAAGATTTGCAAAAGCCTCTCAATATGGTGTCAAGAAAGTAGCTTCAACAGCTGCATACTCTCCCAAGCCAATATGTTCAGCTCTGAGATGACAATTACAGTTAATGAGCCCCGCTGGGTCGGTAATGGCATTTCTTGACTTGACATGTGGCTCACAAAGCAACTGCCCGACCGAGAACTCTGTTGTAGCAGGAAACCTCTAGGAGGACGGCTGAAACATTTCAGTGAATTCCTTAGACTATCCCACATGACCATAAATATCCCTGTCGATTCATGGGACTTCTTGGCCTCTGATTGACAAAAATGGGTAACATATAGATGACCTTTGTCACAGAGAGAGAATCGAGTTATCAGAAGCAGCGCACAAACTACCAAACAAGTAATCTACATGTCTCTCAAAGCAACATCTGACCTCCATGTTACAGAATGTGCAGATGGTGCATTGGACTTTTCTGCCATTTCAGAACTCCTCAAACTGGAATGGAAGCAAGTCATCCTTGAACACGAGGGAATGGCTAAACGATGAGAGGAATGATACTGAAAAAAATCCACACTTACCTGTTGTAGAGCTGGCCGTGGACACAGTTGTTATTTTTGTTACAGTTGTTGTTTCTGATGGAAAAGAAAAAATATTCAAAATCACTGCAATCTGGCTGGAAAACCAGCTCTTTAACAGAATCCCAGCTCTCGGCTATTTAATTGACAATCAGACAACAAGACTAAGAAAAGTATTGACTTGGTCTACCGACAGGCTGAATTATATTGGAGTGTAATGGATCAAATTTAAAAAGGAGAAAGACAAATCAACTTTTGCATATTTGTCTTGGTTCCAAAAGAGAATTTTAAGTTACTGGGTGAAAGAAAATAATGCAAGAATATTAACAATCACAGAGTGCTCAGAGGAACGTCTTTTGTGAAGGTATGTTTTGGAAACTACTGAAATAGAAAAAGATCCTGCTGATCATCATCAAAAGACAATGAACAATTCCTAATTCATTCAAATGCATGGCTACCGTTTTGGAAAAGGCTCAGAAAACAATGATGAGAAAGTAAGATCTATGAAAGAACGGTGCTTACAGAAATATGGAGAGGAATACTTTTCCTCATGTGCAGCGTCTTATTGAGCTTCATTTGATTTGGTCTGTTTATCAACCAGTTCACTCTTGAGTGTTATGGATTAAATATCAAAAAGTATGAGTTAGAATCCTTCCACTGTCTGAAAGTTGTTGAAACAAAACAGTTTGTGTCACAGGTTCGGTTGCTGTATATTACTCACCAGGTGTGGAGATGGTAGTGGAGCTGGTTGTTGTTGGTGTCACTGTTGTAGTGGTCACTTCTGAAGAATAAAAAAATTCATCAAATCCAATGCAGTATAACATAAAAGCAAATAGTGTTCCACTGCACGATTTATTTTATTGAGTTTGCTGCAAATTGATGTTAGAATAGATTATCCACTTGTTCTAGCTCTAACTGTTTATCAAAAGAAGCTATTACTTACCCGGTGTGGTGCCAGGAGTGGTCCCGGTTGTAGATGGTTTCACGGATGTGGTGACTCCTTCTGAAGAAGAAGAACAATAATGAAATACACCACCACAACGTAGGCATCATTATATCGTGCTAGATTTTGAACATTTGATAAGTTACAATTGTCACTTTTGATGATAAAGAACTAAAACATGAATAACTGCAGCATGCTCTCTATGGAAAAACTTTGACACTATTTCAAAATCATTCCAAATCCATTCAAAAGTCTGTGACATCAGCATGAAGAACATATTGTGTTTTTTTACAGGAGGTAAATTGTAATGAAAATATGTGTGAGAATAAGTTGCAACTAAAGAAGACAGAAGTGTGAAGAAGGGACCAAATTTACAGTTATAGCTGTTTAACCATTAAAAATTTGAATCTTCCGATTAGGAATATCTCCGAGGGGTGGATTCTTCCCAACACCAGTTTTGAGATTGTGAAAGCGCCATTAGATGCAGATTGTGAATGCTGAATTTTTCAATCAATCCCACCCAAAAGAATGGCCTGAAGGCAACAGGACATAACGAGCATTGTTTGTACCTGTTTAGATCAAGGCACACTTGTATAAGTATTTGAAAAGAGTATTTTAGGTCCAGTGTGAGAAACGTGACGCTCCGGACATGGTTTAACAGGCAGTAGTGGCTGTCTCTTTTATGCTTCATCAACTTGGACAATTTACAGCAGCCACCTCAAAGCACTGGAGAACAGTTACAATGGTTGTATTTGTAAAAGCCTCTCACTCTGGTGGCAAGAAAGTTGCTCCAACAGCAGCATCCTTTCCCAAGCCAATATGTTCAGCTCTGAGTCAACAATTAGACGTAATGAGCTCTTCTGGGTCGGTAATGGCATTTCTTGAGCTGACGCGTGGCTCACAAAACAACTGACCGACCCAGAATTCGGTTGTAGTAGGAAACCCCCAAGGGGACAGCTGAAACATTTTAGGGATTTCCTCAGACTATCCCATGTGACCTTAATATCCCTGTCGATTCATGGGACCTCTTGGCCTCTGATTGACCAAAATGAGTAACATATGGAGTACCTTTTTCACAGAGACAGATTAGAGTTTCAAGAAACAGTGCACAAAATTACAAACAAGTAATCTACGTTTCTCTCGAAGCAACAACTGGCCTTCATTTCACAGAATGTGCAGATACTGCTTTGCACTTTTCTGCAATTCCAGAATTCCTCGAACTGGAATAGAAGCAAGTCAACCTTGAACATGAGGGACTGTCTAAAATGTGAGAGGAATGATACTGAGAAAAATCCTCACTCACCAGTTGTAGAACTGGCTGTGGGCACAGTTGGTGTTATTTTTGTTCCAGTTGTTGTTTCTATAGGAGAAGAAAAATATTACAAATTATTGCTCTCTAACTGGAAATCCAGCTCTTTAACCGAATTCCAGCTTCAGGTTATTTAATTGACAATAAGACAACAAATTTATGAAACGCAATGACTAGATTTACTGATGCACTTAATTATGTTGGAATATAATGGAGCAAATTTAATTAGGAGAAAGACAAATCAACTTTTGCATATTTTTCTCGGGTCAAAAAGACAATTTTAAATTACTGGGTGAAAGAAACTAATGCAAGAATATTAACAATCACATGATGCGCAGAGGAACATCTTTTGTGGAGGTATGTTTTGGAAACTACTGAAATAGAAAAAGATCCTGCAGATCATCATCAAAAGACAATGAACAATTCCTAATTTATTCAAATGCCAGGCCTCGGTTTCGGAAAAGGTTCAGAAAACAATGGTAAGCAAGTAAATTCTGGGAGAGAACGGTGCATACAGAAATATGGAGAAGAATAATTTTACTCATATGCAGTGTGTGATTGAGCTTCATTTGATTAGGTCAGTTTATCAACCAATTACTCTAATTGTTATGGAGTAAATATCAACAAGTATGAGTTGGTGTCCTTCCACTGTCTGAAAGTTGTTGAAACAAAATATTAATACTGTATATTAAAAGATGCCATCACTCACCCGGTGTGGAGATGGTAGTAGAGCTGGTTGTTGTTGGTGTCACTGTTGTAGTGGTCACTCCTGAAGAATAAGAAACACAATCAAATCCAATGCAGTACAACATAAAAGCAAATAGTGTTCCACTGCACGATTTATTTTATTGGGTTTGATAAAAAAGTATGTTGAGATAGAACATCCACTTGTTTCCTGGCCTTGTTGCTGTTTATCAAAAGAAGCTGTTACTCACCCGGTGTGGTGCCAGGAGCGGTCCCAGTTGTAGATGGTTTCACAGATGTGGTGACACCTTCTGAAGAAGAACAATAATGAAAATCACCACAACGTAGGCACCTTGATATTGTCATTGAGTTTGACCATAAAACAATTCCATTGATCTTGGGGTAACAGTGATATTCACAAATCTAATTTATGATTCAGATTTTGGTAAATTTTCAGCCATTTCCATTGAAACGTAAGTGTCGACTATTATATTACTATTTTTGATAGTAGTATTGTATTGCTTTGAGCTACATGTCTTTCTCACTTGCTTCTTCCAGGATGATCCTTAACTCGATAGTGATTGACACTCGTAGTCTTCCAATGAGAGCAAATACTTTATTGAATAACTTTGATTAGTTAACTGTGAGCTTGTTCACTCTCCAATGCTTAATCTAGATGTTACATAAACAAAATTATAATAAGAAATACTTATGATTTGCTACACCTGTGCTGAGCTGTCTTTGTCTGCTTATTGTGGTCCCTGGCCCCTGTCCTTGTAAAGAGACTGATTCTAGCTTCAGTCTGTCTATTCATACCTGTCTCTAGTGCTGCCCTCAAGTGATTACTTGATTATTACATCTATAAATTAACCCCTTGTATATATACAGATATGCAGATCAAACGTGGTACAGTGGTTAGCACTGTTGCCTACAGCCCTGAGGACTCGGGTTCGAATCCTGGCCCTGGGTCACTGTCTGTGTGGAGTTGCACATTCTCCCCCTGTCTACGTGGGTTTTACCCCAATGATGTGCAGTGTGGATTGGCCACACTAAACGCTAAATTGGCCCTTAATTGGAAAAAATAATAATTGGGTACTCTAAATTTATATTAAAAAAAGATATGCAGATTACTACATCCACCTTTTTTTCTTTTGCATACTTTCTGTAGTGTTCGAAAGAAAATTGTACAAAACATGATGAAATGTATATTTGTACAAGTTGTGACGACATTGACAATTAAAGAAAACCATGAATTTAGTTGTTTGAATTTCTTTATTCTTTTGTTGTTGAAGTGGCTGATATTTCAATGTCTTTGTGAACGTCATAAGTGTTTTTGTGTTTAAGTAACAAATAAGTCATCATGAGGCGTTCGAATGGTCGATTCACTTTTGTTGTCTGACCTGGATTTTTTTACCTGTACTTACGGTATTGATTCTGTATATCACCTTTGTTGTCTGACCTGGACTTTTGTCTGTGCTTGCGATATCGATTCTGTATGTCATCTGCCTTGAAAACTGGTTTGCTTGCTTGTTGAAAAGCAAATATGAATTTGTGAGATTTGTTGTCATGCCATGTTATGTTTGTACTCTTCCTATTGTTTTGGACTATGCTGTTACATTGTCTTTTATGTGCAGAGTTATACCATATTGTATCGATTGTTGTTTCATTGTTGTTGTTTTTGTTGTTTCTGTTGTCCTTGTTTTTTTTGTTGTTGTTCCAGTTGTTGTTTTTGTTGTGCTTGTTGTTGCTGTTTTTGTTGTGATTCTTGTTGTTGTTCTTGTTGTTGATTTTGTTGTGCTTCTTGTTGTTATTTTTGTTGTGCTCAATGACTGTTCCTTGTGGATAATTTGAGTCATTCTCAAAGTTATTGGTATCAGTGTCCTTTGTGGTATCTGATGTTTCATTGAGCAAATCGACTTGAGGTATGTGTGAATGATCTGATGTTGCATTGATCTTGGCGACATCAGTCATTTCTGGTTTATTTGATTCCTCTTTGATTCCTTGGTGCTCCGCTCTGGAATAATTTCTGGTTGAATTGCTTCATCTTTGATCTCTTGTTTTTTTTCTCTTCTATGTAGATATATTTTATTCTGTGTACATAACTGTAAATAATCTTCATTCAAAATCTCAATAAAAAACATTTGGAAAATAAATCTTTGATCGCTTGGTGCTCATCTTCTGGAATCAAAGTCATCAAGATTTCAGTTTCTTGTAGGTTGTCAAGAGTAGATGAGGTTGATGCGGTCTCGCTGGACTCAAGAGTAGTTTGACTTTGCTTGTTGAGCGCTTCTGTACAAACAAGCTGAGATCTGTCAGTTTCGCTGTGATCGTGCACATCGTGTATGCTGATTGTGATCACTGTGTCACTATTCGTACATACAGTAGTTGGACATTCATTGTCTTCTTGTTGTTCATCAAATAAGGTAGATTGACCTCCATAGTCATCTTTTTGTTGTTCAAATGAGCTGGGTAGACTTTCATAGTCTGCTTCTGGTTGCTCAAGTAAGGTGAATAGACCTGCATAGTCTTCTTGTTGTTGATTAAATGGGCTGTGTAGATTTTCTTCTGGTTGCTGAAATAAGGTGGATAGACCTTCATAGTCTTCTTCATGCATGGTTTTCGCTCTGGAGTCTTTAATTGCTTCCATTCTGGAGTTGGTCAATGAGCTCTCTGTGGAGGCTTGTATCGCTCTCTCTGTGGAGTCTTTCATCACTCTGTGTGTGGAGTTGTGCAGCGTTCTCTCTGTGGAGTCAATGAGTGCTCTCTCAACGGAGTCGGTCAGTACTCTCTGTGTGGGGTTGTTTTCTTCTTGGCTATTAGACAGGTTGCTGTCGTCCAATGTATCGACGATCTGCCATTGCATCATGGTATTAGATTCATCTACCATGAGTAGAGTTGCATTGAGCTTTTCAACTGTGTTGCTGATGCTATGGTGATCATATCTGAATAACTCAGCCATATCTGAGTAGTATTCTTTAATAAACAAATCATGTTCTTTAGTTTTGGATTTGTTAATATGCTCTTCACTTTCAATTAACAAATCATCTTTAATTTTGGATTTGTTAATGTGTTCTTCACTTTGGATGCTGCAAACTGCTTGTTCCAGGGTGCTGCGAAAATTATTTTCAACTGCTGGTTGAAATTCAGGCAATGTTGTGCCTTTTGAGGTCAAAAACTTGAGTTTCGTACCTTTAAGAGTCTTATTTGTGATGTTCGGGCAGTTTCCCTTTCTGTGGGCGTGCGTGGTCTGAGCCTTCTGACGTCATGACGCTCGTGACATCACGCGTAATAATCGTTTGCTCATGCGCAAATCAATCTTCGGACGGTTTGCGATCCTTTTTCAAATGTGCATGCACAGATTCTTGCGCATGCGCAAATCGATCTTCAGCCAGTGCGGTTTTTCTCAACTGCGCATGTGTGGCTTCTTGCACATGGGCAAATCGGAATTTTGCCGGTTTGTGTCTTTTATTGATGTGCGCATGAGCGGAATTGTTTGAATCGGAGGTGCCGTGATGAAGAAGCTGGTTTGAATACTGAGACACCATTTTAACTTCCTCAGCCTCATGGGGGATTTTTTCGCCGTTCTTTCTTTGTGAAAATTCAAGGTGCTGATTTTTTTTTTCTTGCGATATGCACTTTTCAATCGCAATTTCCAGCGTTCAATATTTCTCTTTTAATAATGGTTGTCTGAGTCCCTCATCACATATTCCCTTTACAATTTGATCTCTAAGCATTGAGTCTCTTAAAGCAGCAAAGTTGCAGGCTTGTGCTATTGACTTTAAATCTGTGACAAAGCTGATGAATGATTCTTCATGTTTTTGCAAACTTTTGGTGAAACTGAATCTCTCAAAGATTTCATTTTTCTGCATTTTGCAATGGGTTTCAAATGTTCTAATTATTACATCAAGTTTGCTTTTGTCCTCCCTTTCAGAATAAGTTAAAGAATTGTATATTTTGAAAGCCTGCAAAGGATAAAAGCAGAGCTACTTTTCTAGCTTCAGAAGCGCTGGTCAATCGTGTGCTTCCAGAAAGATATGGAATTGCTGTTTGAATAGTTTCCAATTAGATTTATGATTACCGTTAGTTTGGAGTAGACGTGGAGCTTGAACTTGGTCCACTGAGCCGATTGTTCTTCGAGGGATCCGAATGCTGTGAAGCCTCCCAAAGCCATTCCTAGGTTTAGTAGGCTGTAGGAATCACATAGATGGGTTTACCATCAAAGCCGCCCCACTCTCCAAGCTCTTGAAAAAGAACACCCCCTGGAATTGGCTCCCACAGCACACAGACACCATCGATGATTTAAAGCACTGGGAGATCTAATAGAAACTTACAAGATAATGAATGGCTTAGATAGGGTGGATGTAGGGAAGTTGTTTCCATTAGCAGGGGGGACTAGGACCCGGGGGCACAGCCTTAGAATAAAAGGGAGTCACTTTAGAACAGAGATGAGGAGAGATTTCTTCAGCCAGAGAGTGGTGGGTCTGTGGAATTCATTGCCACAGAGGGCGGTGGAGGCTGGGACGTTGAGTGTCTTTAAGACAGAAGTTGATAAATTCTTGATTTCTCGAGGAATTAAGGGCTATGGAGAGAGAGCGGGTAAATGGAGTTGAAATCAGCCATGATTGAATGGCGGAGTGGACTCGATGGGCCAAATGGCCTTACTTCCGCTCCTATGTCTTATGGTCTTAAAGCGCTCTTTAGGAACAGCCCCTGCTTTACAAGTTCCCAATTCTGACTTGCTATATGCCATAGAAGTAGCAACCACCGACCAAACATTATCAGCAGTACTCCTACAGGAATGACATGACCGATTAGGACCAGTCGCCTATGCTTCCAGAGTTTTCAACCCTGTAGAACAGGGATTTTCTGCTTGTGAACGACACCTGCTTGCAGTCATTTGGGCAGTTCAGTATTTCGCATATATTACAGGCCTCAATCCAATCACTATTCTCACCGAGCACATCCCCACTCAGCTTTTGTTAGACGGCAGATTAAAGGACAGTTTAGCCAGCCAGGTCAGAGCAGCTCGCTGGTCAGTATTACTAAAAGGCAGGGACATCTCCATTAAACACACCAGGACCCACACATTTTTAGCCGACAATTTGCAAGGTGCAGGGATCCCACATGAGTGCCAGATCATTACAACCAAACCCCACACAGGACCCTTTATTCCCAAGTCACTACAGCCACGTGTAAGCAGCGGGAAACCAGGTTCCCAAAACTCAGGGGTCACATTTAAAATCTATGTGGATGGCTCCTCCACTGTAGAGGATGTTGTTAGGATCACTGGATGCGGGATTTATATGGAGGATTCCAAGGGACATTCACTGGAAGAGGTATCTTTAAAATTACCAGGACATTTAGGAGCCCAAGCAGCAGAGCACGCATCCATAGCCTATGTAATTGACCACCCGGACTATTTCCCAATGCCTACGGACATACACTCAGACAGCCTGTATATTTACAACAGTTTGACAGAATTCCTCCCCTATGGGAAGCTCGTAGTTTTGTGTCTGCCAACGGAAAACCCCTACCCTCCGCCCCTGTACTGGAACACATCTTTAAACAAGCAACCGGCCACACATACGGCCTCATTAAAGTAAAAAGTCACCACCGCACTTCCCCACCCGGTAATCTCAAGCCAGGCGCCTTAGCTAAAGCTGGAGCCCGCAATGGTAATTTCTGGCAACCACCCGAATACACAGATGCATGCACTCCAGGTGTCCCAAACCAATATCGAGGATTTATCCCAAGCACAGAAGGCAGACCAGTCCCTTAAACATGTTTTAAACAGCACCTACCCAGCCTCTTAAGACAAATGGAAGGACACACTCACTATGCAGGACAGCATAGTTTTAAAGGACGTAATTTATGTGGTCCCCACCCAGGACAGAAACCAGTTAACATACTCGTTCAATGACCAACACAGACATCAGGGAATAGACACTACCATTGCCCATTTAAAACCTCTGTGTTGGTGGCCTGAATTGAAAAGCGATGTCACACATTATGTAGAGAATAGCATCATTTGTGCTCAAAATAATCCCGATCGTTATGCAAAGAAGGGACAATTAAGACACACCCGACCTGTAGGGGACCCCTGGACAAATCTTCAAATCGATTACATTGGTCCCCTCCCCCCCCTGCAGAAATGATTTCAAATATGTTCTGGTCGTTATCGATACATTCACTAAATGGGTTGAAGCATTTCCCACTCGTTCCAACAAGGCAAAGGCCACCGTTAAAATTTTGACCCATCAGATATTTACGTGCTGGGGTCTTCCACGCAGCATTGAGTCAGATCAAGGTTCCCACTTCACCGACAGGGTGATGCAGAATGTAATGACAATATTTGGCAATAAACAGAAATTCCACATAGCATTCCACCCCCAGTCCAGCAGCAGAGTAGAGCGCATGAACCGCGCTTTAAAAACGACTATTAGGAAAACGGTGCAGCAGAACAACACCACTTGGGACGCAGTACTTTCCTTTGCCCTCATGTTCATCAGAAACACGGTTTCCAGTTCCACAGGTTTCACCCCCCCACACGTTCATGGCAGGGAGGCCCATGAAAGGCATTGAATATTTACTCGTGCTTGATTTGGCAAACCCCACAGTAATCGCTCTCACCTACGGAAAAGCAGTGCAACAGGTCACAGAAAACATTGAAGCGGCACAACTGGCTGTCCGACTAGGCGCTAGAAACAGGCAGAGTAAAGCCAGCTTTGACAAAAAGGTCCACCCCATAGAATACGCAGTCGGCCAGCAAGTTAAGATCTCATTGTACAACCCAAGCTCCTTCCTATCCCCTAAATTCGCAGGCTCCTATTCCATTTCTGACAAAGTAACCCCAACGGTAAGATTGGTTAGTTCCACATCAGCAACTCAACGCCTACGGAGCCCAACGTAACCGTGCCCACCACGTCGCTTTGGCAATGGGAGATGACGATGCCCGACCACTGAAGATGATGCCCCGCCCCCGATCCAACCACCCCCCTCATGACGACACCCTTCCCTTAACCCCGCCTGTACATGCAGATTTTGCACTTGAACTTAACTCGGATGATGACCTCCTGAATTTGACTAGTAACCCTGGCAACTTATTTGATCTCTCTGACTTCAGCTATCCCAGCCCCCAGAGCAACGGCTTGTTTCGATTCAGCCCCATGTTTGATTGGAGCCCCCCACCGATGTATCTGTCCTCCCCTCACAGCATTGCCTCCACTTCCAAGACCCCAGAACATGACTACCCTCCGACACACCACAACCCCAATCCTCCACTCTGGCACCATGACCCTTCTCGCAGATTGGTAAGGCATGACGGATCAGACAATTCAAAGGCCCACGAGGCAAACGCTCAGAGTAACGACACAAACCTGCAGACACAAGTATAGCAGTCAGGAGGGGAAGATGATTCAGACAATGAGCCTCTTCTGGGAAATGATTTAACGGAACAATTGATGTACGCAAATATCTGAGGTGACAAGCGGATGCCTCCTAAGAATTAAGGTGTCCAATTTCTGATGGAGCCTGCCCACCTTCTTCTCCTTCCTCTTCCTAACCTCTCTTTTTAATACATGGTTTTAACTCATATCAGACCAGCACCACATCGCACAAGAATTTATTTCTACAGTCCAAGACGCAGTCTACTGACTGATGGCAGTCAAAGACACAATTTGAGACCACAGGCACACACAACCCTTTCAGATGTGCTCCTCTCATGGAGAAAACAGCTTTCATATGAACACAAACTCTTCCTGTTCGTCAAGGTCACCCAGGTCGGGAGACACGGCACTGATCCCCGCTCTACCTGAGGACTCCAAAAACTGGTCAAGTAAATCTCGGGTAGTGGAGTAACGGCATTTCCCCCGTCGTACCTGGGGATCCCACCCATTTGGGACCCGCAGCAGCCCATACGCACCCCATGTCACCCTCAAATTCGCTGGCATGGTCTTCTACACACATCATTGCCTTGGGCAGGTCTTAATCTTCACGTCCAACCTGACTCTATCCCCTCTGTTTGGTTGTGGGATCAAGAATGTATTCCACAATGCTCCACACTCTAAACCCTTCTCTCTTCCACCTTCTCTAGGCCCCTTCGGTCACTCCCACCTGCTATTTACACGTTAGACACAACGGTTGCTGATTACTGCTGCTATACACAGAATCCCTCTGTGCCCCGGGACAAAACTTTATAAAACTGGCCGCCCTAAAATTCAGCAAGTTCAGCAAAGCCTCAACCCCCATGGTTGTGATTTAAGATGGAGACTAGTCGAAGAAAGTGTCCGCCCACTCCAAACATCGACCACACGCTGTGAGATACTTGAACACTGAATCTGCACTTTAAATTTGCATTTCTGGTCTCTCTCCAAAAGTTATTTCAAAAAGAAAAATGGGGGAGTCACACATGGTGACAATCATAAAGTGTAATTGGAATTAAGAGAGAAAGACTAAAAAATAAACACAGATGTTAACCAAAAATAATAACACGATACTATGCTTGATTCCCCAGGAATACACGGAAAAAGACACAGAACACAGACAACATATGGAATGAATTCAGGACTGCTACACTTTGCACTGATCATCGCTGGTCCAAGCGCAACAAAACTTGAACTTACTGTGGTTCACCCCGCCAAGTGCAGCGGAATGTGAGGATGGTATTTTATGGGTAAAACCCAACGGAAGCATCCTGTTTGGGTGTAATAATTAAAGGGAAATGTACAAAAGGCCCAACGGGAATACATCTGCATGCTACATTAGCACAACTGGAAAAGGGGATCGTTGGGAACTAATGACTGAAGGGTGCCCCGAAATTGGATGTTTAAAGAGAAGCTCAGGGAACACATTAGGAAGTGGACAAAATTGCCCAGGCACACTCGCTAAAGGTAACTTAGTATTGCACACAATTAGAGTAGGGCATAAGCCAGCCCCAAACACCACCAGCCCACAGACGACTGCCAGTCAGGGCACCACCCAGCAACGGTTAGAGTTCGAGAGCAAAACCCCCACCTGGTGGGAAAACTTTGCAAAATGGAACCCGCTCTCCTTCGTAGTCGAGACCCTCCTCCTGATTGCAGTAATATATATTGTCATCCTCACATTCCGAGCCCCACTTTTCGGAATTCAATAAAAAACCAAAGTATCCTAGGAATGTCAATTTATAAGCGAATGTAACAACTGCTGCTAAAATGAGCGATTTGTGTTTTCTTTCAGTTGTAAGGATAAGTAGAATGAATAAGGTGCTGCTGCTTTGAATCTTGCTTTGTAAATAAAAGTTCTTCAATGCATGAGCAAGCAGCATGACAGTAGTTTAGCTTAGAGATTAGATGGAAATGAACTTTTGATATTAATTTAATTTAAAGATAAAATAATAATTAGCAATATATTTAATTTGAGAAACTCATATGTAATACTAATGAATTAGGTAGAACTGCGCAATGAATTTTTGGACAGAATAGAGTAGGACCTGAACTGACTGACAAGTGGCCGGCACAGAAGGTAAACATGGGCTCGGGTTTGTGATCCACCACACTTCGCGTTCAGGATCAGGAGGACGGATATGTGGCCATCTAAAATGGCCGCCTGCAAAGGGTAATGGGAATTGTGGTCAAGCCAGGACACAGACAGAGCACAGCCCCTGTGTATTGTGCAAAGAAAAAACCAGACCAAACTGAAACCTACACCTGTTAAAGGTCAATCACCGATTTCCCCAGGACAATAGACTCAAATCAAGGAATAGAAACAGTAGCAGACTCCCGGGCGCCGGTCCCCCTTATTTGGAAAGGCATACAGACTTGGAACAATAATGACTAGGACCCGCCCAGCCGCCCGCCCCTAATAGGCCGGTATCGATCAGAGTGCTTGAGACTCTATCGATCCATTGGACCCTGAGTTAACCCGACCCAAAAGGGCGCAAAAGAGAAGAAGGATAAGAAGTCCTGCACACTAGGGATGGGTCTCTTTTGGGATCGGCCTGTGCCCACACCAACTGCAGCATAACGACCAGCCAAGTTCAAGACCTGCGATCGCTACCTGAGAGAGAGAGACGAGCCGCAGCCGAGACAAACCTGACAATTTTCAGCCGACACACGTGGGGACTCAGATAAAGGCCTTATCTACCTGCACAGAGCCGGTCATCCAGAAGTTAAGTAAAGGCCATCTTAGTTGATAGGTGTAGTTTAATACATAGCCGCATGTATCATTGCACTTAGAAATGAGTCTTGTGTTTTATAATAAACTGTCTTTTGAACTAACATACTGGTTGTGTGGTCATTTGGTCAATACAAGAAACATACTCACTGCTTGTGGTCTGATAATAAAGTGACAACACTATTTAGATCAAGGCACATTTGTATAAGCAATTGAAAAGAGTATTTTAGGCCCAGTATGAGAAACGTGACGCTAAGGACATGGTTTACCAGGCAGTAGTGACTGATTCTTTTATGCTTCATCAACTTGGCCAATTTACAGCAGCCACCTCAAAGCACTGGAGAACTACCAGAAGGGTTGTATTTGCAAAATCCTCTCAAATTGTTGACAAGAAGAGTGCTCCAACAGCAGCATCCACTCCCAAGCCAACATGTTCAGCTCTGAGACAACAATTCCACGTATCAAACTCTGCTGGGTAGGAAATAGCATCTCTTGACCTGACATGTGGCTCACAAAGGAACTGGTGACTCAGAACTTGGTTGTAGCAAGAGGACAGCTGAAACATGCCATCCTCGATTTTGGAAAAGGTTCAGAAAATAATGGTAAGCAAGTAAATTCTAGGAGAAAACGGTGCATACTGAAATATGGTGAAGAATATTTTTCCTCATGTGCAGTGTCTGATTGAGCTTCATTTGATTAGGTCCGTTGATCAACCAGTTCACTCTGATTGTTATGGACTAAATATCTACAAGTATGAGTGAGTGTCCTTCTACTATCTGAAAGTTGTTGAAACAAAACAGATTGTGTCACTGGTTTGGTTACTGTATATTAAAAGAAGCCATCACTCACCCGGTGTGGAGATGGTAGTGGATCTGGTTTTTGTTGGTTTCACTGTTATAGTGGTCACTCCTGAAGAATAAGAAACACACTAAAAACACAACATAGTGTTCCACTGCACGATTTATTTTATTGGGTTTACTAACAAAAGTATGTTAAAATCGAACATCCAGTTGTTTCCTGGCCTTGTTACTGTTTTTCAAAAGAAGCTGTTACTCACCCGGTGTGGTGCCCGGACTGGTCCCAGTTGTCGATGGTTTCACAGATGTAGTGACTCCTTCTGAAGAAGTACAACAATAATGAAAATCACCACCACAATGTAGGCACCATTATATTGTGATAGAGTTTGACCATAAAACAATCGCATTGATCTTGTGGTGAAACTGATGTTCACAAAACTAATTTATGATTCAGATTTTGGTAAATTTTAACCCATTTGCATTGAAAAGTAAATGTACCCTACCCAGAACTTGGTTGTAGCAGGAAACCCCAAGAGGACAGCTGAAACATTTCAGGGATTTCCTCAGACTATCCCATATGACATTAAATATCCCTGTCGATTCATGGGACTTTTGGCCTCTGATTTACCAAAATGGATAACATATGGAGTACCTTTGTCGTAGTGACAGATTTGAGTTATCAGATGCAGCACACAAACCTCCAAACAAGTAATCTACGTGTCTCTCAAAGCAACAACTGGCCTCCATTTCACAGAATGTGCAGATCGTGCACTACAATTTTCTGCCATTCCAGAATTCCTTGAACTGGAATGGAAGCAAGTCATCCTTGAACATGAGGGAATGTCTAAAAGGTGAGAGGAATGATACTGAAAAAGATCCTCACTCACCTGTTGTAGAACTGGCCGAGGACACAGTTGTTGTTATTTTTGTTACAGTTGTTGTTTCTAAAGGAAAAGAAAAATATTAAAAATCACTGCAGTCTGACTGGAAATCCAGCTCTTTAGCAGAATTCCAGCTTCAGGTCAATTAATTGACAATAAGACAACAAGACTAAGAAAAGCATTGTTAGATCTACTGACGAGCTGAAATATATTGGAGTAAAATGGATCAAATTTAAACAGGAGAAAGACAAATCAACTTCTGCATATTTGTCTCGGTTCGAAAAGACAATTTTAAGTTACTGGGTGAAAGAAAATAATTCAAAAATATTAACAATCACACTATGCTCCGAAGAACATCTTTTGCGAAGGTATGTTTTGGAAACTACTGAATTAGAAAAAGATGCTGCAGCTGAGCATCAAACGGTAATGAACAATTCCTAATTTTTTCAAATGCCAGGCCTCAGTTTTGGAAAAGGTTCAGAAAACAATGGTAAGCAAGTAAATTCTAGGAGAGAACGGTGCATACAGAAATATGAAGAGGAATAATTTTACTCATGTGCAGAGTCTGATTGAGCTTCATTTGATTAGACCTGTTTATCATCCAGTTCACTCTGATTGCAATGGACTAAGTATCAACAAGTATGAGTTAGTGTCCTTCCACTGTCTGAAAGTTGGTGAAACAAAACAGATTGTGTCACTGCTTCGGTTACTGTATATTAAAAGAAGCCATCACTCACCTGGTGTGGAGATGGTAGTGGATCTGGTTGTTGTTGGTGTCACTGTTGTAGTGGTCACTTCTGAAGGATAAAAACACAATCAAATCCAATGCAGTATAACGTAAAAGCAAAGAGTGTTCCACTGCACAATTTATTTTATTGGGTTTGCTGCAAAATGATGTTAAAATAGAGCATCCACTTGTTCTAGCTCTAACTGATTATCAAAAGAATCTGTTACTCACCCGGTGTGGTGCCAGGAGCGGTCCCAGTTGTAGATGGTTTCACGGGTGTGGTGACTCCTTCTGAAGAAGAAGAACAATAATGAAAATCACCATCACAATGTAGGCACCATAATACTGTGCTAGAATTTGATAAAACAATCACATTGATCATGGGGTAAAAGAGATATTCACAAAACATTTTGGTAAATTTGCACCCAATTCCATTGAAAAGTAAGTGTGGCCAAGTCTGAACGAATGGACCAACATTTCATGTAACCTGCAAATGAGAATAGCTTGCCGGTGTTAACAGACTTGGTGAATATTGAAAGGAGACACTATTTACCTGTTGTAGTAGTTTTACCAGGAGTAGTAGGTATTTCCGGTGTAGTTGGTGGCACTGCTGACAAAGAAATAACATTCAAAACCAGCAAATTCCAATTCCACGTCCGAATGTATTGAGAATTTTACAACTGGAATACATTACAGAGATAAAGGAGGAAATCTCTGGGAAATTGGTGACTGCAGCTACACTGCAGTTATTATGATTTTTTTCATTTGCTTCATTCTGTAAAACGGGTTTGGTTTAATCAGAAAATATAATTATCTCGTTGGTACATTTCTCACTTACCAGATGTAGATGTTGTTTCGATGGTTGTCGTGGTCACTGGTGTTACTGGCTCACAGCAAACGCGAACTTGGTAATCAGAACAAATCCTTTCCTTCCCCCAAGAGGTTCTGGAGACGACACAGGTGAGGCCTTTGTCTTTGTTGCAAGTCACATTGTCTGGTGAATCGCTAAATGGTCTCTCAGGTTGATCAACAAATTGACACTGAATATTGGTGATTACTTCAGAAGGATAGTCACAGTATTTAGTATCTTTGGGATCCAACAATTCCGAATCGCCGGGGCTGACCACAGAAGGTGTATTTTCATTGAACCAGGGTGACCAGTAGCCAAGGCATACAACCTCTGTCAGGGAAAAGGAGAAATGTAGGAGAACATATGAGACCCTCATAAACTAGCCATAAATGGGAACTTTACATGTGAGAACAGCGGGACAACATTTGAAAAGTTACAATTATCATTTTTCATGATTGTCGTGAATGTATTTCACCTAATGCATGAGCTGTCTGTCCTATCTGTATCATGATGTGGCCCATGACCTGGAAGTGATGATACGGACTACTTCCAGGTACTGTACTAGAACCCCGGTGGGCTCCGCCTCTGGCTCCGCCCTCACCGGGGACATATATAGTCCGGCCACCTGTAGGTGGCACTCATTTATACAGCTGACTCTGGCAGGCGGGTTCATGGATATTAAAGCCTAATGTTCACTCGTTCTCACGGTCTCACAGTGAATTGACGGAATAACAATGATAAAGAACTAAAACATAAATAACATCAGCACGATATCAAGGGAAAAACTTTGACAATATTTCGAAATCATTCGAATGCCATTTTGCAGCCTGTGACAGCAGCATGAAGAACATATTGTGCTTCTCCACAGGGTGGTAAATTGAAATGAAAATGTGTGTGAGTATAAATGGCAATAAAGATGTCAGAAGTGGGAAGAAGGGACCAAATTTACAGTCATAGCTGTTGAACCATTAACAATTTGATTTTTCCGATTATGAAAATCTCCGAGGGGAAGACATAACGAGCATTGTCCGTACCGATTTAGATCAAGGATTTAGATCAAGGAACATTTGTATAAGTATTTGAAAAGAGTATTTTAGGCCCTGTATGAGCAACGTGATGCTAAGGACATGGTGTACAAGACAGCAGTGGCTGACTCTTTTATGCTTCGTTAACTTGGACAATTTACAGCAGCCACCTCAAACACTGGAGAACTACTATAAAGGTTGTATTTGCAAAAGCCTCTCACTCTGGTGGCAAGAGAAGTGCTCCAACAGCAGCATCGTCTCCCAAGTCAACATGTTCAGCTCTGAGGCCACAATTACACGTAACAAACTCTGCTGGGTTGGAAATGGCAAGTCTTTACCTGACATGTGGCTCACAAAGCAACTGCCGTCTCAGAACTTGGTTGTAGCAAGACGACAGCTGAAACATTTCAGGGATTTCCTCAGACTATGCCATGTGATCTTAAATATCCTTGTCGATTCATGGGACTTCTTGGCCGCTGATTGACCAAAGTGGGTAACATATGGAGTACCTTTGTCCCAGTGTCATGAGAATGTTGGTTTAAGAAATGTTTGGCTGCTCATGTTACTGCAGTGATGTCAGAGTGTGGGTGGAGCTGAGCTCGGGCTCTGCTTTTTAGTTTCACTTTGAGAAAAGCTTGGTTGTGTCTGTGTTTTTTTGGTTTCGTATTCAGTGTTGGAGCTGAAGCCAGACAAAGCAGGTGTACTGTTGATCTCTCTGCCATGAAAAGACAATCGCTTGATCATTTGGTGCATTCGGAATTAGAAATGTTTTCAGTAGTGAATGTAAACCTGATGCGCTTCTGTTAAAAGGTGTTTCTTTTGTCTTCTGGACGTTGTTTGGGAACTTATTAAGGAGTACTTAGTGTTGTATTCTTTGGGGGTTGTATTTGAATTAATGGTTGCTAAGATGTTCACTGTATGTTTTAAAAAGGTTAATTTGAGTTCATAGAATAAACATTGTTTTGCTTTAAAAATATTTTTCCATTTCTGCTGTACCACACCTGTAGAGTGGGCCATGTGCTCCCCATACCACAATCTATTCAAAGATGTGGGTCAGATGAACTCCATGATACACTTTGGGGTTCTCTAAACCCTGGCCCATAACACCAGAGACAGATTCGAGCTATCAGAAGCAGTGCACATACCTTCAAACAAGTAATCTACGTGTCTCTCGAGCAACATCTGACCTGCATGTCACAGAATGTGCAGATTGTGCATTCCACTTTTCTGCCATTCCAGATTTCCTTGAACTGGAATGGAAGCAAGTCATCCTTGAACACGAGGGAATGTCTAAAAGGTGAGAGGAATGATACTGAAAAAAATCCTCACTCACCTGTTGTAGAACTGGCCGTGGGCACAGTTGTTGTTAATTTTGTTACAGTTGTTGTTTCTAAAGGAGAAGAAAAATATTAAAAACCACTGCACTCTGACTGGAAATCCAGCTCTTTAAAAAAGAAAATTTAGAGTACCCAATTCTTTTTCTTTCTTTCAATTATGGGGCAATTTAGCGTGGCCAATCCACCTAACCTGCACATCTTTGGGTTGTGGGGGTGAAACCCCGAAGACATGGGGAGAATGGGCAAACTCCACACGGCCAGTGACCCTGGGCCAGAATTCAAATACGGGTCCTCAGTGCCGCAGTCCCAGTGCTATCCACTGCGCCACATGCCCTTGAAATCCAGCTCTTTAACATAATTTCAGCTTTAGGTTATTTAATTGACAATAAGACAACAAGACTAAGGCAAGTATTGACCAGATCTACTGACAAGCTTAATTATATTGGAGTATAATGGAGCAAATTAAATCAGGAGAAAGACAAAATCAGCTTTTGCATATTTTTCACGGTTCCAAAAGACAATTTTAGGTTACTGCGTGAAAGAAAATATTGCAAGAATATTAACAATCACTTATGGTCTTATTCTTATGGTCTTATTCTCAGAGGAACCCCTTTTGCGAAGGTATGTTTTGGAAACTTCTGAATTAGAAAAAGATCCTGCAGATTATCATCCAAAGACAATGAACAATTCCTAATTTTGTCAAATGCCAGGCCTCGGTTTTGGAAAAGGTTCAGAAAACAATGGTAAGCAAGTAAATTCTAGGAGAGAACGGTGCAGACAGAAATATGGAGAGGAATAATTTTACTCATGTGCAGTGTCTGATTGAGCTTCATTTGATTAGGTCCGTTAATCAACCAGTTCATTCTGATTGTTATGGACTAAATATCAACAACTATGAGTTAGTGTCCTTCCACTGCCTGAAAGTTGTTGAAACAAAACAGATTGTGTCAATGGTTTGGTTGCTGTATATTAAAAGATGCCATCATTTACCCGGTGTGGAGATGGTAGTAGAGCTGGTTGTTGTTGGTGTCACTGTTGTAGTGGTCACTTCTGAAGAATAAGAAACACAATTAAATCCAATGCAGTACAACATAAAAGCAAATAGTGTTCCACTGCACGATTTATTTTATTGGGTTTGCTAAAAAATGTATGCTAAGATCGAACATCCACTTGTTTCCTGGCTTTGTTGCTGTTTATCAAAAGAAGCTGTTACTCACCCGGTGTGGTGCCAGGAGCGGTCCCAGTTGTGACCGGTTTCACAGATGTGGTGACTCCTTCTGAAGAAGTAGAACAATAACGAAAATCACCACCACAATGTAGGCACCATTATACTGTGATAGAATGTAACCATAAAACAATTGCATTGATCTTGGGGTAAAAGAGATGTTCACAAAACTAACTTATGATTCAGATTTTGGTAAATTTTCACCCATTTCCATTGAAAAGTAAATGTGCCCTACCCAGAACTTGGTTGTAGCAGGAAACCCCAAGAGGACAGCTGAAACATTTCAGTGATTTCCTCAGACTATCCCATATGACCATAAATATCCCTGTCAATTCATGGGACTTATTGGCCTCTAATTGACCAAAATGAGTAACATATGGAGTACCTTTGTTGCAGAGACAGATTCAAGTTATCAGAAGCAGCACACAAAACTCCAAACAAGTAATCTACATCTCTTGAAGCAACAGCTGACCTCCATTTCACAGAATGTGTACATTGTGCATTGCATCTTTCTGCCACCTCTGGGTGCTCCGGTTTCCTCCTACAGTCCAAAGACATGCAGGTTAGGTAGATAGGCCATGATAAATTGCCCTTAGTGACCAAAAAAGGTTAGCAGGGGTTATTGGGTTACATCGATCGGGTGGAAGTTAGGGCGTACGTGGGTCGGTGCAGACCCATTGGGCCGAATGGCCTCCTTCTGCACTGTATGTTCTATGTTCTATGAGGGACAGTCTCAAAGGTGAGAGGAACAATACTGAAAAAAATCCTCACTCACCAGTTGTTGAACTGGCCGTGGACAAAGTTGTTGTTATTTTTGTCACAGTTGTTGTTTCTAAAGGAGAAGAAAAATATTAAAAATCACTGCAGTCTGACTGGAAATCCAGCTTTTTAACAGAATTCCAGCTTCAGATTATTTAATTGACAATAAGACAACAAGACTAAGGAAAGTATTGACTAGACCTACTGACGAGCTTTATTGTATTGGAGTATAATGGAGCAAATTTATTCAGGAGAAAGACAAATCAACTTTTGCATATTTGTCTCGGTTCCAAAAGACAATTTTAGGTTACTGGGTGAAAGAAAATAATGAAAGAATATTAACAATCACTCTATGCTCAGAGGACCATCTTTTGCGAAGGTATGTTTTGGAAACTACTGAAGTAGAAAAAGATCCTGCAGACCATCATCAAAAGACAATGAACAATTCGTAATTTATTGAAATGCCAGGCCATTTGGAAATGGTTCAGAAAATAATGTAAGAAGTCTTACAACACCAGGTTAAAGTCCAACAGGTTTGTTTCGAATCACTAGCTTTCGGAGCACTGCTCCTTCCTCAGGTGAATGAAGAGGTAGGTTCCAGAAACATATACATAGACAAAGTCAAAGATGCAAGTCGATACTTTGAAGCAGAAAACAATGGTAAACAAGCAGATTCTAGGAGTGAACGGTGCATACAGAAATATGGAGAGGAATATTTTTCCTCATGTGCAGTGTCTGATTGAGCTTCATTTGATTCGGTCCGTTTATCAACCAGTTCACTCTGATTGTTTTGGACTAATTATCAACAAGTATGAGTTAGTGTCCTTCCACTGTTTGAAATTTGTTGAAACAAAACTGTTTGTGTCACTGGTTTGGTTACTGTATATTAAAAGAAGCCATCACTCACCCGGTGTGGAGATGGTAGTGGAGCTGGTTGTTGTTGGTGTCACTGTTGTAGTGGTCACTTCTGAAGAATAAGAAACACAATTAAATCCAATGCAGCACAACATAAAAGCAAATAGCGTTCCACTGAACGATTTATTTTATTGGGTTTGCAAAAAAAGAATGTTAAGATAGAACATCCACTTGTTTCCTGACCTTGTTGCTGTTTATCAAAAGAAGCTGTTACTCACCCGGTGTGGTGCCAGGAGCGGTCCCAGTTGTAGATGGTTTCACAGATGTGGTGACTCCTTCTGAAGAAGAAGAACAATAAAGAAAATCACCATCACAATGTAGGCACCATTATACTGTGCTAGAATTTGATAAAACAATCACATTGATCATGGGGTAAAAGAGATGTTCACAAAACATTTTGGTAAATTTGCACCCAATTCCATTGAAAAGTAAGTGTGGCCAAGTCAGAACGAATGGACAAGCTTTTCTTGTAACCTGCAAATGAGAATAGCTTGCTGGTGTTAACAGACTTGGTGAATATTGAAAGGAGACACTATTTACCTGTTGTAGTAGTTTTACCAGGAGTAGTAGTTATTTCCGGTGTAGTTGGTGGCACTGCTGACAAAGAAATAACATTCAAAACCAGCAAATTCCAATTCCACGTCCGAAAGTATTGAGAATTTTACAACTGGGATACATTATAGATATAAAGGAAGAGATTCCTGGGAAATTGGTGACTGCAGCTACACTGCAGTTATTATGATTTTTTTCATTTGCTTCATTCTGTTAAACGGGTTTGGTTTAATCAGAAAATATAAGTATCTCGTTGGTACATTTCACACTTACCAGACGTAGACGTTGTTCTGCTGGATGTTGCGGTCACTGGTGTTACTGGCTCACAGCAAACGCGAACTTGGTAATCAGAACAAATCCTTTCCTTCCCCCAAGAGGTTCTGGAGACGACACAGGTGAGGCCTTTGTCTTTGTTGCAAGTCACATTGTCTGGTGAATCGCTAAATGGTCTCTCAGGTTGATCAACAAATTGACACTGAATATTGGTGATTACTTCAGAAGGATAGTCACAGTATTTAGTATCTTTGGGATCCAACAATTCCGAATCGCCGGGGCTGACCACAGAAGGTGTATTTTCATTGAACCAGGGTGACCAGTAGCCAAGGCATACAACCTCTGTCAGGGAAAAGGAGAAATGTAGGAGAACATATGAGACCCTCATAAACTAGCCATAAATGGGAACTTTACATGTGAGAACAGCGGGACAACATTTGAAAAGTTACAATTATCATTTTTCATGATTGTCGTGAATGTATTTCACCTAATGCATGAGCTGTCTGTCCTATCTGTATCATGATGTGGCCCATGACCTGGAAGTGATGATACGGACTACTTCCAGGTACTGTACTAGAACCCCGGTGGGCTCCGCCTCTGGCTCCGCCCTCACCGGGGACATATATAGTCCGGCCACCTGTAGGTGGCACTCATTTATACAGCTGACTCTGGCAGGCGGGTTCATGGATATTAAAGCCTAATGTTCACTCGTTCTCACGGTCTCACAGTGAATTGACGGAATAACAATGATAAAGAACTAAAACATAAATAACATCAGCACGATATCAAGGGAAAAACTTTGACAATATTTCGAAATCATTCGAATGCCATTTTGCAGCCTGTGACAGCAGCATGAAGAACATATTGTGCTTCTCCACAGGGTGGTAAATTGAAATGAAAATGTGTGTGAGTATAAATGGCAATAAAGATGTCAGAAGTGGGAAGAAGGGACCAAATTTACAGTCATAGCTGTTGAACCATTAACAATTTGATTTTTCCGATTATGAAAATCTCCGAGGGGAAGACATAACGAGCATTGTCCGTACCGATTTAGATCAAGGATTTAGATCAAGGAACATTTGTATAAGTATTTGAAAAGAGTATTTTAGGCCCTGTATGAGCAACGTGATGCTAAGGACATGGTGTACAAGACAGCAGTGGCTGACTCTTTTATGCTTCGTTAACTTGGACAATTTACAGCAGCCACCTCAAACACTGGAGAACTACTATAAAGGTTGTATTTGCAAAAGCCTCTCACTCTGGTGGCAAGAGAAGTGCTCCAACAGCAGCATCGTCTCCCAAGTCAACATGTTCAGCTCTGAGGCCACAATTACACGTAACAAACTCTGCTGGGTTGGAAATGGCAAGTCTTTACCTGACATGTGGCTCACAAAGCAACTGCCGTCTCAGAACTTGGTTGTAGCAAGACGACAGCTGAAACATTTCAGGGATTTCCTCAGACTATGCCATGTGATCTTAAATATCCTTGTCGATTCATGGGACTTCTTGGCCGCTGATTGACCAAAGTGGGTAACATATGGAGTACCTTTGTCCCAGTGTCATGAGAATGTTGGTTTAAGAAATGTTTGGCTGCTCATGTTACTGCAGTGATGTCAGAGTGTGGGTGGAGCTGAGCTCGGGCTCTGCTTTTTAGTTTCACTTTGAGAAAAGCTTGGTTGTGTCTGTGTTTTTTTGGTTTCGTATTCAGTGTTGGAGCTGAAGCCAGACAAAGCAGGTGTACTGTTGATCTCTCTGCCATGAAAAGACAATCGCTTGATCATTTGGTGCATTCGGAATTAGAAATGTTTTCAGTAGTGAATGTAAACCTGATGCGCTTCTGTTAAAAGGTGTTTCTTTTGTCTTCTGGACGTTGTTTGGGAACTTATTAAGGAGTACTTAGTGTTGTATTCTTTGGGGGTTGTATTTGAATTAATGGTTGCTAAGATGTTCACTGTATGTTTTAAAAAGGTTAATTTGAGTTCATAGAATAAACATTGTTTTGCTTTAAAAATATTTTTCCATTTCTGCTGTACCACACCTGTAGAGTGGGCCGTGTGCTCCCCATACCACAATCTATTCAAAGATGTGGGTCAGATGAACTCCATGATACACTTTGGGGTTCTCTAAACCCTGGCCCATAACACCAGAGACAGATTCGAGCTATCAGAAGCAGTGCACACACCTTCAAACAAGTAATCTACGTGTCTCTCGAGCAACATCTGACCTGCATGTCACAGAATGTGCAGATTGTGCATTCCACTTTTCTGCCATTCCAGATTTCCTTGAACTGGAATGGAAGCAAGTCATCCTTGAACACGAGGGAATGTCTAAAAGGTGAGAGGAATGATACTGAAAAAAATCCTCACTCACCTGTTGTAGAACTGGCCGTGGGCACAGTTGTTGTTAATTTTGTTACAGTTGTTGTTTCTAAAGGAGAAGAAAAATATTAAAAACCACTGCACTCTGACTGGAAATCCAGCTCTTTAAAAAAGAAAATTTAGAGTACCCAATTCTTTTTCTTTCTTTCAATTATGGGGCAATTTAGCGTGGCCAATCCACCTAACCTGCACATCTTTGGGTTGTGGGGGTGAAACCCCGAAGACATGGGGAGAATGGGCAAACTCCACACGGCCAGTGACCCTGGGCCAGAATTCAAATACGGGTCCTCAGTGCCGCAGTCCCAGTGCTATCCACTGCGCCACATGCCCTTGAAATCCAGCTCTTTAACATAATTTCAGCTTTAGGTTATTTAATTGACAATAAGACAACAAGACTAAGGCAAGTATTGACCAGATCTACTGACAAGCTTAATTATATTGGAGTATAATGGAGCAAATTAAATCAGGAGAAAGACAAAATCAGCTTTTGCATATTTTTCACGGTTCCAAAAGACAATTTTAGGTTACTGCGTGAAAGAAAATATTGCAAGAATATTAACAATCACTTATGGTCTTATTCTTATGGTCTTATTCTCAGAGGAACCCCTTTTGCGAAGGTATGTTTTGGAAACTTCTGAATTAGAAAAAGATCCTGCAGATTATCATCCAAAGACAATGAACAATTCCTAATTTATTCAAATGCCAGGCCTCGGTTTTGGAAAAGGTTCAGAAAACAATGGTAAGCAAGTAAATTCTAGGAGAGAACGGTGCAGACAGAAATATGGAGAGGAATAATTTTACTCATGTGCAGTGTCTGATTGAGCTTCATTTGATTAGGTCCGTTAATCAACCAGTTCATTCTGATTGTTATGGACTAAATATCAACAACTATGAGTTAGTGTCCTTCCACTGCCTGAAAGTTGTTGAAACAAAACAGATTGTGTCAATGGTTTGGTTGCTGTATATTAAAAGAAGCCATCACTCACCCGGTGTGGAGATGGTAGTAGAGCTGGTTGTTGTTGGTGTCACTGTTGTAGTGGTCACTTCTGAAGAATAAGAAACACAATTAAATCCAATGCAGTACAACATAAAAGCAAATAGTGTTCCATTGCACGATTTATTTTATTGGGTTTGCTAAAAAATGTATGCTAAGATCGAACATCCACTTGTTTCCTGGCTTTGTTGCTGTTTATCAAAAGAAGCTGTTACTCACCCGGTGTGGTGCCAGGAGCGGTCCCAGTTGTGACCGGTTTCACAGATGTGGTGACTCCTTCTGAAGAAGTAGAACAATAACGAAAATCACCACCACAATGTAGGCACCATTATACTGTGATAGAATGTGACCATAAAACAATTGCATTGATCTTGGGGTAAAAGAGATGTTCACAAAACTAACTTATGATTCAGATTTTGGTAAATTTTCACCCATTTCCATTGAAAAGTAAATGTGCCCTACCCAGAACTTGGTTGTAGCAGGAAACCCCAAGAGGACAGCTGAAACATTTCAGTGATTTCCTCAGACTATCCCATATGACCATAAATATCCCTGTCAATTCATGGGACTTATTGGCCTCTAATTGACCAAAATGAGTAACATATGGAGTACCTTTGTTGCAGAGACAGATTCAAGTTATCAGAAGCAGCACACAAAACTCCAAACAAGTAATCTACATCTCTTGAAGCAACAGCTGACCTCCATTTCACAGAATGTGTACATTGTGCATTGCATCTTTCTGCCACCTCCGGGTGCTCCGGTTTACTCCTACAGTCCAAAGACATGCAGGTTAGGTAGATAGGCCATGATAAATTGCCCTTAGTGACCAAAAAAGGTTAGCAGGGGTTATTGGGTTACATCGATCGGGTGGAAGTTAGGGCATACGTGGGTCGGTGCAGACCCATTGGGCCGAATGGCCTCCTTCTGCACTGTATGTTCTATGTTCTATGAGGGACAGTCTCAAAGGTGAGAGGAACAATACTGAAAAAAATCCTCACTCACCAGTTGTTGAACTGGCCGTGGACAAAGTTGTTGTTATTTTTGTCACAGTTGTTGTTTCTAAAGGAGAAGAAAAATATTAAAAATCACTGCAGTCTGACTGGAAATCCAGCTTTTTAACAGAATTCCAGCTTCAGATTATTTAATTGACAATAAGACAACAAGACTAAGGAAAGTATTGACTAGACCTACTGACGAGCTTTATTGTATTGGAGTATAATGGAGCAAATTTATTCAGGAGAAAGACAAATCAACTTTTGCATATTTGTCTCGGTTCCAAAAGACAATTTTAGGTTACTGGGTGAAAGAAAATAATGAAAGAATATTAACAATCACTCTATGCTCAGAGGACCATCTTTTGCGAAGGTATGTTTTGGAAACTACTGAAGTAGAAAAAGATCCTGCAGACCATCATCAAAAGACAATGAACAATTCGTAATTTATTGAAATGCCAGGCCATTTGGAAATGGTTCAGAAAATAATGTAAGAAGTCTTACAACACCAGGTTAAAGTCCAACAAGTTTGTTTCGAATCACTAGCTTTCGGAGCACTGCTCCTTCCTCAGGTGAATGAAGAGGTAGGTTCCAGAATCATATACATAGACAAAGTCAAAGATGCAAGTCGATACTTTGAAGCAGAAAACAATGGTAAACAAGCAGATTCTAGGAGTGAACGGTGCATACAGAAATATGGAGAGGAATATTTTTCCTCATGTGCAGTGTCTGATTGAGCTTCATTTGATTCGGTCCGTTTATCAACCAGTTCACTCTGATTGTTTTGGACTAATTATCAACAAGTATGAGTTCGTGTCCTTCCACTGTTTGAAATTTGTTGAAACAAAACTGTTTGTGTCACTGGTTTGGTTACTGTATATTAAAAGAAGCCATCACTCACCCGGTGTGGAGATGGTAGTGGAGCTGGTTGTTGTTGGTGTCACTGTTGTAGTGGTCACTTCTGAAGAATAAGAAAGACAATTAAATCCAATGCAGCACAACATAAAAGCAAATAGTGTTCCACTGCACGATTTATTTTATTGGGTTTGCTAAAAAATGTATGCTAAGATCGAACATCCACTTGTTTCCTGGCTTTGTTGCTGTTTATCAAAAGAAGCTGTTACTCACCCGGTGTGGTGCCAGGAGCGGTCCCAGTTGTGACCGGTTTCACAGATGTGGTGACTCCTTCTGAAGAAGTAGAACAATAACGAAAATCACCACCACAATGTAGGCACCATTATACTGTGATAGAATGTGACCATAAAACAATTGCATTGATCTTGGGGTAAAAGAGATGTTCACAAAATTAACTTATGATTCAGATTTTGGTAAATTTTCACCCATTTCCATTGAAAAGTAAATGTGCCCTACCCAGAACTTGGTTGTAGCAGGAAACCCCAAGAGGACAGCTGAAACATTTCAGTGATTTCCTCAGACTATCCCATATGACCATAAATATCCCTGTCAATTCGTGGGACTTATTGGCCTCTAATTGACCAAAATGAGTAACATATGGAGTACCTTTGTTGCAGAGACAGATTCAAGTTATCAGAAGCAGCACACAAAACTCCAAACAAGTAATCTACATCTCTTGAAGCAACAGCTGACCTCCATTTCACAGAATGTGTACATTGTGCATTGCATCTTTCTGCCACCTCCGGGTGCTCCGGTTTCCTCCTACAGTCCAAAGACATGCAGGTTAGGTAGATGGGCCATCATAAATTGCCCTTAGTGACCAAAAAAGGTTAGCAGGGGTTATTGGGTTACATCGATCGGGTGGAAGTTAGGGCGTAAGTGGGTCGGTGCAGACCCATTGGGCCAAATGGCCTCCTTCTGCACTGTATGTTCTATGTTCTATGAGGGACAGTCTCAAAGGTGAGAGGAACAATACTGAAAAAAATCCTCACTCACCAGCTGTTGTACTGGCCGTGGACAAAGTTGTTGTTATTTTTGTCACAGTTGTTGTTTCTAAAGGACAAGAAAAATATTAAAAATCACTGCACTCTAACTGGAAATCCAGCTTTTTAACAGAATTCCAGCTTCAGATTATTTAATTGTCAATAAGACAACAAGACTAAGGAAAGTATTGACTAGATCTACTAACGAGCTTTATTGTATTGGAGTATAATGGAGCAAATTTAATCAGGAGAAAGACAAATCAACTTTTGCATATTTGTCTCGGTTCCAAAAGACAATTTTAGGTTACAGCGTGAAAGTAAATATTGCAAGAATATTAACAATCACACTATTCTCAGAGGAACCCCTTTTGCGAAGGTATGTTTTGGAAACTACTGAATTAGAAAAAGATCCTGCAGATTAGCATCAAAAGACAATGAACAATTCCTAATTTATTCAAATGCCAGGCCTCGGTTTTGGAAAAGGTTCAGAAAACAATGGTAAGCAAGTAAATTCTAGGAGAGAACGGTGCATACAGAAATATGGAGAGGAATAATTTTACTCATGTGCAGTGTCTGATTGAGCTTCATTTGATTAGGTCCGTTAAGCAACCAGTTCACTCTGATTGTTATGGACTAAATTTCAACAAATATGAGTTAGTGTCCTTCCACTGTTTGAAATTTGTTGAAACAAAACTGTTTGTGTCACTGGTTTGGTTACTGTATATTAAAAGAAGCCATCACTCACCCGGTGTGGAGATGGTAGTAGAGCTGGTTGTTGTTGGTGTCACTGTTGTAGTGGTCACTTCTGGAGAATAAGAAACACAATTAAATCCAATGCAGTACAACATAAAAGCAAATAGTGTTCCACTGCACGATTTATTTTATTGGGTTTGCTAAAAAATGTATGCTAAGATCGAACATCCACTTGTTTCCTGGCTTTGTTGCTGTTTATCAAAAGAAGCTGTTACTCACCCGGTGTGGTGCCAGGAGCGGTCCCAGTTGTGACCGGTTTCACAGATGTGGTGACTCCTTCTGAAGAAGTAGAACAATAACGAAAATCACCACCACAATGTAGGCACCATTATACTGTGATAGAATGTGACCATAAAACAATTGCATTGATCTTGGGGTAAAAGAGATGTTCACAAAACTAACTTATGATTCAGATTTTGGTAAATTTTCACCCATTTCCATTGAAAAGTAAATGTGCCCTACCCAGAACTTGGTTGTAGCAGGAAACCCCAAGAGGACAGCTGAAACATTTCAGTGATTTCCTCAGACTATCCCATATGACCATAAATATCCCTGTCAATTCATGGGACTTATTGGCCTCTAATTGACCAAAATGAGTAACATATGGAGTACCTTTGTTGCAGAGACAGATTCAAGTTATCAGAAGCAGCACACAAAACTCCAAACAAGTAATCTACATCTCTTGAAGCAACAGCTGACCTCCATTTCACAGAATGTGTACATTGTGCATTGCATCTTTCTGCCACCTCCGGGTGCTCCGGTTTCCTCCTACAGTCCAAAGACATGCAGGTTAGGTAGATAGGCCATGATAAATTGCCCTTAGTGACCAAAAAAGGTTAGCAGGGGTTATTGGGTTACATCGATCGGGTGGAAGTTAGGGCGTACGTGGGTCGGTGCAGACCCATTGGGCCGAATGGCCTCCTTCTGCACTGTATGTTCTATGTTCTATGAGGGACTGGCTCAAAGGTGAGAGGAACAATACTGAAAAAAATCCTCACTCACCAGTTGTTGAACTGGCCGTGGACAAAGTTGTTGTTATTTTTGTCACAGTTGTTGTTTCTAAAGGAGAAGAAAAATATTAAAAATCACTGCAGTCTGACTGGAAATCCAGCTTTTTAACAGAATTCCAGCTTCAGATTATTTAATTGACAATAAGACAACAAGACTAAGGAAAGTATTGACTAGACCTACTGACGAGCTTTATTGTATTGGAGTATAATGGAGCAAATTTATTCAGGAGAAAGACAAATCAACTTTTGCATATTTGTCTCGGTTCCAAAAGACAATTTTAGGTTACTGGGTGAAAGAAAATAATGAAAGAATATTAACAATCACTCTATGCTCAGAGGACCATCTTTTGCGAAGGTATGTTTTGGAAACTACTGAAGTAGAAAAAGATCCTGCAGACCATCATCAAAAGACAATGAACAATTCGTAATTTATTGAAATGCCAGGCCATTTGGAAATGGTTCAGAAAATAATGTAAGAAGTCTTACAACACCAGGTTAAAGTCCAACAGGTTTGTTTCGAATCACTAGCTTTCGGAGCACTGCTCCTTCCTCAGGTGAATGAAGAGGTAGGTTCCAGAAACATATACATAGACAAAGTCAAAGATGCAAGTCGATACTTTGAAGCAGAAAACAATGGTAAACAAGCAGATTCTAGGAGTGAACGGTGCATACAGAAATATGGAGAGGAATATTTTTCCTCATGTGCAGTGTCTGATTGAGCTTCATTTGATTCGGTCCGTTTATCAACCAGTTCACTCTGATTGTTTTGGACTAATTATCAACAAGTATGAGTTAGTGTCCTTCCACTGTTTGAAATTTGTTGAAACAAAACTGTTTGTGTCACTGGTTTGGTTACTGTATATTAAAAGAAGCCATCACTCACCCGGTGTGGAGATGGTAGTGGAGCTGGTTGTTGTTGGTGTCACTGTTGTAGTGGTCACTTCTGAAGAATAAGAAACACAATTAAATCCAATGCAGCACAACATAAAAGCAAATAGTGTTCCACTGCACGATTTATTTTATTGGGTTTGCTAAAAAATGTATGCTAAGATCGAACATCCACTTGTTTCCTGGCTTTGTTGCTGTTTATCAAAAGAAGCTGTTACTCACCCGGTGTGGTGCCAGGAGCGGTCCCAGTTGTGACCGGTTTCACAGATGTGGTGACTCCTTCTGAAGAAGTAGAACAATAACGAAAATCACCACCACAATGTAGGCACCATTATACTGTGATAGAATGTGACCATAAAACAATTGCATTTATCTTGGGGTAAAAGAGATGTTCACAAAATTAACTTATGATTCAGATTTTGGTAAATTTTCACCCATTTCCATTGAAAAGTAAATGTGCCCTACCCAGAACTTGGTTGTAGCAGGAAACCCCAAGAGGACAGCTGAAACATTTCAGTGATTTCCTCAGACTATCCCATATGACCATAAATATCCCTGTCAATTCGTGGGACTTATTGGCCTCTAATTGACCAAAATGAGTAACATATGGAGTACCTTTGTTGCAGAGACAGATTCAAGTTATCAGAAGCAGCACACAAAACTCCAAACAAGTAATCTACATCTCTTGAAGCAACAGCTGACCTCCATTTCACAGAATGTGTACATTGTGCATTGCATCTTTCTGCCACCTCCGGGTGCTCCGGTTTCCTCCTACAGTCCAAAGACATGCAGGTTAGGTAGATGGGCCATGATAAATTGCCCTTAGTGACCAAAAAAGGTTAGCAGGGGTTATTGGGTTACATCGATCGGGTGGAAGTTAGGGCGTAAGTGGGTCGGTGCAGACCCATTGGGCCGAATGGCCTCCTTCTGCACTGTATGTTCTATGTTCTATGAGGGACAGTCTCAAAGGTGAGAGGAACAATACTGAAAAAAATCCTCACTCACCAGTTGTTGAACTGGCCGTGGACAAAGTTGTTGTTATTTTTGTCACAGTTGTTGTTTCTAAAGGACAAGAAAAATATTAAAAATCACTGCACTCTAACTGGAAATCCAGCTTTTTAACAGAATTCCAGCTTCAGATTATTTAATTGACAATAAGACAACAAGACTAAGGAAAGTATTGACTAGATCTACTAACGAGCTTTATTGTATTGGAGTATAATGGAGCAAATTTAATCAGGAGAAAGACAAATCAACTTTTGCATATTTGTCTCGGTTCCAAACGACAATTTTAGGTTACAGCGTGAAAGAAAATATTGCAAGAATATTAACAATCACACTATTCTCAGAGGAACCCCTTTTGCGAAGGTATGTTTTGGAAACTACTGAATTAGAAAAAGATCCTGCAGATTATCATCAAAAGACAATGAACAATTCCTAATTTATTCAAATGCCAGGCCTCGGTTTTGGAAAAGGTTCAGAAAACAATGGTAAGCAAGTAAATTCTAGGAGAGAACGGTGCATACAGAAATATGGAGAGGAATAATTTTACTCATGTGCAGTGTCTGATTGAGCTTCATTTGATTAGGTCCGTTAAGCAACCAGTTCACTCTGATTGTTATGGACTAAATTTCAACAAATATGAGTTAGTGTCCTTCCACTGTTTGAAATTTGTTGAAACAAAACTGTTTGTGTCACTGGTTTGGTTACTGTATATTAAAAGAAGCCATCACTCACCCGGTGTGGAGATGGTAGTGGAGCTGGTTGCTGTTGGTGTCACTGTTGTAGTGGTCATTTCTGAAGAATAAGAAACACAATTAAATCCAATGCAGCACAACATAAAAGCAAATAGTGTTCCACTGCACGATTTATTTTATTGGGTTTGCAAAAAAAGAATGCTAAGATAGAACATCCACTTGTTTCCTGACCTTGTTGCTGTTTATCAAAAGAAGCTGTTACTCACCCGGTGTGGTGCCAGGAGTGGTCCCAGTTGTAGATGGTTTCACAGATGTGGTGACTCCTTCTGAAGAAGTAGAACAATAACGAAAATCACCACCACAATGTAGGCACCATTATACTGTGATAGAATGTGACCATAAAACAATTGCATTGATCTTGGGGTAAAAGAGATGTTCACAAAACTAACTTATGATTCAGATTTTGGTAAATTTTCACCCATTTCCATTGAAAAGTAAATGTACCCTACCCAGAACTTGGTTGTAGCAGGAAACCCCAAGAGAACAGCTGAAACATTTCAGTGATTTCCTCAGACTATCCCATATGACCATAAATATCCCTGTCAATTCATGGGACTTATTGGCCTCTAATTGACCAAAATGAGTAACATATGGAGTACCTTTGTTGCAGAGACAGATTCAAGTTATCAGAAGCAGCACACAAAACTCCAAACAAGTAATCTACATCTCTTGAAGCAACAGCTGACCTCCATTTCACAGAATGTGTACATTGTGCATTGCATCTTTCTGCCACCTCCGGGTGCTCCGGTTTCCTCCTACAGTCCAAAGACATGCAGGTTAGGTAGATTGGCCATGATAAATTGCCCTTAGTGACCAAAAAAGGTTAGCAGGGGTTATTGGGTTACATCGATCGGGTGGAAGTTAGGGCGTAAGTGGGTCGGTGCAGACCCATTGGGCCGAATGGCCTCCTTCTGCACTGTATGTTCTATGTTCTATGTGGGACAGTCTCAAAGGTGAGAGGAACAATACTGAAAAAAATCCTCACTCACCAGTTGTTGAACTGGCCGTGGACAAAGTTGTTGTTATTTTTGTCACAGTTGCTGTTTTTAAAGGAGAAGAAAAATATTAAAAATCACTGCAGTCTGACTGGAAATCCAGCTTTTTAACAGAATTCCAGCTTCAGATTATTTAATTGACAATAAGACAACAAGACTAAGGAATGTATTGACTAGATCTACTGACGAGCTTTATTGTATTGGAGTATAATGGAGTAAATTTAATCAGGAGAAAGACAAATCAACTTTTGCATATTTGTCTCGGTTCCAAAAGTCAATTTTAGGTTACTGCGTGAAAGAAAATATTGCAAGAATATTAACAATCACACTATTCTCAGAGGAACCCCTTTTGCGAAGGTATGTTTTGGAAACTACTGAATTAGAAAAAGATCCTGCAGATCATCATCAAAAGACAATGAACAGTTCGTAATTTATTGAAATGCCAGGCCATTTGGAAATGGTTCAGAAAATAATGTAAGAAGTCTTACAACACCAGGTTAAAGTCCAACAGGTTTGTTTCAAATCACTAGATTTCGGAGCACTGCTCCTTCCTCAGGTGAATGAAGAGGTAGGTTCCAGAAACATATACATAGACAAAGTCAAAGATGCAAGTCGATACTTTGAAGCAAAAAACAATGGTAAACAAGCAGATTCTAGGAGTGAACGGTGCATACAGAAATATGGAGAAGAATATTTTTCCTCATGTGCAGTGTCTGATTGAGCTTCATTTGATTCGGTCCGTTTATCAACCAGTTCACTCTGATTGTTTTGAACTAATTATCAACAAGTATGAGTTAGTGTCCTTCCACTGTCTGAAAGGTGTTGAAACAAAACGGTTTGCGTCACTGGTTCGGTTACTGTATATTAAAAGAAGCCATCACTCACCCGGTGTGGAGATGGTAGTGGAGCTGGTTGTTGTTGGTGTCACTGTTGTAGTGGTCACTTCTGAAGAATAAGAAACACAATTAAATCCAAAGCAGCACAACATAAAAGCAAATAGTGTTCCACTGCACGATTTATTTTATTGGGTTTGCAAAAAAAGAATGTTAAGATAGAACATCCACTTGTTTCCTGACCTTGTTGCTGTTTATCAAAAGAAGCTGTTACTCACCCGGTGTGGTGCCAGGAGCGGTCCCAGTTGTGAATGGTTTCACAGATGTGGTGACTCCTTCTGAAGAAGTAGAACAATAACAAAAATCACCACCACGATGTAGGCACCATTGTATTGTGATAGAGTTTGACCATAAAACAATCACATTGATCTTGGTGTAAAAGTGATGTTCACAAAACTAATTTATGATTCAGGTTTTGGTAAATTTTCACCCATTTCCATTGAAAGGTAAGTGTTGACAAGACTGAACGAATGGACCAACATTTATTGAAATCTGCAAATGAGAAAAGCTCGACGGTGTGAACAGACTTGTTGGTGAATATTGAATGGAGACATCACTTACCTGTTGTAGTAGATTTACCAGGTGTAGTACGTGTTTCCTGTGTTGTTGGTGGCACTGCTGACGAAGAAATAACATTCAAAACCAGCAAATTCCAATTCCAAATCCTATCGTATTGTGAATTTTACAACTGGGATACATTAGCGTTCGACTGCACAATTTATTTTATAGGATTTACTGCAAAATGCTGTTTGAATGGAACATCCACTTGTTATGTATTAATATTCTGGACGAGGGAACTAACATTTCCAAATTTGCAGTTGATACAAAGTTGGGTGAGCTGTGATGAAGATGCAGAGATGCTTCAGCAGGATTTGGACAGACTGAATAAGTGGGCATACGCATGACAGGTGCAGAATAACGTGGATAAATGTGAGGTTATCCACTTCGGTAGCAAAAAAAGGAAGGCAGATTATTATTTGAATGAGTGTAAATTAAGAGAGATGGATACACAGGGTGACCTTTGTGTCCTCGAGCATCAGTCACTGAAAGTAAGCACAAAGGTACAGCAGGCAGTGAAGAAAGCAATTGGTATTTTGGCCTTCAGAGCGAGAGGATTTGAGTGCAGATGTTTTACTACAATTTTATGGGGCATTGGTGCCACATGGAGTAATTTGTTCAGTTTTGGTGTCCTTATCTGAGGAAGAATGGTCTTGCTGTGGAGGGAGTGCAGCAAAGGTTTACCAGGCTGATTCCTGGGATGGTGGGACTGTCATATGAAGAGAGACTAAATTAGTTAGGATTATATTCATTGGAGTTTAGTAGAGTGATAGGGTATCTCATGGAAACTTATAAAATTCTATCAAGATTGGACAGGGCTGATTCAGAAAAAATGTTCCTGATGGTGAATTGAGTCCAGAACTAGGGGTCATAGTTTGGGATAAGAGGTAAACCATTTGGGACTGAGGAGACATTTCTTCATCCAGAGAGTGTTAAATCTGTGGAATTCATTACAACAAATGTTGTTGAAGTGAAAACATTGTGTGATATCAAGAAAGAATTAGATATAGCTATTGGGGCTAAAGGGATCAAGGCTTATGGTGGGAAGGCAAGATCAGGGTATTGAACTTGATGATCAGTCATGACATAACGAATGATGAATGGTGGAGCAGGCTTGAAGGGCTGAATGGCCTCCTCCTGCTTCTATTTGCCATGTATATTTCTGTGCTTCCATGGGTCCTTTCTGGGCTTTTCCCTCATGCTGAGGGGGCTGCTGAAGTGAATGAAAACAACATTTTATTCACCAATGATGCCAATAAACACTGTTCACTGACTGGAATAGAAGCATACACTGACAGAGAAAGGGAATAGACTTTCAGAGACAAGAGGTGTTGAAGAGATAATAAAATCATTTTTATCTAATGCCTTGCAATGCATAATGAAAGATAAATCACTCACGTGTTGTGGAGCCAATGGTTGAGTATGTTTTTGTTGGCGGCACTGTTGTACTTGTTAACTCTGAAAAATATTAAAGCCATTCAAAGTCACAAAACTCCAATGCAATTCCTAAACATCAGCAGCTGCTTTGGGATAGGTTCTATGGGGATGGGGGAGGTAGGTCGGAAACCAGTAGCAATACTGGAGGTTGTCTGGCAGCTTCCTATAGTTGTTAGACGAGCCTGGATATGCAAAGCTGAGCGTACTGGATCCACAAAATACAGAAGACTTGGCTATTTTTCAGCAGGCTTTTGTGGTTACTTTAAGACACGGGAGAACTAAGCTAGCTGGTGTCCAAATTCACATAGGGATCCCACAATGAGTGTAGGCCCAAATTTAAATAATCAAATCAGCCTGCCACAGGTTTTAGGTAACAAATTGGTTATGGAAAACAGCAACCCAGTCTTTGAACCCTGTTTTTTTAATAATAATAATCTTTATTAATGTCACAAGTAGCCTTACATTGACACTACAATGAAGTTACTGTGAAAGTCCCCCAGTCACCTGCTCAGGTACACGGAGAGAGAATTCAGAATGTCCAATTTACCTAACAAGCATGTCTTTCGGGACTTGTAGGAGGAAACCCACACAGACATAGGGAGAATGTGCAGACTCCGCACAGACAGTAACCCAAGCCGGAATCAAACCTGGGTCCCTGTCGCTGTGAAGCAACAGTGCTAACTACTGTGCTATTGTGCCACCCTGACTCTTTTATACTGTATTTTAACACTTTTTTACTGAACGTGTTTAGTCTTTCAATATTTTCTCTTACTATACTGAAAACATTACTTAGGGCTAAATTCATAAAACTATATATAATGCCCCAGAGGTCTCATGACACTTAAGAGTTTCTGAAATGCGGTTGCTGTTGTATTGTATTTTCACAACAGGAGCTCTCAAATGACTAAAAAAAATCCATTTTTGTGATGCTGATTGAGGGATTTATTTTGGTTAGCACACCAGGAGTAATTTCTGCAATCTTCTTTTAAATTGTGGTATGGGATCTCATACTTTCATCTGAGAGGGGAGACCGGGTCTAAGTTTAATGTCTTATCCAAACTCCAACAGTGCAACATTCCCTCCGTGCATGACTGGAGTTTCATCCTGGAGTTTGAAAGGTTTAAAAGTACTGGGTTCTCCAGCGGCGCAAGGTATTAACAATGGGAAACCCTGTTGAGGCAAACCAGCTCCGCCACCTCATATCACGCTACGGAGGGCAGGACAGGGGACACGGAAAATCCGGCCACTGACTTATATGGCTCAGAGGTGAGTGTGTGGTCAACTGAGCAAGAGATGGCTCTGGAGCTCACCATGTCATAATAGCCATAAATTACTGCAAGTTTGGGTGACGTCAGATTTGACATCTATCTCTCAAAGATGGGGTGCCATGGTGGCACAGTGGTTAGCACTGCAGCCTCACAGTGCCAGGGACCTGGGTTCAATTCCGACCTCGGGTTACTGTCTGTGTGGAGTTTGCAAATTCTCCCCCTCTCTGTGTGGGTTTCCTCCAGGTGCTCCCACAGTCCAACAGTGTGCAGACTCGGTGGATTGGCCATGTTAAATTGCCCCTAAAATGTCCAAAGGTTGGGTGGAGTTACAGGGATAAGGTGGAGGATCGGGTCCAGGAAGGGTGGTCTTTCGAAAGGTCTGTGCAGACGTGATGGGCCGAATGGCCTCCTTCTGCACTGTAGGGATCCTATGATAAAGTAGTGTACAGTGGCAACTATATCATACTACTTTGTAAATATGGTTTTCTTCGTTAAAGCAGCACACTAAGATCTCTTTACCTGTGCTTGTTATTGTTGATGAAATAGTCGTTGCCAAAGATGTAAGTGGAGTTGAAGTGGTTGATGCTGTTGTGGTCACAGTTGTGCTCTTAGTTGTAGTCGTAATTCCTGTTGGAGCAAACATACCCAAAGAAAAAATTAAGTTCTATTCTATTTCTCATGTTTTACTCGGCTCCTATCATGGTATAAAACCACATATGATATGGTATAGAAGGCATACAATCAGGTAATATAAAAACATTGAATTAGCAGGTATATGATGCTGGATGCAGTTTCCAAAGGTAGTTCGAGGCCGGGTACCAAGCAACGCACATTGCACAATGTTTCATTCTGGAGTTAATGCTCAGTGAGTTCACCGAGTTAGCGGAACACAGTCACAACAAGTGTGATATTAGCATCGACTTCAGTGTGACCAGTTAAGAGTATGGGCAGGGTAGAAGTAAGGTTCTACTACGTAAAACTACCCAGTGAACAAACAAGCGTATGTGTGCGTGTGTCTCTGGTTGGATGCAATACCGAAAATTCATCATTGAATAACCTCCCTCCAACTGCCCTGCCTTCATGCTCCTGCCCATTGAGGTGCCCAGTTCATATGGAGCAAGCCTTCCACACCAACTGGACAGTGAACAGGCTTTTCATTGGATGCTTTTAACTATCACTCAACCATCTTTTCTTCTGCAACACCAATATCTTCACAACTAATAAGCAAAAACATTGAAAGAAAAATTAATTTTTGAATATGCCTTGTAGTCCTGGATTGCCCCCAGCAGTATGCTGTGGATTAACTTTCGAACCCTGCAGAACCTGAGACAATCTGGTGGTTGACAACCCCACTCCTAATGATAATAATGATAATTTTTATTATTGTCACATTAAGTAAGCTTACATTAACACTGCAATGAAGTTACTACGAAAAGCCACGAGTCGCCACATTCCGACGCCTGTTCAGGTGCACAGAGGGGGAATTCAGAATATCCAACTCGCCTAACAATTGGGATTGTGGGAGGAAACTGGAGCACCTGGAGGAAACCCGCGCAGACACGGGGAGAACGTGCAGACTCCGCACAGGCAATGGCCCAAGCTGGGAATCAAACCTGGGACCCTGGAGCTGTGAAGCAACAGTGCTACCCACTGTGCTACCGTGCCGCCCATCCTGTAGTTTACTCTCACCACTGAGGCCCTCACACGAAGAATAGACACTCAGATCTAATGCTGGAAGATCGGCAGAACCAACGAGACAGCAACAGCATAAACCCTTGAGTTCCACAGCAGAAACCATTTTCTTATATTTGGTAGAGTGCACTCATCTCACTCGTTCGGAAGCAATGCTGAAACAGTAACTGCTCAGCAGCAATATTAATGGGCAGTAAAATGTTTACATCATCTTATGTTTGGCTTCAACCATTAGTGGGCAATCCGCTGGTGGTAAAAGTAATCTGCCAGAGCACCAGCAGAAGAGCCACGGAAACCCCAGTACATAGCATGAATGTTACTTGGGCCATTTTTCCAGCTTTTCCAATGATTTTTCCTCAAACCTGTGGGGTACTTCCACAATTTGCATGAATTTTAAACAAAATATAGGCTCAGGACTTAATAGATGAATAGGATTAGAGGCAGTCTTGAGAAATCGCAGGAGATCGATCCAGTGAGAAAACACTGAGCCTGATGTTCACAGGCACGGGTCCTACCAGTTTTAGTGTCAAACCAGTGGCATGGTGGAATTGTCACTGGACTAGTAATTCAGGCATCCAGGGAAATGCTCTGGGTTTGAATACCACAAAAGCAGAATCCAATAAAAATCTGGAATTATAAGTCTAAGTGATGATGACCATGAAATAATTGTCGTAAAAACCCATCTGATGTCCTTTAGGGAGGGAATTTGCCAATCTTACCACGTGTACGTCTGGCCCACATGAGACTCCAGATCCACAGCAACGTGGTTAACTCTTAAAAGTCTTCGAAAATGGCCTAACAGGGCAGCACGGTAGAACAGTGGTTAGCACTGTGGCATCACAGTGCCGGGGTCCCAGGTTCTATTCCCGCTTGGGTTACTATCTGTGTGGAGTCTGCACGTTCTCCCCGTGTTTGCGTTGGTTTCTTCCGGGTGCTCCAGTTTCCTCCCACTAGTCCCGAAATACATGCTTGTTGGGTGAATTGGACATTCTGAATTCTCTCTCTGTGTACCCGAACAGGCACCGGAATGTGGCGACTCGGGGCTTTTCACAGTAACTTCATTGCAATGTCAGCCTACTTGTGACAATAAAGATTATTATAAAGATTATTATTATTTAACAAGACACTCAGTTCAAGGGCAATTAGGGGTAGGCAATAAAAGTTTACCTTGCCAGCAATGCCCATGTCCCATGAAAGAATAAATATAAATATGAGCTGGCATAGCACCTACTCCATTGTGCAACTGAACCTTCCCTATTGGCTTGCAGTAAGCTTAGTTGTTACCGTGTTTCAAATGCAGAACTTACGCATTGGGTAAGAAACATTAAGAAGATCAGGGGTGCGGGTGATATTAATGTTATACTATATTCAGGAGAAGCATTGCCCTGCAGCAAAACACAAATAGCCAGTACACATTCATTGTGCTAGCAACTGAAGGCTGAGAAGTAAAGTTACTTACGGTCACACTGCGTGTTTCCATTGACACATACACTACAAATAGAAACAGACAAGGCATTACAGTAAGAAACATTAGAATCCCTAAAATGCAGAAGGAGACAATTTGGCCCATCAAGTCTGCACTCACCCTCTGACACCTCCCCGCCCTCTCCCCACTGAACCTCCACAGCCCTGGACATGCAGGACAATTTAGCATGGTTAATCCACCTGAGCTGCACATCTTTGGATTATGGGAGGAAACCGGAGCACCCGGGGGAAACCCCTGCAGACACTGGAAAAATTGCGAACTCCACACAGTCACCCGAGGCTGGAATTGAACCCGGGTCCCTGGCATTGTGAGGCAACAGTGCTAACCACTGTGTCAGCATATCTGTAAAGGGAGGCAGTGGCATAGTGGTATCGTTACTGGACTAGTCATTCAGAAACCCAGGGTGATGCTCTGGGTCACAGGTTCGAATTCCACCACGGCAGATGCTGAAATTTGAATTCAATGAATAAAACTCCAAAATTAAAAGTCTAATGGCAAAATGAATATTCTTTAGGGAAGGAAATCTGCCATCTTTACCTGGCTGACATGTGACTCCTCACTAAATGCTAGCGATCCACATCCCATGGAACAGTTTTTTTAATAAGTGCCTTAAAGAATGATGGACGACAAATGGAGAAATATTTTGCCGGCTCACACATCATGTCTAAAGGTGAAGGTCTTTGAGAGGATTTTAAACGCGGGGAAGAAGGCAACAAATGAGAGCTGATGACAGATAGACTTCCCTAAGGCAGGGTCATAGCAATTAATGGAACATGGCTGCTGAACATGGAGGTAGGTCACAAATAAACTGCTGTTTGTGGAACGGAAAATTACAACATTTCACAATTACAGAAGTTGGTAGGAGGGGAGATCATGGTAGAATTTAAAAGAAAGAGTCCATTTTCTGGGCAGCAACAGGGGTGATAAGCAATAGGTGGCACGCTAATGCAATGGTTAGCACTGTTGCTTCATAGCGCCAGGGTCCCAGGTTAGATTCCTGGCTTGGGTCACTGTCTTTGCGAAATCTGTACGTTCTCCCTGTGCCTGGGTGAGTTTCCTCCTGGTGCTCCGGTTTTCTCCCACAAGTCCCGAAAGACATGCTGCTAGATAATTTGTACATTCTGAATTCTCCCTCTGTGTACCTGGATAGGCGCTAGAATGTGGCAACTAGGGACTTTTCACAGTAACTTTATTGCAGTGTTAATGGAAGCCTATTTGTGACAATAAAGATTATTATTAGTTTAATTGGGAGACTATAGTATGATGCATTTTACAGTTGAATCTATTTAAACAGTGAATACATCAATTTGAAACTCTTAAAATTGCTTTTATTTTATAAAGCATCTGGCAGTATTACATTTTCTTACACAATTGATCTAAATGTTAACTATGTCAACCACATAGGCAGCATGGTGGCGCAGTGGGTTAGCATTGCTGCCTCACGGTGCCGAGGTCCCAGGTTTGATCCCGGCTCTGGGTCGCTGTCCTTGTGGAGTTTGCAAATTCTCCCCGTGTTTGCGTGGGTTTCGCCCCCACAACCCAAAGATGTGCAGGGTAGGTGGATTGGCCATGCTAAATTGCCCTTTAATTGGAAAAAAATAATTGGGTGCTCTAAATTTATAAAACCAAATCCATGTCAACCAAAAACACTCCTGGGGCGTCATTCTCCGCCGGCGGGAGTCTCCGTTTTGCTGGCGCCCGGGGGTTTCCCGACGGCGTGGGGCTGCCCCACAATGGGAAACCCCATTGACCGGCCGTTGTTACGGAGACTCCCGCCGGCGGGTCGGGGCAGAAATGTGGCGGGGCGGGTAGGAGAATTTCGCCCATGATTTTAAACAGGTTGGGTTGTGATTGTCAGGAAAGTCTCCCATTTCTTGGAAATAGGAATGAAAAAAATATTTCTTAAGGGTCGTTCCTTACAACACTTCTAAGTGAATGATTTAACCATAAAAGTACTCAAGGCCCAGATAGATTTGAATTAAAAAGTTTGCTTTCAGCACAAGAATGGTGATCAAAGTAATAGAATGAATTGACATGGACGTTGTACCATTTTTCACAGGTGTTCCATGTTATTTCACCGGGCTGCAATATTCTTCCATCATAATAACAAGTGCACTGAGGTAATGCAACACACTTCATTGTATTTTCATCTAAATACGGAATACTTTCTGGACATTTGGCATAGCAACCTAAAGCAGTGAGAAATAATCTACGTAAAATTTTCACAAAGAAACTGAAGTAAAAATGAACACAAAATCAAAGATCGCTTTTTTTCACAACACTCACATCTTCACCAAATCACCAAATTGTTAGAGTGCAGAAGGAAGCCATTTGGCCTCTTGTGCCTGCACCAGCTGTTTCAAAATAGCAATTCATTAGTGCCATTTTCCTGCCTTCTCCCTTTTCAGCTAACAGTCTAATTCCTCTTTGAATGCTTTCATTGAACTTGCCCCTATCACAATCTCTGGCCGTGCATTGCAAACCTTAACCACTCGCTGCACAGAAAGTTTTTTTCTCATTTTGCTTTTGCTCCATTTGCCAATTACTCTAAATCTGTGCACCCTTTCATTCTGGATCATTTTATGAGTGGGAGACAGTTTCTCCCCATCTACTCTGCCTAAATCCCCTCATTATTTTAAATATCTCTATCAAATTTCCTCTCAACCTTCTTTTCTTTGTGGGAAACAGTTCAACTTCTCCAATCTGTCTTCATACCTGGGATAATTTCCATTAATCTTTCTTGTGCCCTCTCCAGTGCACCCGCCTACTTCCAAACGTGTGTCGCCACAACTGGACGCAATGCCCCAGCTGAGGCTGAAGAAGTGCCTTATACAAGTGCAACATAACCTCCTTGCTCTTGCACTCCATGCCCCTATTAATATAGCCGAGGATACTGTGTGACTTATCAACTGCTCTCTCAACCTTTCCTGCTACCTTCAACAACTTATCACCAGGTCCCTCTGTTCCTGCCCCCCCTGTAGAATTGTACACTTTAGTTTAGATTCTCTCCCCATGTTCTCCCCACCAACATCTGGGAGAGATTTCCAGCATACACCAGAGTACAGATCAGGAGACTGCTGGAACTGGGGTGTGTAATTTCTCAATTTGTGCTCCTTGTCTGATCGCAAAAAGTCTCTCTTCTCATGGATCACTAACCATTAGAAACTTTAGATTCTTTGGAAACACATTTAATTGATGAAACTTAACAAATCCATTAATATTACAACAGGAATCCCAGCAGACCAATATTAAAAAATCTTTCAAAAGTTTTTTTTTAAAAACACATCTTAATATATGATTGAATATAATCGAAACCCAACCTTCAAGATCAGCAGAGAACTTCTTTCCAATGTAATGGTCCGAGCATGTTTTTGTTGTTAATGTTCCACATGGGTGATAGTGCCAGCTGCATTCACCAGGTGTGTTATAATAATCACAATACACGGCTGCAATATAAAGCAGAAACAATTAAAATTCGTTCATTCGTCATTTATTCAATTTCTACATTAAATGCAGTTTGAATCATCCATGCCAAATGCATACTGGCCTGAATTTCCCAATGGATAGCAAATGTCTCCGGCTTGGCCAAAGTGACACGGGAACTCTGACTCGCAACTGCAAATCCGGCACCCAGCATTTGCTGGGGAAGGAAGAGGCGGGGCATGATTCACCAAGGTAGCTTCAAATGTAAGTGTGCAGCTGCCTTCAAATAGACCCCAAATTTTGATAGAAGGATGTTCAAATCATGAGTTGTGGGCGTTACACCCCAAGAGATGGTCTAAATTTACTAAAATTCTTTGGGGAGCCAGGGTAACCTTGTTGAGTTATAAGGGGCCTTTATGAATACACCTATGGACACCTTTGAAAGAAGTAGGGTGTCCTTTTTGAGAAGGTCAGATGCACTCTGGGAAATGCCAAGCGCGCTGTTAGCTTTGTTAAAAGTAGAAACGAATGTGATCAAAAAGTGGATAAACTTGTAAAGCAGTCAAAGCATTTAAATCCCATTGAACTTTTGACAAGGATTTTCCAGCCCTGACAGAATGGGACCTGACATGGGAAATGTAGTGGACAAGCCAAAAGTTCATTGACTTTCGGTGGGAGCAGAAGATCCCAGTGGTGGGCAGGGCCTTAAAATCTTTTAAATCCCCTGATCTTTAGAGTGAAAAAATGTCTACTGTTTAAAATACAGCTCTTGTTTTTTCACTCTGTCTGTTCATATACGCCTGGGGTTATCATTATAGGATTTGTGCTGCATGACTGATTTCACAACCTAACATTTTCATGGTGGGATGACTGTCCATTCACAGTTTAATTGACAGCTCCAGGTTTTTATAAAGTATTTGGTCTGGGACTATGCATACAGTTGCTTGTTTCATAAGCGATTAAGTACTTGAAGGAAATGCTTGTTTTTTTTAAAGAGTTAAGTAGTTGAAGGAATGTAATTGTAGTGAATGTTTTTTTTAAATCAATGAAAATGATTTTTAAAAATAGGAAAGTCACCAATCGACACTTAGAACTTTATTTTGTTTTATCTCAGCATGGGTGCTGAGGTCTAACCATGGGCACAGGGTCAGTTGGCATGGAGGGTGTAAGGGCAAAGGATGGTAGCTGGTGGACATAAATTGACCTGAGATATCATTAGTTGTTTTTTTAACAAACAATTTTATTGAGGTATTTCTTGGCATTGTAAACAGTTACAGATTACAGAAATATGCAAATATCAACAGAAAACCAACATTTCAACCAAACCATAATGCACATACCCGCTCCTCTCCCACCGACAGTCCCCGCCTGTTTATCCCTCCTACTCTACCCTAATCTCCCACCCCCCCTGCTGACGCTCACTCTCCCGCGAAGAAGTCGATGAATGGTTGCCACCTTCGGACGAACCCCAATACAGATTCCCTCAAGGCGAACTTGATTTTTTTCCATACCCAGAAAACGTGACATGTCCGACAGCTATAGTCCGGTCTTTGGGGGTTTTGAGTCCCTCCATGCCAGCAGTATTCGCCGCCGAGCTATCAGGGAAGCAAAGGCCAGAACATCGGCCACTTTCTCTCCCTGGACTCCCGGGTCCTCCGAAACCCCGAAAATTGCCACCTCTGGACTCATCACCATTCTTGTTCTCAGCACTCGGGACATGACATCCGCAAATCCCTCCCAGTGCCCCCTAAGCTTAGGACATGCCCAAAACATGTGAACGTGGTTCGCTGGTCCTCACGCGCATCTAGCGCACTTGTCCTCCACCCCAAAGAATTTGCTCATCCGAGCCACCGTCATGTGAGCCCGGTGAGCGACCTTAAACTGAATCAGGCCGAGCCTGGCACATGTTGCGGTTGAGTTTACCCTACTCAGGGCTTCCGCCCATACCCCATCCTCCATCTCCCCGCCGAGTTCCTTCTCCCATTTGAGTTTCAGCTCCTCCGTCTGGGACTTTTCCCCCTTCATGAGCACCTTGTAAATATCCGAGACTCTACCCTCGCCTCCTTCTCCTCCAGAGATTATTCTGTCCTGAATCCCTGTTGGCGGGAGGCGTGGGAAGGTTGGGACCTGTCTACGTACAAAGTCCCACATCTGTAAATACCTAAAGTCATTTCCTCTTTCCAGCCCAGCTTTCTCCTCAAAATCCCTCAAACTCGCAAAGTTCCCGTCCAGGAACATATCACCCACCATCCTCACCCCCACTCGCCGCCATGCTCGAAACCCTCCATCCATGTTCCAGGGGGCGAATCAACGGTTATCACAAATTGGAGCCCAGACCAACGCCCCCACCTCCCCTGCATGCTTTCTCCACTGGCCCAAAATCCGCCCCCACTACCGGGCTGGTGGAGTACCTGGCCGGCGCAAGCGGTAGGGGAGCCGTGACCAGGGCTGCCAAACTGGTGCCCCTGCACGAAGCCGCCTCCACCCGCTCCCAGATAGACCCTGTACCCACCATCCACTTCCTTATCATGGTTATGTTAGCCGCCCAGTAGTAGTTGATCAGACTCGGCAATGCCAGTCCCCCCTCGCTGCGGCTCCTTTCAAGCACCGCCTTCCTCACCCGCAGGGGTTTTCCCGCCCAGACAAAGCTCATGATGATTTTGCCAGTCCTTTTGAAGAAGGACCGTGGGATAAAGATCGGGAGGCACTGGAAGATGAACAGGAATCTAGGGAGGATTGTCATCTTTACCATCTGCACCCTCCCCGCAAGTGTCAGCGGGAGTGCATCCCATCTCCGAAACTCCCTCTTCATTTGTTCCATCACTCCAGTCAAATGTAACTGATGTAACCTGCCCCAGTCACGTGCCACCTGTATCCCCAAGTACCGAAAACGTTCCCCAACCAGCCTAAATGGCAGCTCCTTCAGTGTATTCTCCTGGCCCCTTGCCTGCACTACAAACATCTCACTCTTGGCCATATTTAATTTGTACCCTGAGAACCGGCCAAACTTCCTCAATGTTTCCAGTATATTTTCCATCCCGGCCAGTGGGTCCGACACATACAGGAGCAGGTCATCCGCATAGAGAGAGGCCCTGTGCTCCACCCCCACCCTCGAGTCATTCCCTTCCACCCCTTTGCAGCTCTCAGCGCAATCGCTAACGGTTCTATGGCCAGCGCGAACAGTAACGGGGAGAGTGGGCATCCCTACCTGGTCCCGCGATGTAGCCTGAAATAATCTGACATTATCCTGTTCATCCTTACGCTAGCTTTTGGGGCCTGGTACAATAGTCTGACCCAATTAACCAGTCCCTCCCCGAACCTGAACCGTCCGAGTGCCTCCCACAAATAGCCCCACTCCACCCGGTCGAAGGCCTTCTCAGCATCCATTGCCACCACCACCTCCATCTCCTTGCCCGTCGGGGGCATCATGATCACATTAAGCAATCTTCTCAAGTTAGCAGTCAGCTGCCTGCCTTTCACAAACCCTGTCTGATTGTCCCCAATCACCTCCGGTACGCAGTCCTCAATTCTAATTGCCAGGACCTTGGCCAGGAGCTTGGCATCTACATTGATCAGGGAGATTGGCCTGTATGACCCGCAGGATTCCGGGTCCTTGTCCCGCTTCAATATCAGCGAGATGGTGGCCTGCGAAATCAGCAGCGGCAAGGTCCCTCTGTCCCTCGCCTCATTAAAAACCCTTGTCAGTACCGGTCCCACCGGTCCCACTATTTCCAAGAATTTCTTGTAAAACTCTACTGGGTATCCATCCGGCCCCAGTGCTTTCCCCGACTGCATGGCCTTTAGGCCCCCCAGTACCTCCTCCGCTCTAAACGGGGCCCCCAGCCCGTCCACTAGTCCCCTGCCTACGTTTGGGAAGCTTAGTCCATCCAGGAACCGTTTCATCTCCTCCTTCTGAAGTGTAGAGCTTACTATAAAAGTCCCGAAACACCTTATTCAGTCCTGATGGGTCCTCTACTCTGCTCCCCTTCCCGTCCACCACTCTACTTATTTCCCTGGCCGCCTCCCTCTTCCTGAGTTGCTGGGCTAGCAATCTGCTGGCCTTCTCCCCATGCTCATACACCACACCCCTTGCCTTCCTAAGCTGTTCCATGGCTCTACTCGTGGATAGCACTCCCAGTTCCGCCTGCAGTCTCCGTCTCTCCCTGAGTAGGTGAGATATCATTAGTTGACATGTAAGGGGCAATGGAGATAAGTGGGAGGTCATGGGTTGGCATGGAGGGTGTGAGGGGCTATGGGAGGTAGGCAAAGAGCATGAGGTGGCATGGAGCATATAAGGGGCCACAGGAGGTGGGTGAGGGTCATGAGGTGGCATGGGTTGGCATTGATGGGGCATGGTGAGTATGTGTGAGATGGTGATGAAGGGGTATGAGGGATGAGGTCGAGAGGACCTTTTTTTTGTTTTATTTTGTTTATAAGCTGTGACGAAGTCCCGGGTCATCGAGGCCAACCTTTCACACTCCTCACCCAGCAGTGCCTATGACTGCCACTGCACTGTTTCTGGGGACGGTGGGTTTGATTCCCTTTAACACCCATTCTCACCTCCCTCTCATCAGAAATATTCTTGACTCTGCATACCTGACTCAAAAATCCAGGTCACTATATTATCATCTTAAACATGCTGATCATTGACCTGGGCTATTGGACTCTCATGCTTGGGCATATGTTGAGTCTCAATAATGACTAAATTATTCCCCTTTTTCTAAAAGAATAGGTTGATAGATGGAGTACTTTAAAGGTAATGAGTTAAGCAATGGTGAAAGAGCATGAGGACCAAGACCTTCATCTGGTAAAGCATACTCATGTCATTTTACGTGGAGCAGCAATTATGATAATAATTGTGATGAAATGTCCACTGTTTTCAGACACCAGGGGCGGGATTCTCCCCCGAGGGCGGCGCGAATCCCGTCCTGCCGCCCCGACGCCGGCTGCCATATTCTCTGGAGTTGTTTTTCGGGCGGGGGCGGGATTCCAGCCACGCTGGTCGGGGGCCGTTGGCAGCGGCCCCCCCTGGCGATTCTCCGGGCACCGATGGGCCGAACGGCCGTCCGTTTTTGGCTGGCCCCGCCGGCGTGACTGACTCAGCTCACGTACCGGCAGGACATGGCAGGATCCGACCCCGGGGGAGGGGGGGGCACTGTGGCCTGGCCCGCGATCAGGACCCACCGATCTGCACGCGGGCCTGTGTGTGGTGGCACTCCTTCCTTCCGCGCCGGCCCATGTATGCCGGCGCGGATAAGAGAACCTCTCGCACATGCGGCAAAATACGCCAGCTGGTCTGCACATGCACAGAACCACGCCGGTGGTTCAGCGCATGCACAAGATCCCGCCTGCCCTTTGGCGCGTGCGCGAACTCGCGCCATCACTTCGCCGCCAGCTGGAGCGGCGCCAACCCCTCCACCATCCACCTAGCCCCCAAGACAGGTGAGGATTCCTCACCTTGGGGGCATGTTGATGCCGGAGTCGTTTGCGCAGGTTTTCCTGCCGGTGTGGGGACTTAGTGCCCGGAAGGGAGAATCCCGGCCTGGATGTATGGGGAGTAGATGGTGGCAGCCATCTAGGCGATAGTTGCCCCTGTTTGGGCAACAGACAAGGACATTAACTAAGTCAAATATTTCAGATTTGACATAAAGCACCAGGGTACAGAGATATTGGTTGGTGATAAGTTTTTTAGTAAGTATATTATGTTTGGTGAATCTCATAATAGAAGTGTGCAGAAGTGCTGAACAGTGTTTGGTTAACTGGATGGAAATCGGCGTCTAGAACACAAAGAGTTGATAAAAGTGCTGCTCCTTCTGAGACAAAGGGCAACTGCTAACACAGGGTTCAAATCAATCATCCTAAAATAACTCGTCCATTCAGCTCAAGTGGAAGATAGAGGCAATTTCATGACTGAAAAGACGGGAAGTTGGAATGGAAAATATAATATCCTGCACTGGGCCTACACGGTGGGCATGGTCTTTGCAGAGTACCAGCTCTTCCACTAGGGGCGGGGTATCTCTATTAACCTCAGTATAAAAGGACAGCCAGTGAGGCACGGACCAGAACAGGAACTCAGTAGGGATCTACCAGGCAGTGTAAATATTGTATGTAAATAAAAATAGGTTTCTTTATTTTACACGGTGTTGACTCTCCGTGTCCTTATTAAACTGGCGACGAGGAGTAAACTGGCTTGCTGTCGATATTGCAAATTACTCGGCTGAGCTCCTCCCCCATTTTCTGGACCCAGGTTTGGATTTTGAAAACATGCTCATAATCGTGGTAGTTTATAAAATGGCATTGGTTACAGGCATCAGCAAAAAGCGCCTCGTTTAAACACTCAGTGAATGTTGCTTTCCTGAATATTGTTTTGCAAGCCCACAAGCTAACAAACGTGTGCTTGATGAACCCTTATGCTTTAATTCTTCAGAAGAAGGAATGTAGAACTTACGACAGAGGTCTGCGGTCCTCCAGCGAATACAAACATCAAATCTGTTACAAGCTTCTGAATACACAGCTACAGCTGTACAGAAACCCAGATATTTTCCCTCCATATCACAGGCACAAGCTTCTTCGACACAAGCATCGTAGTAAGGGTTTGGATCAACCTGGCAAAGTAGCACAGTATCAGAAATCACAAGGATGCTTTGTAAGAGGTTTATATTTGTTTAGAATCGGTCACCACCTTACCTTTTTATGGCAAGCTTGAAAGACAGCGCCTTTAATAATGTTGCATCTCTTCTGAGCCCAGGCCAAACAATATGGATTTCTATCGCATGGGAATGTTTGATTTGCTGCGTTAGAGCATGACTCCATCGTCTTCCAACTGTTCCCAAACTCCACAGCGCTGGTCACCATATAGTTCCCCTTTGTTGTCAAATCATCTTCAATGTCATAGTTGAAATTTCCACAAAGCCCACAAACTTTATTCTTAAGAGCACAAAAGAGAATCAAAACAATAGTTACTGTTATAAAAGCACAATACATGTTCAATGGTTCTTTCCAAGTTGACCCAATGAGAAACACAAGATCCAGAATTGACCCATTTTGCTAACAGAATCCCTTCACAAATCTGGCGGGACTCCCCGGAATGGTCACAAACTCCACGGGGACCCGAGCTACACCCAAACCTGGACTTTATATGCAATCTTGCTTTGGGAGCAGAGACCTGCTCCCCAAGAATACCACTGCCACAGAATGAATGGAGCATCACAATATCTTACATTACATGAGTGACTACACTTTAAAAAAAGATTTCACTGGCTCCAAGAGCACCTTGGAGTGGCCTGAGGTTGTGACAGGTGCTAGCAAAATGCAATCCTGTTCTTTCTTTCTTCCAACACGTGGAATCAACATCCTGAAAGATTGAGGATGTGTTCAAGTAAGAACTCAATGTGCAAACAGGGACTTGCGGATGTGTCCATAACTAATATTTCAGTCAAGAGCCCTCTTCATTACAACTTGAGAACTTTATACAGGCCGTTTCTGCTATAAATGTGAACATGGGAATTTACATTAGAAATATAAAGTTAAATACTTAACTTTAAAATGAATATTAGAGCTTACATTCCCTGATCCAAATATCCACTCAATTATCAGCCTCTAAGCATCCCCACCTTTAACTGACTTCAAGTGATCCTTGCCCTCAACTCCTTGTGCCTATCTGTGTGGAGTTTGCATGTTCTTCCTGTGTCTGCATGGGTTTCCTCCAGGTGCTCAGGTTTCCTCCCACAATCCAAAAATGTGCAGGTGACATGGATTGGCCATGCTAATTTGCCCTTTAGTGTCAAAAGATGTGCAGGTTAACTGGTGTTGTGGGGGATAGGGGCAGGTGAGTGGGCTTAGGTTTCGGAGGGATGGTGCGGACTCATTAAGCCAAGTGGCCTCCTTCTGCAGTGTAGTGATTCTATGGGATCATAATTCCATAGAGATTGGCAACTATTGGCCGAAATCTTCCACTCAGGATCAGAACCCCTATTTCTAACCCTGCCTGGACAAAAGAAATTCACTTAACTTCCTCCGATTTTTCTGGGCAATCTTCCGATGGAGGATCTTGCAGAACTCAGCAAAGGAAACCTCAGAGGTGTCAGCAAAGGAAGCTGCTCAGAAGCCACACACCCTTTTTATGGCACTCGCTACAATAACCTGCTGAGAGGTCAAAAGTTCCAGAGCTTATTGAAAATCAAAGAGGAGAGGGTAAGTGGGCAATGAGGTTGGGAAGGTAGGGTACGTGGCCGGGGAGTTAGGATGGTAGGTAGGTAGGATAGCCAGGGGATTGAGTAGAAGATAGGTAGGGTAGTAGGTGTGCAGGGTGGAAGTTTGGGAGGCGAGTAAGGTGCATAGGTGGGTCAGTCAGAAGGGGTTGCCAGGTTGGGAGTTAGTTAGGGTGGCTCAGGGAGAATCGTGTAGGGAGTTTGATGGTGGGGTTGGGGGGTATTGTGGGTCAGGAGGTATTCAGGGGGTCAGGAGTGTAGTTGATATGTTGAAGAAGTGAGTTGCATAGTTTCCAGGAACTCGACTCGAATTTTTCTTTCGAACATCCTGGGTAAATAAGTTGGAACAATCCAAGTCTCTGACTCTAACTCCAAGTTGGAGACTTTCTTCGAGGATCCACGGGTAGCTGGAGAATTGTCTATCAGATGTTCAAGCTTCTTGGGCAATTCCATGGGGTTTCCGTGAGGTCCCATGGTGTGTCTTCCAGCGTACAACCAGACTGACCATCCAGAGATCAGAAGACCTGAATCATTGCATTTAAACACGTTGGGCGGGATTCTCCAGTCACCGATGCCGAAGTCGCGTTCGGCGATCGGACGGAGAAACCCCGCTTTCGCGATGCGCCGCCCCTCCAAAACAGCGTGCTCTAGGAGTACGCTGCACACTGTATCAACGGCCTCAGAATGTTGCCTGAGGCCCTCCACCAGAAGCTTTGTCCCCGACTTGCCGAGTTCCCGACGCCGTGGGTCTCTCATGCTATTCCTTGTCGGGAACTGGGTGTGGTGGCTGAGGACTCAGTCCAGCGCCGCCACAGTGGGCCATTCCACAGGCAGGGGTTCTTTGGCATGGGCTAGGGGCACTGTTGGGGATGGTCCGGGGTTCGCGAGCCGGCCAAAGGAAGCGCACTATTTTGAAGGCCGTGTCTTCGCACGGCTGACGCCATTTTGCATGCATGCGGCCGCTGTGTGCATGCGCAGCCACGGACCCGGCAATTCTCCGGCCATATCGGCAGCTAGAGCCAGGTTCTCTACGCTGCCTGCATGCTCGTCCCCAGCCGAATGGAGGATCGGTGGCTGTTTTGCGTTGCATTTTCGGTCGCAAAACGCCACCGTTCCCATGCCGACGTCAGGACATAGCCTGAAGATCGGCGAATCCAGACCATTATTTCTGTTGTTAGAATTTTATGTTTCTGCTTTAAGTCAGTGTTTCATATTGAAACTCTATATAGTTGCACTCTCTTGACAATAGCTGGCAGCACTGGAATAAGTTTCTGAAAATGTTCCTCAAATTAATTTCTCATCTTATTATACTGCTTTCAGGTATGTAATTTACTTGTTTCATGTAAAGCTTTTACCATAAATATATATAAGTAATGACTTTTGGCGACATTGATACTTTTTCCACGCTACAATGGGTGCATTTTACATTCCCACATTGTTGTTCCCAACCCTTCATTTCAAGCCAAGTTCTTAAGATGCCTGCCTTTGATCTGATCTGGCCATCTTCCAACTTGGCCTGAACTTGTACACTGAATCACCTGCCTACCGTCAGCCCCGGGCTCTCAATGCTCACTCCCAGTTCGACAAGTCCCAATTCATACTCATCAGAAAAACTGTTAAAACACATCATCCTCACAAAGCTTCCAGGCCAACTCCTTAGTGTATAGTCACCATTTGATGTGCCAGCGTTTTCTCCACTGTTAAATGATGCTATTCCCCAACCACACATAAATAAGTAAATGCTACCCTGCTACCATGTTTTTCCCATGTAAATTAAGTGAAAATTGCCCAGCATTACCTGAAGTGTTATGATTCTGGATGCTAGACCAATAACTGAACAATGACAGAAAGTCTTCTATTTATATTGTGTCTTTCATGACTACTGGCTGTCTTTTCACCCAATGAAGTACTTTTTTTGAAAAGTAATGAAATGTTGGAAGTGTAGCAAGCTCCCACAAACAGTAGTATAATGGTGGCACAGCATAGCTCCAGGGTTCCATGTTCGATTCCCGGCTTGGGTCACTGTCTGTACGGAGTCTGCACGTTCTCCCTGTGCCTGCGTGGGTTTCCTCCGGCTGCTCCGGTTTTCTCCCACAAGTCCCGAAAGACGTGCTGTTCGGTAATTTGGACATTCTGAATTCTCCCGGACAGGCGCCAGAGTGTGGCGACTAGGGGATTTTTACAGTAACTTAATTGCAGTGTTAATGTAAGCCTACTTGTGACAATAATAAAGATTATTATTATGATGATGATAATGAGCAAATAATCTGATTTTGTGACGTTGATTGAGGGGTGAATGTTGGCCAGGACACAAAGGATAACCCTCGACCAACTGAGCCAAGGTTGATTCTCTGATTACCAAAATTGAAAGTAATATGCATTCCATTTACCATCGACCCTATCCTGTAGTGCTTCTGAAGGCTAGCTGTCCTGTTTCCATAAACTCGGGCCTGCTCCTCCTAATCATTGCTGTCTGCTCTAACCACCTCCTCAGAAATTTCTCCATCTTTCTTTCATACTTCTTTCACACTGTTCTGTGACATTAGCTAAAAAGACATCATAAACCATTTCTGTTGTTTAAATTAATCAGGCTTTGTAGGTAATTCCAGTTAGATCATGTTCTCTCTACCGATGAACAGATATGAGGGGAAAGTTTTAATTTCAAAACACTGCTTAATTACCTTCCATCTTGCATCCAGTGTGACAGATAATCTTGTACGCTTGTCCCATATCACTGTGATCCCATTCGAAAACGTTAGGACTAAATAGAGTCCCAAGGTGTGAAGTGAATACAAATTATCTGTGCACTGGGTTTGACCAAGAGACACCTCAGTTATTCCATTCCCACTCAAGAGAATTAGCTCTCTGTTCTGTAAGAACACAATTGAAAACAAAACAGTTTACTAAAATGCATAATCATTTCAGATTAGACCTTGTACCTGATACTAGACAGAAGCATTTAAATCCTGAAAAATCAAAACGCATACCTCAAACAAAATTCTGATATTCCTTGAACATGTCACTCCATTTTCACAGCAGGGAACACTCTCTGCTAATATTTGGAATGTACCAGTTGCTCCTTGACATTTGTCCTGAAATGAAAATTATTTTAATGTGTTTGTGCAATGGAACATAGAACATAGAACATACAGTGCAGAAGGAGGCCATTCGGCCCATCGAGTCTGCACCGACCCACTTAAGCCCTCACTTCCACCCTAGCCCCATAATCCAATAACCCCTTCTAACCTTTTTTGGCCACTAAGGGCAATTTATCATGGCCAATCCACCTAACCTGCACTTCTTTGGACTGTGGGAGGAAACCGGAGTGCCCGGAGGAAACCCACACACACACGGAGAGAACGTGCAGACTCCGCATAGACAGTGACCCAGCAGGGAATCAAACCTGGTACCCTGGCGCTGTGAAGCCATAGTGTTAATCACTTGTGCTACCGTGCTGCCAACCTCAGTATGGAATCTGGATTGATTGCTAGTTAAACAATTCAAGTCCAATTTGTAAATTGTCAATACATTCATGACTGCACTATTTCTTATCTATCTTGTTGCAGCCAGAGAAACACCATCAGTGACTTCTCTTCCTGCTCCCTCCCACCTCAATTATCCATCCTCAGTCCCCACCTATTTTTCATGACGTGAACTTGTGGCCACGCTTTGACGCCATGACTAAGGCTACTTATTTTCATCTCCATAACTTTGCTTTACTTTGTTCTTGCTTCAGCTCATCTGTTGTTGAAACCTTCATCCGCGCCATCTCTCGACTTTGTGGTTCAATGTTCTGCTGCCCTTTCCCAACTCGTGTTAAATCACTAAAACCTGTGTCCACTAAACTATATTAGCTTATGGTTAAGCAATGCCTTAATTTTAAAATCCTCATCCTTCTTGTCACATTCTTCTCGGACCTTGCTCCGCCCTGTCTCTGTAATCTATTCCAGCCGCACAACTCTTCAAGACATTTCCACTTCTCTAGATCCGACCTTTTTACATTCCCCCTTTTTAATCATCCCACCATAGCCATGGCTCCAGCTGCCAAGATCCTTAAATTGTGGAATTCCCTCCCTAAACCTCTTCAGCTGCTAACCTCCCTTTGCTCTTTTAAATGCTCTTTAAAACATATTGATCTCTGACACATCTTTTGGTCACTTGTTCTAATACCTCCTTTTGCTTTATAGTGTTCCTGTGGAGCATCTTGTGATGCTGTAACAGGCTCAAGGTGCTCTGTTTTTGTTGCTGTGACAATGTATTTAGAGTCCTTGTGGTCCCTACGTGGCAGCCAGCAATTTAAGCGTCACTGATATGTTTGCTGAAGCATTGCTGTCACTTCAGAAGATCTGGGGCGTCATTCTCCGACCCCCCGCCGGGTCGGAGAATGGCCGTTGGCCGCCGTGAATCCCGCCCCCGCCGAAGTCTCCGCTCCCGGAGATTGGGCGGGGGCGGGAATCCGGCCGCGCCGGTTGGCGGGACCCCCCGCTGGATTCTCCGGCCCGGATGGGCCGAAGTCCCGCCCAGGAATTGCCTGTCCCGCCGACGTAAATCAAACCTGGTATTTACCGGCGGGACCAGGTGGCGTGGGCGGGCTCCGGGGTCCTGGGGGGGGGCGCGGGGCGATCTGACCCCGGGGGGTGCCCCCACGGTGGCCTGGCCCACGATCGGGGCCCACCGATCCGCGGGCGGGCCTGTGCCGTGGGGGCACTCTCCCTTCCGCCTCCGCCACGGCCTCCACCATGGCGGAGGCGGAAGAGACTCTCCCCACTGTGCATGCGCGGGAAACTGACAGCGGCTGCTGACGCTCCCGCGCATGCGCCGCATTTCCGCGCCAGCTGGCGGGGCAACAAACGCCATTTCCGCCAGCTGGCGGGGCGGAAATCCCTCCGGCGTCGGCCTAGCCCCTCAATGTTGGGGCTAGGCCGCCAAAGATGCGGAGACTTCCGCACCTTTTTGCCGGCGCGATGCCCGTCTGATTGGCGCCGGCTTTGGCGCCAGTCGGCGGGCATCCCGCCGTTGGGGTAGAATTTTGCCCCTGGTGTCAGAGGCCTTATTGATAGATTTTTGCTATGTTTTGTCTGCTTGTTGCATTTACATCCTAGCAGCAGTTCAGGAGCGTATCTGTAGGCTTTCCCAGGCAGGATTATCACACGTTGATATCTGCAAGTGGGCTGAAGACAGGCTCAGACTCAAGTACAATACCCTTGCAGTCAGAAAGCCCATCAAATAAATAATTAATAGCCAGTTAGGTGAAGTACCAGAGGGAACTACTGAAATTTTAAAATAATGGGGTGACATTGTCTTGGGAGAAAATTGGTGCGGTCAAAAGAGTGGAAAGCGTATTAAACGACCCGCACACAGTTCTTATTTTTTTCACCATCACGATTGTAATTGTAATTGGACTTCAGAAGCCCTTCAACACTTTGGTACAGTGCAAATGCAAAATATATAGGGTGGGATTCTCCGTCGGTGGGATCTTCCACTTCACCAACAGCGTACTCACGCCCATGGATTTCCTGACAGCGTGTGGGTGGCCACAATGGGTGTCATAATATACACCAGTATATCATGGTGCCGACACACACTGATGGACACACAGTAGGACCAATCAACATACACAACACCGCAGCCAATCACCAGTGAGAGCACACGCACTATAAAGACAGGGGACATCAGAGTTCCCGCTCATTTGAGTAGCAGCTAGCTAGGAGCACAGAGCTCACAGCCTGCAACACAGACATTCACCATGTGCTGAGTGCATCAACTGGTTAGGTCAAGGCAAAGGTCTTTCGTTAAAGCTGGTATTGTATTTACCCACAGTTCAAGTATGTTTAAATAATTAACCTTTTAATAAAATAGTGTTGCACTACTTCAAGTATTGGTGACCTGTATGTCATCCAGAACACCCAACACATCAATGGGAAACCCCATTAGCCGGCTACCAGGACGGAAGATCCCGCTGCCGGCAGGGGAGCGCCGCACCAGTTAACGGGACTGGCGGGATAGAGAATCCTGCCCCCAATATTGCTGATTAACTACACTCAAAAAGTGTTTCTACAGATACAACTGTGGTCACATAGCTCAAATGTATCATCCCCCTGTGATACAAGTTACCTGTTTCTTTGCCTTCCTCTCCAGCTCTGTGCAATACCTATTTACTGTACACCACCCAGCATTTAAGAGTCTATCACCATAATTACATATTTTTTTATTTTCATTGAGATAATTAAATAATAAATATGTTAGTCAATGTTAATGCACATCATATTTTTATGGGTTCATGGGGCGTGGGTGTCACTGGAAAAGCCAACATTTATTACTCATCCTTAATTGCCCTTGAGAAAGTTGTGGTGAGCCACCTCTTTCAACTGTGCAGCCCATGCAGTGTAGGTACATCCCTGGCGTTGTTCCAGAGCTATTAAACTGCCAGAGTCTATCTCCAACTTTTTTGAAGCAATTCATTCAATAGAAGAGAGGACTGTCATCAGATCGCCAAATAGTGAATGAAATGCATGTCAAACTAAGATAGGATGACCAGTGAAACTGCCACAAGTGTGGCTCACATTAATTTACCTCAACAAGGATGTATTCACAGTTGCCATCGTATCTGTATCTTTTTCCATCAAAGCTTATGTAGTGACCATCTCCATAAACTAGGCAGGTCTTTGGACAAGCTATTTTAGTACAGACCCATGATCCACCATTGCATGTGCTACAAATGAGAGTGAAGATTGATATTGTTCAATTTTTCATTGTTTATTGTGTTTTGTAATATTATTCATTGTAATATTTCGACACACTCACCAGTTATTGCAGTCCCTTTTTATTGTTTGTCCAGGATTGAAGATTTCACCACCAAATGAACAAGGACATCGTTCTGGTTGAATGCAATGTCCACTGTAATCTTCCACTAAACCTTCAGAGCACACACAGCCAGGCACACAAGGGTTTGGCTACATACAAGAGAGAATACTTTATCGATTGGCAGTATTGGTGATAAATCATACCGATGTACAACATGTCTGGATTAATCATCAACGACGTTAAAAAATTATAACATTGTTCTCACACAACTATACCAGTAGATGTGTAAAAACATCTACAGACCATGATTTCGTAGAACCACACGCTCTCTCTCTGTGGCTCTGCATGTTGAAAATGTAATTGGAAACCACAGAATATGACATGTAATGGCGAAGCACCTAGAATTAATCATTTCATACTTTATATAGTTAATCATGTCAAACATAATTATCTCGATGGAATTGTTCAACTCACCGGCTTATAAATTATGGGGGAAAATCAGCAATCCCATTGCGCCAAGCACAGATCCAGTCGCAACGGGTGAATCGTGCGGGAGCCCCAAATCGGATTCTGCGCCGGGCCGATCGCGACCTGAATCACTCAGTCTGGCGTGATCTGGATCTTGCCATCGCTGGGGGAAATCCAGATCTGCATGTTTAAGTGAACCATTCGGCGAATTTAAATACCTGGACGTGGGATTCACCAGAGGCGAGGAACTCAATGGCCATGACTGCCAGATCGCCAGGGTGCCATTTAATACTGGTCCACACAAACCTGGACGAGGTGTAACGTTACCTTGGGGGGGGGGGGGGGGGGTCTCGCAGGGCATTAGAGAAAACCTTTGTGATCGGGGATATGGCAAAGTGGCACATCCGCACTCCCCCTGGCACCTGGGCACCCTGGCACTTCCAGCTCAGCACTCCCTAGCAATGCCACACAGGTATCATAATATGCCACACTGGCAATGCCAGTGTGTCCAGTGCCAAATTGGAACTGCCAGGGGTCAGTCCTGGGCAGTGAAGGGGTGGGCTTAATAAAATGGGTGGTCGAGAGGCCTGAAAGGGGGTCGAAGATTAGGGCTGCCGATCAAAATAATGCCCCGATCTGCAAGCAGCCATTCCTTAGATTTAAGTCTGCTTAATCACGCTCTATGACATCAGGACACCAGAAATGTATAGGTTTATGGCCACTTACACACGGTCGGTTTAGAGTTTGACATGTCCTTTTACATGCAGTGACATTGCTGCAGTCTGAAAATAGTTTCCCCCTGCAATCTAAAGAAACAAACAATATTTATTGCAAGGCAATTATTACTTATTGATTTTACTTTCAATTTAAGTTTTGCATCATAATGGTTTTAACAAAGATTGCCAAATTGTTTACCTTGTAGGATTGATGAGTCAACTGCGTCAGGACAGGAGGGGACTCCATTGATGCAATAACTGAGGGAAAATACGCATTTGGTTATTTTGCAGTTTCTTAGACTTAATTGTTTGCTTCAAATTGTTCCTGGCAAAATAATAGTACTTACCATTGAACTCCATTTATACTCATGAGTTGGCTGCTCTGCACACTCAAACCAGAAAAGTGACATGGGCATTCTGACCTGCTCACACATTTGCCATCGTCATTCATGTACCTTCCCTCAGGGCAGCCGCAACCATCAACTGGAACATCCTGAACCCTACATGGGATATCAGGTCTTGACAGAAATCTGCAGGTCCGGTTACAGGCTGTCATATTATATTGAAAAACCTGAGTGCTTGGGCAGGTTATGCCTTAAAAAAAAAAGAAGAATTCCATGTCAGCCACTTTTTAGCCACAAATCCTCTGTGCAGTTAAATCCTGAAAAATGTCTCGTCAATTAATCAAAATATTTTATAAATGACAAAGATTTAACACAGCGATTGTATTCACGAACTCAACTATTTTTGTGGCAAAACTTGAATATAGTTCTTTATTTGATAATTATGAATGCAACAATTTTTCTGAGGGATATTACAGTTACAGTTACTTTCTGTCATAAAAAATGCCATTATCTTAGAAATAATGGCGGGATTCTCTGTCTGCTGACGCCAGAATCGGGAAACGTGATTGGGCGGAGAATCGGTTTGAAATCGTGGCGGGCGCTGGTTTCACGTCAAACCGCAATTCTCCGTCACCTCAACAGCAGCGTTAATAGATTCCAGAACATACAGTAACCCTGATGGCATATCATTAGCAGGCCCGAACCGGTATTCTCCAGGACCTCTGTTACTTTCTGCCTCCATTGGGGCAAATTCCCATCGGCGAGGTTCACTTGTGCTTTTAAAAATCATGAAACTGGCGCCATGGCTGATGAGGGAGAGAGAGGGGGTACGGAAAGTCTCTAACATCACCATAGTTTTCTGACAATCATGCTGCTGGCCGGGAGGCTTTTGCCAGGGCCGGGTGGAGTAGCGGGGGGTGGCCAGGAGGTGGGCTGTTTGGTCAGGATGGACAGGCATGCAACGCCCTTGCTGCAATCTGCAAGGCAGCTATGCAGCTGCGCATGCCACTGACTGCTCACAGTGAACCTAGGGCCACAGGTTGTATGAGTCTCCACCCAGGGCACCCCCCTAGTTACCCTCTGGCCCCAGTCAACCTATCCCATGGGCATGCTTCAGTGCAACCAGTGCTGAGTGTCAATCACGGACCTGGCGAATCCCACATAATTTCTCATTGGAATCAATTGTGTTCCATGTGGCACCAGTGCGAGCCTCTCAACGGTCTTTGAATTAGTCCACGTGCGGCGCCAGTTTTGCTGTCGTGGAAGACCAAGAATCCTGCCCCAGCATCGACACTTAAGTTTCAGGAACGGAGAATCCCGCCGAATATCTTTTTCTTTAATTACTTTTACTTTATATCATCAAGCCTACTTAATAATTAACCAAAGATAAGCTGGTCGTTCACTCTCCTGTATTTCTTAAAAACATTTTTCTTCAGTATTTACTGCTGTCATGAGAATGTCACTTTAAGAAATGTTTGGCTGCTCATGTTACTGCAGTGATGTCAGAGTGTGGGTGGAGCTGAGCTCTGGCTCTGCTTTTTAGTTTCACTTTGAGAAAAGCTTGGGTGTTTCTGTGGTTTTTTGGCTTAGTTTCAGTGTTGGAGCTGAAGTCAGACAAAGCAGGTGTACTGCTGTTCTCTCTGCCATGAAAAGACTATCTCTTGATCATTTGGTGAATTCAGAATTAGAAATGTTTGCAGTAGTGAATATAAACCTGATGTGCTTCTGTTAAAAGATGTTTATTTTGTCTTCTGGATGTTGTTTGGGAAGTTATTAAGGATTACTTAGTGTTGTATTCTTTGGGGGTTTATTTGAATTAATGGTTGCTAAGATGTTCACTGTATGTTTTAAAAAGGTTAACTTGAGTTCATAGAATTAACATTGTTTTGCTTTAAAAAATACTTTTCCATTTCTGCTGTACACCTGTAGAGTGGGCCGTGTGCTCCCCATACCACAATCTATAAACAGTTGTGGGTCAGGTGAACTCCATGATACACTTTGGGGTTCTCTAAACCCTGGCCCATAACACTGCATACGGAACTGCTTAATCCTATGAACTATCATGAGAGTGCCCGAAATGCATTAACTTCAAGCTTTCATTTGAGTAACGCAAGAAGATAAGAAATGGAAGCACGAATCTATCATTTAAGCCCTCAAGCCTGCTCCTCCATTCAGTTCACTAATGGCTGGACTTCCACCTCAACCCCACTTCCTGGCCACTTTGCATTTCCCTTCATTCACTCAGAGATCAAAAATCTATCAATCTCAGTCTTGAATATGCTCAACAACCCCCTCAGGGGTAGACAATTCTAAAGATTCACAACCCTCAGAGTAAAGACACTGTAATATCCCGCACGGGGCTTACAATGTGGGAATACTTATCTTTTCTGTGCTCCTTCGGGAGTACGAACTTTCCGCTAGGGGCAGGGTATCTCAATTAGCCAACGTATAAAAGGTCGGCCAGTAAGGCACCAACCAGAATAGGAACCCGGTAAGGATCTTCCAGGTGGTTTTCATATTGTTTGCGTGAATATAACTTTGCTTCTTATTTTATTCGGTGTGTACTCTTCATGTCCTTTTTAAAGACATTTCTCCTTATCTCAGTCTTAAATGATTGACCCCCTTATCTGGAGGCTATGCGACCATATTCCAGTTTCCCCTCCCACAGAAAACAACCTGTCAAGCCTCTTCATATTTACACAACCGTCACTAAGGCTCAGATTTTTGCCATGACCAAGAGACTGTCTGTCGAGTGAAAAAATGGTGGACAGCCCTCAAAATCCGAAGTTCCTCCCTCTCATCCCCCCCAAACACTTTCAATTTCTGCACGGATGGGTCTGTAGTTGGGTCGGGTTCACGCATGCATGTTTTACAGAGGCAGATGGGCATTTAAATAATTAGATAGTAAGGCCACCTTTGGAAGAGACAAGTCACACCTTGGGAGTGTTAAGAGTAAGCATGACTGTGCGTAAAAAGTGCATGAACATATTGGAAATTGTCAAAATTGTTGAAGAGCTGTCGAACTAGAACTTAATCACTTGGCATGGATGGATTAAGGGCAATGGATGGGTTAAGTACATGTGTTGGCATTAGTTGGTAATAAGTTGGTTTAGAGACTATAAGAAGCCATGCAGCTCTGATGGGTATGGGAGCCATATTTGGTGGCTAGAGGGGCATGGGTTGGCATGGAAGTATGGGGGGTCTTGGAGGATGGATGGGATACATTAAGTCATTTTGGTTTGGATGGATCGGGCATGGGAGCATATGTGTGGGTGAGGGGACTGAGAGGTGAGGGCTGAATGGTGTTTTTTTTGTTCTCATGATTTTTATTGAAATTCAATAGAGTGCAAGAGCACAGAGGCTCACCTACCGTCCAGCCCACCTCTACACTCATTCCTGGGGTTGGTGGGCACAACTTCAAATCCAGCCCTCCCACCACCTGTGACCTCTGCCCCAAAATGAAAATCAGAATTGCGGGCTGCCGTTTCTAAAAGGTGGGTTCACAGAAACGGGAATGCCCCCAACTGTGATCACCTGACCTGAGAGCAAAACATCTGGGCCTAAGATTTCCTATTGGAGCTGTAAGACTTACAGATCGACCATGATCGAGTTAATAGCATAACAAGCCCGAGAGGCTGAACGGCCATCCCTGGTCATACATAGAGCTCACCAGAGAGGTATGTCTTCTTCTGGTTGCTAAAAACTAGCTTTATGTTCACAGTGGTGCAGTGCCAGTAGATTGAACTGATAGATTCTGATGGCCAGTGCTCGGAAAGCTGCTGCTCTTCAGATGTGAATTGGGTAAGGGAATAGTCATTCCAGGCAATGAACAAAAAACAAAGAACAAAGAAAAGTACAGCACATGAACAGGCCCTTCGGTCCTCCAAGCCTGCGCCGACTATGCCGCCCGTCTAAACTAAAATCTTCGACACTTCCAGGGTCCGTATCCCTTTATTCCCATCATATGGATTTCTGCTTGTCAAACTATTGTAAGGGCAATCATGAAAACATTCCTGCAGAGTTGCACAAGGGTATGTAAACAAATAGATGTGTAAAGGACATAATTGCTAGACTGGGTCTGCAACAGGTGGTGAGAGAACCAACAAGAGGTAATAACATACTGGACCTCATCCTCACCAACCTGCCTGCTACAGATCAATCTGTCCATGACACTCAAAGGAGTGGCCACCGTATAGAGACAAAGTTCCATCTTCACATTGAGGATACCCTCCATCATGTTGTGTGGCACTACCATTGTGCCAAATGGTATAGATTCAGAACATTTCAAGCAACTCAACACTGGGCATCCATGAGGCACTATGGGCCATCAATGGCAGCAGAATTGTACGCAGCCACAATCTATAACCTCATAGCCCAGCATATCCCCCACTCTACCATTACCACCAAGCTAGGTGATTAACCCTGGTTCAATGAAGAGTGCAGGAGGACATGCCAGGAGCAGCACCAGGCATACTGAAAAACAAGGTGTCAACCTGGTGAAGCTACAACACACAAATACCTGTGTGCAAAACAGCATAAGCAGTAAGTGATAGACAGAGCTAAGCGATCCTACGATCAACAGATCAGATCTGAGCTCTGCTGTCCTGCCACATCCAGTCGTCAATGGTGGTGGACAATTAAACAACCCACTGGAGAAGGAGGCTCCACAAACAACTCCATCTCAATAATGGAAGAGCCCGGCATACCTGTATAAAAGACAAGGCTGAAGCATTGGCAATAATTTTCAGGTGGCCAAAAGCTTGATCAAAGAGCTAGTTCAATGCAACCGCCAAAATCTCCCATCCTCATTCACTTCTGGGATTTTCCAATGCCACTGAGAGTGGGTGGAATTTTGGCTAGCACGCCAAATTCTCCATTCTCACTCACAACGGGTTTCACCATGGGCAAGATGGGAGAATCCTGTCCAATAAATGAGGAAAGATAGGTAGAGCCAGAGAGGTTTAGGGAGGGACATCCAGATGCTCAATGCAGCTGACAAAACAGCCACTAATGGTGGGGTAATTAAAATCGAGGGCAGGCTAGAGTTGAAGGAACAAAGTCAAAGGGGAATGGAACAAAGTCAGGAATTGAAGTTAAGGTATAGATCAAGCATGGTTTAATTGAATGACAGAGAAGACCTGAGAGGTTGAATGCTATACTTTTGTTCCTAATACTCCTTTGTCACCTCCACATGCAAATTAGCTCTCTTCAGGGATATGGGGACTTTGGAAACCTTGAACTTTATAATCATAGAATCCGTACAGTGCATAAGGAGGCCATTCAGCCCATCGAGTCACCTCAACAACGACCCTCTGAAAGAGCACCCCAACTATGCCCATTGCCTGACCCTATCCCCACAACCCAGCTTGCCTGCGCATCTTGGGACACTAGGGAGCAGTTTAACTTGGCCAACCCACCTAACCTGGACATATTTGGATTGTGTGAGGAAACCAGAGCACCGGAGGAATCCACGCAGACATAGGGAGAATGTGCAAGCTTCACACAGACAGTCGCCCAAGACTGGAATTGAATCTGAATCCCTGTGCTGTGAGGCAGCAGTGCTAACCACTGTGCCACCTGCTGTGATGATAAATGTAACTACAAAGCACTTACTGCAAATTGATCTTCTCCAGTTATTCACAATGATGCCTTTTGCTGCACAAGCATGAGAATAAGCCTCCAATGCAATGCACACACAGTCATTGATCCTCTCACAATTACAGGAGGCAACTTTACACATCTAAAACACACAACAAAAAAATGCATTATTATAAAAGCCCAGAGTTTTAAGCATCCCCATTCTGCATATCATCATGACTTTAAATAAGAATAATTGCTTCTCTATATATTTTATAAAGTTCATTTCCAGAAATTCCATACCCTATCAATTGTATTGGAATCATTAGGAATTTCTGTCCACTAACCTACTGTTGTAGTGTTAAGGTGAGGGGTAGCTCGGTATGACTGGGAGCACAATCAGGCTGATGCATTCAAACAATGTGAAATGCTTATCCTTTACTTGTGTTCTAATAAAACCAATTGTGACTGATGCTTCATTCAAAATTGACACCAAGGAGGGTAACATTCATGTCTCTGCTATTTGAAACCTGCCCTAGATTCAGGAACACAAACAAAATCCTATTCCAATAATATATTATGAATATTAATTGTGTGCAATTAAACATAATTTGGATTTAGATTTAATTTATTGTGACGTGGACTGAGGTACAGTGAAAAGTATTGTTCTGCATACAGTCCAGACAGATCGTTCCATACATTAAAATATATAGGACATACGATAAATGCACAATGTAAGTACATTGACACTAAGTTTCTAAGGACACTTCGATTTGTTAGTTTGCTTATGACATTTCTCATTTGCAAAAGTTCATACTGAAGTCTGTCTTACTTCATAATATCTGGTAAACTCCACTTCAGAATGGCACTTGGAGAAAGCTCCGGCAGGGTCCTTTAAGTACGCACAGTTTTCTTTGGCATAGTTTTCTGCAATACAAATGTAAGATATGATTGCATAAAATACACAGTGATTGGATCTGTACTGAATTATTTTATTTTAGCCAGGGTGTCACTCAGGAAATTAAATTGGTATCTGCTTCCTGAGCGATAAGGAGAAAATCGCACTCATGATTGGTGTAGTAGTGAATGTTGATCTTGTGCACTGGGTTTGTCAAACAAGCATAGATTCAGAACCTAGCATAATAATCAGAATATGACGACAACTACCATGAACTTTGTTCATCGTAGAATGTCAGAATTTGACATTTTAGCTATTCAGTTTAGGGAGAATCCTGGATTAATTTACATTAAAATCTTTATTATATTCAGTACTCATCAAGATTAAATCCACACAACACATCTGGGAATGTACATTGGGCCCAAGAGATAACACTAGATAAAATGATAAACAAAATTAGTTTCCCATACATATTCCATCTGTGTTTGAGACAATGGGGGTCCTTAGCTTTTAGCAAGGCTCATTTCTATGTCTGAATTGCTTGGAGCACAGCAAGGAGTGACTGCTAATGGGCACATGATTAGACAACTTTCATTGTCATTGCAACTAACCATTGACTTACACAGGGTTTGGATAGGGCTAGAGGTTAAGTCTGGTTATGCTCGACCACTTTGGTTTCAGAAATTTTTTGATATAAGAGTTACTTTCCCCCTAGGTCAGAACAAGTCAGTTCAGCAGATATTGATGTAAGTTCGGCCTGTATCAGGGGCTGGGGTTACTTCATTTGTGATGTTACAAAAAGCAATAGGAAATAGATTGAATTTCAATGAATTAGATTGATTATTCTGTTAAAAATAACCTTTTTTAAATGGCTATATTTGGGCCTCATTTTGTTCGCCTTCATCAATCCGCCTCTAGAAATTACAGATACTTAGAAAAGTAAACAAGACGAGATCTGTCTGCAAGGCTAGAAAATACTTCTTCAGAAAAAATTTGTTGCACAATCTAATAATCTGGAGGAGTTATGACAGCAAGTTTTAATACATTTCCTCTGTTGTTATACCAGTTCATCGCGTGTAATCCTGTACACGAAGCCTGAAATAATGATCTTTGGGAAAGATAGAAAAATATATTCCCAGAACAACAAGCCCCTGAAATAAACAGCCTTCAAAGAACATGGTTCAAGTGCAGAAAGATTCATCCTTTGCAATAATATCAGTTGATGAAACGTGTTTGACATCTGTTTTGACTATTTATTATTCAGGAAAACATATTTGCATTTTGTTCAATCTGTAGATCATGGAACCTCCATTTTATGGAAAGTTAACCTCTGCCCTCCAACTAATAGTTATTAAATGGAGACAACTTCCATTAAAAAAAAACAGTTTTTCCAATTAAGAGGCAATATGGCGTGGCCAGTCCACCTACTCTTCACATCTTTCGCTTGTGGAAGTGAGACCCACGCAGACACGGGGAGAATGTTCAAACTCCACATGGACAGTGACCCAGGGCCGGGATCAAACCCGAGTCCTCAGTGGCGTGAGGCAACAGCGCTAACCACTGCACCACCGTGTCGCTCAAGTCAACTTCCATTTTAACTCTAGTTATTTCAAAGCGACACTTAGAAGGGACTGGATTTTCCCTGTTGGGGACTAAGTCCGCATGCCCGCCGGAAAACGGGCTAGAATCACTCCGGACTATTTCGTAGAAAGTCCGAGGTGATTCTCTGTTCTCCATGGGGCTAGCACAGCCCCGGCGTGCGTCCCACAGCTCTGGCTGCCGGCGGGGCCTGCTGTCCAGACCGTGCATGCGCGCGGCTTCCGCAAGCGGGTCTGCGCATGCGCGCGGCTCCCCACTTCATCACGGGCGATGCTGACATGGCAGATGGAGACGGTGGGCCACGCGGAGGAAGGTGGGTCCTCCTCCGATCGCAATGGCCTGCCGATCAGTGGCCCCCGATCCCCACCGCTGAGGCCCCCCCCCCCCCAGGACCGCCACCATGGCGGCGAATCCGAGCACCCGTGGTATCAGATTAGAACCACGACGGCCGGGACTCATCAGAATTCGGCCCATCGAGCGCTGGAGAATCGCTGCTGGGGGCTTTTTCAGCGGCCCCCGACCGGCGCCTTGTGGACCCCGCCGCACGGCTGGTGGGCGATTCCACGAAGAATCGCGTCCAGGCGTCGGATCGGCATGGCGGGATTCTCGCGCCACCCCAGTGATTCTCTGACCCGCCGCGGGCTCAGAGAATCCCAGCCATGTTTTTTCCACCTATTTGACACAGAGCAATAGTTTTACTTTTCCCTCCAATTCTCTTTTAAACCGTATTCTTGCAATGTCCTTTGTATGAGTATTATTTTCCTAAATAACATAATCTAATTTAGTTTTCCTTGTAATGTATTCTAAAATTCTGAATCTTTAATCATCATTTGTTCGTCTGCCTCCTGGCTCATATTTTAATGATTGGAGCAAATGGTTTTTTAGTCAATCCAAATCTCTGATTGTTAAGATTTACATGAAAACAACCAGATCAATTTTTGTTCTCTAATAATACAGATAGTGACTATTGTGTGTGTGGAGGCTGAGAGAGGGTGGGATGGGATTAGAAGGTGATGAGGCTGGGGAGGATGAATAAAGTTGCTATTTGTGAGTGCAGTGAACTTGGCAAGAGGAAGAATGGTAGCCCTCATGAGGAAAGAGAAGCCATTTTGACCACCTTGAAGAAGATTCTATTCAAAATTACCATTTTCTGAACTAACGCAAGTAGGGCTATTTATTGGCAAAGGGCATGCATCGCTTTCTCTCCAAGAGTTAGAAAAAGCAACATATGTGAGTTCCACAATTCCCTGTGCAGATAGAAAGTCATCGTCTGCATTGTCGTTGAAGGTGCCGCATAAACCTAGGGTAAAGAACAGAAGAGGTTATCAAAAGACAGCAGATATGGTCTTACGCAACCTGTTCTGATGGACAAATAAAATTGAGTTGATCTCATTAATAATCCACAATTCTTTAAAGTGTTACACAATTATGTTTTTGTTTTCTCAAAACAGGCAATTTTAACTTAGCTGCAGGCTGAGAAATTGGTAGCTTCAAGGCAATGCTATATTTTTATTCTCCAGTGAAGCCATTAGAGCATGCAATTGGGCAGAATGTAAAACTAGCTTTTATCCAATCAAGATCATTTCCCATTAGGAGTGCTAAGTTAAAATATCTCTAAGCTTGTGACGTTAATTTAGTTCACAATTTATATAATCATTGCCGACATGAAGAGATGGTGGGAATAATTCCAAGTCTTATTCAATACGGATCAAGGAGAAGTTTTACAAGAGCAATGTATTATTAATTTTGAAGCTGTTCTTTCCGTAGGCATGAAAGTTAAAATGTATTTAACTTAGACTTTCTATGGAAAATACCACAGATGAAAGAAAAAAAATATTTTCTTTTTCTGGGGTGTTCCAATAGACAACAACCATATTTATGACGTTGTCTGTGCACAAAGACAATGGGTTGTATTCTCCGATTGCCGACTCCGAAATCGCAATCGGCGATTGGCCGGAAAATCCGTTTTGACGCCAAATTGTGGCTTTATATTGCATGGCAGCTAGCCCCAGCGGAGCATCAGTTTGGGGGCGGCACTGACTTTTTGATCATAAGACTAGAAACATGCTCCGGACATAGCCTCAAAATCGGAGAATCCAGCACTGCGATCTAACCAAAAAAAAAAAGAATCCATTCTGAGCAGTGTTACAGGGGTTGGTCCTGCTACTTGTGGTGATGGGAATGACGCTAGTATCTAACTGCACTCTGGGGGGTTTTCGGGCCTCAACAGGGAAAGCTCCGCTGTGGCCACACTCAGTCATATTTCCTGCACTGAGGAGTGGAATGGTGCCCCGATCTCTCAACCCACCGACGCTGCCCTCGACCCACCCCCATACCCCAAGCCACCTGTTTGGGGGTCCTTGAGCCCCCCCCTACACCCCACTTCACATGGGCAGTGCACCCCTGGGCCTGATCAAATGGGTCAAATGCCACCCTGGCACCCACATGGCATTGTCAGGGTGCCCAGGTGGCACTGCCAGGGTGGCAGGCTGGCAGTGCCAAGGTGCCTGGGTGGCATCAGCAGTGCCTACTTGCCCTGATACCAACCACCCAGATGATCGCCTTAAGACCCCCTTCCCCCCCCCCCTCCCGTCGCAAGTGTTTCTCCGCCTGGTCCTTGTTTGTGGCTTCCAGTGCTAAATTCCGCCCAGCTGGGGCCTCCTCGGCGAGGTCGGTACATCCCAGGCACTAGTGCAATCTTGCGTTGGCAGACTTTATGAGCTTTTAAGCTCACTTAACTCTGCAAATCTCGCGAGACCTAGTCAGATTGCATGAGGCTTGACCATTGAGAATCCTGGAATAGTCCTCACCCGGGATCTACTGACCACATCCCCTTCCGATTCCGATAGGTCATGGCCGGTAAATCGCGCCCAATATCCGAAATCTTTGGGTCTCACCCGCTGGAGGATGGTAAATATGACAGAAAAGCCTAATACCCGTTGTCCTCAGGTGGAAATTTCCAGTCCTGGGGTGGGCAGAACTGGAAAATCCCACCCAATGAAACAAACTAATACATGTGGCAAATGAACAAAGTTGATGAACTCTGTAGCTGAAGGATAGCTTTGCTGCAATATTTCTTGAAACTATAAATGGCAAAAAAAAAGGACTGGGTACCATCAAAGGATTCAAAAGTTGCATTATTTATAAAAATAAATGCAAGTTTAACGGACTGATGGAGCAGTCGATTAAATAATTGTTATTTTCGCAGAAGCAAACTGCATTTTACCTTTTGTGCTTCCTTGGGCACTTTTGGGCAGTGAGATGTAAAGCTGCATGATAGGAGATATCTGTATTTGCATTTTCAGGCCAGACCCTGTTGATACTTGAAGAAATAGCGAAGACTGTTGAAATATTAGTAGATCACCTGTAAAAAGAAACAAAGGCAAGTTAACTTCATTTCAATCATTGTTTGTTTGATTGTTTGAAAGGTCGATAAATTGAAAGCTACTTTACCATTTACGACAGGAAGCCCCATTATATTTCCATTATAGTCCACAGTACCATCGTTATTGAATAGGTAGGTGTCCTAGAATGGAAAACATCCAAGTTATAACTTAAAGAAATGAAAATACAAGGTGAATGAATGAATAATATTGAAAAGTCGTACCTGAGACGTTGTGTATGTAACTCTCTGCAGACATGTCTGCTTGTACGCTGCTTGACATAGATGCATTTCAATTTTGACTGACCAGTCTTTGGTCTGTGAAAAATTTTAAATGGCAAAATTCAGAAGTTTTTTTGAAAGGGAAAGGGCATAAAACAAAAAAAAAAGAAAAGCAAAATAACAACAATTAAAATCAGTTAATCAAAAAAGAAAAGCCCACGTACCATAATAGCATAGTATGAGCAGTCACCAATCAGATTATAGTAATTGCCATCAAATGTTGTGATATGAGTTCCTTCTTCAATCATGCATATTTCAGGGCAGTTAAGATCGGAGCACTCCCACATTCCACTTTTGCAGATGCTGAGAGCATAAAGAAATCGGTTATACCAAAGTAATTCTGTTGAAAGGTTTTCACATTAATTTATTGACTTGCCACAGCTGAACTAGCAATCGTTACCATGACTGGCAGAAAGTGGTTCTCATTTGCCCAGAGTTGTAGACTGCTCCACCGTATTCACAAGGACATTCCACTTGGCGGATGCATCTGTCCTTGCCTCTGATATTGTCAAGGACAGTTCCTGAGGAAGAACAAAATAAATAGCTAAGTACATTTGCTCATAGCAAAACGAAAGCACGTGACCTTTATCTGAAGACATCCAACCGATTTGCCTTTCCCTTTGCCAGTGTTTCATTGAAGAACTCCTCAATGGAAGTAGGCCTCCTCAGGCGGACACGATGTGGAATCGACAATGAATCCGTAACAATGTTTTTAAAATACGACAATTCACATTTACAAAAATACTTCAATCAAAAAGAAAAATACTGTGGATGCTGGAGCCTGAAGTAGAGACAGAGAGAGCTGGAAATATTCAGCCGACCTGACATTAGTTTGGAGAGAGAAACAGTTGCATTGTGGGATGCTCTGTTTCCCACTGCGGCATGTTTCACAGTGGTAGAGGTGGCCTGCCGTTGGCCGATGGCAGGATCATCTGGTCCCGCCACTGTCAATGGGGTTTCCCATTGTTTTTACCCCTTCCCCTGCCACTGGGGAACCTGCAGCGGGGATTCGCTGTTGGTGGTACTGGAAGGTCCCGGCAGCAGGAATGGTCAGAAAACTCCGACCAGTATTTTGAGTCGAATATGGCTCTCCTTCAGGATGGTAGAGATTCGATGGGTTTTATGCCATTCAAAAGGGTGGTGGTGATGAAGACCAAAAGGGAACTGGGAAGTTGGAGCTGGGAAATTTCCCAGCCCGGAATGCCCGTCTTGGGGAAAGAAATGCCTGTAATAGCTCCCTGGGGGATGGGGTAGAAGTGCGAGTGCATATGATGGTGGTTGCTTGCCATGTTAGTTCACCACCTGTCACTCATGCTCACAACTTCTCTTTTTTCGATTTAAAAATAAATAAATTTAGAGTACCCAATTATTTTTTTTTTGCAATTAAGGGGCCAATTAGTGCGGCCAATCCACCTAACCTACACACCTTTGGGTTATGGGGGTGAAACCCACGCATGACAATGTGCAAACTCCACATGGACAGTGACCCAGGGCTGGGATTCGAAACCGGGTCCTCAGCTCCGTAGGCTGCAGTGTTAACCACTGTGCCACGTGCCGCTCTTCATGCTCACATTTCTGACCTCAGCCGGTTGCAGTGTTCTAGCAAAGCTCAACGTAAGCTCGAGGAACAGCATCTCCCATGTAGGCACCACACAACATTGAGTTCAGCAATTTCATGAACTCTGTTCTCCATTTTGATTCATTTTCCCCCCATGTGCCAACTTGTTTTACTTTCAGACAGAGCTGTTCATTATGATATGTAACATTTAAACAGAAAATGCTGGAAAAACACAGCAGGTCTGGCGGCATATGTGGAGAGAAACAAAGTTAACCATTTTGGATCAAAATGACCCTTCCACAGATGCTGCCATACCGGCTGAGCTTTTTCAGCATTATTTGTGCTTATTTCAGATTTCCAGCATCCACGGTATTTAGCTTTTACTTAATAACTGTCCATTATTCTGGCTATTGCGCACACTCTGGACAAATATGTCGTCTCTACAATCATTACCGATCCTTTTGCCTGTTGCTCCATGGGATCTTTATCATTTAATCTCTCTTCCCTTTACATGATCCAGAGATTTTCGCTTTATTCTTCCTCCTCTCCCGTCTTTCCGTAGTATATAACATATCACAATGCTACCTTCCATCGGTTCTGAAGGAGAGTCATATCGGCTAACTCCGTTTCTCTCCCCGGAAATGCTGACACACCTGTTGAATATTTCGAGCCCTTTCTGTTTTTCTTCCAAAAATACTGACCTGGATTCTCCACCATAGGGATTCCCCGTTGCGCCGGCAGCGCGCCCACGGGTTTCCCAGGCGGTGTGGGGTGGCCACAATGGGAAATCCCATTGGCAGGTGGCGGGAATGGAGAATCCCGTTGGCGGTGAGGGTCCGCCGCTGAGGAACACGTGGCTGGCGGACTGGAGAATGCAGACCACATTTTTCCATTTCCACAGAATGTAATCTAGCTTCAACAATACTGCACATAATTTGGCTCCTGATTACATTGAGCTCTGAAGTTACACTAGAAGGCCTTGTTCCTAAACTGGAAACACATTGGGTGAGATCTTCCGGCTGTTCACGCTGACAGGACTTTCTGGTCCCAGCAATAGCGCACCCCCACCCCGGGCTTCCTGGCGGCGTGGGGTGAATTCAAAGGGAAATCCCATTGACAGCAGTGAGATAAGAAGATCCCACCGCAGACCAAGACCTCTGAGAAACCCGCCGCGCTCGGGGAGGCCAGAGAATCTCACCCATTGTTTCGTCTCTGAAACAACACAAATTGCCTTAAAATTGTCTGCTGTAAACTTGATCCCGTCCTTTCAAAGTTTCTGTTAAAGGAAGTCTCTTTGCTGCACCTGATCAGAAAAACTCCATGTTAAACCATGAATGTGTGTTTGCTTAAACAAAAAAGAGAAAAGAGATTCAGTCTTTTTCCTATTTGTTGAACCTACTCTTTCATTCCAAGCCAAACAGTTAAGAAGGATTTTCAGTTTCCAGAAATGCATGGTATAACCATTGAATAATATTAAGTAAATATATTCCGAGCAAAAGTTGAACTGTCAATAATGATCAAGCATTACTACCTTCTGGACAACTGCAAGTATTCACACATTGGTCGCACTGTTGCTGAGGATTTGAGTCAGTACAGGTTGGCATACAGATAGGACCGCATTCCATGAATATCTGATTCGCAGGACAAATGGGTGATCCTGAAAAGGAAAAGTTGTTGATTTTATCATTTGACCTACACATTGCAGTTGAACAGCTAACAGAAACTGCAAAAAATCTTGCTTGTCGGTTTATTCGGGCAATATGGTTTAAACAATTGCGGTACTTCTATGAATTTTAAAAATAATTTGGTTCAAGTTCTAACTGTCCCTGCATGGATAACCTACCACAGCCTGTAGATTGCCTCCATGTCTTCCACAATGAAGATTCGGAATGCACGCATTGATGTGACATTGCTGCAAAAGTGACACAACTACTTTGATTGGCTTCTCTTTTAGCGCAAACATCCTTCCGGCACATCTCCAAGTATTTATCTTTAATGGCTGTGCTGGTGCACGACTGGAAAATGTTTGATAATACTGAGCAGACCTGAATATAAAAAATAGAACAAGAGTCAGAAATGAGTGGAATCCCAAATCAGTATTTGGGGGCCGCAGCAAATGAAATGAGACCAGACGTTACTGATTTTGCTAAAACCCATCTTTTACTGAAGGAATAGATTGGAGCAACAAATTAGCAATGTTTTTCTGTTGGAAAGACAATTGATTAGCAATGAGACATCATAGAATTTGAGTACTGCTAAAAGCTGCATATTTACACAAATGATCCTCAGCATGTGTTAAGTATTTGCGTCAGTTGATTGGAGTTTGGTATTGATGGATAGGAGTGCAGTGAAGCAACTAAGTGCTTTCTGCTGTAAATAAGAAGAAACAAATCCACTTAGTTCCTTTTGGTGTGATAAGGAGGTGTCAATCATAGCAAGTGTGTTTACAAACATTGTGGTTAGCAACAAAGCAGGGAAATAGAGATGTAGTCAAGCATGAAGGGAAAGATAGATAAACAATCCTCCAAGCACCTGCCACTGGAGTAATAAAGCTGTGAATCTCTGGCTAGTGAAATGTATTGCTGTGTGAAATTGAATGGGAATTTTGCATTTCAAAGTCTGTCATGGGGATTTAGAGCCCTTTCAAGTGTACTTGGCATTCAAGGAAGTCTGTGACACTTGTAACAGCTGCTGTTTTAAACACTTTTACCTGAGGCAGGAGCTGTTAGGAAAGGGTAAGTGAAAATACAATGATTTTTAACTCTACTGCCTGGACTGCTATTCAGCTTTCAGGCAGGGGTCTCTACAGGGGGTCTCTGATGGGGCTGACTAATGGGGGGTTCTAGAGGAGTGTCTCATGGGGTTCTGATGGGACACCTGATGGGGTGTCTGATAGGGGGTTCTGCTGGGGTCTTTGATGAGGGTCTTTGATGAGATGACTGATAGAGGGTCTAATGGGATGACTGACAAGGGGGGAGTCGGGTTGCCCTCATGCATGCATGCTATGGGGTCAGGCTCATTGTTCCCATGGTGGCGTGGAGAATACCCCCCCCCCTTGTTAGCAGGGGGGACAGATTAGCATTATGGAGGAGGGGGAGGCCCACCACCAGACCTCGGGATCAGGCCATCCACTCAAAATAGTGGCCAGATACCTGGAATTCGGTGAACTCTCCCCAATTCATCTATTTTCATGGTTAAGGAGAGAGACTTGTGGCTGGGAGCCACTCTCAGTGCCAGCAGAGATCAATCCCGATTCTCCACTGGTGGGAGCACATAGGGCGGTATTCTCTGACCCTGGGCCAGGTCAGAGAATAGCCAGGCCGGGCGTGATACATGCGACGGTGCCCCGACGCCGGTCCGCCAATCGGTGCCATTGGCACTGGCGCGGTCAGCGCGCTGCCGGTCGGTTGCCCCCCACCGGCGATTCTCCATGCAGGATAGGCCGAGTGGCCACCGAGTCCCACTGGCACCGTTCACACATGGTCTTACCCGGCGGGACCTTGGCGTTCATCCTGCAGGGAGCGGCCTGGTGGGGGGTAGGGGGGCTCCGACCCTGGGGGGGGCCTCCACCGTGGCTTGGCCTGCGATCGGACCTACCGATCGGCGGGCTGGCTTCTCCTGGTGGGGGCCTCTTTTAATCCGCATTGGGCCCCTGTAGCGCTACGCATGTTGCGTCGGCACCGGCGCGGAGAAGGAACCTAGCGCGCATGCGCGGGTTTGCGCCGGTCGCAGCGTGCACGTACGAATCCGCGCCGGCTGCAGCGTGCATGTGAGAATCCGCGCCGGTTGCAGCGCTCATGTGAGAATCCGCGCCGGTTGCAGCCCGCATGTGCGAATCCGTGCCGGTTGCAGCCCGCATGTGCGAATCCGCGCCGGTTGCAGCGCGCATGCGCAGACCCGCGGTGCCCGTTTGCCGCCTGTATCGGGAGCTGGAGCTGCGTGAGTCATTCCAGTGCCGTGCTGGCCCCTGTGGGGCTCAGGATCGCAGCTCCTGAGGGCCTGTTGATGGCATCGTAAAACGCGACAGCGTTTACGACAGCGTCAACACTTAGCCTCAGGCTCACAGAATCCCGCCCATAGTTTCCAGAACAGAGAATTCAGGCCAACATTGTCGTTCCTGAAAACAAAAGTTGATATTTTATAAGTGAACAGAAATTAATACAGGCGGTATTGGTGACCCTGCTGCTGGTTTTCCGATCCCCTTGGGGGAACAGGGGCCGGGATTATCCCTTCCGGGGACTATGTCCCCACGCCAGGGGATAAACCAACGCCAATGACTCTGGTGTCAACGGGCCCCCAAGGTGAGGAATTCTCACCTGTCTCGGGGGTTGGGTGGATGCCGGAGGGGTTGGCGCCGCTCCAGCTGGCGCCAAAGGGACTGCGTGAGTTTGCATATGCGCAGAATGACTGTTGTGATCTCGCGCATGCGCAGAACCACCTGCGTGATTCTACGCATGCGCAGACCGGCCATCGTATTTTGGCGCATGCGCAGGGGATTCTCTTCTCCGTGCCAGCCATGGCGGAGCACTACAGGGCCGGCACGGAAGGAAGAAGAGACCCCACTGAACTGGCCCGCCCGCAGCTTGGTGGGCCCCAATCACGGGCCAGGCCACCGTGGGGGCTGCCCCTGGGGTCAGATCCCCGCGCCCCCCCCCCCCCCCCCCGAGGAACGCCCCCGCCGACTTACCTGCCAGGTCCCGCCGTGTGGGACCATGCGTAACACACGCCGGTGGCCAAAAACGGATGGTCGCTCAGCCCATTGGGGCCCGTAGAATGGCCGGGGGGTCCACTGCCAACGATCCTGTGGCGAATGTATTATGCCAATAATCCACCATTGTATTTGTATCTGTGCTTTTGCCCTTGTGTTTGTGTCGGTGCTATGCTGTTGCCCTTGTGGGCTCCTCCTATGGGCCATTATATGGCATTATCCATAAGGGAACATGTTGGGGCCTGTATGGGCTCCGCCCATGGCTCCTCTCCTTGAAGGGAGTTATAAAGAGCAGTCGACCTGTAGGTGGTTCTCAGTATTGGATCAGTCGCAGGCAGGCACTGTTCTAAGTTGATTAAAGCCACAGTTTACTTCTACGCCCGTCTCGAGTGAATTGATGGTCGTATCAATTTAATCAACTTAAACGCAACTATGGAATCGGCCCTCAAACCTGACCGACTGGAACTCGGTTCGGAAAGGCCGCAAAAGAAATTTTTTCGCACTGGCTCTGTTGCTTCAAGGCCTATCTCGCAACCTCCTCCACACCTTCCGTCACCGACGAACAGAAGCTGAGCCTCCTCCATGCACGGGTGAGCCATCGAATCTCTGTTCAACTCGACGAGGCCTCCTCCTATGCAGACGCCCTCGCGATGCTCGAATGCCTCTTTGTATGGCCCGTGAACGAGGTCTACGCGCGACACATCCTCACCACTCGCCGCCAGCGCCCCGGGGAATCGCTAGAAGACTACCTATGCGACCTCAAAGCCCTCGCACGCAGCTGCAACTACCAGGCCGTTTCGGCCACTCAACATATGGAACTCGCCGTCTGAGACGTCTAAGTGGCGGGAGTCTGGTCCAACTACGTGAGACAGAGCCTACTCGAAAATGGGGCCCAGGACCTGGATCAGACAATAAAGTTAGCCTCCTCTCTGGAAGTAGTGTTCCAGTGCCTTAACGCGTTCCCGGCTGACGACGCGACCCCCTTGTGGACCCCCGACCAAAGACGACCCCAGGCCTGTGCCGCGCGGCCGCCCGCCCACCATGGGGGGGCTACCCTGCTATTTCTGCGGCCAGTCCCAACACCCCTGGCAGCACTGGCCGGCCCATAACGCGAACTGCAGCAGCTGCGGGAGAAAAGGACATTTCGCCAAAGTTTGCCTGGCCAGGTCCAAGAACTCTAAATCACAGTCCCGATACTCAGACTCACAGGCCCGCAGACCCTGCAGTGTGGCAGCGTGTCTGCCGACTCCGCCCCCTGTCGACGCGTCATCAACCCCGTGCTATCCATGGGGGCAGCCATCTTCCAGCCCTCAGAGCACTTCCGACCCATGGGTGCCGCCATCTTGGCCATCCTCCCCCACACGGCCGGAACGTGCAATCCATGGGGGCCGCCATCTTGGACGCCATCTTCCTCACCACCTGCCACGCTCGACCAACGGGGGCCGCCATCTTGGACACCATCTGCTACGCCGCTCGACGCGTACGATCAACAAGGGCAGCCATCACGGAACCGCCCCAGCACCTCCGACCATGCCAGCTACCGGCAACTCAGCGCAGTCACCCTGGACCAGTCGCGACCCAAGCACCTCCGGAGCTCCATGATGACCGTCTGGGTAAATGGGCACAAGACGCCTTGCCTTTTCGACTCCGGGAGCACAGAGAGCTTCATTCACCCGGACATGGTAAGACGCTGCTCGCTCCCAATTTTCCCGGCGCACCAAACCATCTCCCTCGCCTCTGGGTCGCACTTAGTGCAAATCCGAGGGTGCACTACCGCAACCCGAGCAATACAGGGTGCCGAGTACGCCAATTTTAAATTATATGTGCTCCCAGACCTCTGCGCTCCTCTCCTATTGGGACTAGATATCCAATGCAACCTCAGGAGCCTAACCCTGAAGTTCGGGTGGCCCCTACCCTCACTCACCAAATGCAGCCTCGCTGACCCTAAAAGTCGACCCTCCCCCACTCTTCGCAAACCTCACCGCCGACTGCAAACCAGTCGCCACCAGAAACAGGTGGTATAGCATACAGGACAGGACTTATATCAGGTCCGAGGTCCAGTGACTCTTGCGGGAGGGAGTTATCGAGGCCAGCAATAGCCCCTGGAGAGCTCAGGTGGTGGTCGTCAAGACCGGGGAAAACAACCGGATGGTTGTAGATTACAGCCAAACCATAAACCGGTACACGCAACTCGATGCGTACCCCCTTCCCCAGATTGCAGACATGGTAAACCATATCGCACACTACCGGGTGTTCTCCACGGTGGATCTGAAGTCTACATACCACCAGCTCCCAATCCGCCCGGGGGACTACCACCTAACGGCGTTTGAGGCAGACGGCCGCCTTTTCCACTTCCTCTGGGTGCCCTTTGGCTTCACGAACGGGGTTTTGGTATTCCAAAGAACAATGGACCGAATGGTGGACCGGTACGGGCTGGGGGCCACATTTCCGTACTTGGACAATGTCACCATCTGCGGCCATGATCAGCAGGATCACGACGCCAACCTCCACAGATTTCTTCAAACCGCCCAAACCCTAAACCGCACGTACAACAAGGAGAAATGCGTTTTCCGCACAACCAGACTGCATGACCTTATGCGCCCCCTCCTGCAACTCCCCCTCCCCCACTGCCCCAAGGCCCTGAAGAGGTGCCTCGGGTTCTTTTCATATTATGCCTAGTGGGACCCCAACTATGCGGACAAAGCCCGCCCACTAATCAAGGCCACCATCTTCCCACTGGCGACTGAGGCCCGCCAGGCCTTCAGCTGCATCAAGGCGGACATCGCCAAAGCTGCGATGCGCGCGGTCGACGAGTCCGTTCCTTTCAAGGTGGAGAGCGACGCATCAGAGGTCGCTCTCGCTGCTACCCTCAATCAAGCAGGCAGACCAGTAACGTTTTTTTCGCGCACCCTCACCACCTCCGAAATTCGGCGCTCCTCAATCAAAAAAGAGGCCCAAGCTATCGTGGAAGCCGTACGGCACTGGAGACACTACCTCGCTGGTAGGAGGTTTACCCTCGTTACCGACCAACGATCGGTAGCCTTCGTGTTCAATAATATGCAGCGGGGCTAAATCAAGAACGATAAGATCTTGAGGAGGAGGATCGAACTCTCCACCTATAACTACGATATAGTATATCGTCCTGGGAAGCTCAACGAGCCCCCAGATGCCCTGTCCCACGGCACATGCGCCAGCGCGCAAGATGACCGACTATGGGCTATCCACGATGACCTCTGCCACCCGGGGGTCACCCGGCTAATCCACTATATCAATGCCCGCAACCTGCCCTACTCCGAGGAGGTCAGAGCTATGACCAGGGACTGCAAGATCTGTGCGGAGTGTAAACCGCACTTCTATCGACCAGATAAGGCCCACCTGGTAAAGGCATCCCGGCCCTATGAACACCTCAGTAGCGATTTCAAAGGGCCCCTCCCCTCCAATAACGGCAATACATATTTCCTCAACATTATTGATGAGTTCTCCCGCTTCCCCTTTGCAATACCTTGCCCCGACATGACCACGTCCACCGTCATTAAAGCACTACATAGTGTTTCCACCCTGTTTGGTTTCCCCAATTATGTCCACAGTGACCGGGGCTCATCGTTCATGAGCGACGAACTGCGTCAGTACTTGCTCAGTAAGGGCATCGCCTCGAGCAGGACTACCAGTTATAACCCCAGGGGAAATGAGCAGGTGGAGAGGGGGAACGCGACGGTCTGAATGACCGTACTACTGACCCTGCGGTCCAGGAATCTCCCAGTTTCTCACTGGCAGGAGGTCCTCCCCTCTATTAGGTCCCTACTTTGCATGGCCACAAACGAGACCCCTCATGACCGCCTATTTGTTTTCCCGAGGAGATCCGCCTCAGGGGCCTCGCTTCCGTCCTGGCTGAAGACACCGGGGCCAGTCCTACTCAGAAAACACGTCAGGAGCCATAAGTCCGATCCTCCGGTAGAGAGGGTCCAGCTCCTACACTCCAACCCCAGTACGCCTCTATTGAACACCCCGATGGCCGACAGGATACCATCTCCCTCCGGGACCTGGCGCCCGCCGGTTCCACCACCACCCCCCTACCATACCCCACCCAACCTACCATGACCAGCACCCCGCCCCTATATGGCCCTCGCGCTCCCTCCCGCCCGCCATCCCCCCTTCACCGATCCACAGGAATGAAGCTCCAGAAGAGACACTCCCAGAGTCCACGCCTGTACCCGCACCGGCGCCCTCACTACCAATGCCAGCACGGACCAGCTCGACACCCGGGCCAGCAACAACGCCAGAGCTTCGGCGATCACAGCGCACAATCCGTGTGCTGGACCGGCTGAACTTATGAACCCGTCACCCCCGCCGGACTTCGATTTTTTAACAGGGGGTGAATGTGGTGAATGTATTATGCCAATAATCCACCATTGTATTTGTATCTGTGTTGTTGCTACTTGTATTTGTATTGGTGCTTTGTTTTTGCCCTTGTGGGCTCCTCCTATGGGCCATTGTATGGCATTATCCATAAGGGAACATGTTGGGGCCTGTATGGGCTTCGCCCATGGCTCCTCTCCTTGAAGGGAGGTATAAAGAGCAGCCGACCTGTAGGTGGTTCTCAGTATTGGATCAGTCGCAGGCAGGCACTATTCAAAGTTGATTAAAGCCACAGTTTACTTCTACTCCCGTCTCGAGTGAATTGATGGTCACATCAGACCCCCCGACAGGCGTGGCGTGAGTCCGCCCCTGCCCGAAAAATGCCACTGGAGAATATGGCAGCCGGCGTCGAGGCGGCGGGGCGGGACTCACCCCCCCCCCGGGGATTCTCCAACCCAGCGGGGGGTCGGAGAATCCCACCCAGGGTGTCCCGTCTCGCATCGACAGGAATGAAAAGCCTGGCTAGGTCGGCATCCCCGAAGCTTGGAGCAGGTCTGCACATTGCCATGCTTGTGTTTTGACTGGGAATGAGTGGTGATGGAGCGTGTTAGAAGTGATACATTCAGGCACGAGTGGCGAATCAAATAGTGAGACAGCCAGTAATGACAAGAAGCTCACGGAGGCTCATTCCTGGCATTAGATACGGGCCGCAATCTCGCCAACGCGGCCGCAAGAAGCAAACTGCCAACAGTGTCCAAAATGACACTTATACATGTTTCAATTAAATCTGAAGCATCTATGTATCTGAAGTAGCTTGGTAAGCTAACCAAGGTTTAACCTGAGTCTCATTCTCAGTCCATTCACATTTGTATATTATTTTAAACATGCATTATGGCATTCCTGAAGCACTCTCTGGCACTGTACAACTTACATTTGCTGCCGAACAATTTATTTCTTCAGGGAATTTGGTGGCGCAGGAAGCAAGCCAAGAATCCACCTTGTATTGTCGGGTATACATCAAATCTACAAAGTCCAAATAGAATGTGAATTAATTCATTTTCAATTCAATAACTTCATTTTTTTTTAGGAACCTTGAAATATGATAGTGCTGGACAGGATCTTAAATATGACTATGATTTATTTTATAGTGTTAAATAATTTTATAGTGTTACATTTAGTTATTTTTTTTACCATAGGTTGTTGAGACACTTGCATCAAAAGTTCCACAAAGGCCACATAGTTTCTTTCGGTATTGAGCATCAACTGTTATCTGAAGATGGGAGAGAGACATTTAAACATAAAAATAACAGGTAGAAACCTTCATAAGGTTTGACAAATCTATATCCATTATGTCAAACGGGTATACTATTAGAAAATGTAAGGCTTTCTATCAAAGAGGTGAATCATAACTCAATAGAAACGTGTCTCTCATTATTGTGTGTCAGTGACATTTAATATAGAGAAGAATTTCAGTCAACTTGAAAAGCTTCTAAATCATTCCATTGACTACAATGAATGATATATTTTTCAGCTTTCTTACCTGGAGTGCATCTTGATAGTTCCAAATCAGAATTATAGTATGCTTCCTGTTTGAAAAGCGCACATCTACACCATGTTTCTGAATAATAATCACCTTGTCATCATAGGGCAATGAAACTCTATTAAAACAATAATTAATGAAAATATATTGAAACTCCAAATAATGACATGCACACAGCTTTGACCATGTTAATAGTTTATACAATAATATTGTATTTAACAACGTTCAGATCTATGAAATCTCTCCATTTATACAAAGGAAGTAAAAATATCAAATTGTGAATGTTCCTCATTGAATAATTTCCTCATTGAATAGTTAAAATCATCAAAGAAATTCCAATGCTGGGCCGCTGTAAGTGAATTTGGGGCTGACACCAAAAGAACTGGTCAAAAAATAAATGGAGGCACATGACTTCCTGGCGCTGTTGAAAACTTGGGGGAGTTGGGAGTGGGTGTGCTGGAATGTGGGAGGAGTATCAAGTTCTGCCAGGGTTGCCCCTGTTAGGTGCCTGACAGAGATTAGACATTCCTCTAAAGGTGGCTGGTGCAATCACAAATGAAGTTAGTCAATAAAGTTAACTTACACAGTGCCTTTAACCTGAATTGTTCCATTTGCTACAACGATCATCACACCTTCGATTTTCATGAAAATGTGTTGCAAATTGCCATTTGAGCCTCGGAGAATTTCCACATTAAAATCTTCTGTGTCACCTTTGCATTGGCGACTCAGAATGTATTTGCAGGTTGAAGTAAAATAGTAAAATTCATCAGTATATGTCCTGATTGCTCCATGTCCCCATGTGCTACAAGTGCCTAAAGAAATGTAAAGAAAGCAGTCCCTTCCATTATAAGAAAATAATTATTTTGACAGGTCTGTGTTGTCTTACAATTAAAGAGGTGAAGTAATTGAATATATCTTGGAATGAAACAAAGATATACTTACGAGATCCTTCATCTGATGGTGTTGAAGTAGCCCTTGCAAACCTAAAGTTTTGCGTGACAGCAGACCCATCCAATTCTAGGAGAAAATATGTTTAAGTTGGACTTAGTTTGTACATAGGAAGTTGAAAGCTTTTTGCTATCGAAAGAATGTTCCTTAAACCACAGTACTCACCTGACTTATCGCACTTTCTCTAAATAAATAGATTTATTAGAATCTTATATTTTAACCATAAGCTGAACCATGAGGGTAAGGGTTCACAAGGTGGAATTTCTCCACAGAGCATACTTTTTCACATTTGATTTAATTTAATACAGTTGTCAATGGTACACTAATTGATTTTAAACCTTGGTCAAAATGAAAGGTTTGGGGCAGCACGGTGGCGCAGTGGGTTAGCCCTGCAGGCTCACGGCGCCGAGGTCCCAGGTTCGATCCCGGCTCTGGGTCACTGTCCGTGTGGAGTTTGCACATTCTCCCCGTGTTTGCGTGGGTTTCGCCCCCACCACCCAAAGATGTGCAGGCTAGGTGGATTGGCCATGCTAAATTGCCCCATAATTGGAAAAAATGAATTGGGTACTATAAAAAAAAAAATTTCAATGAAATGTTTGCCCTGAAGCTGATAGGAAATGGGTCAGCTATCCAGAATCTACAGTCAGCGATGAAGCAACTGAGGGGCCTCCTCCTATCTGACCATGAACGAAGCTGCCCACAAATATCCAGCAGGACTTTTCCTCTTTCAGACAGTAGTTTAAGTCTGGCGTCAGGTCAAAAGGATGCCCTGTGAGGCAGCAGGTAAGCAGTCAGTCACACTGACGTTTTCACATACAGAGCAGACCAAGGAGTTAAAAGCACTTAAAAATCTTTCATTTTTAATTTAATTTCTCAAGTCGAAAATGTTGAATTGGATGAGGATGGAAGTTAAACGAAAGATGAACATGCAAGAAATAAGATCCTTAAAAATGTGAACTCTTTTTATCACTATTGCGAAATTCGACATTCCATAAATATTAGTTTCCCAGAGCCAGTGAATGTGTTTGGTAATAATTATGAAGTTAGTACTGTCAAAAACCCAGATACATCTCATTGCAAAATGGTAGGACTTCTTTTGTAGGGATACAAGTGCAAGCTCTCATCTATTCTATTGATTCCCATTGATTGCAGTCACAAGGTGCCTCAGCAAGACACCCTCTTGAGGAGGGTATAATCACTGACAATAACTTTTGGATTACCCCATCATTCTGCGTATTATGCCAACTCCTGAAGCTGCTGTCAAACAGCCAATGTTGAGTTTCCTCAAGATCATCGCCACAAAATCAGGGCATTGATCTCTCTCAGCTAAACATTTCCTTGCTCCGTGTGAAGTATACCTTTTGTATTGGTTGTTTGTACCGTATTGTTGACCTGGGCGACATCATCTGAAAGCACAGTCTTAGCTTTCCCATGTATGCTGACAATATCCAACTCTACCCCACAAGCTGCTCTCGCAACTCCTCCACTGCCAAATTACCAGACTGCTTATCTGACATCCAATATCGGCTGGACAGATATTTTTCCTCCAACTAAATGTTTGGAAAATAAAGTAATTATTATCTGTCCCCGCTGCAAACTCCATTGCATAGTTACCAACTGAATCCCTCTCCCTGGAAAATGTGAGACTGAACCAGACTGCGCTCAACCTTGGCTTTATACCTGTCCCTAAAATTTGCTTCCAATCACCTAATTGCGCAATCACTAAGATAGCCAATTTCCATCTCCCTAACTTTGTCCAACTTAGCCCCTGTCTCAACTCATGTGATGCTAAGTTTCTCACTGCTACCTATGTTACCTTCAGGCCTGACTGCTTTAATGTGCTCTCGGCTGATCTCTTACATTCTAATCCCTGTAAACAAAGGGAGAGACTAATCTTGAGGACAGATTTCCTGTCACATTCAGCCCGTGTTCAAAGAAAGCCATGTACACCGGAATTGTACTTTGTTTGGAAGCTGCTGAGCCGACCTGTACTTCTGGATTCAGACTCATTGCATTACTCTTTGATGTGCTGTATGTCTGTCTTGCTTATGTCTTAATGAAATTGGAGTTCTGGTACAGAATTTAAGCTACTAAACAGCATCAAGGCTATAGTTTTGGGAGCATATTTGCATTGGAATTTTTTTTATGTCTCCAGGTCTACTTCCTTGGCAGCACGGTAGCACAGTGGTTCGCACAGTTGCTTCACAGCTCCAGGTGCGATTCCCGGCTTGGGCCACAGTCTGTGCGGAGTCTGCACGTTCTCCCCGTGTTTGCGTGGGTTTCCTCCGGGTGCTCCGTTTCCTCCCACAGTCCAAAGATGTGCAGGTTAGGTGGATTGGATATGCTAAATTGTCCTTAGTGTCCAAAAAAGGTGAGGCGGGGATAGGGTGGAGGTATGGGTTTAGGTAGGGTGCTCTTTCCGAGGGCCGGTGCAGACTCGATGGGCCGAATGGCCTCCTTCTGCACTGTACATTCTATGATTCCCAGTGCCTTGATGCACTTGTTTGATAGTCAGCATATTGGCCATTGATAGTGTGTGTGTTTTTCCCTCTCATTCACTTTGAACATGGAACGAGGGCAGTGATTATCCCTGTATAGTGTGGCAGTTACATCTCCCCAGAGTGCTGAAAAAAATCACTCGTCCTGGTTTCAATGATTGAGCTAAGAGGGTTGGGCAGAGCAAGGTGGTGTGGGTTGGCAGAAAAACATGGTGAGGCTTGGCAGAAAAACATGGGGGGCGATTCTCCAATATGGAGCCCAAGTGTTCGTGCCATCGTGAACGCCGTTGCATTTCACGACGTCGCGAACCGGCCCCGGATACAACCGATTCTGGCCCCCACAGGGGGCCAGCAAGGCACTGGTGTGGTTCACACCGCTCCAGCCTCCTTTCACGGCACCAAATGGGCGCCGCGCCAACCCGTGCATGTGCTGTTGGGCCACGCCAGCCTTCGGACGGCAGGGGACTTCTTAAGCGCGCCGGCCCCAACTCAACATGGCTTCGGTGTTCAGGGGCCGGCCGCACCAGAAAGTAGGCTCTGGGGGGGGGGGGGGTGGGGGGGGGGGGGGGGGGGGAAGAGGCCAGCCCGCCGATCGGTGGACCCCGATCACGGGCCAGACCCCATCAGAGGCTTCCCCCTGGTGAAGGAGCCCCCCTGACCCCCCCCCCCCCCCCCACAGGCCGATCGTTCGCGCAGAGTTCCCACTGGCAGCGACCAGGGGTGAACGGCGCTGACGGGACTCTGTCGTACCGCTCGGCTCATTCGGGCCGGAGAATCGGTGGCCCCGCCAATTCCAGCGGCCCGCGGCCAGCGCCGGGCCAAACGCGGCGGTGCAAATGGCGGCGATTCTCCGCACCTTGGAGAATCGTGCGCCGGCGTCGGGACGCCGTGGCGCGGTTGCGGCGATTCTCCGGCCCAGCGTGGGGCTCGGAGAATCGCCCCCATGGTATGGGTTGGCAAAATAAAATTGGCAGCACCATTCAGAGCATACGGCTGCAGTGTAGGAAAAAGAATGAACAATCTCATGGGAAGAGCTCATGTGGGCGAAAGAGCGATTTCACCACTGCGAACCAACAAGCAAGATGTCAAATCCTTCAGTTTGTCATTTTCTCTTCCAGACCCCATAGACACCCAGTGGACGTTATTAGCCTTGTGGATGTCGTGTTCTATTTCAGCATTCTAAATGTTAACTTACCATATTTGTTCATTGAGTAATCCCGTTTGATTCGTTGATGGGCAAAGACATCGTCTGTGTTGAACAAAGATAAGTTTTACTCAAATGATTGAACATGTTCAAAATTCTTACATTTAGAACAGAGAGAGATATTTTTATATTTTATACAGTGTTATAGAGGATTTAATATACCAAGTACCAATCGATATAGAATGAATGAAGATAAAATAATGAAGGGCAAGCAGCAAAAATCACTAAAACATACCAATTGAGAAATTCTACCAAAGAGTGCTGGTCTTTTCAGTCGTAGTATCACAGAGGTCTACAAGCATAGAAAAGGCCCTTTGGCCCACTGCGTCTGCACCAGTCAAACACAACCCTCTCTTTATAACTAAAACTCTCCAGCCCAGGCAACATTCTGGTTAAACTCCTCTGCACCTTTTCCAGAGCTATCGCATCCTCTCATAATGTGGATTCCAGAACTGCACACAATCCTCCAGGTGTTGCCTAACCAACATTTTGTACAGTTCCAGCATAACCTCCCAGCTCTTAAACTCTTTGCCTTGGCTAATAAAGGCAAGTATATTATATACCAGTTAGATGTTCCAGTATAATTACTGACTAGGAGTGCCTGCTAAATTGGTGGCAGTTCATTGCAACAATCACAGGTAATACCCTGAGAATAATCAGTTTTAACTTATCAGCTATTATTATGAAGTGTGAAACTTATAGAGACAGCCTAGAATAGCTGATGAAATATAAAATGAGTTCTTAACCAAGATGTACTTGCTGATTAACAGTGGTTAACAAAAAGCAATTCTCACAAATAATCCTCTGTTTGGAATACATTATCGTGACTGGCCTGATACTAACTGGAAAATTAATTGCATTAAAATGGGCAGGTTGCAAATATGTGTTAGCTAAGTTAGCCAGAGTCTGGTACAGAATGATGGCAACAGCAAAAGTTCAGTACTGACTGTGGTGGGGCAAGGAGGCCACCATGCCCCTTGCTTGATGTACAGTAGTACCCCTCAAGTTATGTAGCCAATTGTCCCTCTCCAATAGAGAGATATCAATGGTCCTATGGCTAATTATCAATAAATGGTAGCAGGTACACTTCAGTCCTACATTGAAGATTGCAGTAATATTTCAGAATTGTTCAGGACATTTTTAAATCAGCATTTTCTATTCCAAGAATATTTTACATTAATGTACATTAAATACACAAAGCCAAACATATCAGCACCGGTAATAAATCTGGCAAATCACGGTGGGCAGAATGTTACCAGCCCCCATGAGGTGGGACAAATGGGGGAGGAGCGATAAAATTCTGTGTGAACTGTGGTGGGTGGATCTCCAACCAAGTCCTGCTGTCAAAGAATTTTGCTGAATTGAATATATAAGGAGTATCTCACCAGGGGCATTGGGAAAAGATTGAACCACATTGCCAGGGAGGCCACCAGTTAAATGGGATTGGCAGCCTGTGTAGTTGGAGGTTGAAAAAGGATTTTTATATCAAAATGGGAGCCATGGACAGGAATGGCAGATCCAGTGGCCCCAACAATATCCCTGGAGGTATTGGGGGCGATTCTCCGATATGGAGGCCAAGTGTTTGCGCCATCGTGAACGCCGTCGCGTTTCACGACGGCGCAAACAGGGCCTGGGCACAACCTATTCTGGCCCCCATAGGGTTCACGCTGCTCCAGCGTCCTTACGCGGTGCCAAGTGGGCGCTGCGCCAACCCGCGCATGCGCAGTTGGGGCAGCCCAATCCTGCGCATGCGCAGTTGGGCCGCACCATCCTGCACATGCGCGGGGAACGTCTTACGCACGCCGGCCCCTCACCAACATGGGGCCGGTGTTCTGGGGCCGCGCGCGGAAGGAGGTAGGCCCAGGGGGGAGAGGCCGTCCCGCCGATAGGTGGGACGCGATCATGGGCCATACCCCATCGGAGGCCACTCCGGTGAAGGAGCCCCCCTCCCTCCCCCACAGGCCGCCCCCCCCCCCCCCCAGCGTTCCCGCAGAGTTCCCACCGGCAGCGACCAGGGGTGGACGGCACCGGCAGGAGCCTGTCGTATCGTAGTGGCCGTTCGGCAAATCCGGGCCGGAGAATCACCGCTCGCCGGTCCTCCGAGCGGCCCAGTGCGAATCGCGCGCCGCTGGTTTCCGGGGGGGTGGGAGAATCGCCTGCGGGGGTCAGGGCGGCGTGGCGCGATTCGTGTGGTGCCCTGGCGATTCTCACACCCGGCGTGGAGGGGGGAGAATAACGCCCTACGTCTCTCCAGCACTCCACTCCCCAATTACCTTAATTATTTTCTGAACCCACCAGCTGAATATTGCGGAATCGCTGTCTGCCTCCCTGAACTATGATCACCATTCCTGGTGGAGCTGCTGTGCTCCTGGATCTCTGATTGGGCAGGACCACCCGGGGGTGAGCTGGGGGGGGGGGGGGGGGGGGGGTAGCTAGGCTAACAGCAGCCACAACATTTGCTGCCATATTTAAAATCTGGATGAATCAGTGATCACATTGTGCCCTTGACCCTCTGTTAGTCCCAGGTACTCCTAAGAAGCTGATGATACTCCTAGCAGAATGAATTCCAAAAGAAAATCAAACAACTCCGAAAGATCCCTCTTCTGGAATCCCAGTCTCCCCAGACTCAACATTGAGCAGTCCTCTGGCTTTATGACAATATGGCCTGCTCTCTGAATCTTTCAACTTAATGTTCAGAAAATATCAGCCATCAAGGAAACAAAATTGGATATCTTGCTACACAACACTCTATTGACATAGTTTGCTTACAAACGACCTGTATTGGAACTGAAGAAGCAGGTCGCTGTTGCAGCAAAGGCTTTGACCTCTTGTGATAAAAACATAAAATTTGGATGGAAGGCCCACTGCATGTCGTTGGCATGAGTTTTTACCTGACTTCTGGCCATCTGCCCAATCGGTAAAGCTCAGCCCCCCCACCGCGTTTATTTTCCTGTTACATTTTGCTTTATTAAACAACTAAAAATAAAAGATTGGTTACACAACAAATAGATTCACATCTAAAGTGAATGTTATAATGAAGCTATCAAACATATAGAGTAATATATTCAAATCCTCCATTAGCTACATGCTGGGGGGGTCAGCAGGGAGTCACCATTTCTGTTGTGGGGGGTGAGGGGCCTGTCTCTGTATGATGGGATGGGGCACCCATAAAAAATGCCATCCTGGGATCAGTAAGTGCAGATTGGCCAGCATGCTATCCGCTATGCATATTCTAGCATGCTAAAGGCAAAAGAATCCCACCTCGATGATGCTCCTTCCGCCAGAAGAACCACTCCGGTTTTCCCGATGGGAGCACTTGGCCTCAAAACTGGAGATTTGCACCTGCTGTTTCTGAACAGTCATATCCCTGTCACTCAGAGATGTTGGAGTTTATTGTGAATCATTGGCACAAACACCTAACAGCCAATCGGGGAGGTATATTTAGTGTCGGCACTACTAATCAATGGAGATTTGATCCATATTTTTAAAGTATACTTGAAAATATTGTTTTAGCCTCATAAAGTTCCGTAAAGGAAATTAATTCCAAGATCCTACAGCAAGGGGCAATTGCTTTAAGACCTGACAGGGCGAGAGATGCTTTGGGGGTAGGGTCCATGTGAACTGTACTGCCATCGGTCTTAAAATTCTGCCCTGGCATAAAATGCATATATATTAATTTAAATATAAGTTTCTGTGCTGCTGTTTTAATGGCGATATTAATCCAAAGTGGTCTAAAAATGGCATTAATGGTCTTAATAAATTTAAAACATTGAGACCATAAAATATAACAAATTAATTATTTATTTTAAGTGGGATCTAGCACCCAACCTTTGCCAAATTCACATAAAGGCCTTTGATCTGAACAAAACTGTGTAAAATTAGAAGTATCTGTATCAAAGTTCAAGAACTATTTGTTACAATTGTGATGAAAAATATGCTTGAACCCCAAATGGTGACACATTGGGTGTGACTTCCTTAAGAGACTTCAAGGTGAGAAGTGCGCAAATTCTGCCCCAGAGCTCTTTGCAATGGGGTTCATTACGACTATTCCTTTCCACCCGAGTGTATACTCCATGTCACTCCTTTGGAAATGCTTCAGCAGAGATCTACTTCAGGAGGCAATAGTTCATTTGAAATATAGCATGTATTGCAACTGACCTCAAATATCCACATTAACCAAAGGGCGGAGATATGTCACAATACTGGACTTCACATGACAAAGTGTTTTCACTGGGCAAGTATATATTTTTCATGAAGGCGCCACTTCCCCAAACTTGCTCCTTGCCTGAGGTGTGGTGATCCTCAGATTAAATCACCAGCAGTCAGCTCTCCTCCTCAAAGGGGAAGGGAAAGCAGCCTATGGTCATCTGGGACTGTAGTGACTTTACCTTTAAGACGGCCTGAAATTTCCTGCAATGGCATGTTTGGATCCCAAAGCTATAAATTAGGTAGTTTTGCTCTCATGGTGAAATTACATCATGACTTGTTGATGAGCTGATCTGATAATCTGGGAGGGGCTATAGAATACTGATGTGTTATGCTGCTTCGGATAACATAGGCTGTTACTTGATGTAGTCTTAACTAAAGAATGCTCCAGACTCTGAAATTAGTTCAACGTGTTTATTGAACTATTAGCACAGTTCTCAAATGAGTTCGACTCTGCTAGTCTAACTGTAGTAACTCAGTCTAACTGTACCAGCTTGCTCTAAACCATGTGCTGGGATGTGATGCTGCTGTCAACCCTGTCTAACTCTCTAGATGTCTGTCTGTGGAAAGAGGCAGGGTATGAGTGCCTCATCCATTTTATAGTGTTTATGTCATGCCCCCTTGTGGTGATGCCACCTCTGAGTGTCCTGACTGCCCATTGGTTGTGTCCTATTCTGAGTGTTCATTGGTTGCATGTTTGCATATCATGACAAATACATAGACAGAATACCTACTTTGGGTGTAATGTGTTTGATGAGAATATACTGAAACATTAGCACAAATATTTAAATATTTACTTAGAAGAGACCCATGTTCATAGGATTGTTTTCCAGACTAAATAAATCATTGATAGTTGCATTCCATGCTTGACGCACAAATATTAACAGAACGGTAACATCTGTCAGGGAAAAATCAGAACCTACAACTCTAATCATCTATTTTATTCCTTCATTGAGATGTCAAATTTCAATGCAATTCCTGGAACAAGTTAGTAAAAATGTTGCTGTCAAGGATTCAATTAATCTTGTGACGTGCATATTTTCAGTTTATTAGAAATTAAGTTTGCCTTCAGTGTGCAGTGGTGGAACTAGTGTGTGGAAATCCCAATCACTGCAGCCTTCTCTTGTTTAAGCCAAAGTATATGTTGTTACCTTTGAGTTAGGATAACCTGCTGAGTGAATGAATGCTGTACTGATCCAGAACTCTGTCGCTGTGCTCTGCTCTGTAAACCAACCAGTGCAAATCTCTAATGGTCTGAAGTGACACATGCGATCAAAACAGTGTTAATTAAGCAAATTTCTGATTGCCTTTGATTGTGATGGGGACAGAGCTATTGGGTCAGAAATTGTTGGGAAACATAATGTCAAGTTTTAACTGTGTAAACCAGAGCATAATTAGTGAGGAAAAGATGTACAATGAGTCGTGTTTTGCCACAAATTCATGGACTTTGTTGTCAGCCATGCAAAAACCTCATATGGCTGTTGACCATCTGTGGGAGTCAAGAAATTATGGAACTGCCCAACAACTAGCAATTAAATGGTGTAGTGAGGGATTCTAATTTGTGTCATACCCGAAGAAGAGGAAGACAAAAGAAGCACTTCAAAGACACCTGAAGGCTTTCCTCAAGAGATGCAATATAGACGCAACCCCTGAGAGTCACTTGCTAAGAAGAGACCCACTTGGAGGAACCTCCTGATTGACGGGACACAATTCTTCAAGAACACCCAATGGCAAGAAGAGGTCCGGTAAAGAAGCCTGAGAAAGGAATGCCAGCCATAAGTCCAAGGACCAATCCCACCTCCCGAAAATACCTGCCAAGTGAGCAGTCGAAGATGCGGCTCTAGGATCGGGCTCATCAGCCACGCAAGGACCCACAGAGCCCATGAGCAGTGGCACGGACAATCTTAGGGGGACAATCGTTAGTGAGCGATCGCCGAAGAAGAGAAGACTTTCTTACTTTTTCTTGGTCTCTTCGCTCTCTCTTAAAATAATCTTTCTCATGCTCTCTTTATTTATCTTGATAATTTAAGCTTAATGAATGTTATTTCCTTCTCGGTCATTACGCCCTTTCTTTCTCTACCCTTAACTGTTTTGGTTCAGAAGATATATACTGTGTTCTGAGATAAACACTGTGATTGTACGCTGGCCATGATTTTATAGCCCTTCTCGCCAGTGCGACCTTCCAGGTCCCGCAGAAAGTGACAACACCCACCCCAACCCACCCCATGCCACCAAAGATGGGCTCCCTGGTGGGGGGGGTGGGTGGACGAGTAATACAAACCACTATAGATTTTATCAGGACTGGTGGCCACCTGCATTGCGGCAAAACACTCCCCGGGAACAGCCAGAAAATCTTGGGTAGTGTGCGATTCAGTGGACTGAAGTTAAAGTCCGCTGTCGGGCGCATTCAACAGGATGTTTCGCGGCAGCTGTACACCAAAAAACATCCCGGCAAACGCACCCGAAAGCAGAGTTAGTTTTAAATCTGCTGAATTGCACCCATTCACTGTGGTGTATTTTGTGTTCAAAGGAATTTGGTTTGATTGGGGAAGTCCCTGAGGAGTTAATGTGCATTGCAGCCTGCAGAGATCATTCGTTTTTCAGCTTGGACAGATGAGGTCATTGCTGGGTAGAGACAAAGAATGCAGAGAGCTGGTTATGTTTTGGCGAAGGTTTTGGGAGAGCGAAGAGGTGAATTCTGATCTGTCTGATACTGGGTCCAAAATTCTCTCATGGTAGGATAGTAATAAAAGAGTAATAATATGTAAAGCAGAGCAGTCTTTTCTGGGGACAAGGAAGAAGCTGAAACATGCCAGGTGAACCAATGTTTTGAAGATATTCATTCAGCGCCTAAAGGGGTTCTAACAGGAGCCGAATCTGTTTTATGAAGCAAGTATTAGTCTATGCCCTGCTGATTTTAAGATAGATTGCAAGCTGTATATTTATTTTGTTACTTAATGAGAAACTGAGTAGTAATGTTAAGGGGGAATTGTAAGTTGTTCTTTTCGGGCCTGGAGTTAAAAAAAATTATTTTGTATTCATAATAATGTTTTGTTTTAGAAATATCTCCTCGAGTGAATCATTCTTTCCACACAGTCTTACAAATAAACTAACATATTGGGGTTTCGGTCCAGTATCCTAGCCACTGTTGGGGTCTGGTCTGGAATCGTGATAATACTAGAGGATTAAGCGATGGTAATGCCATTAAATGTCAAAGCATCATCATTCACCAAGGTCCCAGCTGCTGTACCTGCAGCTTACAATTTCACAAATCTTTGCACAAAATGTAGGGGCAGGCCTTCTTTCCCCAAAGCTCATACCCCAGAGGCATCCCAGAAGATGCATTGGGGAGCCCCTTGGAGGTCCATACACATGGTGGGACTGCTTGGAAATTGCCTGGACAGTTTCAAATTCCATTGGTAATTATCTTGACTCTAGAAACCTCTGGAAACTATGGTACTGACCCTCACCTCCACTCCACCCTCCCCTGTCCCCTACTGAACCACCCGTGCCCCCAACAATTCTCCTGACTCCCTACCTATCCCTGACACCTAGGGCGAAATTCTCTCCAAACGGTGCGATGTCCGCCGACTGGCGCCCAAAACGGCGCCAATCAGATGGACATCGCGCCGTCTCAAAGGTGCGGAATGCTCCGCATCTTTGGGGGCCGAGCCCCAACATTGAGGGGCTAGGCCAACGCCGGAGGGATTTCCGCCCCGCCAGCTGGCGGAAACGGCCTTTGTTGCCCCGCCAGCTGGCGCGGAAATGACATCTCGGGGCGGCGCATGCGCGGGAGCGTCAGCGGCCGCTGACAGTTTCCCGCGCACGCGCAGTGGAGGGAGTCTCTTCCGCCTCCGCCATGGTGCAGACCATGGCGGAGGCGGAAGGGAAAGAGTGCCCTCACGGCACAGGCCCGCCCGCGGATCGGTGTGCCCCGATCGCGGGCCAGGCCACCGTGGGGGCACCCCCCGGGGCCAAATCGCCCCGCGCCCCCCCCAGGACCCCGGAGCCCACACACGCTGCCTTGTCCCGCCGTTCAAAAGGTGGTTTAATCCACGCCGGCGGGACAGGCAATTTATCGGCGGGACTTCGGCCCATCCGGGCCGGAGGATCCAGCGGGGGGGCCCGCCAACTGGCGCGGCCCGATTCCCGCCCCCGCCGAATATCTGGTACCGGAGACTTCGGCAACCGGCGGGGCTGGATTCACGGCAGCCCCCGGCGATTCTCCAACCCGGCGGGGTTTGGAGAATGACGCCCCTGACTACCACTCTGCGATCATCCAACCCCCTCAAATCCATCTGGTCCCCCACCCTTGACCATCAGACTACCTCCCAGACCCCAGCTGCCCCTATCTTCAGATACCACCTGATTACCCCCATACCCATCCTACCCATCCCAATCCCACCTTGTCTACTCCCCTTACCTATCTTATCCACCCACCTGATCCCCTCACTCACTTACCTTACACACTTACCTTCTCTCCTGTCAAAATAGTTGGGACATTTAAACTTCATGATTTACAGCAGCTAGTGCCAGAAAAAAAGTGGCCTGGCTTCATTTCCCCCGGCGACTGAAGGCCTCCAGAAGAAACTATGCTCCACATTTCTCACCAGGCCCGGGTTGGAAGTCCAGGCGGGAAATGTATAGCTCCAGACCAAAGTAGGAAAATATGAGCGCAGTGGCAATCCAATGATGATTGCCACTCCACGGAAAATTGGGAACCAATATGATCTGAAGGGTATTGAGGGAAAGAAAGCAATCAAATTCAGTACTCCCTGCTGCGGCTGCAATCTCTCTGCCATCAGTACTTATATTTAACTCCCGGGCTCAGAACTCCTTGGCATAGCAAAATGCAGAAAATTCTAACTTGACAGATACAATGTTAAAATTCAGCACCATAAGAATGATGTATGATTTAGATATGCCATCGCGAGAGATGAGTTTTCCCTAGCTGTTCTCATCTCTGCTAAAGGACAACAGAACATTCTGGAATTAAATGAAAGCTCATCTGACCTCATGATGTACAAATAATTTTTGGGGCCTAAATCATTGTGACAATATGCAGCATGAACGGTTAATTAAACCGACCTGTGAACCAGTATGACCAGGAGTTTTCATTCCTGCACTCTGTGATTTTGGAGTGAATGGATGGATCACAGGTGCCTGCAGATTACAGATTCAAAACGGGGTGGCCTGTGATCAGAGGTAGTGAATGGAAGTGAATGAATACATGCAGTGTTCCACTCATCTTGCACCTTTTTTTTATGTCGAAGTTCTTTTACTTTACCAGTTGAAAAATATGACCCACCTACTGAATTATGAAGATAACGTTTGGGCAACAATTTGGAGAATGTGTTTTCGTACTCGTATCTGAGATAGTGTTGTTTCTCTTAGTTCTGACTGATTAATGGGCTTAGAAAGGAACGGGAAGCAATCTGGGTTTTTACACAATTCTAAAAATCCATTTATTCTCCAAACTCATAAAACACTTCAGAACTTGGAGTAATAAGGATGGAAACAGGTTGACACGAAACATACCTAGATTATCTTGACATTAGAATAACCTTTCTGTGACCAATATGGAGCTTGGAGCATTCATTAAATCAAAGTATTGCAATGAGGAAGGATTGACCGGACAGTTTGTAAATCTTAACCTCTTAAAATGAAACTTACAGTCCAATCTCTTTCGATTGAGCCAGTATGATATACTGTCCACAAAAGTGGACAGACCTTTTGTGCCGAAATTTGTTATTGTCAAGTTTAAAACCTTTTTAAGTATGTCAAATTATTTCAAAATGCAAACATCCGACACATTCAGTTTGCAAATTTAGCAGCAGAAAACTGCACAAACTTTTATGTTGTCAATAGAAAAGATTACCTGTCGCTAAATTTGTTGCTGCAAAATAATTTCACTGTAATAACCCCCACGAGGCCCACGGGGATGATTGATCTCCCTGTGGGGCACGTGGAATACCAGCTCCCCCACTAAGGTGCAAAGGCCTAATAGCGGGGCTCATTAAAACAAATTGATAAAAGCCGGCCAGGATGGAATCAGCTTCTTCGGATGGTCTCAACTGGGACTGGATGCACTGCCGGCCACTTTGCGGCCTTATAATATACGACTGGGTATAAATCCTTCGCTGATCCATTCCTGTGATCCACTCCTGTGAATATAATAATCACAATCCAAGTGGGCTTCCTCCAGTGCTACACACGGTAGGTAAAAGGATATGTCTCTTACTCCATTATCTTTATATCGATGTGCTTCTCTCGGCCTGCAATTTCTGCATCTGTCTTTCTCCTTTTTTACTTTTGGGCTCTTCTACTTCTCTCAGTTGTTCCCTTCTTTTTATTGAGTCGGTACGTTGTGGTGAGGATAGGGGTCTCTAATGTCTGTAAGCTTTTATTTGTAGTGAAGGTGGGGAGGGTGGTGGAGGGAGGGAATCTGGCCCTTGGTGGCTGCCTTTTCATTCCCTCCCTCCCATAATTCGTGCTTAATTCCCTCCCTCTCACTCCCATTGTATCCCTCACTTGCCCATCACCCAGCATTGCTACCACTCCCATTGCAACTCGTATTAAGCCCAATTATTACCTCCACCTCTTCCCCTTTGACCCTCCTCGACCCCACCCCAGAGCAAGGGGGGAGACTGTCACACTTCCTCGTTCCGGCTCTCTCCCTCACCATACCCCACCTCTTCCATTTTCCTTCAACTAAATTTGATTGCATGCAAAACTCTAACCCTAATAAAAACTTTGAAATCACTCTCCTTGTTGTTTTAAAAAAAGTTGCAATGCATCTGAGCAAAACCTGCTGGAAGTTGAAATGATAATTTCAGCAATTCTGCAGCTGAATGAGAAAAACCTGGGGAATCGGTTAAGTTGCACGCACTGAATCTGCACAATCTTTATTCAGCGGAAATATCAGTCCAGTTTTTTGTGAGAGGCTGAGTTCTACAAGGAAATTATAAGGAATGAAGACATTAAAAAAGAAATTTAATTGACCAATGTAGCCATCATCCTACAGTAAAATGTGCAAATTTTAGGGCACGGTGGTGCTGTGGTTAGCACTGCTGCCTCACGGCGTCGAGGACCCGGGTTCGATCCCGACCACGGATCACTGTCCGTGTAGAGTTTGCACCTTCTCCCCGGGTCTGCGTGGGTCTCTCCCCCACAACTCAATGATGTGCAGGGTAGGTGGATTGGCCACACTAAATTGTGCCTTAATTTGCGGAACAAAAATGTTGATTTGGGAAAGATGGTTGGACAGAAGTGCTATCTGGTCTCAATCTTACCATTCTACCTGGGCACCAGAACTAGCCTGAGTGCTGTAGAACAGTGAAGTCGAAGAATCAACCAGGCTGAGGGCTCATGATTGCTTTCCATTGCCCCTCCTGGACTGTGCATGTAACTGTCATTATAAATCAATGCCAGGAAACAGGGTGAACTCTGTTGTTTTCCACAGTTGGATAGCTTGCTGACACTCAATGCCTCGAATCAGACATAATTAATGGTACTTGCAGTAACATATCAGAGGACTACTATGGCACTGTCCCAAGATATAATTGTTTGCCTAAGAACATTTAAATGTGAAAAGTGTTGGGAACCATAATGATTACATACTTTGAAATTGAAAAGAATGTTACTGTATTGTCTTGGTTTTCCAATTAGTGAGTGCAGAGAGAGATTGTTTGCTGATCTCTCATCAGTGCCAAGTTGGTGGAAACCAATTATCAATGGTCTAATAATTTGCCAATGGTCTAATAATTTGCCAACGGTCTAATAATTTGCCAGTGGTCTAATAAGTTGCCAATAGTCTGATAAGTTGCCAAAAGTGGCATTTTTACCTCCTTCCCCCAGGGACTTTTGCCAATCTTGCCTAGATGTTTCAGTGGGAATTTGGAATAACACTGTGAGAATTATCATCATAGAATCCCTACAGTGCAGAAGGAGACCATTCGGGCCCACCAAGCCTGTACCAGCCCTCCAAAAGAGCACTCCACTCAGATCCACTCCTTCACCCATCCCCGTAACCCTGTAACCTAACCTACATACCTTTGGACACTAAAGGGCAATTTAGCATGGCAATTCCACCTAACCTGCACATCTTTGGACTGCTTTATTGTCATTTTTAAAATATTTCTACTGATTGGGAAGTATCTAATCAAAAAAAAACATCAGTGGATTCAAAATGATGAGGAACTCAAATTCATAGTAATGACATGAATCAAATCACTTCTTCAATTTATCAAACTTATTTTATGTTAAGAATGCGGGTGCCCCAGGTCCCCTCTCCGATTTACTTTAGCGATAGAACCATTGCGCTGAGGAGCTCGAATTAATGGCAGAGAATAATGAGGGGGGCGGGGGAACACAGGATATGCGCCGACGATTTACTTTTATATATATATACCTGATTCAATACCTACGATTGGTAACATTATGGAGCTACTAAAAAGGTTCAAAACCTTCTCAGGCTACAAGTAAAATTTTGTAAAAAGTGAGTGCTTTTTACTCTCAACACTGAGGGAAAGATAAAGCACGGAAGACATGTCATTTCGATCAGTAACTAACCACCTTAGATACTTGGAGGTACAAGTAGCTCAAGACTGGTCTCAGATTCATAAATTAAATCTTACAAGCCTAACCGCAAGGGTTAAAGAAGACTTACAAAGGTGGCGTAGTCTGCCCCCATCGCTTGAGGGCCAAGTACAATTGGTAAAAATGAATGTTCTGTCACAGTTTTTATTTTAATTTTAATGTCTCCTGGTCTTTGTATCTAAAAAATTTTTTATGGAGTAGAAAGATCGATCTTTTTGTTTACATAGGCTGATGCGGTTCCTAGGATTCGTAAATCGTTACTTCAGAGGAAGTGGCACTTGGGCTGATAGCCTTGCCATATCTTAGGCTCTATTCCTGGGCAGCGAATACAGAAAAGGTTCGATGCTGGGTTGGGCACCAGATGCAGTATGGGTGCAGCTGGAGGAAGGGACATGTAAACGTTCTGGGCTGTGGGTGCTGGCTGCAGCGCGACTCCCGCTGACGCCACAGAAATACTCAAAGAGTCCGGTTGTAGTGTCAACACGGAAGATGTGGAAACAGTTTCGCAAATATTTTAAATTAGGGGCAGGGTTGAAATTAATGCCAATCCGAGAAAACTATCTATTTAAACTTGCAAGAATAGACGTTGGGTTTGAAGACTTGGAGGAAAAAGGTGTGATTAAGTTGAAAGATTGAAGGTAATTTTGCAACATTTGAAGAATTGAGGGAGGAATATAAACTCCCAAGGATAGAGGCCTTTAGATATGCATAGATATGGGCTTTTGTAAAGGAGATCTTCCTTATATTCCCAATGTTACTCCATTATTTTTTGATGGAGGAGGTGTTGATGGTTTGGGGGATAGAAGGGAGGGTTACCTCTGTTATTTATAGAAAAATTATGGAAGTAAGATCAGAATCTCTGGATAGGTTTCAGGCCAAATGGGAGGAGGAATTAGGGGAGACGTTGGAAGAAGGGCTTTGGTACGAAAATGTACAGAGGATAAATGCATCAACCTCGTGCTCAAGGTTGGCACTAATACAATTGAAGGTAGTTCACAAAACACATTTTACAAAGTCGAGAATGAGTTGTATGTTTGAAGGGGTTGACGACATTTGTAACAGATACAGGAGGGGACCAGATAATCATGTACACATATATTGGTCGTGCCTGAAACTTAGAAAATTCTAGAACACCTTCTTTAGCACCATGTCGGCAGTGCTGCAGTTGGATTTAGAACCCAGTCCCCTGTGAGCCATATCTAGGGTGTCGGACTGGCCGGAGCCCCAGACAGAGGCAGGGACAGATGTCTTAGCCTTTGCCTTGCTGGTGGCGAGGAGGCAGATCCTATTGGGTTGGAGGTCAGTTTCTACACCCTGTGCCTCAATATCTCTGGGAGCGTTAATGGAGTTTCTAAGCCTAGAGAAGGTTAAATTTAGTTTAAGCGGGAATGATTAGGGGGTTCTGTAAAATATGCCATCCATTTACATCTCACTTAATGGAATTAACCGCAGACAGCAGCTAAAATGGGAGGATAGTTAAGTAATTAATTCATTGTTTTCGGGTTGAGGAAGGGATTGTTAAATGTTAGTTAAATATGTGTAATGTAATTTATGTGTAAGAAAATTGTTGAAAAAGCGAATAAAAATATGTATTAAAAAAATCAGAATTGAAACCCTTAATGACAACCTCAGCCTGAAGCAAAAACATGCCTGATATTTTGATGTGTTCATGTTCCAGAGAGTACAGCCAATTTTCATTTTGATAAATTATACTTGTTCACAATAGCAGTACATGCTTTCCAGCAGTTCTGTGATAATGATTATCACCATTAAACAATAACCTATAGACAATAGGTCCTCAATTTACATGCTTTGATATGGAAAATTTTATGATAAATGAAAATCCAGTCAACAATCAAACATTATTTTCTAAAGTGAGTGAAATTAAATTCTTGGAACGCAATTTCAATTTTAACAATATTTGAAGTTGCTTGCCATACACATATATATAATTAATCAAGCAATCATATAAATAAAAAAGTGCTAAATTTCTTTAATGTCTAAAATGCAATACATTGATAAAATCTTACCTTTCAAAAGGGACAAAGCCCAGAGGATTAGAAATATGGAATATTTCATTGAAAAAGTTTGGGAATTGATAGGATTACAATCTCACTGAGTATTGCTGACGACTACTGGGTGCTTGATTTCACAGCTGTTTTATACCTGGCCCTTGCCTGGTGACATGAGTAAGGTATGAGGAAATTACTGTCTGCAAGTAGTTATTCTGAGATCAGTACGTGCTTTAACCATTTCAGAACTTAAAGACTTTCACAATGAAGGCATCCTGTCCTTAAACTGTAAGGTGATTGAGAATCCATAAATTATGGGAATTTATGGATATTGATTTCACAAGGATAATGCAGCAGCACACCCAAGGGAATACAGACTCATGCAACATGTATTTTTGCACTTTTAATGTAAAAACATTCAAGATGCTTTGTAAATCGGGTGGCACGGTAGCACAGTGGTTAGCACTGTTGCTTCACAGCGCCAGGGTCCCAGGTTCAATTCCCGGCTTGAGTCACTATCTGTGTGGAGTCTGCACGTTCTCCCTGTGTCTGCATGGATTTCATCCTGATGCTTCGGTTTCCTCCCACAAGTCCCGAAAGACATGCTGTTAGGTAAATTGGACGTTCTGCATTCTCCCTATGTACCTGAACAGGCGACGGAATGTGGCGACTAGGGGCTTTTCACAGTAACGTCATTGCAATGTTAATGTGACATTAATAAGGATTATTATTATAAATCAAATCAGATATCGAGACATGGCGGGGATAAATTAAGGACTCCAATCTAAAAGATAGGCTTTGAAAGAGGAAAAGAGAGGTGAAGGGTGAGAAGGAAGAAGGGTCAAGGGTCAGGATAGCTAGAGGCCCTGCCTGCAATGGTGGGCAGGCTGGAGGAGTTACATAGGGTGGGATATGGCTGTGAAGAGATTTTAAAAAGTGAGAATGAACACAATACACAATAGGTTGAAGGATGGATAGCTGATGTCGGTCAGTGACAAAAGGACAGGTGGACAAGCAGGTCTTATCATGGGACGGAATATGGGCTACTGTCTTTCATACCAGGTAGATTGAGGGAAAGATGGGAAGAAAGAGTACCAAAATAATTGAAGTTAGAGGTGAGAAAACATTGCTCGCTAAGGTCAGAGTCACAGTGAAACCTCTTATTTAGCGAGAATCACCATAGTGCTGAGAATTGAGGGAGGAGAGTTTTGAGAGAAATTAAAAAGGTGTGTGAAAGGCGCAACACATGTCTAATGATCGTGGAGAAAAAAAGAGCTAAAAATTGAGCTGCATTACGAGAAGGAGTTCTTGAAATGGGAATTGATGACAGGGAGAGGGAGAGGGTTTATCTCTAAAGAAAGGCCAGTAGAGGAGCCAGTTGGGGAAATGCAGTGTTTAGACGTTGCAGAGAACGGTTAAGGAGGTGAGTCCCACAGAGGAAATGAACAAACGCCTCACAGCGCCAGGGACCCGGGTTCAATTCCAGCCTTGGGTGACTGTCTGTGTGGAGTTTATACGTTCTCTTCGTTTCTGCATGGGTTTCCTCCGGGTGCTCCGGTTTCCTCCCACAGTCTAAAGATGTACAGGTTTGGAGGATTGGCCATGATAAATTACCCCTTACTGTCCAAAACGTTAGGTGGGGTTATGGGGAATGGATGGGGGTATGTCTAGATAGGGTATTCTTTCAGAGGGGGGTTGCAGACTCAATGGACCGAATGGCCTCCTTCTGCACTGTAGGGATTTTATGAGTCAAAGAGATTAAGGCCAGAGTTCAGTGGGAGACTTTGTGGGCAATGTCCCATCTCAGTTGCATGAGTGCTTGGCTGCAAAGAAAATAAGGAATGTCCTGCGCAGAAAATAAACAAAGAACAAGAACAAGAACAAAGATATGTACAGCACAGGAACAGGCCCTTCGGCCCTCCAAGCCCGTGCCGACCATGCTGTCCGATTAAACTACAATCTTCTACATTTCCTGGGTCCGTATCCCTCTATTCCCATCCTATTCATGTATTTGTCAAGATGCCCCTTAAATGTCACTATCATCCCTGCTTCCACCACCTCCTCCGGTAGCGAGTTCCAGGCACCCACTACCCTCTGCGTAAAAAACTTGCCTCGTACATCTACTCTAAACCTTGCCCCTCTCACTTTAAACCTATGCCCCCTAGTAATTGACCCCTCTACCCTGGGGAAAAGCCTCTGACTATCCACTCTGTCTATGCCCCTCATAGTTTTGTATACCTCTATCAGGTCTCCCCTCAACCTCCTTCGTTCCAGTGAGAACAAACCGAGTTTATTCAACCGCTCCTCATAGCTAATGCCCTCCATACCAGGCAGCATTCTGGTAAATCTCTTCTGCACCCTCTCTAAAGCCTCCACATCCTTCTGGTAGTGTGGCGACCAGAATTGAACACTATACTCCAAGTGTGGCCTAACTAAGGTTCTATACAGCTGCAACATGACTTGCCAATTCTTATACTCAATGCCCCGGCCAATGAAGGCAAGCATGCCGTATGCCTTCTTGACTACCTTCTCCACCTGTGTTGCCCTTTCAGTGACCTGTGAACCTGTACACCCAGATCTCTCTGACTTTCAATACTCTTGAGGGTTCTACCATTCACTGTATATTCCCTACCTGCATTAGACCTTCCAAAATGCATTACCTCACATTTGTCCGGATTAAACTCCATCTGCCATCTCTCCGCCCAAGTCTCCAAACAATCTAAATCCTGCTGTATCCTCCGACAGTCCTCATCGCTATCCGCAATTCCACCAACCTTTGTGTCGTCTGCAAACTTACTAATCAGACCAGTTACATTTTCCTCCAAATCATTTATATATACTACAAACAGCAAAGGTCCCAGCACTGATCCCTGTGGGGGATCAAACTAGGCAAAAGAAACAAAAAGGCCAGCCACATTGTAAAACAAGAAGCTAGAGGGAACCTTGCTGATTAAAGCGTTGAGAGTGGGTGTATTAAGACAAAGAGATTGGAGGTGAGTGAAGGCGAACTGATACGTTGCAGCTGAGGGAGTGACACAGATGATTTCAATCTTCACAAGCAAGATATTGTACCAAAGAATAATACAAATAACTAATGATGAGACTATTAGATATGAGCATCCCCCCTTCACCTTTTTATTTGAAGCTTCCTTTAACATGCATACTCTGCCGCTTTATACATTTCTGAATAATGAGCAGGTATTAACTTAATCACTGGGAGGTGCCTAAGATTTAGGTAGATTAATCTTTGCTTCCTTTCACTCCCTTTGAGTAATATTTTGCCTTCTTCTTGGCATTCTACAAATTTCACAAATTACAGGTATGATTCCCAGAACAATGCTGTTACTTCATGATTCACCACTATTCTGAATTAATGGCTCCCAAATGACTAATTTAACTGATGCAATAAAGCACAAATTTGATTGTCCTTTTCCTGGCGTTACATTATACTTAGTGGTCAATTAAATAACTTTTCAAACTATTTGAATCTTTTGAATGTAAATAAAAGATTCAAACCGCACCCAACTTGCCTTGAATGAAGCAATGCTGTTTGGTGATTGGGCCGCCTGCAAGTGGAAAGAGTTTCCTCAATGCATTGTGAATCCAATTTAGATGTGCCAATATTTCGAATTTGATTGATTGCTGAAGAGATCAATATACCAGAGTGTTCAAATCTTTTTAAAAAGACTAGTGAAGATTTAGAATCAAACGAAAGCAGAAAAAAAAATCGGAATCAACTATTCGACTACAGAAATCTTTGCAACATCAGAAACTTCGACAAAAACAACTTTTCAATGGACCAAGTTCAAGCACCAAGACATCTCAAGACCACTGGCAATTTAAATCTGAATTGGAACTTGTTCAAACAACAGTTTCAACTTTATTTACAAGTTAGTTACTTCAGTGCTGCACCAGAAGCTAGAAGAATTGTTTTACTTCTGTCCCTGGCAGGACAGCAAGCATTCTAAATCTTCAATTCCTTTAATTTTGAAGCTGGCGAAGATAAAACAAAATTTGAACAAGTAATAGCGAAGTTTGATGAACATTGCAAAATGCAGACCAATGAAATTTTAGAGTGTTTAAAATTTCACAGAAGAGTTCAAAAAGTTGGTGAACCGGTGAATAATTTAATCACTGATCTCGAACTTTAGCTAAAACGTGTAAATATGCAGATTTACATGATTCACTTGTAAGAGACCAGGGACGAAATTCTCCCCCAACGGCGCGATGTCTGCCGACTGGCGCCAAACACGGAATGCTCCGCATCTTTGGCGGCCTAGCCCCAACATTGGGGGGCTAGGCCGACGCCGGAGGGATTTCTGCCCCGCCAGCTGGCGGAAATGGCGTTTGTTGCCCCGCCAGCTGGCGCGGAAATGCGGCGCATGCGCGGGAGCGTCAGCGGCCGCTGACAGTTTCCCGGCGCATGCGCGGGAGCGTCAGCGGCCGCTGTCAGTTTCCCACGCATGCGCAGTGGGGAGAGTCTCTTCCACCTCCGCCATGGTGGAGGCCGTAGCGGAGGCGGAAGGGAAAGAGTGCCCCCACGGCACAGGCCCGCCCGCGGATCGGTGGGCCCCGATCGCGGGCCAGGCCACCGTGGGGGAACCCCCCGGGATCAGATCGCCCCGCGCCCCCCCCAGGACCCCGGAGCCCGCCCACGCCGCCTGGTCCCGCCGGTAAATACCAGGTTTGATTTACGCCGGCGGGACAGGCAATTTCTGGGCGGGACTTCGGCCCATCCGGGCCAGAGAATCCAGCGGGGGGTCCCGCCAACCGGTGCGGCCCGATTCCCGCCCCCGCCCAAACTCCGGTACCGGAGACTTCGGCGGGGGCGGGGGTGGGATTCACGGCGGCCTACGGCCATTCTCCGACCCGGCGGAGGGTCTGAAAATTACACCCCAGATTGTGTATGGTATACTTGATAATACAGTCAAAGAAGCATCAATTAGGCAAAATGATTTAACATTACAAATCGCAATTGATAAGTGCATCCCCATGGAACAGACCAAAAGTCAATATTTAGCATTTTACCCTGAAGAAAGAAAGCGTAAATCTCCACCACGAGGCAGAGAAATTCAAAATGGTGTTGCAGGCAAAGTAGAAGACTGTGAGGAATAGAAGCTATCCTTCACAAGCATTTTCAGGCTCTCCACATGCGCACTACGCACAGAAATGTGAGACATCGAAGAAGATGTCTGCGCATGCGCGTACGTCACAAATACGTCATGGCAACAACGTGATTACATGTCACAGGTGTGGCAATGCCCACTAAAAGGGAAACTGCCGTGCTTTTGGTAAACCTGTTTAAGATGTCAGAAGTTAAACCATTATGCTTCTCAGTGGCAATCATCCGCAAGTTACATTCCTCCTGCACAGAAAAAATATTACAAAGTGAGAGCTGTGGACAAACATGAAGAAATCAACACACAAGAAGACTTCACGCAAGATGATGAAATGTTCTCATCAGAAAATACTTTCCTCGTTGGTGTGGTTGAATCGTCCAACAAAAATGATCTGCAAGCAAGCAAGCATCATTTTAAAGCGACAAAGAATATGTACAAGATCTTCAAGCAGTGAAAGATCAAAACGTCAATATCGTTAGCAATGAGTGGATGACTACTGTGTACATTAACACATGTCCAGTTACTTTCAAACTGGACACAGGTGCCTCGGCGAATCTTTTGAATTCCAAGGACTTGTCCAAGATACAAAGTCATTATGAAATGATACCTCCAGAATGCTCATTGCGTGACTACAATGGTAATCCCATTTTCTCGCATGGTTCATGTTACCTGAGTGTCAGAAACAGGGACATTCAAAAACAAGTAATATTCAAGATTGTCAATGATATTCGGTCATCTTTACTTGGAGCTCAAGCATGCAAAGATTTGAAGCTCATTAAAATAATTTTTTTGAATACCTGTCAGTCGACTACGCTCAATGATGACATTCAACAACTCTTAAAGGAATATCCTGATGTACTTTAAGTTATGGGTATGTTACCTTTTCAGTACAAAATTCAGCTGAAAAAGGATGCCAAATCGGTAATCCATCCACCTAGACGTGTACCTGCTCCTCTTAAAGACAGAATAAAGTCTGAACTTTCAAGATTACAAGTTCAAGTTACAAGCTTGGACAAGGGGTCATCTGGACTCGAAACGCCAGCTCTTCTTTCTCCCTACAGATGCTGCCAGACCTGCTGAGATTTTCCAGCATTTTCTCTTTGGTTTCAGATTACAGCATCCGCAGTAATTTGCTTTTATTACAAGTTCAAGGTATCATATCAAACATTACTCAACCTCCTGACTGGGTTAGCTCCCTAGTCTGTGTGAAAAACCTACAGTTGGGATAAGAATCTGTATGGATCCGAAGGTTCTCAATCGCAACATCAAAGGAGAACATTATCCAATGCCGAAGAAAGGAAGATATTACTGCAGAGATGGCCAATGCCAGAATTTTTACCAAACTTGATGCTTCTCAAGGTATTTGGCAGATGAAACTAGAAGACTCCAGTAAACGTCTCTGTACTTTTAATACACCTTTCGGAAGGTATTGTTTTAACAGGATGCCCTTTGGAATTATCTCAGCTTCGGACCTTTTTCACAGAACGATGGAACAGTTGACCGAGAACATAGAAGGTGTTCGGGTTTATGTTGATGACATCATCGCCTGGTCAACAACACCTGAAGAGCACATGAAACGTCTTGGGGAAGTATTCAAAAGAATTCATGAATATGGTTTGAAATTAAACAGAGCCAAATGTATGTTTGCCACCTCCTCTCTGAAATTTTTAGGTGACAACTTCATAGCTGAAGGAATAAAGCCAGATCAAGGAAAAGTGCAATCAATGCAATGCAAATGCCTAAAGACAAGAAGGCAGTCTTACGCTTTCTCGGATTTGTCAACTTTTTTGGAAAATTTATTTCAAATCTAGCGAACAGAACAACTGCATTATGTCAGCTGATTAGAAAGAACATAGATTTCATCTGGACTGAAAAACATACTGAAGAATGGACTGATTTAAAACAACAATTGATACAAGTCATTTTTTGATCCTACCAGACCTACTAAAATCTAAACGGAACATAGCAAAAACGGAATTGGTCCTGTTTTGCTTCAACAAGACCATTTCAATAATTGGGTCCCTATTGCCTATGCGTCAAGATCCATGACTGAGTGTAGGTACGCCCAAATTGAACTTGGGTTAGTTAGTGGGATTTCCAAATTCCACGACTATGTTTATGGTCTACCCAAGTTCACAGTGGAAACTGACCATCGCCCACTTGTACATATCATTGAACAAAACTGGAATGATATGACTCCCAGACTTCAACGTCTGATGATGAAATTAAGAAGATATGATTTCACACTGAAATACACACCAGGTAAAGAATTAGTAATTGCTGACATCGTGGGCGTCATTCTCCGACCCCCCAGCGGGTCGGAGAATGGCCGTTGGCCGCCGTGAATCCCGCCCCCGCCGGTTGCCGAAGTCTCCGAAGGGAGAAAAGTCGGCGGGGCGTTAATGGCGCCGCAGACGTCGGAGAATGGCACGGGTGTGCGCAAGGCAGCCGATTTTGGGCCTGCCGATATTCTCACGTCCGGATGGGCTGAAGTCCCGTCGACATGATGACCGGTTACGTCGACGTAAATCAAACCTCCTTTTAATCGGCGTAAACCTGTGCTCCAGGTTCACGCCGACCAGCGTGGAGGTGAGTGACGGCCTGGGGGGTTGGCCGCTGGGCAGGCAATGGCGTGGCCGCAGTCTGAATGTGTGGGGAGAGGTGTGTCTAGGGTTGTGTGTATGTGTGTGCGGCGGGGGGGGGGTTAGAGTGGGCTGGGCTCCGGGGGAGTGCCGGGAGGGGGGTCCGTGCCGGGGAGGGGGATGGGGGGTCCGTGCCGGGAAGGGGGATGGGGGTCCGTGCCGGGGAGGAGGATGGGGGGGGGGGGTTGGTGCCGGGGAGGAGGATGGGGGGGGTCCGTGCCGGGGAGGAGGATGGGGGGTCCGTGCCGGGGAGGAGGATGGGGGGGGGGGGGGTTGGTGCCGGTGAGGAGGATGGGGGGTGTCCGTGCCGGGGAGGAGGATGGGGGGTCCGTGCCAGGGAGGAGGATGGGCGGTCCGTGCCAGAGAGGGGGTCCGTGCCAGGGAGGAGGATGGGGGGGGGGGTGGTCTGTGCCGGGGAGGAGGATGGGGGGAGGGGTCCGTGACGGGGAGGAGGATGGGGGTCCGTGCCGGGGAGGAGGACGGGGTCCGTGCCGGGGTGGAGGATGGGGGGGTCCGTGCCAGGGAGGAGGATGGTGGTCCGTGCCGGGAAGGGGGATGGGGGGTCCGTGCCGGGGAGGAGGATGGGGGGGGGGTTGGTGCCGGGGAGGAGGATGGGGGGGGGGGTCCGTGCCGGGGAGGAGGATGGGGGGTCCGTGCCGGGAAGGGGGATGGGGGGTCCGTGCCGGGGAGGAGGATGGGGGGGTGATTGGTGCTGGGGAGGAGGATGGGGGGTCCGTGCCGGGGAGGAGGATGGGCGGTCCGTGCCGGGGAGGAGGATGGGGGGGGGGGATTGGTGTTGGGGAGGAGGATGGGGGGGGTCCGTGCCGGGGAGGAGGATGGGGGGTCCGTGCCGGGGAGGAGGATGGGCGGTCCGTGCCGGGGAGGGGGATGGGGGGTCCGTGCCGGGGAGGAGGATGGGGGGGGGGGTTGGTGCCGGGGAGGAGGATGGGGGGGGGTCCGTGCCGGGGAGGAGGATGGGGGGTCCGTGCCGGGAAGGGGGATGGGGGGTCCGTGCCGGGGAGGAGGATGGGCGGTCCGTGCCGGGGAGGAGGATGGGCGGTCCGTGCCGGGGAGGGGGATGGGGGGTCCGTGCCGGGGAGGAGGATGGGGGGGGGGGGGGTTGGTGCCGGGGAGGAGGATGGGGGGGGTCCGTGCCGGGGAGGAGGATGGGGGGTCCGTGCCGGGGAGGAGGATGGGCGGTCCGTGCCGGGGAGGGGGATGGGGGGTCCGTGCCGGGGAGGAGGATGTGGGGGGATGGTCTGTGCCGGGGAGGAGGATGGGGGGGGGGTCCGTGCCGGGGAGGAGGATGGGGGTCCGTGCCGGGGAGGAGGACGGGGTCCGTGCCGGGGAGGGGGATGGGGGGGGGGGCCCGTGCCGTGAAGGAGGGTAGTGGGTCCGTGCCGGGGAGGGGGATGGGTGGGGGGGCCCGTGCCGGGGAGGGGGATGGGGGGTCCGTGCCGGGGAGGAGGATGGGGGGGGGTGTCCGTGCCAGGTAGGAGGATGGGAGTTCCGCGCCGGGGAGGGGGATGGGGGGGGGGCCCGCGCCTGGGAGGGGGATAGGGGTGTCCGTGCCAGGGAGGAGGATGGGGGGTCCGTGCCGGGGAGGGGGAATGGGGGGGGGAACTTGCCGGGGAGGGGGATGGGGGGGCCCGTGCCGGGGAGGGGGATGGGGGGTCCGTGCCGCGGAGGGGGATGCAAGGGCAAGTGAGTTGGTCCACCTGGCCTGGTGCCAGCCTCCAACAGTTGGACCCATGCGGTCCATGCCAGCTGGGTGGGGGGAAGGAGGGGATATGGGCAATGATGACATGTCGTCGTTCCCCCCCCCCCCTCCCCCCCCCCCACCAGGCCGTCATGTTTTCCGATCATCCAGCGATGTTGGCCGCCGTGGTGGCAGCCGCTAATGTCTATGTTGCCCTGGATGAGGAGGAGGAGGAGGAGCGTGCCAGAGAGGCGGCGCAGGCTGCCGCAGAGGGGCAGGCGGCAGCCGCCCAGGCTGGAGATACACCTGACCGACAGGATGAGGAGGGGGAGGAGGACGTCGCGGCCCCATGGCAACGGAGGCACCCGAGGGCGCCCCGTGTGTACCGGCCCCGGCAGTCATACCAGGACCTCACGGACCGGGAATGCAGGAGGAGACTCCGGATGAGGCGGGAAACCGTGGCACACATCTGCCACCTGCTGGCACACCTGTCACCGCGTGGCACTGGCGGGGGACACCCTCTCCCTGTGTCCGTCAAGGTTAGGGTGGCCCTGAACTTTTATGCAACGGGTTCATTCCAGGCACCGAGTGGGGACCTGTCCGGCATATCGCAGACATCGGTGCATCCGTGCAGTGACAGACGCCCTATATGCCATGGCGCACCGCTACATCCGCTCCCCTGTGGACCGGGCCAGCCAAGATGCCCGGGCCGTGGGCTTCTCTGCCGTGGCCGGGTTCCCCATGGTCCAGGGCCCGATTGATGGGATGCACGTCGCCGTGTGGCCACCTGCAGATAACAGGGCCATGTTCACCAATAGGAAGGGGACCTATTCGATGAACATACAGGTGGTCTGCGACCACCGTATGATGATCCTGCACGTCTGCGCCCGTTACCCAGGCAGTGTACACGACTCATACGTGTTGTCGCGGTCATCCATCCCCGGCATGTACGAGGGACGCCATCCCCGGCTGAGGGGCTGGTTGCTGGGCGACAGGGGCTACCCATTGCGATCGTGGCTGATGACGCCGATACGGAGGCCAGGCAATGAGGCGGAGAACCGCTACAATGATGCCCATGTAGCGACAAGGGGAGTGATAGAGAGGTGCTTTGGCGTGCTGAAGATGCGTTTCAGGTGCCTGGACCTCTCTGGGGGCGCCCTCCAGTATCGGTCAGATAGAGTCTCCCGCATCATTGTGGTGTGCTGCGTCCTGCACAACATAGCCCAACAGAGAGGCAATGTGCCGCAGGCAGAGGAGGGCGGAGTGGAGGAGCAGCAGGAAGAGGCGCTGTCCTCCCCAGATGAGGGGGATGGGGGCAATGGTCAGGGCAGACGGCTAGACACAGGCGGGTGGCTGTCCACCGTTACCGGCTGGCCCAGCGGGCACGGGACAGACTGATAGCCGCCCGCTTCACTGACTAGATGGGCGTGGGAATCGGGTAGTATGGCCACAGAACGCACACCATGGCAACAGCCGACCACCCCCACCCCCCCACCCATCCACCCACCCAGCACCCTCACCCCCCTCCCCAACCCCACCCACCCCACCCGCATGCACACCACCCCCCCCCCCATTGCCGATCCACCTGCGGCACAATGGCCGGGATCACACAGTTGCGGGTGGACGCGTGTCTATTGCAGGCCATGGATGATGATGACAACCCGCCCTGCGGTGAGCTCCTGGCTCTACATCGTTGGACTATGTCTGACCCATGGCCACAGTACCACCATCCACCCGGACCATCCCTGCATGCGGCTGTGACACTGCAGCGCACGGTCCTGTCCTCTGCCCGGGGGGATGTTGATGGCGGCCCAGGGGGAAGGGGGCAGACTCACCTGGGGCTGAGGTAAGACCCCACCCCTCACACACACACTTGCGCTCAACGTACATGACACCCCCGCATGCTTTGGACAGAGCACAAAGGCAGCTTCTGTAGGTGTAACATTGACTTTAATAACCAAACGAGTTCATGCACGTGCCCTAGCCCCTAAAACTCATCTGTGCCCTGCACCCGTGCCAACTTACTCAGTGTCTAATTGTTTGGCCTTACGGGCCCTTTGACTACGTCTACGTGGTTCCCCAGACGGTACAGAAGAACTGGAGGTGGACCCCTGTGATTCCTGCCCTCTGACACGGGATCCCTTTGGCGGCCGTTTCCTGGGGCGTCCTGGCCTAGATGGGCCAGGTTGCGGCCCGGGCGACTGAGATGGCGAGCTGCCAGCCTGTCCTGCCCATTGCCCACCCGATGCACCTGGGACGGAAGGGGGGGGAGTCCGAGGTGTCGCGGTGTACCGGGACCTCCCCTACAGAGGGAGCCGGGACGGACCACACCACCTCCTCCTCCCTCGGGGTGCCCGATGGCCCCCAGGCCTCTACATGGGTGGGGGATGCGAATGGACTGGCCATCCGACGCCCCCCCGACATCTGGCGCTGCCATTCCTGGAGGCCCATGCTGGTATCGACAGGGGTCTGCAGGTTTGCAGCCATGGAGCCCAGGGGATTGGCAAACCCTGTCTGTGACTGTGCGACGCCGGCTCGCACATGGCCACTGGCGCCGATGCCCTCAGCGATGGCCTGCTGAGACTGGGCCATGGACTGCTGAGACTGGGCTACGGCCTGCAGAGACTGGGCTATGGCCTGCTGAGACTGGGCCATGGCCTGCAGAGACTGGGCCATGGCCTGCAGAGACTGGGCTATGGCCTGCTGAGACTGGGCCATGGCCTGCAGAGACTGGGCCATGGCCTGCAGAGACTGGGCCATGGCCTGCAGAGACTGGGCTATGGCCTGCTGAGACTGGGCCATGGCCTGCTGAGACTGGGCCATGGCCTGCAGAGACTGGGCCATGGCCTGCTGAGACTGGGCCATGGCCTGCTGAGACTGGGCTATGGCGTTGAGCGCCTCTGCCATCTGGCGCTGGCACTGGCTCATGGCCTCCTGTGAGAGGGCAGCCATGTCCTGGGCCACAGACGCCGCCTGCACGGAAAGCCCCAGGCCTCGCAAACCGTTCCCCATGTCTGACACCGTCGCACCCATTGCCTCCACCGCGGACGCCACCCGTGCGGTGTCGGCCTGGGTGGCACGTATGACGGGCACCACTGCCAGCTCCTGGACGCGGGTGGACTCCTCCACCTGCGACTGCAGCCGCCGCAAGCCAGCCGTCACCCTCTTCGCTCGTCTCCGGGTCGGTGGTTGCATCGGATCTATGTGTGGGTGTGGTAACTCCAGGAACCCGGGATCCATCTAGGCGGCAGATGTTCGCTTGGGCTGGGCTGCCCTCCGACCGCCTGGCCCCTCTGCTGCTCCTACCTCCACCTGCTGTACCGGGACGGCTGTGTTGTGCGCACCAGTGAGTGCACCAGACGCCTCATCACTAAAGTGCCCAACCGAGGTGAGTGTTTCTGCGATGGTGGAGGGTGTTTGTGACAGCAGTGGCGTTGTGTCGTGCTCTTCGTCCCACTCTGAGTCCATGGCACTTTGGGGTGGGGGTTCGTCTCCACCCATCCACTCTGTGTCACTGTCCGGTATTTCGTCTTCCTGGATAGTGCTGTCCCGGGTAGGGGTGTCCCGGGTAGAGGTGTCCCGGGTAGGGGTGTCCCGGGTAGGGGTGTCCTGGGTAGGGGTGTCCTGGGTAGGGGTGTCCTGGGTAGGGGTGTCCTGGCTCGGCTGTGACGGGGGACTGTGGCTGCCCCTCTCGTCGCTGGGTGGCACACGCCTGCGTCGTCGCACCCGCACGTGACGGGGGCGTCGTCTCCCTGTTGCTCCAGGTCTCTCCGTCTCCCGTGGTGTGCGAGGGGCATCCTGCGGGCGTCGCATGCCGGAGGGTCCGGGTCTCTCCGTCTCCCGTGGTGTGCGAGGGGCATCCTGCGGGTGTCGCATGCCAGAGGGTCTGGGTCTCTCTGTCTCCCGTAGCGTGCGAGGGGCATCCTGCGGGCATCGCATGCCGGAGGGTCCGGGTCTCTCCGTCTCCCGTGGCCTCCGAGGGGCATCCTGCGGGCGGTCTGCATCTGCGGGGATGGGTGCCTCGACGTTTGCTCCTTCGATACACAATGAAGCATTTATGGTTAGACACGCAGGCAGTGATCAGGTGGTATGGGGGGGGGGATATAGGGGAGGGGGGATATGGGGACGGGCTGTCGGTGGCTCACTTGCTAGTACGCCCCCGACCTCTGCATCAGCAACCTCTCGGTCCTCAGGTCCGCCAGCCAGTTCCAGGGCCCTTTCCTCGTTTTCGGTCAGTGGCCTCTCATCAGCGGGGCCTCCTCCAGTACTCACATGCTCCCTGGTGTTGTGTGCGCGTTTCTCCTGTGGCGGGGGGGGGGGGTGGTGGCAGGGGTAAAAGGCAACAGTGTTAGACAGGTATATGAATGCACGCCATCGGTTGCGCGTGTATTGCAGAGGTTAAGGTTAGGGCTGGATTCACTTGGGGATATGGGGGAGAGGGGATATGGGGGAGGGGGGTATGGGGGAGGGGGGATATGGGGGAGGGGGGATATGGGGGCTCTGGGGAGGGGGGATATGGGGGAGGGGGGATATGGGGGACGGGGTGATATGGGGAGGGGGGTATGGGGGATATGGGGGAGGGGGGATATGGGGGATGGGGGATATGGGGGAGGGGGATATGGGGGAGGGGATATGGGGGAGGGGGGATATGGGGAGGGGGGATATGGGGAGGGGGGATATGGGGGAGGGGGGATATGCGGGATATGGGGGAGGGGGGATATGGGGAGGGAGGATATGGGGGAGGGGGGATATGGGGAGGGGGATATGGGGGATATGGGGAGGGGGAATATGGGGGAGGGGGATATGGGGGGACAGGGGATATGGGGGAGGGGGATATGGGGAGGGGGATATGGGGGAGGGGGATATGGGGAGGGGGGTATGGGGAATATGGGGGATATGGGGGAGGGGGGATATGGGGGATATGGGGGAGGGGGGATATGGGGGAGGGGGGATATGGGTGAGGGGGGATATGGGGAGGGGGGATATGGGGGAGGGCAGGATATGGGGGAGGGGGGATATGGGGGAGGGGGATATGGGGGAGGGGGATATGGGGGATATGGGGAGGGGGGACTTGAAGCCCTAATTTTCCACAGTCCAATGGCAAAGCAGAAAAGGATGTTCACATTATGGAACAGCTACCTACTAAATCCAAAGATTCTCAATCTGATTTTTATCAAGCTTTACTCAACTACAGAACATCACCTTTAGCCACAGGATTATCTCCATCTCAAATGTTGGATAACAGAATTTTGAGCACCACTTTACCTCAGTTACATTTTCCTGATCCTGAACAATGTTGCACTGTGAAGAAAATTCAACAGCAGAAAATGAAGCAGAAACACTACTTTGATCAACATTCAAAAGAATTGTCTGCTCTATCTGAGAATGATACTGTTAGATTACGACTTCCTGAAGGAGGTTGCCCAAACATTGCTCGCATAATCAGGCAATTTTCTCCAAGATCTTATCTGATAAGAACTTCAGAAGGAAACATTCTGAGAAGAAATAGAAGAGATTTACTTCAAGTTCCAGTTACTGCAAAGATTTTTCTTGATCTTGATTTGAACCAGACTAGCTCAAAACAAATTGAACAGCAAATGCATTCAAATTTGATGATCAATAAAGCCTGTAAAACTTCATCATCACCTTGACGTTAAGAAAATTGACAAGGAGAAGACCCAATCGTCTGAATTTGTGAACTTTTTTTTCATGATTCTCGTGATTACTGCACATTGTATACACTGCATTTCACATGTAACTAAATTTTCTTTTAATATTTCCAAGAAAATGTAAAAAAGAAGGGGATGTAGTGATCTCTGTACATGAATATACATGATCAATGTATGTAAATGTAGTACAGGGGGTAGCAAGGTAGCGCAGTGGTTAGCATTGCTGCCTCACGGCGCCGATGTCCCAGGTTTGATCCCGGCTTAGGGTCACTGTCCATGTGGAGTTTGCACATTCTCTCCGTGCTTGCGTGGGTTTCGCCCTCACAACCCAAAGATATGCAGAATAGGTGGATTGGCCACGCTAAATTGTCCCTTAATGGAAAAAAATGAAATTGGTACTCTAAATTTATTTTTAAAAAGTAAATGTAGCACAGTAATTTCAACACTAGGGGTGAGATTCTCCGACCCCCTGCCGGGTCGGAGAATCGCCGGGGGCTGGCGTGAATCCCGCCCTCGCCGGTTGCTGAATTCTCCGGCACCGGAGATTCGGCGGGGGCGGGAATCGCGCCGCGCCGGTTGGCGACCCCCCCCCCCCGCGATTCTCCAGCCCGGATGGGCCGAAGTCCGGCAGCTAGAATGCCTGTCCCGCCGGCGTGGATTGAACCACCTACCTTACCAGCGGGACAAGGCGGCACGGGCGGCCTCCGGGGTCCTGGGGGGGGGCGCGGGGCGATCTGGCCCCGGGGGGTGCCCCCACGGTGGCCTGGCCCGCGATCGGGACCCACCGATCCACGGGCGTGCCTGTGCCGTGGTGGGCACTCTTTTCCTTCCGCCTTCGCCACGGTCTCCACCATGACGGAGGCGGAAGAGGCACCCTCCACAGCGCATGCGCGGGGATGCCGTGAGCGGGGATGCTAACGCTCCCGCGCATGCGCCGCGCAGAGATGTCATTTCCGCGCCAGCTGGCGGGGCGGAAATCAGTCCGGCACGGGCCTAGCCCCTCAAGGTTGGGGCTCGGCCCCCCAAGATGCGGAGGATTCCGCACCATTGGGACGGCGCGATGCCCGAATGATTTGCGCCGTTTTTGGCGCCATCGGCGGACATCGCGCCGATACCGGAGAATTTCGCCCTAGATGTCTCACTATCAGATGGTATAAGAACGACTTTCGCACTCTTTCTGAGAGAGTGTGCTTCAGGAGAGTGAACTGACAAGACCAATAGTTATAACCTGCCTACTTACCATTGGCTGGGGACTAATGACAATCCCACAATCCTGTGGGAGGATGAGCTTCCCCAATGAGGGGGCGGAGAAACCATTAGTAAACTCCAAGTATAAATAAAGCTGGCCAGTTTAGGAACCAGCCGGAAGGAGTGTGCAGCAAGGGAAGTTGCTGCTGCTGTTATATATATATGTTATTGTAAATATATGTTATTACTTTATATCCTTAAAACTCGAGATGGATTCTTCGTGGCCCTCACAAAACTGGCGACGAGGATGGGATTGTCATTAGTCCCCAGCCATTGGTAAGTAGGCAGGTTATAACATCCCTCCCCCCCCCAAAGTCCAAGGAATCCACCGAAGATCCTGGCGAAGGAGGGCGTCGGACTTTGGGGGGAGGGATGTTATAACCTGCCTACGTACCATTGGCTGGGGACTAATGACAATCCCATCCTCGTCGCCAGTTTTGTGAGGGCCACGAAGGTTAAAGTGAATAGTTGTCTACACTGCTGAAGCCACCTCCCTGGATTTTTGTTGGATACAGGTTGGAAGTTGTTTTCTATTATACCATGCCTCTGTACGGACGTTTTGGATGTTTTTGATGCTGAGCTGGAAAGCTGGAACCAGTACACACAACAGATGCGTTACTATTTCCGGGCAAACAATATCACCGAAAATGAGCGCCAGGTGGTCATATTGCTCACCGCCGCGGCCCGCATACGTTTGGGGTGATTAGGAGCCTTACGTACCCAGCTGCACTGGGCACCAAAACGTTTGATGAACTTGTGAATATAGTGGGGCAACATTTTAACCCAACCCCGTCCACGATAGTCCAGCGTTACCGGTTTAATACCGCTGAGAGGACCCCTGGAGAATCCCTTGCCGATTTTTTATCCAGGCTACGCAGGATTGCGGAGTACTGTGACTATGGTGAGACCTTGTCAGAAATGTTATGCGACCGTTTGGTTTGCGGTACTAACAATGCGGCCACCCAGAGAAAGTTGTTAGCTGAGCCAACATTGACTTTTCAACAGGCCATTCAAATAGTATTGTCCCGAGAGAGTGCAGAACGAGGAGTGCAGGAGCTACAGGGAATGGAAGTGCATGCCTTGGGGTGCAACCCCTTCCGTCCGAAAACGTCCCCCCGCACTCCTGCGGTACCTTGGGCGAGGCAACGTCCGGGCTGACGCCAGTGGCCGTCGGACATTCCTCCCCGAAGGGAGCCTTCTCCAGAACCAATGGATGAGGAGCCATGTCCGTGTCAGACTTGTAGGCGCCGACCCCGTCGCGGACGGTGGTCCTGGGGGCGCCAGAGGCGCCGTCGTTCCAACTGAAACCGGGACCAGCCCAGTGGCCGTAACTGGGACCAGCCCAGGGGCCGTGCCTTCCATGTGGATGAACCTGCAGCGACTACTCATAAGGACGTGGAGACGGAGGACGACTGCCTGCAGTTGCATTGTGTGGCAGCTCCCCGTGTGGCCCCCATTACGGTGACAGTACGGGTCAATGGCCACCTGCTTGAGATGGAGTTGGACACTGGCGCAGCGGTCTTCGTGATTGACCAGAGGACATTCGACCGCATCAAGCAGGGTATACAGACCCTTACATTAACCGACTCACAGGTCAGGTTGGCCACCTACACAGGGGAACCACTGGACATTGCAGGAACTACAATGACCCCTGTTGTTTATGGACACCAGGAGGGGCGTTTCCCACTTATCGTGGTGCGTGGCCATGGGCCCAGCCTGTTGGGTCGGGACTGGTTGCGCCATTTGCGGTTGCAATGGCAGCACATCCTCCAAACAGTTTCTGAAGAATTGACTGAGGTGCTAGGACGATACCCAGATGTATTCCATCCTTGTTTGGGGAAAATAAAAGGGGCCGTAGCCCATATCCAAGTCGAACCAGGAGCCATGCTGCGCTTTTTCCGGGCGCGCCCGGTGCCTTACCCCTTGCTCGAGAAGGTAGAAGGGGAGCTCACTCGTTTGGAGAGTTTGGGTATTATCAGGCCCATCCGTTTTGCTGACTGGGCAGCACCAATTGTACCTGTAACGAAACCAGAAGCCACAGTTCGCTTGTGTGGCGACAAAAACTTACAGTGAATACGGCTTCCCGACTCGACCGATATCCAATGCCTCGCATAGAGGATCTCTACGCGAAGCTTGCAGGTGGACTCTCGTTCACAAAATTAGATAGGAGTCACGTCTACCTGCAGTTGGAGCTGGACCCTGCCTCCCGACCATATGTAACCATTAATACACACCAGGGCCTGTATGAATATACACGGTTGCCCTTTGGAGTATCCTCTGCCTGCGCAATTTTTCAATGTGTAATGGAGGGCATTTTGAGAGGTTTACCACGTGTTGCTGTCTACTTAGATGACGTTTTGATTACAGGGACGTCGGAGCAGGAACATTTGGAAAATCTGGAGGCTGTCCTTAGACGCTTTTCGGAGGCTGGAGTCCGTTTACGTCGCACAAAGTGCGTATTTCAGGCAAAGGAAGTAGTCTACCTAGGTTATCGGGTGGACCGCGAAGGTGCGTGCAATTCAACAGGCCCCCGCCCCGATTGATACTTCGCATCGTCGTTCTTTTCTCGGTCTCGTAAACTATTACGGGAAGTTCCTCCCCAATCTGGCAACTACGCTGGCCCCTTTGCACCTTCTGCGAAAGAAAAATCACACCTGGGTTTGGGGTCAGCCGCAAGAAACCCCTTTCCGGCGGGTAAAGCAACAATTGTCGTCGTCTGGGTTACTAACCCACTATGATCCTGGAAAGCCTTTGCTCGTCACATGTGATGCATCCCCGTATGGTACTGGGGTCGTCCTGTCCCACAAGATGGAGAACGGGGCCGAGCGACCGATAGCTTTCGCCTCCCGCACATTGACTGCAGCGGAGAAAAAGTACGCGCAGATCGAGAAGGAGGGCCTGGCAGTGGTTTTTGCGGTGAAACACTTCCACCAGTACTTGTATGGCCGCCATTTCACTATCGTGACTGATCATAAGCCTCTGCTGGGACTTTTCAGAGAGGATAAGCCAATACCACCCATTGCTTCCGCACGGATCCAGCGCTGGGCTTTGTTGCTTGCTGCATACGAGTATTCTCTGGAGCACAAACCAGGTACGCAGATAGCAAATGCCGACGCACTGAGCCGATTGCCTTTATCGACCGGCCCCATGTCGACCCCCACGACCGGTGAGGTGGTTGCAACCCTAAATTTTATGGACACCTTGCCTGTCACGGCATCACAGATCCGTGAGTGGAACCAGACGGAGCCAGTCCTGTCAAAGGTTCGGCACATAGTCTTGCATGGTGGGCAGCATAGACAGCTCCCAGGCGAGTTGCGGGCATTTTCCTCCAAGCTGTCAGAATTCAGCGTGGAAGACGGCATCCTCTTGTGGGGGACGGAGTTATGTCTGGTGGCCAGGCCTCGACACCGACATTGAGAAGGTGGCCCAAAACTGCTCCATTTGCCAGGAGCATCAGAAGCTTCCGCCGGCCGCGCCCCTACATCACTGGAAATGGCCAGGGCGGCCTTGGGCGCGCATGCCTGCAGATTTTGCCGGCCCTTTTCAAGGATCCATGTTCCTTCTATTAATTGACGCCCAGTCTAAATGGCTAGAGGTGCATAAGATGCAGGGGACAACGTCCTGCACAACAATTGAAAAGATGCGTTTGTCGTTTAGTACGCATGGCCTCCCCGAGGTGCTGGTCACGGATAACGGCACTCCATTCACGAGTGAGGAGTTTGCGAGGTTCACGAAGGTGAACGGCATACGCCATATCTGCACCACCCGGCTTCAAATGGGTTGGCAGAGCGCTCAGTGCAGACATTCAAAAGAGGCCTAAAGAAGCAGTCTTCCGGATCAATGGACACGAGACTGGCTCGCTTTTTGTTTACGTATAGGACCACCCCCCATGCGGTGACTGGGGTAGCTCCCGCAGAGTTCCTAATGGGCCGGAGACTTCGCACCCGCCTTAGTATGGTTTTCCCGGACATTGGCGCAAAAGTACGCCGCACACAAGAACGGCAGGGACAGGGATTTTCTCGGCATCGACCGATTCGGCAGTTTGCGCCCGGTGACCCAGTGTTCGTTCGGAATTTTGCTGGTGGTGCCCAGTGGGTTCCTGGTGTAATCTTTCGCCAAACGGGCCCTATATCTTACCAGGTGCAAGCGCAGGGTCGTCTCCAGCGCAAACATGTAGACCACATTCAGTCCAGAAGACTATCCCCTCAAAAGATTCCCCGCCCCCGGAGCTCATTTCTACAGCCGCAGAGACCAGAGACAAGGGAAGGTAGTCCTCACAATCTTCCACTGGTGCCTCACTCGAAGCCTGCGCAGGTTGTTACAGAACCGAATGGAGATAGAGACGCTGACATGACAGAGGCAGTAGACTCTGACTCCGAGATGGATACACAGGATGCATCAGAGGGGGAATCCTCGGGTCCACGGCCCGTGGATGTACAACCGTTGCGCCGTTCATCACAGAAGCGCCGGTCTCCATCTCGTTAAATGCCGCCTGATCCAACGCCGCCTGCAAATGGTGTCTGGCCTGCGGCCAAACGAGTCCGACGCCCTCCTTCGCCAGGGTCTTCGGTGAATTCCTTGGACTTTGGGGGGGAGGGATGTTATAACCTGCCTACTTACCATTGGCTGGGGACTAATGACAATCCCACAATCCTGTGGGAGGATGAGCTTCCCCAATGAGGGGGGCGGAGAAACCATTAGTAAACTCCTAGTATATATAAAGCTGGCCAGTTTAGGAACCAGCAGGAAGAAGTGTGCAGCAAGGGAAGTTGCTGCTGCTGTTATATATATATGTTATTGTAAATAAATGTTATTACTTTGTAGCCTTAAAACTCGTGCTGGATTCTTCGTGGCCCTCACAAAACCTATATTAGCCAGAGAGAGAAGTTATAAGTTATTTCATTATTACATTGTATAGTTAGTTCGTTATCTTTATTGTATTTTATTTATTTTACTAGTTTAGTATTAAGTACAAAGGACTCACGTGATATTATTTATTTTACTCATCAAATTAGTTAATCTTGAAAAGAAGACTATTGGTTATTTCATCAACTCGGCTGGTTCAAAGAATAATATATATATTACACAGATTCCAGGACCCATCTGGGTCCCAGACAGATGCTGAGCTTCTGGGCCAGGTTCTGGAGCTAATGCAATCGATAGGGCGCAACCGCGATATTCAGAGAGGATGTCAGTGACACTCCAGCAGGTCGATAGCCAATTGGAAGAGTCCCACAATCATCGGCCGCAAGGGATAGCCCAGCAATATGTGGCATCAGGGCCAACACTGCTGGGATGGCAACAGCAGTGGAGAGAACGACATCGGCCGAATCAGTGTAGGTGTCCAAGGCATGGCTCAGTCAGTGACAGCCATGGCTGAGCATCTCGACAGCATGTCGCTGGGACATGCATCTCAGTCCCAGGTAGACCTTTATGAGGTGCTGCGGAGCATGTCTCAGTCTCAGGTGGGCATTGCCCAGGCACTCCAGAGCATGTCCTGGTCGCTGAGGGTGGTATCCCAGTCTCAGGTGGGCATTACTCGGGTGTTCCAGAGTATGTCGCAATCACTGAGGAGCATCGCCGAGAACATTGACATCATGCTGCAGACATTGGGGAGCCAGATGGTGCAAGGGCAGCTGGGGTTCATTCCAGTTGCCCCTCCATCCCGACCGACCTGGAAGGCTGGAAGCCTACCTGGAGCCACCCTATCGAGATGAGGATGGCAGCCAGCAGCTCCCCCGGGTTTCACCCTCTGACAACGGCGTTTCTTGGAGTCAACACCTGGAACATGGTGGCATGGCAGAGCATGTGCCACCGGCAAGTGTGCCATGGCCCTCTGGCCCCAGGGCCTCGAGATCATACCCACCAGTGCCCAGCTCTCAGTGGGTTATCATCACCCCCCTGCCCTCGATAGTGACCCGCTGACAGTGCCGACACAGACCCCTCACCCTGGAATGATGTTACTCAGACGATGGGAGGATTGAATAGAGTGTATGGAGGTGGAGAGGGTGGGTGCAGGGAATGGGTCACGGGGGAAGGGAGGAGTAGGGAAGGGGAGGGGGGCTAGGATGGGGGGGGGGAGAGGTGCTATGACGGATGAGGCAATATTCTATATGAGTCAGGCGAGGATCAGGGTCTCCCTGGCCCTCTGGGCTTTCCCCACTGTTACCACTGCCGCCTGTTCGCCGTCCTCGGGCTGGTCCTGCGGGTCTTCCCCGGGCCCATCCCCTCGTACCTCCTGGTCCGGCACCTCCTCATCCTCATCCTCGGAGGTGGTCACATGTTCCTACACCTCCAGTATGTCAACCCGCTGCTGTGCCAGTTGTGGAGGGCACTGTCGTGCACCACCAGAGCGATCGAGACATGGGAACCGTGTTTTGTCAATGACAGCCCGGGTGGCTGCTGGGGCCTCGTTATATCAGGGATCGGCATCAGTTTCCAGCCTCCGTACTGGCATCATTAGCCAGGTCCTCAGCGGGTACCCCTTATCCCCCAAGAGCCAACCGGCCATCCTGGGATGTCCTCAAAGAGGCCGTGAATGTCCGACTGATCCACGATGGAGCGTGTATACACTCCCTGGGAAGCATGTACACGCGTGCATGATCATCATGTGGTGGAACCCTTATCTGTTGATGTGGGGCACTCCTGACGCCCCGGTGCACACAAGGCAGCATGCGTGCAATCTATTACTCCCTGGACCTGGGGAATCCCGTGGCGGAGAATCCTTCTGCCCGGGCATGTTATTGGGCGTGGTCCATGTCAACATTTCTATAGTTGACTGCCCGGGCAAACAGGGCATCCGTGACTTCATGGATGCATTTGTGGCTGTGATGCCACACAAGTCCACGCTCTTGCACTGGAATGGCCCTGAGGCGCAAAGTTTCAAGGTTGCGGTGACCTTGTTGGCCACACGGAGCGAGTATGCTCCTCTCGTTGTGCCAAGTCCGCAAGGACATGGCATAGGCACCACATTGTCCCCTTTTTGAAGTGGAGCTTCCTGCGGCACATGCTGTCTGACATTTATTTGAAAAACCAGCGATGCCTATATACCTTGGACCGACACCGGTTTCTCCCTCCGGGTCCCTTCCTGGCCTGATGGGCCGCTGGGACCTCAGGATATGTATGGAGTGGGGCCCTGCATATGCGCCGCCGCGTCACGCCTCTGTCGACACTGTTGCTGCCGCCTTTTCTAGCATCTGGCTGCCTGGCCTGCCAGCAGCACTGCGGTGTCCAAGATATCATCCATCCTGTGTAATATCTGTAAGGAATTGGAGGGGGTGTTAGATTGACAACCAGCGGTGTCGTCCACCCCCGGATTCTCCATTTCCATCATTCCCCCCCCCTTGCACCCCCCCCCCCACCCCCCCCCAATGGCAATAAAAAATAATTTTGATCCAGCCCTATTCACTTCCCTGATCATGAAAAACTCACCACCTCACTGTTATATAAAACAATGGGAGTTAGAAATTTCTACTTCACAGAAATCAAAACTCAAGTTTGGGACAAGTTACTCCATGTTACCTGGGATGAGGTAGCACAAACCTTTCCTTCAATTCTTTTCTTTCATTTTGTGTGGAGTGCTGTTTGGGGACCACTTATGTGAACCATTTTGTCCTAATTAAACTTTTATTTGAGATGCAGAGGAGGTATTGTCCCCTTTAATAATCAGGATACAATGTGTCTGTCTTTTAATGCCTACAATGTAAGTTAACAGAAAATGTTATCAAATACCTCAGACTTGGGGACTTTATATATATATTCATGACTTTCTACTTCACTGACGGATAATATGTCTACTCTGGGCCGCCTTGGCCTTCAAGATTTCCAGGATTATTTGTGAAGGCGTTGTAGTGATTTCATGAAACAAAAGAGAAAATGCTGGAAAGTCTCAGCAGGTCTGGCAGCATCTGTAGGGAGAGAAAAGAGCTAATGTTTCGAGTCCGATGACTCTTTGCCAAAGCTGATCAAAGTAGACTACTTTGTCAAAGTGGTGATATCATGGTTGTGTTGTAATTCACTGACTGACCACAAGGAGTCTCACTAGCATATAAGTAAATGTCAAGTCAGCTGATCTGACATTTGGCTGGAGAAAGTAAAAGAGAGAGCTTGTATGTGCATGATTTTGCTGTTGTTCATCTGTTGTCTTGTTATATAGTTTACCCCCAGTTAACGTTAATAAATCATTTATAAATTTAACTACAAGTGTTCTTGGAATAAATCATGCCATCCAACAAGAACATCACAGGCGTTGGGCCTACATTGTCCTTGTATTCTTTTTCCATGGTCCCGCATGATAGGTACATCATCCAAATATACCGCCAATTTGGGTTACCATGGAGGATGCCTTCCATCAACCTTTGGAAAATTGCACAGACGGAAGAGACCTCGAAGGGAAGGTGAGTGTATTTGAACACCACCGCCACCCCCCCTCCCCCCCCCCCCCATGGATATTTATAGTCAAATACTTCTGTGATGTGGTGTCCAAATCTAACTGAAGATAATGCATGGCTCTAATCCAGTTTGGTGAATGAGCATCATAAAGCCAGTTTTGCATACAAGTCCTCCATGCGCGGCATATGATCGTGGTCCAGCTGGGATGTCCTGTTTACACTCAGTTTATAATCGCCACAGAGGCGAACTGACTTATCCAGCTTCATCATTGGAATAACTGGTGGGTCCCATTCCGCAAATTGCACAGGGGGTATGATGCCCAAACTCTCAAAGTGCTGCAACTCAGTAACCACCTTTGTGAGCAAAGCATAGAGGACCAGTCGTACCCTGAAATATCTGGGCTGGGCCTCTGGCTCATTGTAAATGCGTGCCTTGGCTCATTTTATCTTGCTCAGAACCTCCTGGAATACCTGAGGCTATTTTCTGAGGATCTCATAGAGGTTTCCGGAGCCCACCCGGAAAACCTGCTGCCAATCGAAGAGGAATGTTTGTCGCCAATCACGGTCCAACAGGTTGGGTCCTGTCCCTTGCAACACGAGGCAGCCAGACTGTTTGTTGCCCATGGGCCACCAGGGGCACTGTGGTTCCATTGATGGGCAATGGTTCACCAGGGGGCAAGGTGGCACAGTGGTTAGCACTGCTGCCTCACAGTGGCAGGGACCTGACTTCAATTCTGACCTTAGGTGACTGTCTGCCTGGAGTTTGCATGTTCTCCCCGTGTGTGCGTGGGTTTCCTCCGGGTGCTCCTGTTTCCTCCCACAGTCCAAAGATGTGCAGGTTAGGTGGATTGGCCATGATAAATTGCCCCTTAGTTTCCAAACAGGTGGGGTTACATTTTTTAAAAATTAATTTACGGGATGTGGGCGTCACTGCTTGTGCCCCATCCCTAGTTGCCCTTCAGAATAATAATAATCTTTATTATTGTCACAAGTGGGTTTACATTGCAATTCAATGAAGTCACTGTGAAAATCCCCCAGTCGCCACACTACGGCGCCTGTCCAGGTACACTGAGGGAGAATTCAGAATGTCCAATTCACCTAATCAGCACGTCGTTTGGGACTTTGTGGGAGGAAACCAGAGCACCCGTAGGAAACCCACGCAGACATGGGGGAGAACGTGCACAGACTCCGCACAGACAGTGACCCAAGCCGGGAATCGAACCGAGGTCACTGATGCTATGAAGTAACAGTGCTAACCACTGTTGAATTCTTGAACCACTGCAGTCCCTGCAGTGTAGGTACACCCACGTTGCTGTTAGGGGGGAGTTCCAGTATTTTAGGTTATGGGGATAGTGTGGGGACATCGGCCTAGATCAGGTACTATTTTGGAGGGTCGGTTTCTGACTCAATGGGCCAAATGGCCCCTTTCTATAGGTCGCTAATCTGGCCTTGGTGTCGCGCACATTAAATGGCAGGATTCCCATGCGAAGTTGGTGGAGGTTCTACTGACTGATAATGGAGACTGCAGCCTATGGGCAGGATTCTCTGACCCCCCGCCGAACAGGAGAATCGGCAGGGGGCGGCGTGATTCCCGCTCCCGCTGGCTGCCGAATGCTCCGGCGCCGGGGATTTGGCGGGGGCGGGAATCACGCCGCGCCAGTTGGCGGCCGCTAGCAGTGGCCCCCCCCGCTGAATCTCCGGCCCGCGATGGGCCGAGTGGCCGCCCGTTTTCAGCCGTTCCCGCCGGCACATGTTACGACAGGTACTTACCAGCGGGACCTGGCTCCGCGGGCGGCCTCCGGGGTCCTCGGGGGGCGCGACGGATCTGACCCCGGGGGTGCCCCCATGGTGGCCTGGCCTGCGATCGGAGCCCACCGATCCGCGGGCGGGCCTGTGCCGTGGGGGCACTCTATTCCTCCACGCCGGCCGCTGTAACAGCCCGCGATGGCTGACGCGGAGAAGAACCCCCCTGAGCATGTGCTGGGATGACACGCTGGTGCTCCCACGCATGCGCCAACTCGCACCGGCCGGCGGATGCCCTTCGGCGCCTGTTGGCATGGCGCCAAGCCCCTTTCGCGCTGGCCGGCGCTGCCCAAACCACTCCGGCGCCGGCCTAGCCTCTGAAGCGACGGAGTTTTCCGCACCTTTGGGGCGGACCAACGTCGGAGTGGTTCACGCCACTCCTTCGCGCCGGAATTGCCCTCCCCGGCGGTTTCCAAAGAATCCCACCACATCTCTCTATCTCCATCTCTAGGGGGTGTCCATTTACCTGCAGTTTAACTCAAATTGGCACCACTTTGATACGGTGCCACATGGCAGTTTGATTAGCAAATTAAAAGTGTTTCAGAGTGATGGGTCATTGACAGCATGGATTCGAAGTTAGCTAAGAGATAGGAAACAGAGGGTACCTATAGATGGCCATTCCTCACACTGGACACGAGTTAAAAGTAGTGCTCCCCAGGACTCAGTGTTGGGAGCCATGCTTTTTCTGATTTATATAAATAATTTGGAAGTGGGTGTTGAGGGCAAAATATCTAAATTTGTAGATGATACTTAAGCTAGGGAGAATAGTGAATTGTGGGGATGACACTGAGCAATTTCAGAGAGACATTGACAAGTTGGCAAATGGGCAGAAACCTGGCAGATGAACTTCAGCTCAGCGAAATGTGAGGTCATGCATTTTGGTAGAAGAAACAGGGGGAGACAATATAGGCTCAATGGTACAACTTTGAGGGGAGTACAGGAGCAAAGGGACCTCGGGATTCAAGTGCATAATTGCCTGAAGGTGGCCAGGCAAGTTGAAACAGTTGTTAAGAAACCTTATAGGATCCTTGGGTCTATAAATAGTGCCATAGAGTAGAAAAGCAATGAAGTGATGCTGCACCTCTATAAATCATTGGTCAGACCACATTTGGAATATTGTGTTCAGTTCTGGGCACCGATGTTAAAGCCCTCAAGAGAATGCAGATGAGATTTACTGGAATGATACCAGGAATTTGAAATTTTAGATACAAGGAAAGATTGGAGAAATTGGGCTTGTTCTCCTTGGAGCAGAGAAGAATAAGAGGTGACCTTATTGGGGTGTTCAAAATTCTGAACAATTCTAGGAGGGTAAAGAAGGATATTCTGTTTCCACTAGTTGATATGTCAGTGACTAGGGGGTCACAGTTTCAAGATGGTCAGCAAGAGAGCTAGGAGAGAGATGAGGAGAAATTCCTTCACTCAGCGACTTGTTGGGATTTGGAATGTGCTGTCTGGGAGTGTGGTGGAGGTGGGTTCCACAGAAAAGAGCTGGACATATATCTGAAAGTGCTGAATTTAGAGGACTACGGAGAGAGGGCTGGGGAATGGGACTATCTGGGTAGCTCTTTTGGGAGCTGGCACAGGCACGTTGGACCGAATGACCTCCTCTGTGCTGCAAATAACAAAAATGAACAAAAAAACCCGTGATGCAATTCAAATGCATTATGTTTTCCTCCTCAGGTGGGCCCATGTGCCATGCTCAAGGCGACCTTATTGTCCAGGACCAGGATGATGCGCTCTCTGCTGATTCTGGAAGCCTTGACTCCCGCATGTTCTACATCCTCAGGCTTAGCAATGTTGCCTTGTCCTTGTCCTCTGGGGAGGTGTCCCACTGGTCCTCTTGGTTATGATTTTGGTGGTGACCTGGCCATTTGTGAACTGCCCTGGGATGCCGCTGGATTCCAGTATGGGGGTCAAGCAACACCCTGGACACTGTAGTCCATGCAACCTTGGAGTTCCTGAACCCCTTTCTCCATGTTCGTGTGGGACAGCGCTAGCTCTATGGCTCTATTCAAATCAAGCGTTGCCTCTGCCAACAGCTTCTTCTGTGTGTCCATGTTATTAATTCTGCACACCAGCCGGTCCCTCAACATCTCGGAAAGGGATGGCTCAAATTCGCAATGTTCAGCCAGCCTTCGGAGTCGAGTCAAGAAATCCGTACCTGACACGCCCGGAGTCCGCACAGCAGGATTGAGTCGGTATCGTTGAATGATTCCATCGACGGTTTCGGGTCATAATGGTTAAACATCAACTCTACCAATTGGTCAAAGGATTTTGAATCCAGAGCAGCTGGGTAGATGAGAGTTTTAATAATGACAAAGGTTGGGGCCCCGTATGCAGTCAGGAGGTTTGCCTTCTGTTGGTCCTTTCCACTGAGGCCACTGGCCTGAAATAAGTACTTCATTCGCTCTGCATGCTGAGTCCAATCTTTCGGGTACAGGCAGCACGGTAGCACAAGTGGATAGCACGGTGGCTTCACAGCGCCAGGGTCCCAGGTTCGATTCCCCGTTGGGTCACTGTCTGTGCGGAGTCTGCACGTTCTCCCCGTGTCTGTGTGGGTTTCCTCTGTGTGCTCCGGTTTCTTCCCACAGCCCAAAGATGTGCAGGTTAGGTGGATTGGCCAAGCTAAATTGCCCTTAGTGACAAAAAGGTTTAGGAGGGGTTATTGGGTTACAGGGATAGGGTGTAAGTGAGGGCTTAAGTGGGTTGGTGCAGACTTGATAGGCTGAATGGCCTCCTTCTGCACTGTATGTTCTTTGTTCTTTGTTCCAGGCCTGTGTTGAAGGCCTCTAATTATCAATAGAGTGGCATATTTGAACGTTAGTCCAAGGCATTGCTGCATGGCAATATCTCGGAGCGGCTGGGAGGTCCAGAATTGGAGTTAGTTTCTTTTGCCTCGTCGCCAGTGTCATAATATGCACCCATGCACATCATGAGGTAAAAGCAGGCAGTGACAGACACCCAGGTGAGCCAATCAACATACAGAACAGAACAGAACCAATCACCAGACAGAACACCAGAGGGGGCTTCCGACTATAAAACACACGAGGCATCAGCACTCTGCCTCTTTCCACTGGTGACAACTGTGGTGACAGTCAGGGTGTACAAGCCATTCAACACAAGCAGCTGTGTGCTTCGTCACTGAAGTTCAATAAATCTTATTGAACCAACGCCTACGTTTGGTGTATGCTTTATTGTTTATCTGCATCGTGTTGCAGTATGTGTTAGCCCAGGGTGAATAACACGACATGATACCAGGAATGGCTACTGCTTCTAAGTAATTTACCTTCGAAAATTCACTGACGACCAACAACTGCCTTCCAGCAGCATGGAAAAGATCTAGGCACCTGCACAGCTCCGAACCCTGGAAATCATGGCGTCAACTGGCGGGTCTTCAAGCAGAAATTCAGTCGATACATTGAGGCCTCGGGCCTCGAAAGTGCGTCCAATGCCCGAAAAATCGTGCTGCTACTATCGACTGCGTGGGACCAGGCCATCCAAATCTTCAATTCGCTCACTTTTGCCGATGGTGAGGACAAGACCAAGTTCCAGACCATCGTAGCCAAATTTGACAGTCACTGTGAAGTCGAAACGAATGAAGGCTTCGAGCGTTATGTCTTCCAGCAGCGCCTTCAGGGTAAGGATGAGCCTTTCCAGTCTTTTGAATGAAATGAAAGGAAAATTGCTTATTGTCGCAAGTAGGCTTCAAATCACTCAAATCACGCATTCTAGCGCAATCCTGCAACTTCGGTGACACCTCTGACTCCCTCATCAGGGATCAGATCGTGTTTGACATCCACTGCGACGCCCTGCGGGAGCAGCTCCTAAAAAGAAAAAATTTGACCCTACCAGTAGCCATCGAGACGTGTAAAGTCCATGAACAGACAAAAAGTCGCTATTCCCGCTTTAAGTCGGCAGAGCAGGACCAACTTGCCTCCCACGAGGCTGGGAGTGTACAGGCCATCGCCCGAATGCGGCGCCTGAGCATCAACGAAAGCGGCCATTTCATACGCTTTTCCTGGGGTCCCACGCATGCGCACCACGGTCGGGAGAACAAAGCGGCCGAAGACCACACTGCGCAGGTGCGACCGGTGGCTGACCGCACTGTGCATGTGCGACGACTCATGGAGCATCACAACGTCGACGTGCTGACGTGCCCGAACTGCGGCACCACCCATTTAAAGCGGCAATGCCCTGCAAGAAGCAGGCGATGTCTCAACTGCAAGAAGCCTGGCCATTATGTGGCCTTGTGCAGGTCTGCACCTCCGATAGGGGGCCAGCGATCCCAGTTCCAACGCAGACGCGTTCGAAGTGTGCAGCAAGGGCTGCTCGATTTGGAACCTGATCCCACCACGGATCCAGAGGTCGACTGCCCAGAGTCCCCATATCGAGTGGGCATCATCACTATGCATGACAAGGCCTCCTCGCATTTAGCAACACACACACCCATCCTCAATGTGGATTCTGCGGACGAGTGGCATGCAACAGTACAAGTCAACGATTGTAGAATCCAGTTCAAGCTGGACACCGGTGCTTCTGCCAATCTAATGTCCCAAGCAGATCTTGCTCGTATCCAAAGGCAGCCGACAATTCTTCCGCCGGCCTGCCAGTTGCTTGACTACAATGGCAATGCCGTCACTGCGTTAGGGTCCTGTCACCTGCATGTGTCTAACAAGGCCATCAAGGCCACTTTGCGGTTTGAGATCGTCAAGCCCGGCAATGCTTCTCTGCTTGGTGCCCATGCATGCAAGCTGCTCCATCTCGTCCAGCGCGTACATGCCATGTCCTCTGCCAACAGCACTCTTCAGGCCGACATTGAGGAGCTATTATTGCAATACCCGGATGTGTTCAGTGGGATGGGCACGCTGCCCTACCGCTATAAAACTTTGCTCAGGCCTGATGCCACGCCTGTAATCCATGCGCCATGCCGGGTGCCGGCACCTCTAAAGGACCATCTAAAGGTGCAGCTGCAGGAGCTCCAAGATCAGGGTATAATATCCAAGGTGACGGAACCAACTGACTGTGTCAGCTCGATGGTCTATGTCAAGAAGACCTCTGGAGAACTGCGCATTTGTATCGATCCCAAGGTACTGAACCGTAACATTATGTGGGAACACTCCCTGATCCCGAAGCGGGAGGAGCTGACAAGTGAGATGGCACATGCCAAATTCTTTACAAAGCTGGATGCATCGTGTGGCTTCTGGCAGATCCAACTGGACGAGTCCAGCAGGAAGCTGTGCACGTTTAATACACCTTTCAGAAGGTATTGCTACAACCGCATGCCGTTTGGTATTGTTTCAGCCTCTGAAATCTTTCATCGAATAATGGAACAAATGCTAGAGGACATTGAGGGTGTGCGGGTTTATGTTGATGAGGTCACCATCTGGTCTACGACCCCGGAAGAACATATTTCTCATCTGCAACAAGTCTTCAGACGCATACGTGCCAACGGCCTAAAGTTAAACAAAACCAAATGCTCCTTTGGCATGTCGTCGATTAAATTTTTGGGTGATCAGATATCCCAGCAGGGCGTGCAACCGGATTCGGACAAAGTCAAGGCCATCAACACAATGAGGACCCCAGAGGACAAAAAGGCGGTCCTCCGCTTGCTGGGTATGGCAAATTTTGGGGGGAAGTTAATTCCCAACGTCGCCTCACACACCACAGTCTCAGGCATCTGGTGAAGAAGTCCACTACTTTCCAGTGGCTACCCGCACATCAAGCAGAGTGGCTTGAGTTGAAAGCTAAACTAACCACCGCTCCTGTTCTAGCTTTTTTTGACCCAGCGAAGGAGACTAAAATCTTCACAGTTGCAAGCCAGGACGGCATTGGGGCGGTGCTCCTCCAGAAGGACGACACCTCGTCCTGGGCCCCAGTGGCCTACGCGTCAAGGGCCATGACCCCCACTGAGCAACGATATGCTCTGACAGAGAAAGAATGCCTTTGCCTTCTCACTGGCATTGTGAAATTCCACGATTATGTCTATGGTCTCCCAACCGTTACAGTAGAGACAGACGATAGACCCCTAGTGCACATTATACACAAGGACTTAAATGACATGACGCCCAGGCTCCAACGCATTCTCCTTCGACTCCGCAGGTATGATTTCGAACTGGTTTACACACCTGGAAAGGAGCTGATCATCGCGGATGCCCTGTCGCGTGCCATCACCTCGCGATATGAGCAGGTAGACTTCATCCACGACTTTGAGGCACAGGTGCAACTGTGTGCCAACACTCACCCGACATCCGACGAATGACTCGTCATCATTCGAGAAGAGACCGCCAAGGACCCTCTTCTGCAGCGGGTCATGCATCACCTCACGAATGGCTGGCAGAAAGGGCAATGCCCCTGTCATGATATTCAAACATACATCATAACACATACATAATGATAGACAGACCAACGGACCAATTAGCACACATAACACGATAGCCAATCACAGACAAGAGCAGACACAGTATAAAACAAGAAACACGACACTTCCTGGGCAGTCCATCTGGAGATGGCACAGGGCCAGGACCTCATAGCAAGACACTCACATAGTCACAACGTGCTGAGTACCAAGTCTGATGTATAAATAGTTTAATGGAATAAAACTGCGTTGTACCAATCGCAACTTTGTTGGTTCGTCTGTACCTCAGAGCACCCAACATTTCAGCCCCCAGTACTATAATGTAAAGGATGACCTAACAGTTGTCAAGGGGATCCTCCTTAAATTAGATCGCATCGTCATTCCTTACAGCCTCCAGAGCTTAGTGCTCACGCAGATCCACGAGGGACGCCTCGGTATTGAGAAGTGCAGATGCAGGGCCCGGCAGGCTGTCTATTGGCCCGGCATTAATGAAGATATATCAAACGTCGTCCTCAATTGCGCGACCTGCCAACGCTTCCAGCCTGCTCAGCCCAAAGAAACGCTCCAGCAGCACGAGATTGTGACCTCTCCGTGGTATAAGGTAGGAGTTGACCTCTTTCACGCCAATGGGCGTGACTACTTCCTTATAATTGATTACTTCTCCAGTTACCCCAAGGTAGTGAAACTGTCCGACCTAACATCCAAGTCTGTCATAAAGGCCTGCAAGGAGACATTTGCCAGGCATGGTATCCTGTTCACGGTTATGAGCGACAACGGTCCCTGTTTTTATAGTCAAGAATGGTCCAACTTCGCAAGCCAATACAAGTTCCAGCACATCACCTCGAGCCCGCATCACCCGCAATCTAATGGGAAGGTCGATAAAGGGGTCCATATCATGAAGCAAATGCTCTGCAAGGCTGCGGACTCAGCTTCGGACTTTAATCTTGCTCGTCTGGCGTACAGGGCAACCCCTCTGTCCAGCGGAATGTCTCCGGCACAGCTCCTTATGAATTGTAACCTGCGGACCACTGTTCTGGCCATTCATTTACCTGACCTGGATCACCTTCCAGTGCTGCAAAAGATGCAGCAAATCAGAACCCGGCAAAAGCTGACATATGATGCTCATGCTACTGATCTGCCCGTGCTCTCTCCGAAGGATGCTGTTCGCATCAAGTTGCCTGGTGGAGGCTGGTCAGCGCCAGCTGTGGTTGTTCGACAGGCTGCTCCCAGGTCATTTGTGGTTCGCATGGCTGATGGATCCATTATCAGGTGCAACAGAAGGGCACTACAAACTTGCCTGCCCACCACCGGATTTCACGTTCCCAGATGTCGTTATGCCTTATCCAGACACCTCGCTCCACGAGGCCACCAGTCTGGCTGCATACCAGCCTGTCAAGACGCCATCTCCCCACCTCCACCTCTCAGGCGGTCCACAAGAATCCAACGACAGCCCCAACGACTGGACTTATAAATAGTTCCTTTGTATATATACAGTTATGTTCCTGCACGCTAGACACGTTACATGCACATATGCATTCACTCACCAATTGCTGTAGTTACTTCTGTAAATATGTCGTATATGCTATAAGCAACCGACAATTTTTTTTTTAAAGGGGGGATGTCATAATATGTACCCATGCACATCATGAGGTAAAAGCAGGCAGTGATAGACACCCAGGTGAGCCAATCAACATACAGAACAGAACACAACCAATCACCAGACAGAACACCAGAGGGGGGGGCTTCCAACTATAAAACACATGCGGCATCAGCACTCTGCCTCTTTCCACTGGTGACAACTGTAGTGACAGTCAGGGTGTACAAATCATTCAACACCTTCTACACATGGATCAGAGCTAGCCTGGTCGAGATAGTTAGAGTTAGTTTACTTAGAGTAGTAGAGAGTCAACCCACAGGCAGCTGTGTGCTTCGTTACTGAAGTTCAATAAATCTTATTGAACCAACGCCTACGTTTGGTGTATGCTTTATCGTTCATCTGCATCGTGTTGCAGTCCGTGTTACCCCAGGGTGAATATCACGACAGCCAGCACTAACACCCTAGAAGCCAAGTGGTACGGTATGGTCACAAGTCTGCCTACAGCAGCAAATAATATTTACAGAGTGCAGTCCCATTGAGACAACGAATGTGCCGGTCCCTGTCTGTGCCGCATTTATATTCAGCTCTTATGAATCCTAGCTGGGTGGTGCACCGCCCACTAGTGGGGAAGCTAATATTCCACGAGTCCCACGAAGAGATCAATCAGGGTATCCATAAGACCATAAGACATAGGAGTGGAAGTAAGGCCATTCGTCCCATCGAGTCCACTCCACCATTCAATCATGGCTGATTTCAACTCCATTTACCCGCTCTCTCTCCATAGCCCTTAATTCCTTGAGAAATCAAGAATTTATCAACTTCTGTCTTAAAGACACTCAACGTCCCGGCCTCCACCGTCCTCTGTGGCAATGAATTCCACAGACCCACCACTCTCTGGCTGAAGAAATTTCTCCTCATCTCTGTTCTAAAGTGACCTTGTGAGCCTCATGGCGGTTATTACAATGTTCACTACCAAAGTTGGTGGAAGTGCATCTTGATAGGATATAAACAGGCCAAGCCAGCAATAGGAACTAAAAGCACAAATACTGAACTGTCAGAACAAAAAGTCACTTATAACCCCAGGGGTGCAGTTTCAATAACTCTGTCATGGTAGTCTTTAAAGGATGTAATCTGCGCTGTATATCAAAGCTAATGTAGGGAGTAGGATGTTATAATTTAGTACATTAGCTGTAATGGGTCAGGTAAGAATGTTAGGAATGTACTGATAATACTATTATTTGCATAATAATGTTTGTTAGCAGCAAATAATGAGGAAAATGGAAATTGGCTTTCACGATTTTGCACAACTGAAGATATCATTACTTGCAAAATTTAAGTGGTTCAAAAGCAGAGACAGGCTGCAGGAAACATATCATTTGGCACTACAACATGAACACAGTATCTGGTATCATTTTACCAATGGGAGGCGGGGTAAGAAAAACAAAACGCAAATGAACCACAGCCAGAGAAATTTGAGGCGTGCAAAACAAACCTATTGGGTTGGCTAAAGTTCAGTGCCAGCCATCTGTATCTCACTGCACAAAGAGGCAGCACGCAGCTAAAAGCACAATTTCAACAAGCTAGGCAGCAATGTTCTGAGTTAGAGTCTAGGAGTCAGCTCTGGGTCATTCCAAACAGCAGCAGTCGACATCACTCAGATCAGACCGTCTATTTTTGGTCATTATTGTCACAAAAGTAATAGCTGCCTGTTAAATTTCTTTGTCAGACGCAAAGTGAAAAGGTACGGAGGTGCCCACACTCTGGATCCTTTCAAACACAATAAGAGGTTTATCAAAAAGTGTTGCTCATACAATCTAAGATAGAGAACTGCAAAGCCTGTGTAAACACTCAGCTGACATCACTGCACATTACCTGATGGTTTATCAACAGGGATGTATCCTCTGATACATAACAGGCTGCATTCTCCGTTGGGATCCTCTGTTTTGCCGGAAGCACACTCACGCCTGCGGATTTTCCATTGTGTTGCCCAAAATGGCAAACACCATTGGCCGGCTGCCGGGACAGAGAATCCTGCTGCCAGTGGGGGCGCACCGCACCAAAAAACGGGTGCAGTGGGGCGGAGAATCACGCCCAACACCTCTCCCCCTTAACTTCATTAGTGCAATTACACTGATTTGACATTCATACAACAGATCCACTTATGCATTATCTTTATACACATTTATACAATTCAATGAGGCAGTCTCTCAAGTGGACCCCTATGCCGTTTGGGTTAAATTCGGCATTTTAGAACCTGGCTGCTTGAGATCTTGGAAGTGTCCTCTGTTCCTTCAGTAGGTGGCATTTCCCTGGAAGTTGCTCCAATATCTGTCATGAAAGGTATACCAAAGTCCTCAGAAACAGAATCTGAACCTGTCTCTGTATTTGGTCTTTGTCCCAAAGTATCACTGCCTGAAATTTCCAACGGTTGAAATCCTGAAGAAGTTTCGGCGACATCACTTAATGAAGCTAGTAGCTGATTAGCATGACGTCACCAAACCCATTCATCATCTGTCTGTACGATGTGTGAAATAGGACCTGGTGTTTCTAGGATCACAGCAGGCACCCATTTCTCATTAGTGGTGTTAGTTTATAGCCAGCACTCGTTCTCCCTGGTTGAATAATTGCTTTTTAGAGCTTTGCCCCCTCCTAGCAATTTGTGCTTATTGTAGTTGTTTGACAATCTCTAAAATACCAGGTGTTATTAACAAATCAAACTGTGTTCACAGTTTCCTTTGGGACAGCAGCATTGCTGGTGAACTCTGTCTGTTGTGTGTGCGGTGTTCCGATAAGACATTAGGAATTAGTTCATAATTCTTGGCAATGTTCGCTGGCCCTTTGACACTTTGATAGAAGGTTTCAAAGATTGAACAAAATGCTCAGCCAATCCATTTGTTGCAGGATGACATGGAGCTGACTTGATGTGGTGTATACCGTTCCACTTCAAGTAGTCCTCGAACTTCTTTGAAGTGAATTGAGTACCATTATCACTGACAATCTGATCTGGTGTCCAATCCTTGTGGATATTTTGCTAAGTTCCTCAATGGTCAGCTCAGTCGCCATTGGCTTCAATGCTGTGACTTCCGGCCATTTAAAGTGCACATCTAAGAACATGTGACCCTCCAATGGACCAACATAATCAATGTGTATTCTCTACCATGGCTAAATTGGCCATTCCCACAGATGCAATGATTGTAATGGTGGAGTTATCCTTAGTTTTGCAAAGGATTGCCATTGCCCAACTTTCCCTTCAATTTGAGCACTAATCCCGGCCACCAAAATAACTGCGTGTCAATTCCTTCAGCCTCACCACACCAGGATCTCCTTCATGGAGTTGGTGAAGGACTTTACTATACAAGTACGGAGGAATAATCACACTGATTCACCATAATAAAACTTCACCCTGCACTCTCAATTCAAGTCGCTTAAGGTCTGGATTTTTCCTAAAAACGCCCAAAAGTGTTATTTTCTGGACCAAATCCATCACCTTCCCCTTTTTTGGATTAGTTCTTGTGTATCTCTGAACCTGAGATGAAGTTACAGGGACATTATCCACAAGTGAGAAATACAGGACGCTGACGAAATATTCTTCAGATGCCTGTTTGACTTGTAACGGCAATCTGGACAAAGCATCAACATATGTATGCTGCTCTGACTTACCATATTGGATATTATGTGTATGTGCCGACAATATCAATGACCATCTTAGTAACCTACCATTTGACAAAGAAGGAAAACCTTTATACAGCCCAAACATTATCGTCAAGGGTCAATGATCCATCAAAAGGGTAAAATGACGTCCATTAAGTTAATGGTGGAACCTTCTTACCCTGAAAATTATGCTCAAAGCCTCGTTTCCTAGCTGAGCGTAATTCATATAAGTGTTAGTAAGAGTTTGTAAAGCAAATGCCATTGGATGTTTCTCTCCTGAAGGCATTATGTGGGTGACGACTGCCCAAACGTGGGTAACGACTGCCCAAACCCTATAGGGTGGGTCAGCACGGTGGCACAGTGGTTAGCATTGCTGCCTATGGCGCTGAAGACCCGGGTTCGAATCCCGGCCCTGGGTCACTGTCCGTGTGGAGTTTGCACATTCTTCCCGTGTCTGCGTGGGTTTCACCCCCATAATTGGAAAAAATAATTGGGTACTCTAAATTTATTTTAAAAACGGAAAAAAAAACATAGGCTGATGCACCATGATCAAGTTGCAACTTCGTCTTGGGATTATAATGAACCCACAGCTCTGACTGTAAGGCATCCTTTACTTCATTGTATGCATTTTTGCATTCTTCTGACCATTGCATAGTTTGATGCATAGCTAAGTGTGTGAAGGCTTCAATCATGTTGCTAAATTCAGTATAAATTTACCTTAATTGATCAATCCTAAAAATTACCTTAATTGTGTCATATTTTGAGGAGGTGATGCTTGTAGGATTGTTACCATCTTCTTCGGTTACCATCTTTATTGACGATGTGACCCAGGTAATTTATGGATGACTTGAAAAAGTCACACTTAGGGCAGCATGGTGGCGCAGTAGGTTAGCCCCTCTGTCTCACGGCGCCGAGGTCCCAGGTTCGATCCCAGTTCTGGGTCACTCTCCGTGTGGAGTTTGCACATTCTCCCTGTGTTTGCGTGGGTTTGGCCCCCACAACCCAAAGATGTGCAGGCTAGGTGGATTGGCCATGCTAAATTGCCCCTTAATTGGAAAAAATGAATTGGGTACTCTAAATTTATTTAAAAAAAGAAAAAGTCACTCAAACTGGTGATGAGTATGACATCTAAATAACATTGCACCCCATTTAGCCCAATTAGAATTTGATCCATGGATTTCTGAAAAAGAGCAGGAGCAGATGTTATTCCAAAAGGAAGTCTTCTTTAATGAAACAGACCTTTGTGCGTCACAATGATGAGTAGTGGCAGTGATTCAACAGTCACATTCATCTGCAGATATGCCTGTGAAAGATCAATTTTACTGAATTTCTGCCTTCCAGAAAGTCCAGCAAACAAGTCTTCATTCAGCAGCAGTGGATAATGATCTGCGCCCAATACGGGGTTAATTGTTTTAAAAGTTCCACAAATTCTCACTGAGTCATCATGTTTCAATGCGTCCCTGGTGCTCGGGTCAAGGACGTCTCGGAGTGGGTACAGAACATTCTGAAGGGGAAGGGTGAACAGCCAGTGGTCGTGGTACACATCGGTACAAACGACATAGGTAAAAAAAGGGACGAGGTCCGAAAAGCAGAATACACGGAGCTCGGAAGGAAGGTAAGAAATCGGACCTCAAAGGTAGTGATCTCAGGATTACTACCAGTGCCACGTGCTAGTCAGAGTAGGAATGACAGGATATGTAGGATGAATACATGGCTGAAGAGATGGTGTCAGGGGGAGGGTTTCAGATTCCTGGGGCATTGGGACCGGTGCTGGGGGAGGTGGAACCTGTACAAACTGGATGGGTTACACCTGGGCTACACCTGGAACTGATGTCCTAGGGGGGCTATTGGGGAGGGTTTAAACTGATATGCCAGGGGGGTGGGAACCGTTGCAAGGAGTCAGAGAAAGAGGGAGCAAGGACAAAAACAAAAGGTAGAAAAGTGAAGAAGAAAAGTGATAGGTGGAGAAACCAAGGACAAAATTCAAACAGGGCAGTAGAGAAAAATATTGGGAGCATGACAAACAATGTGAAAAAGACAAACTTAAAGGCTCTGTGCCTTAATGCACGGAGCATTTGCAATAAAGTGGATGAACTAATCACGCAGATAGATATAAATAGGTATGATATAATTGGGATTGCGGAGACATGGCTGCAGGGTAACCAGAGTTGGGAACTGAATGTCCCATGGTTTTCAGTATTTAGGAAGGACTGGCATAAAAGAAAAGGTGGCGCTGCTAGTTAAAAAGGAAATTAACACAGTAGTGAGAAAGGATATTGGCTCTGACAATGTGGAATCTGTATGGGTAGAGTTGAGAAATACCAAGGGGCAAAAAACATTAGTGGGTGTCATATATAGACCCCAAACTGCAGTGGTGTGGTTGGGAATGGCATTAAACACGAAATTAGAGATGCATGTAATAAGGGAATATCAGTGATCATGGGTGATTTTAATCTTCTCATAGACTGGGCAAATCAAATTAGCCATAATGCCGTAGAGGAGGAATTCCTGGAGTGTATATGGGATGGTTTTCTTGACCAATATGTGGAGGAACCAACCTACAGACAGAAACAGGGGAATGCATAATAAGGGACAAAGAAATTGCTGAGCAATTGAATACATACTTTGGTTCTGTCTTCACAAAAGAGGACACAAATCAGATACCAGAAGTGCTGGAAAATGAGAGAGAACTGAGGGAGGTCAACATTAGTAGAGAAATGGTGCTGGGAAAACTGATGGGATTGAAGGTGGATAAATCCCCAGGGCCTGAGAATCTGCCCAGAGTGCTTAAGGAGATGGTTCTGGAAATAGTGGACACATTGGTGGTCATCTTCCAGGATTCTATAGACTCTGGAACTGTCCCTGCAGATTGGAGGGTAGCTCATGTCACTCCGATATTCAAAAAGGTAGGTAGATAGAAAACAGGGAATTATAGACCAGTAAGCCTAACATCGGTAGTGGGGAAAATGCTTGAATCCATTATCAAGGGCTTTATAGCAGAACATTTAGAAAGCAATGGCCGGATCAGTCAGAGTCAGCATGGATTTATGAAGGGAAAATCATGCTTGACAAATCTGTTGGAATTCTTTTAAGATGTAATCAGTACAGTTGACAAGGGGGAGCCAGTCGATGTGGTATATTTGGACTTAGAAGACATTTGACAAAGTCCCGCATAAGAGATTATTATGCAAAATTAAAGCTCATGGGTTTGGGGGAAATGTATTGAGGTGGATAGAAAACTGGTTGGCAGAGAGGAAACAAAGAGTAAGGATTAATGGGTCCTTTTCAAATTGGCAGACAATAACTAGTGAGGTACCACAGAGACCGGTGCTGGAACCCCAGCTATTCACAATATATATTAATGATTTGGATGAGGGAACAAAATGTGACATCTCAAAGTTTGCCGATGATACTAAGTTAGGTGGAAGGGTGAATGTGTGATGACGATGCAGGGATCCTACAGCATGATCTGCACAGGTTGGGCGAGTGGGCAAATCAATGGCAGATGCAGTATAATTTGGTTAAGTGTGAGGTTATTCACTTGGGAAGCAAAAACAGGAAGGCAGATTACTACCTGAATGGTTGTAAATTGGGAGAGGGAAGTGTGCAGCGGGACGTAGGTGTCCTTGTGCACCAGTCGCTGAAGGTAAGCAAGTAGGTGCAGCAGGTGGTAAAGAAGGCTAATGGTATGTTGGCCTTCATTACGAGAGATTTCGAGAATAGAAGCAGGGATGTGTTGCTGCAATTATACAGGGCCTTGGTGAGACCACACCTGGAGAATTGTGTGCAGTTTTGGTCTCCTTCTCTGAGGAAGGATGTTCTTGCTCTCGAGGGAGTGCAGCGAAGGTTTACCAGACTGATTCCAGGGATGGCGGGACTGTCATATGAGGAGAGATTGACAAGGTTGGGATTGTTCTTACTGGAGTTCAGAAGAATGAGGGGGGATCTCAGAGAGACTTCTAAAATTTTAACAGGACTAGACAGGGTAGATGCAGGGAAGATGTTACGAGTGATGGGTGTGTCCAGGACCAGGGGTCACAGTCTGAGGATTCAGGGTAAACCATTTTGGACAGATATAAGGAGACATTTCTTCACACAAAGAGTGGCGACCCTGTGGAATTCATGACCACAGGAAGTAGTTGATGCTAAAACCTTGAATATATTTAAGAGGCGACTAGATATAGCGCTTGGGGAGAATGGGATCAAAGGCTATGGGAAGAAAGCAGGATTAGGCTGTTGAGTTGGACGATCAGCCATGATCGTGATGAATGGCGGAGCAGGCTCGAAGGGCCAAAAGCTCTCCTCCTGCTCCTGGGCGTCATTCTCCGACCCCCCGCCGGGTCGTAGAATCGCCGGGGGTTGCTAGTGAATCCCGCCCCCGCCGGTTGCCGAAGTCTCCGGCACCGGAGATTCGGTGGGGCGGGAATCGCGGCGTGCCGGTTGGCGGGCCCCCCCGCTCGATTCTCCGGCCCGTATGGGCCGAAGTCCCGCCGATAAATTGCCTGTCCCGCCGGCGTCAATTAAAGCACCTATTTACCGGCGGGACAAGGCGGCGCGGGCGGGCTCCGGGGTCCTGGGGGGGGGCGCGGGGCGATCTGACCCCGGGGGGTGCCCCCACGGTGGCCTGGCCCGCGGTCGGGGCCCACCGATCCGCGGGCGGGCCTGTGCCGTGGGGGCACTCTTTCCCTTCCACCTCCGCCACGGTCTCCACCATGGCGGAGGCGGAAGAGACTCCCTCCACTGCGCATGTGCGGGAAACTGTCAGCGGCCGCTGACACTCCCGCGCATGCGCCGCCCCGACATGTCATTTCCGCGCCAGCTGGCGGGGCACCAAAGGCCGTTTCCGCCAGCTGGCGGGGCGGAAATTCCTCCGCCGTCGGCCTAGCCCCTCAATGTTGGGGCTCGGCCCCCAAAGATGCGGAGCATTCCGCACCTTTGGGGCGGCACGATGCCCGTCTGATTGGCGCCGTTTTGGGCGCCAGTCGGCGGACATCGCGCCGTTTCGGGTGAATTTCGCCCCAGATCTTCTAGGTATCTATGTAACACGGAAACTATTGGTGTTGCCCAATCACTTGTAACAACAAGTTCAGCGACTCCTGTTTTTTGGCCACAGTCACCCACCGAGACTTGTGACGAGGCTCATGCTGCTACGCATGCACTAGTGGAGCAGGCGATCAGCCTGCTGAAGATGTAGTTCCGGTGCCTGGACCGGTTGCGGGGGGAGCCCTCCACTAGAGCCCCTGAAAACATAGTACATCATCGAGGTGTGCTGAACACTCCATAGTATGGTGTTACAACAGGGCGAGGTGCTTGATTAGGAGGACTGCCACGTCTCCTCAGATAAGGAGGAAGTCGAGGAGGACAGTGATACACTGTCTGCTGTTCCACCACTAAGAGACTGATTCTGTCCCTTGTTTGCTGCTGATGGGCTCACTGGTTAGCCTGTCAGTAGCAAACACAGTCGAGAAAAAAGCCTGTGATTAAAGGAGCAGCTCCAAGTGGAATCTTGAATTGAAACCCATCTCATTGACATGAATTTTGAGAACTGCCTCAGGAGGCCAAGTAGAGTGATTTTGTGGGGCCGCATCCAGCGCCCGGGCTGTAGTTTGGCAAGCGTGCACTAAACACTTCTTTTAAAACTAAAGGATGAACCCATCAGGATCCAGGCTGTCATCAGCCTGAAGCTGCAACAATTTACTTAGTACTACTGCTCTGGTAACTAAAATTTTCCCGAATTCCCTCCTCCCTTAAATTTCCTGCTTTCTAGCTGTTTCTGGGATGTTACGTTTGGCCTCTAGAGGGAAGACTGATGCAAAATACTTACTCAGTTCATTATGCTAGAACACTTGAAAACACAAGTGAGACAGCAGCTCGAATATTGTGCACAGTTTTGGTCACCATGTTACAGCAAGGATGTGATTGAAGTGCAGATTCAAGAGGATGTTGCCAGGAATGGCTCCCTGTTGATTTGGTAATGCCGGAGGTCGAGTTCTTCCTTTGCCTGCTGGAAATGCCAATGCTGCATGTTCATCCATCAGAGGGAATGGTTGCAAGTCCGTGACAACTATCTCTTAGTTGTGAATTGCTGACATTATCAATCAAATGTCAATTAAACTCAAGCCTGATTGAGTTAAAGGACAGACCCTACAGGTCTGTTCTTTTTTAAAATTTACAGTGCAGAAGGAGGCCATTCGGCCCATCGATTCTGCTCCTGCCCTTGGAAAGAGCACCCTACTTAAGCCCACAACTCCACCCTATCCCCCTAACCCACTAACCCCACCTAACCTTTTTGGACACTAAGGGCAATTTAGCATGGCCAATCCACCTAACTTTCACATCTTTGGACTGTGAGTGGAAAGCGGAGCACCCAGAGGAAACCCACGCAGACATGAGGACAACGTGCAAACTCCACACAGGCAGTGACCCAAGCTGGGAATCAAACCCAGGTCCCTGGCGCTGTGAAGCAACAGCGCTAACCATTGTGTGACCATTGTTGCATAGAGCAGTTCAGTTTAGGCTTGTAATGGAATGCACACTGATTAAACCCAGTGGCCATTATGGTAACAATGAATTTGCTTCCATTGTGATCGCCGAGAAGTCTTGGAAAAGCTGTTTTGTCACCCATTTTAATTGAGGCGATAGTTCTGTGCAAGGTAAAAAAAAAGTCAGTGAGGTTACTCTGACTGATCAATAATGGCAGGTTAAAGGGATTGGACTTTAACTATCAGGGTCAAATTTCACTGTTTCTATTGGATATTCTGCATTACCTTTCAGTATTGATGCTTAACCAAGCTGCTCAAATCATTTATCACATTGCCATGAGGTATGTTGAGTTAAATCCCTGCCCGTGTCTTGACAGTTTCAGTATGAGGCTGAGGCGCAGGAGAAATCAGGCTGTATTATTGGATGCTGACTTAGCAGGTTGGCCCAATGGAGAGATTCAACATGATGATTAAGGGTATGAGTAGAAGCCTGTTACACACGAGGATGAAAAATCAAAGACTTATATGTATATTGCATTTTATAGATAATAAGTACTTTAAACGTATAGTGACTGTTTTAATATAGACGTGGGATGGCCACAATGGGAAACCCCATTGGTCGGCTCCTGGAACGGAGAATCCCGCTGCCGGCGGGGGTGCGCGTGCCAGAAAACGGGGCTGGCGGGACGGAGAATCCCGCACAGGAAACGTGACTGTTACTATGTGCGTGGCAAGCTCTCACACAGTAATGTCATAATAGACACATAATTTGTTTTCGTAATTTTGACAAAAGCATAAATGTTGGCCAGGACACCAGGAATAACTCCTCTTTTTCCAAATATGTGGAGATGCCGGCGTTGGACTGGGGTGGGCACAGTAAGAAGGCTTACAATGCCAGGTTACAGTCCAATAGGTTTGTTTTGAATCACTAGCTAGTGATTCGAAATAAACCTGTTGGACTTTAACCTGGTGTTGTAAGACTTTTTACTTTTTCCAAATCGCATTTTTCTACCATCAACCTGAGCAGGTAGATGGTCCTCAGTTGAACAGCTCCTCTGAAAGGTAGCTCCAGTGCAGCACAGTACTGAGTTACGCACAACATTATTAGGCTATTAATGAGATTTTTGGTTAGATCGTGTTCAGGGGTGTATTAGTCAGAGCAGCGCACTATTCTCTATCATGCTCTCATACTTTCCAGTTTCTCCCTACCTTTCATTTTCATCTTCAATTTTGGGATATACAACCAAGATCTCCCAAGGTTGCCTGGGAGGAACCTGCTGCTTAAGAGATCAAGACACCGAGCCAATAACAACACAGCCCCTGCGTTGGATGGGTCCTTGCTCAGGATTGCAGGAATCTGTTTTTTTCCAGACATTTCAGTTTTCCTATCTACGTACGGGTATGTCTGAGTCATGTTTAGTGCGCCCTCTCATCAGTCAGGCGTTCTCCACTGTTCTTCCTATTCACCCTCCTTACCCTCTGGCAGCAGATGCACAAAGAGAAGAATGTCAGTAATACCCAGAACAAAATGGTAATTGATGTCAGTGCACAATTGCACAGTCATAATTGAAAATCTACCATGCAGTTTTAATTAGGGATCAGGAACTTCTAAAGTGAACTTAACTCTGGGTAGGAATAGGGGCTGTAGAGGGCAGAAAAGCACCTGGGCCCAAATGCTGGGTGAGCGAGAGAGTGGGGGGGGGGGGGGGGGCAGACCCCTCTGAGAACCCATGGTAATACATTGTGGCAAACTAAGTTTTGAAGGATTCAGAATTTGGGTTTTCCTGCATTTTGGATTGTTCCTCCATTTAGTGTTGGTCAGAACAGAAAGGACTGTGAGTGGCACGTTGGCACAGTCGTTAGCACTGCTGTCCATGGCGTTGAGGACCCGGGTTCCATCCCGGCCCCAGGTCACTGTCTGCGTGGAGTTGGCACGTTCCCCCCGTGTCTGCATGGGTCTCACCCCCACAACTCAAAAATGTCCATGTTAGGTGGATTAGCCACGCGAAATTGCTCCTTAATTGAAAACAAAATAATTGGGTACTCTAAATTTAAAGAAAAAAAGAACAGAACAGACAATTTGTTAATTCAGCTTAACTTCATTTTGGACAAAACATGCAAACCAGACATAACCTGAAGAGACTGGCCTCTCTCATCTGCGTTGAGGAACAAAGAACAAAGAACAGTACAGCACAGGAACAGGCATTTCAGCACTCCAAGACTGCGCTGATCACGTGTCCTATCTAGACCAACCGCCCGTATCCTTCTATACCCCCTCTGTTCATGTGTCTAGCTAGATAAGCCTTAAAGGTCGCTAACGTAGCTGCCTTAACTACCTCTCTTGGCAGTGCATTCCAGGCCACCACCACCCTCTGTGTAAAAAACCTCCCCCGCACATCCTGACTAAACCTACCCGCCCCCTCCCCCCCTCTCCTTCACCTTGAACTTGTGCCCCCTTGTAATTGTCATTTACGCCCTGGGGAAAAAAAACCAACTGTTCACCCTTGAGTAGCTCATGGCCATTTGACATTGGGTCCTGTTTATTAACAGGTGTCGTTCCATTTGCCCGCAGAAATAACTGATGGACTTCTGACAGAGACTTCAGTGACTTTTGCCTCAGTAACATCTGTTTGGTTGGACAATGGAGATTACATAAAGGCAGCAGACTGGAGCCTCCGCTTGAGATAACAGAACTTGTAGCATGTACAGGAGATGTGTTACCCAAGTGGCCTAGCTGAATGAGGCTTTCATTAAATCAAAAGGCTGTTTATGAAACCCATTGATTCAAGGCCTGAGACCAGGCAAACGAAGGACAGCCAATCAACATAGGAGTGTTAATTTGTCAAGGCAACTGGACTATTGATGCCCCATCAATTACCACAAAGATGAGAATAGTGGAACAATCAAGGCTTTATTGAGCAAGGTGCTGTGCCTCCTGTAGTTGGAACCAGAATGGCTGCAGCATCGGAGAGCACACACTTTTATATGCCGCCTGCTGGGTGGAGCCAGCAGGCAGGGATTTACCGTTGTACCCTTAATATACGGGCAGTGCCGTAATACATATAATATGCCACTAGTGGTGACTACCACATTCACCCCCTGTTAAAAAAGAGTCCGGCGGGAGTGGTGGAAAACATTACAAGTTAAGTCTGTCGGGGGCCTTGCCCCTCCTCTGCGATCACCTCAGTCCTGGTGGTGGTGTGGGCGCCGACTTGGTCACCTGCAACTCCGGGAGCGTGTTGTCCTCGTCTTCGTCATCCCTGAGTGGATCCAGTGGGAGGACGGATCCTGCTAGGGTGGGGGCTGCAGTGAGGTTCGCTGGAGGGTGGATGAGTGGCGCAGGGGTGAATGAGGCAACGGGGGGGGGGGGGGGGGGCAGTGTCAGGTTGGGGGTCTTGGGTGGGGATCCAGCGGGTGCAAGGTCCCGGAGGGAGACTGTGTCCTGGCGCCCATCGGGTTACACTATTCTCGTCTTGTGGTAATTGATGGTACATCAATTTATTGAGCAAGGTGTTGTGCCTCCTGTAGTTGGAACCAGAATGGCTGCAGCATCGGAGAGCACACACTTTTATACGCCGTCTGCTGGGCGGAGCCAGCAGGCAGGGATTTACCGTTGTGTCCTTAATATACGGGCAGTGCCGTAATACATATAATATGCCACGAGCGGTGACTACCACAACTATCCCGCTTTTTGCTAGCAGCAGAAACAACAATGAATAGAGACTGTTGTACCAGAACCTGGAGTAAAATCACAAGTGTTAACACCATGATCTATCTTATAAGTGTTACAAAGAAGTAATTACTTTTGACTCTGTATTGGTCTTTGTAACAGTATATAGCTTATTATCTGACACTATGTATTAACTAAAACATATGTAGGGAGTGGTGTAGGAGATCACATCATAAACTGTGATTAACACCTTATATTTATGTTATGAATTTACCCTGTATAACCTTTATAAATGGTTATCATGAATACACACTTATATTAAGGGCAAACCTTGGATAATCTTAAGTATGAGTCATATTGTAGTCTTACACCAAGTATTATAAAATATTCTGTGAATTAGAAGTGGTGACCATATTGTCCTTTGTATTGAAGCAGCTTCTTGGTTGGTAGTAAGAAATTAGTGGAGCCTCATGATCAGATAGGTGATAAGAGAGTGACTGACTCTTTGTTTCCATAAGAACCCTAGCTGCTGCATTAGCCATTATCAGAGGGAAGGAATTGGAAGCCATAAATTCCTCCCCTAGATGACGAAGGAGTCTCTGGTTAACAAATATCTAGAAATGGGACCAATTACCAATTCTAAAAGTTACGGGAGACTCCTCGGAAATTAAGGATAATAGCGTCACCATGGAGATTTTGAGGGTCTTGAATAAACATTACTTGTTAGGGAAAGGCCAGGCTATAGAATCGTGGGAGGAGCAAAGAGGAGTGATAAGACTGTCTAAAAATGTATATAACTTGTGCTCTCGCGTCACTAAGCAGAGTTACATTTTGTCTAACTTCTTACATGGAAATCAGGGCAGACCTCTTTTCCCTGGTGCCTCGAGATCTCTAAAGTAAAGTCTATCGACAGAATTTACTGTGCCTGATTCTTGTCTACTTTTTCGAGTGTAACAGATTCAACTGGGCTTGGGGCTGGAATAGTTTGGGAACAGGCCGATGGTATCCTTGTGAGTCCAGGAGTAGCCCTCCCGTTCCTCCTGACTCACAAGGAAACTTCCAGAATTAATGAAAACATTTAGGCAGGCTTCCTGTTGGTCAGATGCTTGCTGCTGCCAGCTTGTGTGGGCGTTGAGGTCTATGGTCAAAATGACACGTGGATCCCAATGGCAGTGAGACTTGACACAAACCATCCAAGTTAGCAAATTGGCACCCCCTCACCTGCCCCTTCCCCCAACAAATAAATCTGATGTAGGTGATAAAATTGCATAAGGATCATTGCTCAAACTCTTCCCCCACACAAACTGTGCCTAAGGATTTTGAGGTAGGTGTGGCTACATTGAGCCCTTAAATGTTTCAGTTATTTCCTTTGTTTATGTGTTTTGCAAAGTTGCTAAGTGATTCAAGGAATAAAAATAGCCCATTTGTTTTAGACCTGTTTTATTTCGAGGCTTTTTACCAGGAATGCAAGATTCTATGCTTCTGCTGTCTATGTCTGCTGCATCTTCTCTTCAACCTCTCTTCCCTCCCATCCAACCTCACCTCCAACAAGTGTGAGACATTCATGGATTTCTGTGTCATTAAGGTCAGGACCATCTGATTAGCTGTTTCTGCTGCCACTGAGCCACACTAACCCTCACCACACTTCCTCTAATGGTCCCCGTGCTCAACCCTGAACTTGATTTGTTTCTCTAGATTTATCTTCCATGTCCCCTCAGTCCCTCTCTGAACTCGTCTTGTCCATAGGATCCATCTCCTGTTCTGTCTTTCCTATTCCCATTAAAGCAATGACCACACCATTTCCCCTTAGTGTTAATGGTATTCACTCATGTCAGGCATTGTTCCACATTCCTTTAAATCTGCTATCATTTAAAAATAATCTTTATTGTCACAAGTAGGCTTACATTTACACTGCAAAGAAGTTACTGTGAAAATCCCCTAGTCGCCACACTCCGGCACCTGTTCGGGTACACTGAGGGAGAATTTAGAATGTCCAATTCATCTAAGAGCACGTCGTTTGGGACTTGTGGGAGGAAACCGGAGCACCTGAAGAAAACCCACGCACATACGGGGAGAACGTGCAGACTCCACACAGACAGTGACCCAAGCCAGGAATCGAACCTGGGATCCTGGAGCTGTGAAGCAACAATACTAACCACTGTGCTACCGTGCTGCCCTCGCAATCATCAGCCCTCATCAGGGGCTGTTTAGCACAGGGCTAAATCGCCGGCTTTGACAGCAGACCAAGGCAGGCCAGCAGCACGGTTCAATTCCTGTAACAGCCTCCCCGAACAGGTGCCGGAATGTGGCGACTAGGGGCTTTTCACAGTAACTTCATTGAAGCCTACTTGTGACAATAAGCGATTTTCATTTCATTTAATTTCTCCTAAAAAAAAAACAATGCTTGACCGGGGATTCCGGCATACTTGGAAATTACCATCCGTTTTCCAACCACATTTTTCTTGAGTCCTTGAGCGAGTTGTGGCCTCCAAAATCTGATTGTGTTTGCATCCCTCCAATCAGGTATCCACCCCTGCCACTGTGCCAAAACAGTCCTTGCCAATGTCACAATGCATCTGTGACCAAGGTGACCTTTCCCTCCTCATTTTGCTTGGCTTGTCTGTAGCCTTTGACATGATTCACCACATCCTCCTCCTTTAGTGCTTCTCCACTGTCGTTCAGCTGGGTGGGGCTGCTCTCACCTGGTTCCATTCTTATCTATCTAATCATAGCTGAGTATCGTTTGCAATGACGTTTCTTCCCATATCATTATCTGGTGTCCCCCAAGGCTAAGACTTCTTACTAGTTCTCATCTACATTCCACCTCTAAGTGACTTATCACACAAATGCTGCTAATACCCTGCTCTACCCCAGCTCTGCCTCTTTTGATTTTGCCACTGTTGCTCAATTATCAGACTACCCATGTGACAGTAGTTCTGCATGAGCAGAAATTTACTCCAATTAAATATTGGGCCAGTTGTTTCCAATCCCCTCTCCAAACTCTCTTCCCTGCAGCTATTGACTGCATCCCCTTCACAGGCAAAAGTCTGAGGTTAAGGCATGCTGATAGGTGAAGTGTTGGGTGCTCTGAGATACAGACGAACCAACACGGTTGCGATTGGTACAACGCAGTTTTATTCCTTTAAACTATTTATATAACAAACTTGGTACTCAGCACGTGGTGACTGTGTGAGTGTCTGGCTTTGAGGTCCTTGCCCTGTGCCGTCTCCTGATGGACTGCCCAGGAAGTGTCGTGTTTCTTGTTTTGTACTGTGTATGCTCTTGTCTGTGATTGGCTGTCGTGTTATGTGTGCTAATTGGTCCGTTGCTCTGTCTATCATTATGTATGTGTGTATGTGCTGTGATGTTCACTTGAATATCATGACATCCCCCCTTTTTTACAAGGTTATGTGCCTACGTGGTTATAAATAGAAATGTGTACTGAGTGCAGCTAAATGTGTGTGTGTTTAATATTTACAGCATGTACATGGGGCTTAACTATATAAAAGGGGCAATGTCGGGTGTGAGATACTAACGAGGTTGTACCATAACAAAAAAAAACGTGGAAATGTGGAACGATAAAATGAATGCCTGGAACGAGAAGAACATAGACATGTTAAAACAGTGGTTGCATGAGTTCAACATGTAAACAGTCTCATAAATCCAGTCTAGTAGGTGGGCGACGAATTTGGGTTGACCGTCAGGGTGGCACACCATTCATCACCCGGATTGATTGTGTTGACCCGGTTCCCATCAATGACCGCAACCCGGAAGGCGTCTTGGTCATCTGTGTCATCGGTTTGGATGTCGTAATGTGGAGGCTGAATGGTCCGCACGTTCCTGCGAGGTTGTCGGAGATGCGGAAGATCAACAGGTTGAGCCGCTCGACAGTAAGCAGCGTAGTGGCCCACCTTGTCACAGCGTAGGCATTGTCGGGTTTTTGTGGGACAATGCCCTTTTAAATGTGCAGCTCCACAGTTGCCGCACGTCGTGACGTCATGACGTTCGTTACGCCACTGCGCATGCGCAGTTCGGTCTTGCGTCGAGCGCGCCTGTGCATCACGTCCCTCAGTGTTGCCGTAGGTTTTGGCACGCACAAGCGCGGGAGGCCTCGAAAAGCGTGCAAAATGGCCGCCCTCGTCCGGGCCGCGGGCCGGGAGGAACCCGATCGCCTGGACCCGTTTGGCCTCGTGGGGCACCTGGCTCGCCAATCCGGTCACGTAGGACCCCCTCCGCGCCGATTCAATCGCCTGAAATTGGGCATAGCGACTAGTCGTGTTCTCGTGCAGGACACAGGCTTCAACTGCAGATGCTAAGGTCAGGCCTTTTATTTTTAGAAGCTGCTGGCGTAGGCTGCCGGAGGCAACCCCAAAAACGATCTGGTCCCGGATCATGGACTCTGAGGTGGTGTCGTGACCGCAGGACTGCGCGAGTATGCGGAGATGTGTCAGGAAGGATTGAAAGAGTTCATCCTTACCTTGCAGGCGCTGCTGGAAGACTTACCTCTCAAAGCTCTCGTTGACCTCAACGTTGAAGTGTTGGTCGAGCTTGACGAGGACCGTGTCATATTTAGATTTGTCCTCACCTTCCGCGAACACCAGGGAGTTGTATACATGGATGGCGTGCTGACCTGCGGTGGTGAGGAGGATGGTGATCTTCCTTTTGTCCGAGGCGCCCTGTTTTTCGTTGGCTTCCAGAAAGAGTTTGAAGCGCTGCTTGAACAGAGTCCAATTTATGCCAAGGTTCCCGGCGACTTGCAACAGCTGCGGTGTGTTGACGGTGTCCATGGTGCAGGATGGCAGATTTGTGGGTAGGTTTTGATTCACTTCTGGTACCATGAAGTGCTGGGTGCTCTGAGATACAGACAAACCAACACGATTGCAATTGGTACAACGCAGTTTTATTCCTTTAAACTATTTATATAATAAACTTGGTACTCAGCACGTGGTGACTGTGTGAGTGTCTGGCTTTGAGGTCCTTGCCCTGTGCCGTCTCCTGATGGACTGCCCAGGAAGTGTCGTGTTTCTTGTTTTGTACTGTGTATGCCCTTGTCTGTGATTGGCTGTCGTGTTATGTGTGCTAATTGGTCCGTTGCTCTGTCTATCATTATGTGTGTGTGTATGTGATGTGATGTTCACTTGAATATCATGACAATAGGAATCTTGATTTTGTATTTAACCCCAAGATGACATTCCAACGTCATATTTTTGCCATCGCTTCGATTGCCTAATTCTCAGCCCATCTGCCTCTAAAATTTTTATTCATACCTTCTTTGCCTTACAACTTGACAAATCTGACAATCTTTGTTTCCCACACTCCACCCTTCATAAACATAAGCTTGGGCTGACAAGTGGCAAGTTACACTCGCACCACACAAGTGTCAGACAATGACTATCTCCTGCAAGGGAGGATCTAACCATCGCCCTTGACATTCAATGGCATTACTATCGCTGAATCCCCCACAATTAATATCCTGGAGGGTTACCATTGATCAGAAACTGAACTGGGCTCGCCACATTAATGCTGTGGCTACCAGACCAGGTCAAAGGCTAGGAATCCTATGGCGAGTAGCTCACCTCATGACCCTCCCAAAGCCTGTCAACCATTTACAACGCACAAGTCAGGAGTGTAATGGAATACTCTCTAATTGCCTCGATGAATGCAGTCCCAACAACACTAAAGAGGCTTGACAGCCTGCAGGACAAAGCAGCCCGCTGGATTGCTCCTCCTCCCACAAACATTCAAACCCTCCACCACTGGCGAACAGTAGCATCCTTGTGTACCATTTACTGCAGTAACTCACCAAGGTTCCTTAGTCAGCACCTTGCGAACCCACAACCACAACCATCTAGAAGGACAAGAGCAACAGATACCTGAGAACCCCACCACCTGGAGGTTCCCCTCTAAGTCACCCATCACCCTGACATGGAAATATATCGTCTTTTCTTCACTGTCGCTGGGACAAGATCCTGGAACTCCCTCCCTAACAGCACAGTCCTGAAGGACTGCAGCGGTTCAAGAAGGCTACTCACCACCATCTCCTGAAGGCTAACTAGGGATGGGCAATAAATTCTGACCTCATCAGCGACGTGCATATCCCGTAAATTAATTTTTTTTTAAATCCAAAGGTCTGCCGCCTTCGTCTGAACTTCCTGTACACCCTTGTGCGCCCTGAGCATTCGTAACTGGTTATGCAATGTCTTGATTTTAAAGTTCTCAATCTTGGGCTGGATTCTCCATCGGCAGGATCCTCCGCTTCGCCGGCAGCGCACTCACCCCCTACGGCTTGGGGGTGCCCACAATGGGAAACCCCCTTTACCAACTGCTGGGATGGAGGTTCCTGCTGTCAGCGGGGGCGCGCCGCACCTGCAAATGGAGGCGGCAGGGCGGAGAATCCTGCCCCTTGTTTCCAAATCCCTCCATGGCTTCGCCCTTTCCTGTCTGTGTAATCCCCTCCAACCCCAAAACCCTCCAAGATATCTGCACTCCTGAAATTCTGGCTTCTTGACCAACCCCAATCTTAATCGTTCCATGAGTTTTGGAGACAGGTTCAGTTGTCCAGGCTGCAAGCTGTGGAATATATTCCTCACATCTCTCCACCTCTCTAAACTACCTTCCTCCTTTAAGACACTCCTTAAAATATACCTTTGTCACCAAGCTTCTGGTATCTTACATAGTGTGCTGTATTCTCTGATTTTGAGGCTATGCCCCCACGTGGGCGTGGGAACGGTGGCGTTCTACGACAGACAAAATGGTGTAAAACGGCCACCGATCCTCCATTTGGTTGGGGTCTAACATGCCGGCAGCGTAGAGCACCCGGCTCCAGCTGCCAATATGGCCCGGAGAATTGCCGGGTCCGTGGCTGTGCATGCACACACCGGCGGCCTGCAGCGGCCACGCCATGCTACATGGTGGCGGCCACTCGTGGACCCTGCGTGCAAAATAGTCCCCCCCTTTGGCCGGCTTGCACGCCCTGGACCACCCCCCCAGCAGTGCCCCCAGTCGCTGATAATGTCCCCACCTGCCCATGGATTGGCCCTTCCCTGACTGTGGTGGCGTTGGACTGAGCGTGCAGCTGCCACATCGAGTTCCCAATGGATGAGAATACACGCGACGAACATCATGGGGGAGTAACATCGGGTGGGCGGGCCTCAGGCAATGTCCTGAGGCCGTCAATACATCGCGCAGCGTTCCGAGTACACTGCTTTGGATTTGGTCAGGAACTATGATTCTCCGGCCAATCGCCGAACACGATTTCGGCATTGGTGACCAGAGAATCTTGCCAACGAGGTTTGGTGTCATGTTTTGTTTTATAATGCTCCTGTGAAGCAACTCAGACTGTTTTATTACAATTAAGGTGTGACATTGATGCAAGTTGTCGTTGTATGGCATGCTGGGTACATTGGGCCTGGATTCAGCCTTAAGTCAATGGGCGGGATTCTCTGTCAGCCAATGCTGGAATCTGGACACGCGATCGTGCAGAGAAAAAGTTTTGAATCTGAAATCGTGGCAAATTGTTTCACGCCCAATCGTAATTCTCCGGTGTCTCAACAGCAGTGACAATGCGTTTCACTTCGCACGTACAGTAAACGCTGTTGGCATATCATTAGCGGGCCGGACCCGATATTTTCCAGGGCCGCTGTAATTCTCCGCCTCCACTGGGGGGAATTCCTGAGGTGAGGTTTACTTGTGCATTTAAGGATCGTGGCTCATGAGGGAGAGAGAGGAGGTAGGAAGGTAGGAACCTGAGAGGTGGACCATCGGCTGCCCGTCCTGACACTGGCTTGGTTGGCTGCGGTTGAACAGCTCTGCCAGGGCTGGGGGGGGTGGGGGGGGGGGGGGGGGGGGGAGCGGGGAAATGTTGTGACGGGGCGACAGGTGTGGGGTTGGTGTGACCCCCAATGGATTGGGTCCATGACCAGGCATGGACTGCCATTGTTGCGGCCTGAAAGGCAGCCATCTTGCTGTATATCCCACTGACCATCCACGTTAGCCTTGGAACTGAAGAGTGGCACAAACCTTATGGGTGCCTCCACCCCAGCACCCCCGTACCCCACCCTCTGCCATGGCACTCCCCCCAACCAGCCGCCACTCGCCGGCGGGGCATCATGCAGCCCAACCAATGAAAACGGTGACAGTAGCCCCCCAGAGCTGGTGCAGAGGTGTGTCCGTGCCGACACAGAGGCCTCATATGCCCAGTCAGCACAATACATCCATTTCAATGTGTACCGAGCCCACCAGGATGCCCGGGCAGCGGGGTTCCCCGCTATCGCCGAGATGCCCCATATCAAGGGGTGATTGATGGGATATATGTCACCATACAAGTACCTGCAGATGACAGGCCACTTTACACAAACTGAAAGTGGTTCCACTTGTTGAACGAGCAGCTGCTGTGTGATCATCAGATGTGCGTCATGCACGCCTGCGAACAATACCCGAGCAGCATGAATGACGCTTTCATCCTGGCACACTCAAATGTTCCTGACCTCTTTGAGGCGCACCCCCGTCAGTGGGGTTTGCTCCTGGGTGACATGGATTATCCATTGCAGCCGTGGCTGATGACGCCCAGCCGGAGGCCACAGACCGACACGGACAGCTGCGACAAAGACACCCATGGCACTACCGGGGGCATGGGTGAACATTACTTCGCCATCCTGAAGATGCGGTTCAGGTGCCTGGACCGCTCTGGAGGGGCCCTACAGTATGGTGCTGGGAGGGTCGCCCCCACTGTGATGGCCTGCTGAGTCTTCCACAGCATCACGCAGCACAGGGGCGACATGCTGGAAGAGGAAGATGAATGCCAGGCCATGTGGAATGGAGTGCTTATATGCGATTACAGCTTGTTAGCCTCTCGAGTGTCAATCCTGATTCCGGGAAATCAGACACCGTTTTTCTTTGTAGTCGGTCGTGTTCCAAGTGTCACCGGTACTAGCCCATTAACCACTGCTGAATTGCTCTGGGAACAATGCCAATTTTGCGTCGTACAACACCACAAATTCAGTCCCAGCCTCAACACTGAGGGCTGTATTCTCTGATTTTGCGGCTAAGTGCCGACGCCAGCATGGGAACTGTGACTTTCTACTATACCAAAATTGGCGCCAAACCCACACCGATTCCAGGACTGGTGAGGGGCTAGCAGCGGCGCCGGGTAGAACTCAAGGCTCCCTCACCAAAAACTGTGGGAGAATGGCCAGGAAACGTGGCTGTGCATTTGCACGGCGACGACCTGCAGCGGTCACGCTGTACAACATGGCGTCGGCTGCGTGCCATGATAGTACCTGCCAGATAGTACCCACCTGGACTCCCCCTAGCCAACCTCGGACCACCCCCCACCACTCCCCCAAGCTCTCGCCGAACGCCCCCCCCCTGCACCGCCCCCCACCCCCCCCCCCCGGCCCGGTCAGCGGTACAGCCGCCCCCCCCCGACTGTGGCAGTGCTGAATGCAGTCTGCAGCCGCCACGTGAGGTTGACGAAAACTGAGAGAACAAGTGATCTACGCCATCGTGAACTTGGCCCATTGGGGGTGGAGCGTCTGGGGAGGGCCTTCAGGTGACGTCCTGAGGTCGTCCCAAAGGCGTGCGCCGTCCTCCCTGATGGTGCCGTTTTGGAGGAGTCATACGTCAAATAGGCAGGGGGTCTCATGGATTGAAGCCATGCATACCAGCAGCTCAAGCTGGAAGATGAGTCAAGAAGGTTTGTAACCATAAATACCCAGGAAGGCTTGTTCCAATATACGAGGTTACCCTTTGGTACTTCATCTGCCTGTGCTTTAATCAGCGTACAATGGTGAGCCTTTTGCAGGGAATTCCGAAGGTTGACATGTATCTGGACGATGTCCTAGAGATGGGAGCAACACCAGAGGAATTCAGAGCCACAGTGGCTCGCTGAATTTGTGATATTGATGAGAATTTAGAAGTCCAGCTTATTTCTCGTTTGAAGTCTGCACAGGAGTTTTCAATACAACTGGATGAAAATGCAGATGTTTCGGATTGTGCAACCTTGCTGGTTTACGCTGGGTATTTATTTGGCAAAGTGAATTTGTTGAGGATTTGCTGTGCTGCCTGACATTACCAACCAGCATGACTGGCACAGTATATTTTGAAGCATTGAATAGTTATGTGGTTGAAATGTGAAGGCTCAAATTGATTTACTGCAAAGGAATCACAAGCGAGGGGGAAGTCAACATGAGTGGGGAAAAAAACAGAGGACATCTAATAAGGATGAAGGAGGCAGCTGGTCAGGACATTGTTTCGAATCATTGCTTTATTCACTGTGAGGCATTGGCATCGAAAGGAAACCCATTCGATCTTGAAGTGGTGAAAGGAACAGTAAAAGTCATGAATTTAATTAAACGCAGCGCACTCAATACCAGGCTTTTCGAGGCTCCGTTCTGACTTGGGGACCAAACAAACACATTTATTGTTTCATACCGAGGTACTTTGGCTGTCAAGGGGTCGGATGCTTGACAGAGTTTATGAACTGAGGTATAGAATCTACGCTTTCCTCCTTCAGAAATCGTCCCTTCTAATGTTGATTTGTTTTGTGGTGTAAGTTGGATGCTAACTATGTCCTAACTTGCAGACACCTTTTTCAATTCTAAAGAAAGTTAACCTCAAATTGCAAGGAAAGGATGATGATTGCTTTCGGCACTGTGAAGAAATTAATGACAAGTTATTAAGTGTTTGGCAAGTGCAAGTATAAAACCAAAACAGCAAAATATTCTCCATACTGTGATGGTACATCAAAGAAGCGTTAGTAAGGGAATGTCAGTAGACTGGCAAGCCTTATTCAGTCAAATCTGGCTGCGCTGATCAACAGTTTTTGTGGCTACTTTCCAGAGGAGAAGTTTCAGATTTTGTAGGAGAACAGGTGGGTGAAAAATCCCTTTGAGGTTACAGCTGACTCCAAATGAGATGACAGAGCTGCTGCTCCCGATCTGTGACAGCGCATTAAAAACATGCCACAAGTCTATGCGTTTGTCAGCATTCTAAAGTAGCATCTCCCCGGAGTAACCAGTGCTGAGTAAAACAAGCATTTTGCTGCTATTGCCTTTCACGGTGACCTACATGTACAATTTTGGATTTTTTGTTCTCACAAAGATGAAGATGGCCCAAATGAACTGGATAAACTCTGCACCAGATATGTGCATGGCCCTTCCTCCTGTGAACTGGATTGGAGTGCGATCGTGAGGACCAAGCAAGCGCATCTGGAGTGTGATGGAATGCTCTCCACTTACTCAGATGAGTGCAGCTCCAACAACACTTAAGGAGCTTGATACCATCCATGGCAAAGTAACCTGTTTGATTGGAACCTGTCCACAAACATTCACTCCCTCCACCATCAACACACAGTGGCAGCAGTGTGTCCCACCTACAAGTTGCACTGCAGGAACAAATCAAGGCTCCTGAGGTAACACCTTCCAAACACACCTATCATCTAGAACAGGCTTGTCCAAAGCTCAGCCCGCAGGCTGCATTGTTAGGTTGCCTGCCACATCCTCAGCATGAGGTTATGGTTCAACTTCAGACCTTCCTGGAAAGACTTTTGTTAAATGCTCAGAGTCTGGGTGAGTTTGTCTGTCTGGAGTTTGCCTGTTCTCCCCTTGACTGCATGGGTTTCCTTCTGGTGTTTCAGTTTCCTCCCACAGTCCAAAGATGTGAAGCTTGGATGGGTTGGCCATGATCAATGCACGGGTTTACGAGGATAGGGTGAGGGAGTGCCCCGTGGTAGCGTGCTCTTTTAGAGGGTGAGTGCGGACTCGATGGGCTGAATAGCTTGCTTCTGCACTGTAGGGATTCTATGTAACCAGCCTGTGATTGGACAAGCGAATCGTCATCAGTGGCAGGATGGGTTTTTAATATCTGTTGATGGCTGGGGAGCTTAGAGCAGAAAGGCAATTTCAATAGGAGTGGATGGGTCGGAAAGGGCAGTAATCAGGACAGGTGGGAGAGTGCAGCCAGGGCTGGTGGACAGGAATTGGGGCGGGTGGACCGGCGGGGGTTGCCGGGGGGATGGGATCCCATATGACATTAGAACATAGAACATAGAACTGTACAGCACAGTACAGGCCCTTCGGCCCACGACGTTGTGCCGAACTAGTCTGAAACTAAGATCAAATCAACCTACTCCCAATCATTCTAGTGCACTCCATATGCCTATCCAAAAACCGCTTGAAAGTTCCTAAAGTGTCCGACTCCACTACCATATCTGGGAGTATGTTCCACGCCCCAACCATTCTCTGAGTAAAGAACCTACTTCTGACATCCCTCCCAAATCTTCCACCATGAACCTTATAGTTATGCCCCCTTGTAACAGCTATATCCACCCGGGAAAAAAGTCGCTGAATGTCCACTCTATCTATCCGTCTCATCATCTTATACACCTCAATTAAGTCACCTCTCATCCTCCTTCGCTCCAATGAGAAAAGCCCTAGCTCCCTCAACCTTTCCTCATAAGACCTACCCTCCAATCCAGGCAGCATCCTGGTAAATCTCCTTTGCACCCTTTCCAATGCTTCCACATCCTTCCTACAATGAGGTGACCAGAACTGCACACAATACTCCAAATGTGGTCTAACCAAGGTCTTAAACTCAATCCCCCTGTTAGTAAATGCGACACACTATAGGTTTTCTTCACGCTCTATCCACTTGGGTGGAAACTTTCAGAGATCTATGGACATGAACTCCGAGATCTCTCTGCTCCTCCACATTCTTCAGAACCCTGCCATCAACCCTTTAATCCGTATTCAAATTTGTCCTACCAAAATGAATCACCTCACATTTATCAGGGTTAAACTCCATCTGCCACTTTTCAGCCCAGCTCTGCATCCTATCAATGTCTCTTTGCAGCCTACAGCAGCCCTCCACATTATCCACTACTCCACCAATCTTGGTGTCATCAGCAAATTTACTAACACAACCTTCAACTCCATCATCCAAGTCATTGATAAAAATCACAAATAGCAGAGGACCCAGCACTGATCCCTGTGGTACACCGCTGGTGACTGGGCTCCAGGATGAAAATTTACCATCTACCACCACCTTCTCTGTCTTCTATGTGATAGCCAGTTACTGATCCAATCGGCCAAATTTCCCTCTATGCCATGCCTCCTTACTTTCTACATGAGCCGACCATGGAGCACCTTATCAAACGCCTTACTAAAATCCATGTATACGACATCAACTGCTCTACCTTCATCTATGTACTTAGTTACCTCCTCAAAGAATATAATCAAACTTGTGAGGCAAGACTTACCCCTCACAAATCCGTGCTGACTGTCCTGGATTAAGCTGTATCTTTCCAAATGAACATAAATCCTATCCCTCAGGACCCTTTCCAATAATTTACCTATGACCGAAAAGAGACTAACTGGCCTATAATTCCCAGGATGATACCTATTCCCTTTCTTGAACAAGGGGACAACATTCGCCTCTCTCCAGTCTTCTGGCACTATTCCTGTAGACAGTGAGGACATAAAGATCAAAGCCAAAGGCTCTGCAATCTCATTCCTCGCCTCCCAAAGAATCCTAGGATATATCCCATCAGGCCCAGGGGATTTATCTAAATTTCTAACACATCATCCTTCCGAATATCTACCTCCTCCAGCCTACCAGCCTGTATCGCACTATCCTCCTCTACAACATGGCCCCTCTCCTTTGTGAACACTGATGAAAAATATTCATTTAGGGCCTCTCCTATATCCTTGACTGAACCTAACTTCATCTTGGTCATTCTTTTATTCCTCACATAAGTGTAAAAAGTACATTGCTGTACTTTTCCACTTTCCTTTGTTTATTTCCTTAAAATCTCAACGTTTTTCTGAATTTCAGTTTCCTCATGTGGGTGGGTAAAATGGTGCGGAAGCACTTGGCTCCAAGGGTGGCTTTCCCCGCCGTATCATTCAGAACTTGAAAAAAATTCCAAAGGCGGATTCTGTGACATTACGCAAATTTGTTATTTTTTGAAGATTGGGGTGCCAGTTTTCAAGGCCACCCCTGTGCATAAAAGTGAAACTAGAATAACCCCCAGCCCTACACAGTACACTCCTGTGGTAGTAGAGGTATTACAGTACCTGGTTATGCTGGAGCACCATTGGTGGAAACTGGATGCTTTCTATTGGTTAAGATGTATGGTGGCTCCACCCTGCTAGGCGGGGTATAAGAGCCCGTGCCGCCCCAGCAGCCTTCATTCTGAACCTGAGCTTCTGGGGGAAACATCTTGCTTATTAAAGCCTTCAGTTGGACTACAACCTCGCTTTAGTGGTCATTGATCGTGCATCAATTTAATAAGCCAGTTTTTTTTTTAAAAGGATGGAGCTCTGAATCAAGCTGGAGTGTCTGCAACTCAGCCCCCATACGGCAAACTCAGTGGCAATCTTCAAGCACTGGGTGGTGTGCTTTAAAGGGTATCTCAGGATGGCCGAAAACACGCAAGAACAGAAACTGCAAGTCCTGCACTCAAGGGTGAGCCCGGAGATTTACCCCCTCATCGAGGAAGCGGAAGACTTTGATGCAGCAATAGAGCTGCTAAAAGGACATTATATTTGCCCAGTAAACCAGGTCTACACCCGGCACCTGCCAGCAACGAGGCGACAAACCCCTGGGGAATCACTGGAAGAATTCTACCGTGCACTCCTGATGTTGGGGAGAAACTGCAGCTGCCCGCAATTTCGGCGAGCGAACATACTGAACTCTTGGCCCGGGACGCTTTCGTGGCAGGTATGCTATCCTCACAAATCCGCCAGCGACTGCTAGAAAAAGACACTCTAGGTCTCAAGGGGGCATGGGCCCTTGCAGACTCCCTGGATGTGGCCTCCAGAAACGCCCGCGCTTAAGTTCCCGACCGCGCGGCAGCCCCTGGGCAGCGTGGAACCCCTCCGCAGCCGACCCCGAGACATCCCCCATCCCCCTGCAAGCCTGTGCTGCAAGGCGGCCTGGCAACCCCGTGGGGCACTGCTGCTACTTTTGCGGGCAGGCCAAGCACCCCCGCCAGCGCTGCCTGGCCCACGCATCCACCTGCAAGGGATGCGGTAAAAAGGCCCATTTCGTGGGGGTATGCCAGGACCGTGTGGTTTCCGCGGTCTCCGGTGGCGAATGCGGACCGCCAACACAAACCTCTCCATGGTCCCTGTGCGGCCAGCGGTCGCCGCCATCTTCCTACTCCAGGGCCACATGCGGCACCTGGGCACCACCATCTTGTCCCGCGGACGCCACGTTAGAGGGATGGGCGCTGCCAATTTGTGCACCCCCAGCCATGTGCGACCAATGGGAGCCAGCATCTTGGATGAACCCCCAGGACCCCAGCTCGGCTGATCACACACTGCCCGAAGAGAATACTCAACTGCTGCGATTAGCCTCCGTGACTCTGGATCAGTCCCGGCCTCGAACACTCTCAACTGCTACAACGACTGTATTTATCAATGGGCATGAGACGTCCTGCCTAATCGACTCTGGTAGCACGGAGAGCTTCATACACCCCAACACGGTAAGGCGCTGTTCTCTCCTCGTCCACGCAGTTAATCAAAAAATCTCCCTGGCCTCCGGTTCCCACTCAGTGGAGATAAAGGGATTTTGTGTAGCAAACCTCACAGTCCAGGTAAGGGAGTTCAAAAATTTCCATTTCTATGTCCTTCCCCACCTCTGCGCGGCCACACTCCTAGGTTTAGACTTCCAGTGTAACCTCCAAAGTCTAACCTTCAAACTCGACGGCCCTACCCCCTCACTGTCTGCGGCCTCGCAACCCTTAAGGTCAACCCACCTTCCCTGTTTGCGAACCTCACCCCGGATTGCAAACCTGTCGCCACCAGGAGCAGACGGTACAGTGCCTAGGACCGGATCTTTATTCGGTCAGAGGTCCAAAGGCTACTGAGGGAAGGAGTCATTGAAGCGAGCAACAGTCCCTGGAGAGCTCAAGTAATGGTGGTAAAGACCGGGGAGAAGCATAGGATGGTCATCGACTACAGTCAGACCATCAACAGGTTTACGCAGCTGGACGCGTACCCCCTCCCCCGCATATTCGACCTGGTAAACAGGATCGCACATTACAAGGTCTTCTCCACAGTGGATCTTAAGTCCACCTACCACCAGCTCCCCATCCGCACTAGTGACAGCAAATACACTGCCTTAGAGGCAAATGGGCGGCTCTACCACTTCTTAAGGGTTCCCTTCGGTGTCACCAACGGGGTCCCGGTCTTCCAGCGCGAGATGGACCGAATGGTTGACCAGTACGGTTTACGGGCAACATTCCCGTATCTCGATAATGTCACCATCTGCGGCCACGACCAGCAGGACCACGACACCAACCTCTGAAAATTCCTCCAGACCGCAAAAATCAGTAACCTTACATACAACAAGGATAAATGCGTGTTTAGCACCGACCGCCTAGCCATCCTCGGCTACATAGTGCGAAATGGAGTTATAGGCCCCGACCCTGAACGCATGCGCCCCCTTCTGGAGTTCCCCCTCCCTCACTGCTCCAAGGCCCAGAAGCGCTGCCTAGGGTTTTTCAGTTACTACGCCCAATGGGTCCCCAACTATGCGGACAAGGCCCGTCCCCTGATCCAATCCACAGCTTTTCCCCGTTGATAGAGGCCTGCCAGGCCTTCAGCCGCATCAAAGCAGACATTGCAAAGGCCACGATGCACGCCATCGACGAGTCCCTCCCCTTCCAGGTCGAGAGCGATGTCTCTTACGTAGCTCTGGCGGCCACCCTCAACTAAGCGGGCAGACCCGTGGCCTTCTTCTCACGTACCCTCCATGCTTCCGAAATCCGCCACTCCTCAGTCGAAAAGGAGGCCCAGGCCATAATAGAAGCTGTGCGACATTGGAGGCATTACCTGGCCGGCAGGAGATTCACTCTCCTCACTGACCAACGGTCGGTTGCTTTCATGTTCTATAATGCACAGCGGGGCAAGATTAAAAATGATAAGATCTTGCGGTGGAGGATCAAACTCTCCACCTACAACTACGAGATCTTGTGTCGTCCCGGGAAGCTAAACGAGCCTCCTGACGCCCTGCCCCGCGGCACATGTGCCACCGCACAAGTGGACCGCCTCCGAGCCCTCCACGAGGACCTCTGCCACCTGGGGGTCACTCACTTTTTCCATTTTATCAAGACCCGCAACCTGCCCTACTCCATCGAGGACGTCAGGACAGCCACCAGGGACTGCCAAATCTGTGCAGAGTGCAAACCGCACTTCTACCGGCCAGAGAATGTGCATCTGATAAAGGCTTCCTGTCCCTTTGAACGCCTCAGCAAGGGCTTCAAAGGCCCCCCTCCCCTCCACCGACTGCAACACGTACTTCCTTAACGTGATTAACGAGTACCCCCGGTTCCCATTCGCCATCCCCTGCCCCGTATGACCGCAATCACTGTCATCAAGGTCCTCCACAGCATCTTTGCAATGTTCGGGTTTCCCGCTTACATACACAGTGATAGGGGGTCCTCCTTTATGATTGACAAACTGCGTCAATTCCTGCTCAGCAAGGGCATCGCCTCGAGCAGGACGACCAGTTACAACCCCCGGGGGAACGGACAGGTAGAGAGGGAGAACGGAACGGTCTGGAAGACCGTCCTACTGGCCTTAGGTCCAGGAATCTCCCAGTCTCCCGCTGGCAGGAAGTCCTCCCGGATGCCCTCCACTCCATCTGGTCACTGCTTTGTACGACCACCAACCAGACACCTCACGAACGTCTCCTTGTCTTCCCCAGGAATTCCTCCTCTGGGACCTCGCTCCTGACCTGGCTGGCAGCACCCGGACCCATCCTGCTCCGAAAACACGTGCGGGCGCACAAGTCGGACCTGTTGGTCGAGAGGGTCCATCTTCTCCACGCTAACCCCCAGTATGCCTACGGCCGACAAGATACGTTCTCCCTACGAGACCTGGTGCCCACCGGAGCCCCACGCACACCCCAGCCACCAGTCCCACCCTCCCCTCCACCAGGGCACCTTACAGGAGGATAAGTCCTTCCGCCGGCCTCATCGAGGCCTGCCCACCCATCGACGCATCCCGCAGGCGCTCCCTTCCCAGGTCAACCGTTTTCCCCACCAGCGCCGTCTAGGGGTGTCAAAGCTGCCATGGAGATCGAAGCCACGCTCCCATAGTCACAGACGCCCGAGCCTCCACCTGAGTCACCACCGAAGCTTCGACGATCACAGAGGATGACCAGGGCCCCCGATCGACTGATTGCTTCATTTTAAATTGTACACTGTAAATTTAAATCATCAATTGTAAATAGTTATTAGAATTGTAAACAGTTACAAAACGCTGTACAGAGGTATTACGGTACCTCCATAACTAATTCTACCACGTTGCCATGTTTGTAGTATCAGGCCACCACCCCCGCCGGATTCTTTTTAACAGGGGGTCAATGTGGTAGTAGAGGTATTACGGTACCTGGTATGCTGGAGCACCATTGGTGGAAACTGATTGCTTTCTATTGGTTAGAATGTATGATAGCTCCGCCCTGCTAGGCGGGGTATAAGAACCCGTGCCGCCCCAGCAGCCTTCATTCTGTACCTGAGCTGCTGGGGGAAACATCTAGCTTATTAAAGCCTTCAGTTGGACTACAACCTCGCTTTCGTGGTCATTGATCGTGCATCAACTCCCCATCCACTCGACGCAACACCCCCCTCTGGCCCCGCCCCGCCCCTTGGCACTGTCCAGGCAGTGCCTGCACACCGAGGTTAATGGATAATGTTATGGGCAGGGGGGGGGGCGGTTGTTGTTGTGGTAGATTAAATTCAAATTTGTGGTAATGAAGTTCCCAAAATTTCTGTTGTGTCACTGGCAAGGGGCTGGGACAATTGCATCATACCTTCACATCAGATTGAAACAAACACAATTTGAGCCTCTCGCCCCCTATAAGAAGGGTAGCAGGAAATCCTGGCCTTTTTTCTTTGCAATATTTGTCATCAGCCCCTTAGGTGAGAAAAATATTAAAATGTGTCCCTGCCCTGGGCAATATGTTGGACAAGGCTGACTTAGAAGGAGAAGGGCAGCAGACACATGGGAACATCACCACCTGGAAGTTCCCCTCCAAGTCACTCACCATCCTGATTTGGAAATATATCGTCGGTCCGTCACTATCGTTGGGTCAAAACCCTGACATTCCCTCCCTAACAGCACTAGGTGTAACTGATGATATGCATAATGCAAGTTTGTGCATAATGTTATGCACGGGAGGAATTGTAAACCCATCAAGCCACCATGTGATCTGGGAGTTGGGAATTGGTCATGCTGGGACACAGACTTATTTGCAGTAGTTCCACGAGAGTTGTTTAGTGTTAGTTGTTTGTCAGTTAATTTATCATTGTTATCTTACCACAAAGTTTGTTCTGCAATAAATTATTTTAAACTACATTTTCTGTAGTTCATTGTTCACTTCGGCAAGTCTACAGACTGTGGGAATGTACATCACCACCATCATCCGCCCATCAGGAAATCCGTCATTAGAGAACTGGAAAATTCCTCCCTATAATCAGAGCAAATAATTCTTTGAAATTGGTGGGTACAGGCAATGCTCTAGGCACACATCACGCAACAACATATATTTATCATTTAATATTTGTCAAAGGATGCATTCCAAGTGATTTGAGTTATTCGTTATTGAAATTACCCAAGATGCCCCATGCAATAGAGCACAATCGTTTTAGAATTATAAGTTTAATAAATTATCTCATAGAAGTGATCTTGAAAACCATATTAGAAAGAAATATTAATACTTCGAAAGCAGGAATTGGTGAACCACAGTTTGGATTTAGATCTGCACTGGGAACAAGAGGGGAAATTTTAACCTTTGAAAACCACCAACAAATATCTTGGGTGGGATTCTCCATTGGCTGACACTGGAATCGGGGGCGTCATTCTCCGACCCCCTGCCGGGTCGGAGAATCGCCGGGTGCTGGCGTGAATCCCGCCCCCGCCAGGTGCCGAAGTCTCCGGCACCGGAGATTGGGCGGGGGCGGGAATCGCGCCACGTCGGTTGGCGGGCCCCCCCGCTCGATTCTCCGGCCCGCATGGGCCGAAGTCCGGCCGATAAATTGCCTGTCCCGCCGGCGTGGATTAAACCACCTTCTGAACGGCGGGACAAGGCGGCGTGGGCGGGCTCCGGGGTCCTGGGGGGGCGCGGGGCGATCTGGCCCCGGGGGGTGCCCCCAGATTGTGCCCCAATCTGGCCTGGCCTGGCCCGCGATCGGGGCCCACCGATCCGCGGGCGGGCCTGTGCCGTGGGGGCACTCTTTCCCTTCCGCCTCCACCACGGTCTCCACCATGACGGAGGCGGAAGAGACTCCCTCCACTGCACATGCGTGGGAAACTGTCAGCGGCCGCTGCCGCTCCCGCGCATGTGCCGCCCGGGGATGTCATTTCCGCGCCAGCTGGCGGGGCAACAAAGGCCGTTTCTGCCAGCTGGCGGGGCGGAAATTCCTCCGGCGCCGGCCCAGACCCTCAATGTTGGGGCTCGGCCCCCAAAGATGCGGATGCCCGTCTGATTGGCGCCGTTTTGGGCGTCAGTCGGCGGACATCGCGCCGTTTCGGGAGAAATTCGCCCCGGGAAACATGATTGGGCCGAGAATGGGTTCCGACACCAAAATCGAGCTGGGTGCCAATTTCATGCCAAATCGCAATTCTCATTGACAGCGGCGTCAATGCGTTCCAGAATGTACGTAGAGTAAATACCGTTTGCATATCATTCGTGGGCCCAACCTGGTATTTTCCGGGGCCTCTACGATTCTCCGCCTCCAATGGACCAAATTCCCGACGGCGAGGTTCACTTGTGCTTTTAAAAATTGTGAAACCGGGCATTGTGCTGAGGGAGAGGAGGTAGGACATGAAGAGGCGTGACAATGGGCTGCCGATTCTGACACTGGCTGGGCTGGTTGGGGTGGGGGGGGTGGTAGCCCTGCCAAGGCTGGGTGGGGGGGGGGTGGTGGAGGGGGGCAGTGACGGGGGAACGGGCTGTGTGACTGGGGTGATTCCCCATGGGACTGGAGCAGTGTCCGGCCACGGACCGCCATTTCCACAGCCTATAAGGCAGCCATCTTGCTGCACACTTCACTGACCACTCACCTTTGCCCTTGGATCTGCAGAGTGAGATCAAACCCCACCACCCCCGACACCCCAGCCCCAACCCTCCACACCGCCCTCTGCCATACCTCCCCCTCATCCGACCACCATCCGGTGGGACATCATGCACCCCACCCAAATGCAACACCCAAGTAGCCCCTATAGGGGTGCCGGGCAGGGGCTTTGGAATGTACTCCTGGCCGCAGGGACAGGCACCAGGGCCACAGTCCCCACAGTGCCTGTAACCGATGAGGCCAGGGGTGCAGGCATGGGGTGGCAACATGCAGGGTTAGAGCCCACAGTGCCAACTGTGGCCACCGTGTAGCCCGGTGAACCTGGTTGGGCATGGCGGTACGCACCATGCTAACATGTCACCCGCAACCCCTGCAGATATTGGATATTGGGATTCAACCAGCAATTGTGGCCTTGCTGGAGGTTGCCGCAGTCCTGGGGGATGCCCTGCGGCTGTACGAGCTGGAGTTGCTCGAGGAGGAGGAAGCTGCAACAGCGTAGCATGCAGCAATGGAGCGTACGGCAGTGGAACAGGAGGAGGCCGGTGTAGATGGAGATCCAGCCACCCGACAGGCCAAGGAAGAGGAGGGGAAGACAAGACACAGCATGAGGCGCCTGTCTTTCAAGGACCTGCTGGACCAGGCATGCCGTTGTAGACTCCAACGGAGCAGGGAGGCAGAGCAAAATATCTGCCAGATCATGGCACACCTGGCACCGTGGGGGCATGGGGGAGGGCACCCACTCCCTCTGGCCGTCAAGGTGACGGTCACCCTGAAGGATTACGCAAAGGGATCCTTCCAGGGCCAAGCCGTACATGCTCGGTCGGCACATCCATTTCAATGTGCACCGAGCTCACCAGGATGCCTGGGTAGCGGGATTCGCCGCCATCGCCGACATGCCCCAGGTCCAGGGGGTAACCGCCGGGATGCATGTCCCCCAAGAGCACCTGCAGATGACAGGCCGCTCTACACAAACCAAAAGGGGTTTCGCTCAATTAACATGCAGCTGATATGTAACCACCAGGTGGGCACCAATCAATGTGCATGACACCTCCATCATGGCACACTTGACGATTCCTGAGATGTCCGAGAAACCCCACTTGGCTCTTGACTAGCAGGGGTTATCCACTGTGGTCGTGGTTGATGACGTCTATCCGGGGCCGCAGACCGATGGGGTGACCTGCTACAACGATGCCCACACATTGATCGGTATTTTGGAATCCTGAAGATGCGGTTCAGGTGCCTAGACTGTTGTGCAGGGACACTGAGCGGCCTGCTGCTACCTCCACAACATCACGCAGCAGAGGGGCGACATGCTGGAGGAGGTTGAATGTCAGGACTCATCCGACGAGGAGGATGCGGGGGAGTGGGGGGGATGGGCAGGTCATTGCATCCCACCCCATACCTCCCCCCCACCCGGCCACCTCCCCTCCAACCCCCCTCACTCCTGCCTGCAAAGCCCCTCCCCTACATACCTGCAGAAATATGTGGGTGGGGGCCCTGGGCTGGCAGTAACGGCAGGTCTGGTCCATGGGCTGGAGGATTATGATAACCCACTCTGCGATGAGCTCTGGTGCCCCACATTGTCTGACAATGTCTGACCCCTGCCCACAGGAGCATCCACCTTCCACCTGGGTGGTCCCTGTATGCGAGCTGGCCATTCCACCACACGGTCGCATCGAATCCCTGGGGTGGTGGTGGTGGGGATGGTTGTGGGGGTGGGGCGGGATGGATGGGGAGCCCAGTACACCCACAATGCCCACCCATCCCCTCCCCCGCGGCCTCTCTCTAGTCCACCCAGACCAGCCCACCCCTCACACTATCTGACAGAGCACCAAGGCAGGTTGCAGTGTTAACAGGTGTTTAATGGGCACAATATATACATATATGTGTCCTAGTCCCTATAACTAAACTGTGCCCTGCACCCATGCTAATGTAACTGGTGTCTAACTTTCTGGCCGTACGGGCCTTAATGCTACACCGAGGTTGGTCCCCAAATGGTACATCAGTAGTGTAGGCGGCCTGCTGTGATACCCGCCCTTCGACCTGGCTCCCCATTGGCGGGCGTCTTCTGCGTTGAACGGGCCTGGATGAGCCCGGCTGCTGCTCAGGTGACCCAGGTGGCATGGTGTCGCCCTGTTCTTCCCGCTGCCCACCAGATGCGCCGGGGACAGGAAGGGGTGAGTCTGAGGTGCTGCGGTGTTCCGGCACCTGCCCAGCGGGTGTCAACGGCCAGCACAGGCCCCATCACCTCCTCCTCCCTTGGGGCCCGATGGCAACCAGGCTACTCCATAGGATGGAGGTGCAAGTGGAGTTATCCCCTGAGGCTCCCCCACTATCTGGTTCTGTCCGTCCTCGAGGCCCACTCTGGTCTCGGCTAGGGACTGCATGCTCGGGGCCGTGGAGCACAGGGAGTGAACCATCTCTGTCTTGGACTGCGCCACATCATGCTGTGACTGTGTCACCACCTTCTGGGTCTGTGTCACATCAGCCAGTGACTGCGGCATCTCCCTCTGGGACTGAGCCACCTCCCTCTATGTCTGCGCCATGTTGGCCAGCGCCTGGGCAATGCTACCAGCCATGGCCTGCTCAGGGGCGTTGCCTGTGAGACGTCAGCCCTGTCATGGATCTCGGCCAGCACCTGTACAGTATGCCCCAGGCCTTGGACATGCTGATCCATAGCCAAAATCCTCTCCCCCAATGCCTCCACCACGGATGCCACCCGTGCGTGGCCTGCATGGCACGCATGGCCGACATGCGGTTGGGCTCCTCCAACTGACCTGCTGGTGAGACGGCCCGTTCCAGAAGCCTGAATCCCGTCTGGACGGCTAGCCCCTGGGGTTCAGCCTGCCCTCCGACTGCCCGCCCCCTCGAGTGTTCCTACCTCCACCTGATGTGTTGGAGCAGCTGTGTAGTGCGCACCCATGGGGTGTCCCACAAGTCTCTTCACAAAAGTGCCCAACCAAGGTGAGTGTCTCTGGGATGCTGGAGGGCGTTGGAGACAGCTGTGATGGGAAATCTGTGTCATCCCTGGACCCGAGCTCTGGGTAGTCCTGGGTCTCATGTCGAGGGCTGCCGTCCGTGCTGCTGTCACCATCACTGCTCGTCACACAGGGGGGCTAAGGCTGTGGCATTGGCTGGGGGCGGCGGACCCCAGATGGACCTGCCCCATCACCAAAGTCCTGTGAGACACCAGACAAGACACATGATTAGACAGCGGGCCGGAGGGGAGGGCGGGTGGTGGGGGTGAGCGTGATGTGGGGGTGAGGGTGGCAGTGAGGGTAAGTCACGCATGTCATGGGGACTGCAACTCAGGGGGTGTCTCACTTCCTTGCCTCGGCCAACCTCCACCCCGGTGACTTCCCTTCAGTCAGTATGGGTGCAGACATGTGGTGCAGGGTGGGGGTTCGGACATCCTCCGGATCAGGGAGGGTTGCGTTTTGGGTGTGTGGGACAGGACTTAGTGCTAGGGGTACAGTGCTGCCTACTCTTCCTGGCTGCCCTGAGGAGGTTCTGCAATTTCTTCCTGCACAGCAGGCTGGTCCGGATGGTGATGCTGACGGCACTGACCTTCTCTGCCACGGCGAAAAGTGGCGGGTGTCAGCCCCCTTTCCAGGCCAGGCTGGGGTACAGGGCAGCATGCATCTCCACCACCGGTCTCCAGCTTGGCGTTGGTGAAGCATGGAGCTACTGTCCTCGCTGCCATCTTGTTGGCTGGGACGGTATGTGCGGAGAGTGAAGTGTGTGTAAGCAGGTGCAGCTTGTCAGCCTCCTGAGTGTCAATCGTAGACCCAGTGAATCCGGCACTGTTTCTCATTGGAATCGATGTTGCTCCATGTGGTGCCGGTGCGAGCCCCTCAACACTCGCTGAATCACTCCAGGTGCATCCCCAGTTTTGCTGTTGAAGAACTCGATGAATCTTGTGCCGGCGTCAACACGCCTCAGGAACGGAGAATCCAACGGCTGTAAGGAAACAAGAGCATTCATATGTGCTTCAAAGATTATAAAACAACATTCGACTGTGTTTATCACGGGGCAACGGTATTCTAGTGGGAATATCACTGGACCAAATCCTACCACGGCAGCAGGTAGAATTTACATTCAATTAATAAATGATTCTGGAATTAAAACTAGTCTCAGGAATTGTCATGAAACCCCACCTAGCTCACTAATATCCTATGGGAAGGCAATCTGTGACCCTCACCTGGTCGGGCCTACATGTTACTCCAGAGCCACAGCAATGTGGTTGACTTTTGACTGCCCTCTGAAAGGACGACATGGTAGCGCAGTGGTTAGCACTGTTGCTTCACAGCGCCAGGGTCGATTCCCGGCTTGGGTCACTGCCTGTGCGGAGTCTGCAAGTTCTGCCTGTGTCTATGTGGGTTTCCTCTGGGTGCTCCGGTTTCCACCCACAAGTCCCGAAAGATGTGTTGTTAGGTGAATTGGACTCTCTCTGTGTACCCGAACAGTCGCCGGAATGTGGCAACTAGGGGCTTTTCACAGTAACTTCATTGCAGCGTTAATGTAAGCCTACTTGTGACAATAATTAAGATTATTATGCCTAGCAAGCCACTCAGTTCAAGGGCATTGAATAACAAATTCTGGCCTTGCAGCAATTCCCAGGTCCTGTGAAAGATTAAGATCATAAAAATCACCAAATGTTAATGGATGTGTTGCTGAAATGTGACATTGACAGTACAGATAAAGTGTGGAAGAAGCAGCAGAAGTCAAAAGAACTAACATCTTGGTTGAGGGCATGTATTAAAGAAAGCATTTCAGAAAAGGAGCTAGAATAATTATATTCGGCTTAAAAAGGTGAAGATTGAAGTGTTAATTCTTCAGGTTTTTTTAAGACTTATGTTTTATTTCTGATCAGTTTAGTTGCTACTCTAGTCAATAGTGAATAGCAGGAAACGTGCGATCCCCTAAAGTGCACATCCTGTTGTACGGGCCCTGCCTGCTGATTCCCTTAGTTCCCATTTCTTTTACTTTGTGGTTGACATTTTGATCATAGATATTTAATGGACGTAGACCTTTAAGTCGAGCAGAGGAAGTGAGGAACTCAAAAGTTGCAAAACAGTACACTGTGCTATTGGAAATTTAGCTTTTGATCTGTAGAACTCAGACTTTCTGGCTCCTGAGAGATCGGAAGGATTCGGTTCGATTGGTTGGCTGGTGGCCAATGAATTGGCTAAAGGCCGTATTCTCCCCTGAGACAGGCAGTGATTGGTTCCTACCCGTGTGTGTAATGGTTTTCAGAGAGCCCAGGAAGGGACAGTCAGGTCCTGGACGCAGACAGGAGAAGCTGGGGCTGCTGTCTCTCTCTCTCTTTCTCTAAATACACTGCCTGCTGTTTTCTGAACCTGCAGAGAAGTTGTTTGAGACCTTGATGAATCTACAGTGAACACCATTACAGACTGAAAGCAAAAACCTCCAAATGAAGGCCTAGGCTGCAGAAAGGTGCACTGGAAAAGGTCCGTCTGAAACAGAGGGCTGGATTCTCTGATTTGAAGACGAAGTGCTGATGCCGGCATGGGAACAGTGGCGTTTTATGCCCGAGAAAACGGCACAAAAGCTGCAACGCTCCTCCGTCGGGTGGGGAGCTAGCAAGCAGGCAGCGTAAAGCCCCCCCCGGCTTTACCTGCGGATACGCCCAGAGAATTGCCAGGTCTGTGGCTGCGAATGCACATGCCGTGGCCTGCAGCAGCCGCGCCGTGCAACATGTGTCGGCTGCGCGCGGAACCGGCCTGCACAGAAACTGCCCCCTGTAATCAGTCTAGCCACCCATTGGACCCCCCCCACCAGTGCCCCCAGCTCCCCATCAAAGCCCTCCCTGCCTGCGGAACAGCCCCCCCCCCCCCCCCCACGACTGTGGCACTGCTGGACTCAGTCCGCAGCTGCCACACCGGGTTCATGATAAAAAAAGGACAAGTGTTCCATGCCGGGAATGGGGCCCGCCGGGGGTGGGGCATCAGGGGAGGGCATCAGTTGATGTCCTGAGGCAGCCCCGATGACGTGCGGCGTACTCTGCGAGTACAATATTTTGAGGGGCGGAGCATTGCAAAAGCGGCGCCGCCCCCAATTTCAGCGCAAATGGGGATTCTCCGGCCGATCGCCGAATACAAGTTTGGCGTTGGTGACTGGAGAATCCCGCCCAGTGACTTTTATCCTTTTTGTTTTTCTTCACACACCCTTTTCCCCTGTGTGTTTGTCTGTCTGGTCTGTTCGTCGAGGGTGGCACAGTAGCACAGTCGCTTCACAGAACCAGCCAGTGTCCCAGGTTCGATTCCCGGCTTGCGTCACTGTCTCTGCAGAGTCTGCATGTTATCCCCGTGTCTGCGTGGATTTCTTCCGGGTGCTCCGGTTTCCTCCCACAGTGCCGAAAGATGTGCTTGTTAGGTGAATTGGACATTCTGAATTCTCCTCAGTGTACCCGAACAGGCACCGAAAGGCACCAAGAATTAAGAAAGACAAATACCACTAGATTAAGAAATAGTAAGATGTTAGGTGGGATCAGAATAAGTAGGAATTCGATCAGGGCTAAATTATGAATGACCATAGAACTATAGAAAAGATATAGCATAGAAAAGGACCATTTGGCCCATCTTGTGCATGCTGACCCAATGATAAACAAGGATGGTGAGCTGCAGGCACAGGTAGCCAACGATGTTGCGGTGGTAACAGAGATTAGATAGGATGGTTGTACTTAAAGTTAACAAGTCATCAGGATTGAACAATAATACCGGCAGCTTTATATTTTGGTCGTGCCTTTAAACTAATGAAATTTCCCAGGGTGTTTCACAAGAGCTTCGGATGACCAAATGCTTGGGAAAAGCGATACGTTTTAAGGAGTGCCTTAAAGGAGGAAAGAGAGAGAGTGGTATTGGAATATATTCCAAATCGTGGGGCTGAGGCAACTGAAGCCACAGTCACAAATGGTGGAATGATTAAAACTGGAGATTCACCAGAAGCCAGAATTAAAGGAGTGCAGAGATTGCAAAGGGTTGTGGAGTAGAGAAGAGTACAGAGATGGGGAGGGGCAAGGCCAAGGAGAGATTTGAAAGTAAGGATGACAATTTTAAAATGAAGATGAAAGCCAGTGTAGGCCAGGGAGTGCAGTGATGATTGTTGTGAGTGAAGACACTGACAGCAGAGTTTTGGATGACCTCAAGTTTACAGAGGGTAGAATGTGGTAGATCAGCCAGGAAAGGTTGAGACTAGAGATAAATACGGCATGAATGAGACTTTCAGGAGCAAATGGGCTAAGACAAGGGTGAAGTCAGACAATGTTATGGAGGTGGAAATTGGTGGCCTTGGTGATGGCACGAATATGAGGCTGGTATATGGGCGGCACGGTGGCACAGCAGTTAACACTGCTACCTCACAGCACCAGGGATCCGGATTCAATTCTGACCTCGGGTCACTGTCTATGTGAAGTTTGCACTTTCTCCCCGTGTCTACGTGGGTTTCCTCCGGGTGCTCCGGTTTCCTCCCACAGTTCAACGATGTGCAGGTTAGGTAGTTTGGTCATGCTAAAAAAGCCCCTTACTGTCCAGGGATGTGCAGGTTAGGTGGGGTTGCGGGGATGGGGTGGGGGGTGGGGGCCTAGGTAGGGGGCTTTTTCAGCCGGCGGTGCAGACTCGGTGGACTGAATGGCCTCCTTCTGCACTGTAGGAATTCTATTCTGATTCTAATTAAATTTCTGGCATTTGAGCGACGAGACCATTTGTGTTGCTTTACCCCCACTGGCACTCAGTAGAGCAGAAATATTCTGAGTGAATATTTATTTATACACTTTGCAGTATTATCCATTACTGTTCTCCAGTCCTTTCAGCACTCGTAAGATAAAGCCTTTCACTTGGCACTGCAGGCGAAAAGTAACTCTGACAGTAGTGTACTTTGTTAAAAAATGCTTTGACTTATCAACAGTACTTAAAATGTGAAACAATTCCAACGCTACCCAAGAAAAAAACAAATGAAACTCCCAAACCGCAAAGGTCATATTTGACTGAATCTTTTTGGGCAGGGAAGAGATTTAATCAAAATAAATCCTGCAGTGTATATAAATAGTGCATGATGAATGACATTTAGCAACTTGTCTCTGAGGGACATCTTCCTGGATTAAACAAAACAAAGTATTGTGTTTTATTGTCAACAGGAACTCAACCATCTAGTAATTAAATTGCACAAACATGCAGTGAAGCAGTTCGACCAGATTTATTTTTATTCATAGTGTCTGGAATGCATATTGTCCATTCAAGTGCAACGCTTAATAATAATAATCTTTATTGTCACAAGTAGGCTTACATTAACACTGCAATGAAGTTGCTGTGAAAAGCCCCTCGTCGCCTGTTCGGGTTCACGGAGGGAGAATTCAGAATGTCCAAATTACCTAACAGCCCGTCTTTCGGGAGTTGTGGGAGGAAACCAGAGCAAACGTACACAGGCACGGGGAGAACGTGCAGACCTTGCACAGTGACCCAAGCAGAGAATCGAACCTGGGACCCTGGCGCCGTGAAGCAACAGTGCTAACCACTGTGCTACCGTGCCGCCCCAAATGGACTGGATAAAATCAGTTGAACTCATGGGATAATAGAGGTGGCTAAAAATCCCAGATAGCATAACGATGGTGCCCGTAAATAGGCGAAAAGACAATGGGCGGAATCCTCCGATTTATTTTTTAAGTGTCAGTTTCAGCGAGGAAACCGGAGAGAATCCCGCCGGCATTGACAGCTAGAAAAATCACCATCCCTTCATCCACTTTAAAGAAGAATTTTTTTTTTCACGAGTTTCACGCTGCGCCTGTGGCGGCCTGCACAAAATGTGCTCGCCCTGGCATTACGTGAGCTCAGCAATTGTGTGTGTGTGGGGGGGGGGGGGGGCGGCTGTGGGTGGGTGCACCTTTTAAATGTCTCCCTAGCATTCCCCCCCAGCACTTGTTGCAATGCCAATCGGGGGCATGGCAGCCTGGAAGACAGCTCGACGATTCTTGGAGGGATCCCTGACCAAGATGCAGGGTGGGGTGGAGCAGAGGCGTGACATCTTCCACCCTCACACGAGCAGACGGCATGCCAGACAGCCGCCAACCCTGCATTGGAGCCAGTGACAGCAATAGTGAGCGGCAACTTGCTTCGTAAGAGGACAGGTATTCAGAGCAGGAAGAAGATGAATGACGTTCTTCGTGCACCCAGGGTGAGCTCGCTCACAGCCTACCTCATGGTGTCCCAGCTCTCGCCCTCCATGCCTTCCCAACCCTCCAGTGTCTCCTCTCCTCCTCACATCCCTGCTCCCACTCACCAACCAGGCATGCCAGGCACTTTTACCATCTGACCCGGCATGCATGCTGCCTACATATTCGCATCTGCCTCATTGCAGGACAAGGTCAAGCACAATTAGCTTGAGCGAGCACAGTTAGCCAGAGTGATGCCCAAGCTGAAGACTCTGTTTGAGGAAAAAGCCCTTAAATTGGCTGGCGAGGAGCAGGACGGTACCTGTGCTGGGAGGTGAGGTGGGGCAAGAGGGAGAACCCTCAACTAAACCAGCCATGGCGCCAGCCTCACATGGGTTTAGTTGCTGTTATCCTTGTGCGCCTGTCATGCACTAATGCCACCTCGCTTCCCTTGCAGGTCAATCAGTTGACCAGCCCTGTCCATCCGCTCGCCTTCTGGAAATAATGGACCCGAGCAACTCAGAGGAAAATATCTCGGATAATAACACTAAAGAGATGTCACAGCCGTCACCTGCACCCTCCAGTGACTATTCTGAGATCCCAGTGGGAATCATTATCAGGCAGGCCTCTGGGTCACTCAGTGGTGAGTACCTCACTACTGATGATCCACAGCAGGCAGAGGCAGGGGCGTTCCAGGGACCTGATACTCAGAGAGATGCTGGACCCCAGGACTCGTCAGATGATGCGCCCTTGGGTTTGGTCGTTTCCCCAGCTGCTGTACCTGCAAAGGCAGAGTCATGGATATCAGGAAGGGAGGTCAGCATCCCTCCTCGGACTGCAAGGTCAACTAGAGGGGTCTCATTGTATTCTGCCCAAGATCACGCCCAGAGACACTCACCTCGATTGGGCACTTTAGTGAAGTGGCTCCTCGGGCACGATCTGGTATGCACCACATACGTGCTGCGGTACATTAGGTGAAGATAGGAACTCCCAAAGGGGCAGATGGTCAGAGGGCAGGCCTACCCAGGTACTAACTGCTGTCCAGATAAGTCTTGGGCTTCTGGAACGGACGGTCCCATCGATTGTGGAGTTGCAGCAGATTGTGGGGTTGGCGGCAAGCATCCAGCACCTGCAACTGCAGTAGGAGGAGTCCAATCACGTGCAAGACCAGGAGGTTGGATCCAACCATGCATACCACCCAGGCCAACACCGCATGGGTGGAATCCATGGTAGATGCCTTTGTCATGTGAGAGTACCTTTAAGAAATGGGTGTTTAAGAAATGTACCTTTAAGAAATGGGTGTTTATTAGTGATGGGTGTAGAGTGTGGGTGGAGCTGGGCTGTCTGTCAGCTTTTTACTTTTGTTTTAGGCTCTTTGCTGCAGGGTGTGTTTTAGTTTTGTTTTCAGTGTTGGAGCTGAAGCCAGAGAGAGCAGGTGTTCTGTTGATCTCTCTGCCATGAAAAGACTATCTCTTGATCATTTGGTAAATTCAGAATTATAAATGTTCTCAGTAGTGAATGTAAACCTGATGTGCTTCTGTTAAAATGTGTTTCTTCTGTCTTTTGGATGTTGTTTGGGAAGTTATTAAGGATTACTTAGTGTTGTATTTTTTGGGGGTTGCATTTGAATTGATGGTTGCTAAGATATTCACTGTATGGTTAAAAAAGGTTAACTTGAGTTCATAGAATAAACATTGTTTTGCTTTTAAAATTACTTTTCCATTTCTGCTGTACCACACCTGTAGAGTGTAGAGGGTGCCATCTCCGCTACTCCACTACTGGGCCGATATCTGGGGTTTGGATGTCTGTGTGTGTCTCTCTCCAGCTGGCACTGAAACTTCAGAGGCCAGGGGATGTCGCACTGGGACACTTCCACTGAAGAGAGCACTGATTCAAGCCTGCCGTTTATTCCTAACCGACAGCCTGAGACTTATATCACACAGATCTCCAGACCCCTACCAATACCCAGGTGATTCTCTCTCTTGCCGGTGGTACAACCCCCACCCGGTTCCTACTCCACTAGAGTAGCTTTCCCAAGAGAGAGAATAGGACACTGCTGTTTATTTCCTAACCAGCAGTCTGTCCTGAGTGAATCGCTCAAGATGACCCTCGATTCTTGAACCCGGAATTAAGGTGAGGAGTATTTTTAACAATGACTTGGTCAGAGATCGCTGGTGAAGGATTGAAGAATTTAAACGACTCCAATTAGCATCAAATCAAGGTTTATTGTAAAACCCAGGTCAAAATCATCAACAGAAGAAACACAATAAAATCTTATGCTCTAATACAACTAAGTCTATTCAAAAGGTAATATAGCGGACACAACGAAAATTCTTACGGTTACACAGGTTTTAGCAAAATCACAAGGCACAAAACAAGTTCCCTTCCCCAAAGCCTCAACCACTATTAAAATCAAGGGAGCTTCGCAAGCTGCTGCGGGTTACTTACGGTCACAGGCTGCAGAGGTCAAGTCAGGGGTGCAGAGGTCGAGCCAGGAACGAAGAGAGCCCCAATCGAAAACACAGCCCCTTTTATATTGTTTTACCTGGCTTTGTCCTGTGGTCGGCCAGCCCCTTTTGCATTGAAAAAGGTAAGGTTTAAAGTTCCCGCTGGTCCTGCCCCCTTTGAGCCGGTCAGACCTGTCGAGATGGGAGTACCTCCCCTAGGTCCGCCTCCAGTCTGTTTTTTGAGATAACGAGGTTGAGCTCCCTTGAAGATTTTCAAAGACTTCCATCTGCTCTGGAGATCGCTGCTATGTTGATGGGGTGTTGATTGGATTCTGCTCTGGTGGAGGCCAGGTCATTTACATCTGCATGGGGCTATGACCATCCCATTGTCCTGCTTGCATGCAAGCCTCCTGTGTATTCCCGTGCCCCTTTGTCTGTGTTTTGATGTTATCTTGTTGTCTGGCTCCTTCTTCCTTGTAGCTCCTAGGGGGGTGTTTGCAAATATTTATGTGTTTATGTCCCTACTCAGCTCAGCGGGCCAAGCCTGCTGGGAAAACTGGTTCTGTTCCCTTGGCTGGAAAGTCAGTTTACAGTCTCTGAGTTTCTCCAAAAGGGCCGAATTGCCCGAAAACCTTACAAGAGTGGGCCGTGTGCTCCCCATACCACAATGTTTAAAAGTTGTGGGTCAGGTGAACTCCATGCTACACTTTGGGGTTCTCTAAACCCTGGCCCATAACAGCCTTAGGGGCGAAGGTTTCACTCCAGAGCGTGGCCAAATCACAGCAGGTCATGACTGAGAGCGTTGGCGGTATTGCCCGAGCGCTGACTGGCGTGGCACAGACACAGAGGGAGGTACCCAGTCCCAGAGGGAAGTGGCACAGACACTGGCTGATATGGCAATGACCTAGAACGTGGTAGCACAGTCACTGGGTGATGTGGCGCAGTCCCAGAGAGAGGTGTCCCACGCCCTGCGTTCCATGGCTGTGAGAATAGAGATGCTAGCCGAGAGGAGAACGGCCTCCAGGACTGGCAGCTCCAGGTGATGGGGGAGCCTCAGGGGTAGCTCCGCTTGCACTACTGTCCCATGGGGTAGCCCTGGGCTATCGGACTACCCAAGGGAGGAGGAGGTGATGGGGCCCGTGCCGGTGACTCCCACAAGATGGTGCCAGAAAACTGCAGCACCTTGGACTCCCCCCCCTCCCTCCTGTCCCTGACGCATCACATGGCCAGCGGGCAAATCAGAGTGGCACCACACCACCTGGGACATCCAAGCAGCAGCCCACCAGGCCCAGTCGCCCCAGACGATGGCTGCCAAAGGGGGCCGTAGTCACAGGGCAAGAATCACAGCAGGCCGCTTCTACTTCTGATGTATCGCCTGAGGATCTACCTAGATGTAGCATTAGGGCCCGTAAGGCCAGAAAGGTAAACACCAGTTAGGTTGGCACTGGTGCAGCATATAAGATAACAATAGGGGCTATTGTTATCAAACCTGTATTTATATGTTCACAATAAACACATGTTCACTACATTACAACCTGCCTCCATGCTCTGTCAAAAGGGTGACAGGGATGGGCTGGGCCGGCTGCAGATGGGGGTGGGGTGGGATGCTGGACGGAAGGTCGGGGGGTTCTTGGGGCAGCGGCAGTACTGCCAGCGCTCCTGTGCCCCACCCCATCATCCTACCCGCCCCATGCCCGCCACTCACGGGGTTCAGTGGGACCGTGTGGTGGAATGGCCAGTGCACATGCAGCGATCACCCAGATGGATGGTGCCACTGTGGGCAGGAATCAAATGGTGCAAAGCACCAGAACTCAGCGACTGGAAGGACGCTGTGGCTTAAAAGTACAAGGCCACCATCACCTTGACAACCACCAGAAGTGGGTGTCCTTCCCCATTCCCCCAAGGTGCCAGGTGCGCCATGATCTGCAAGATATGTCGCACTGTCCCCCTGCTTAGCCAGAGTCATCAACGGCATGCCCGGTCCGGCAGGACCTCGAACAACAGGTACTGCTGGTACACACGAGGCCTTATGTGATACCTCCTTCGCACCTCTTCCCCGGCCTGTCAGACGGCTGGCTCTCCATCCTCACCGGCTGCCTCTTGTTCCTCTGGGGCAGGCTTCACTGGTGGACGGTCCTCCTCCTCAAACAACTCTAGCTCGTACAGCCGCAGTGCATCACCTCGGGCTGCGGCGACTAGGAGGAAGGCCATCTTTTTTGGTTGAATTCCAATATCCATTGTCTGTAGGGTGTGAAAGGCCGACATGCTAGCATGATGTATATCCCTGTGCTCAACCATGTCCAGCAGGCTATATGATAGCCCCAGTTTGCACTGCGGTCCCTGGTCTAGCATGTCCCTGCTTCCCGTCCCAAGTTCTCCGCATCTCTAGCCACATCACTGCCTGGCACCGTGGGGGCCTCTGGACCCTGGCGCCCATCCCTACTGCCAGGGGTACCATTGGCTCACGCTATCTAGGCCAGTGGTACTCACATGACCCCCAGTCCGGGGCCACCCTGTCGGGGTATTGTAAGCTTTGCCCTTGGGTGGACCACGTGATGCCCTGCTGGTGGGTGGCAGTCAGTTGGGGGAGTGGTGGTATGGCAGAGGGTGGGTGCATGGGAGGAATCTGGGTATGGTTGGTGGTGGAGTGAGGACATCCATACTCCGGTGGCACTCTGCAGAACCACGGGCCATGGTGGGCAGTCAGTGGTGTGCGCAGCAAGATGGCTGCCTTGTAGGCCGCGGAAATGGCAGTCCGTGCCTGGACAACCTGGTTCCATGGGAGGCACCCTGGTCCCATGGCCCGTCCCCTGGTCCTCAGGTGATGAGAAGGAGGTGGCGGGAGGTCCTGAAAATTAGTTGGGTTTTCTTTGGAACTGATACCCAACATCTTGCCACCTCCACCAATAGTAAATTCTGGCCTGGAAGGACCATGGTAAACCTTCCCCTCCTGCCTTGACTTGAGATCTTTTACTGGCCAATTAATGACCACTTAAGGCCTTTTCCCATCTCTGCGGAAATGTACATTGTTCCAGATGGGCCTCCTGACATATCTCCTGCTTAGTTAATTAAACTGTGGGCTGTATGTCAACAGGAGGCAATGGCAAGTGGGTCCCTTCATCTGCACTAAACTGTGTATGATCAAAGGAATGGATGTGGGCAGAGCTGGCTGCTGACAACCACTCCAATGCCTTCATGAGACCCCGACACCCAACAGCACCTACCGTTTTCCTCAGTTGCTCTGGGGTCCGGGGTCCCCAGGGGATGTTGTTCCTGCTGCGGCCACAGCCTCCTCTGTAGCATGGTTAAATGGCAGAGCTGCGAATCCCTCAGTCCTCAGGTAAGCAGTAGGCCTGTCACTATCGTCTTAAGTACCTGATGGGCTGAAGATAAGGCAGGCCTTTCTCCAAAGAGCCAGCTTGGGTGACTTGCCATTATTTTAGGGAGCATGTGAGACACTCCTTGAGGCCTTTAGAGTTCAGAAATTCATAAACATAGCCAGTGACTTGGCCTCCACATCCTTCTGTGGTAGAAAATTCCTCAAGTTCACTCCCCTCTGAATGAAGAGATTATTTTTCCTAATCTCATTCGTACATGCCTCCTGTGAATGTGACCTCTTGTTCGAGAACCACCCTCTCCATAGCTCGAGGGAGCACATCCCTATCAGAATTTTATACATTTCAATGAGATCCCCTCTCATTCTTCTAAACTCGAGTGGACGTAGACCTAATCAATTCGATCATTCCTCATACGACAATCCTGCCATCCCAGGACGCAGTTTAGTGAACAACTATGACCTATGACCACACTTGAGTATTATTGGTTGTAAAGCATTTTTGAGATGCTCAGAGCGGGATTTTCCGACCCCCGACGGGTCAGAGAATCCCCGTGGGGCGGTGTGAATCCCGCCCCGCCGCTCCGACGCCGGCTGCCTTATTCTCCGGCGCCAGTTTTCAGGCGGGGGCGGGGATCACACCACTCCGGTCGGGGTCAGTTGGCATCGGCGCCCCCCCCCCCCCCCCCCCCCGGAAATTCTCCGGGCCCCGATAGGCCGAGCAGCCGTCGGTTTCTGGCCAGTCCTGCCGGCATGGATTGGACATGGTCCCAGACGGCAGGACCTGGCTGGTAGGCCGGACGGTGCGGTCCGCGGGGGGATCCGGCCCAGGGGGTGCCCCCACGGTGGCCTGGCCCGCGATTGGGCCCCACCAATCTGCGGGCGAGCCTGTGCCATGGGGGCACTCCTTCCTTCCGCGCCGGCCCCTGGAGGACTCCACATGGCCGGCGTGGAGAAGACACCCCCCTGTGCATGCAGCAGAATACGTCGGCCGGTCTGCGCATGCGCTAAACCACGGTAGCGGTTCTGCGCATGCGCTAACTCGCGCAGTCCCTTTGGTGCCGGCTGGCGCGGCGCCAACCCCTCAGCCGGAGAATTCCGCAACTTTCGGTTGGTCCAACGCCGGAGTGATTCGCGCCGTTCTTGATGCCGGAGTTAGGCCAATTCGCCGATTGCGGTGAATCCCGCCCTCAGTGTTCCTGAAAAGTGCCATCTAAATGAAAGCTTTTCTTTTGCCACTATTAAATAATGGTACATGCGATTGCGACATCTTGGATGTTTCCTCCAACACTGGGTCTGAAGCTTGGCAGCACTAACTTATAAGTCAATCTCCATCTATGTCCCATTTTCTATAACAGTATTCTGCCAACCTGAACTGGCTTGTTTTAACTGTTCTTCCTTAAAGCAAATTTATAGGGATGAGTTTTGTCAGACTTTTGGGGATGGGCAGGGAAGTGAAAAGGCTGACAAGATATTGGGAGAAGATGGTGGGTGGTGTGTTTGTTGTCTTCCTCCTGGCGTGCAAGCCTGCCCGCATCAGGAACGATGGCAGACAGTCAGTCGGAACTCTTACGGCATTTTACCAGTTGGAAGGAGCCCTCTGACACATGGAGATATTGGAATGAGGGTCACCCCCATATCACCCTCTCCACCTATCCCTCAACACTCCTGACCGACTGGCGTCAGTAATCCCAGAGCCTACTTACCTGACAATGAGGGCTTCCTCATTCTGATGGGGCATCTCCAGTACCAGTCATTGCCTGGATGGCAGCCTGGGTGACAGCCTGGGTGACAGCCATTTAGTTGGCCGCCGTCAGCAAGATGCTGTTCCAGATCCTGCTGACTGATGAGTGTCTTTGCCCCGAGCTTTTGGCACTCGCTACAAAACACCTGCCTCCCAGGCCGTGGATTCCAATTATCACAATTTCAACAATTGGACTCTGCTCAACACAGACATTCTTCAGAGATTCACCCCTCTTCCTTGTTCGTCTTTCTTAGACGGGTAGATTTAAATAATCAGGCGGTTGATTGGTAACGTAAACTGTCTGACTAATGGCGGCAATGAGAGGCCCTGTCCATTTTCAGGGATGGATCACGTTAGCATACTGCTGGCAGCAAAATGAATGCCCACTTCATCTTGGTGGCTCTGAGTCTGGGCAACACTGGGTGGTTTGCAGCATGATTCAGCTTGTAAAAATGTAAATCAGGGACATATCCATTTGTCGAGGGGTAAAGTTGGTGAGGTCTGCTGGGGGGTGGTGAGCACAGCAACACATCAAAATATTCTTGTGGAGCCCCAAGTAGTAGCTTCTGCCGGCTTCAAAGATAATTACTAATCTTTGAGCTCTTTTTTAGTTCGATTGACAGATTAAACTGGGCAGCGTGATGCATGTTGTCCTAAAATGTGGGTCTGGGACTTAAATGCACTATGCACAATATAACGTTCTATCACCTGGAGCAGGACGGCACTCTGGCTTCACACCAGTAAGACAGACTGGCATCAGCTGGAACCACAGTGACCACTGGGAAATACATTTCCGAATCATTTCAGGTGCCCCACTACTCTCTTTCCATTTAGTGTGCCATCACAATCTCCCTTGATATTCCCTTTGATGAAGTTATGGCTTTTCAGTGTTAATCTTTTTCTTTCAAGGATGTTAAGTCACCAATTTTCATGGTTTCTTACAGTTATTGATACGCCATAAAGAAGGAGGAAAGTCAAAACAAAACTCGATTAGCTGATGCAATGACTTGCATCTTTAACATAATAAAATCTCCCAAGGCATTTCACAGGAGCATTATCAAACAAAATTTGACTCATAGGCCAGGATCTTCCAAGGCCGTTTTCGTGGGACCCACCATGGGAGATTCGGTGGTCCAGCCAAAACGTCAATTGATTTTTGGTTGTTCTGCGCGATCTAGTTGGGAGGGCCTGGAAAGTCCCACCTTCAAATTCATAAGGGGATATTAGGATAGGCAATTAAATGTTTGCTAAAGAAGTTAATCTTAAGGAGTATCTTAAAGGAGAGAGATGTTGAATTTTATGGAGAGAATAGAGACAAAACAGGTGAAGGCACAACGCCAATGATGAGATGATATAAATCGAAGATGCTCAAGAAACCCAGAACTGGATGAGTGTAGGGACCTTGGCGGATATTAGGGTTGGAAGACAATACAGAGTGAAGGTGAGGTGAAGCCAGGATGACTTATTGGCTTGAAGACAAGTGTCAAAGAAATGGGAGAAATTCAATGACGAGTCTAACAGCGTTCACAACAAATGCAATGGTGGACTTTCAAATCCAGATCTGTTGGATGCCAAAGAACATCCAAAATTGGATAAGGTTCCAGGAGTTCAATATTACAGAATGGGTTGAGGACTACAGGAAATTCAGAGGTGAAATTAAAGAGGAAATTAGGGGAGCATAGGTAGGGCATAAAAAAATAGTGACAAGCAACAAGCAAAAATATTTTACGAATACATAAGGAGCAAAAGGATAACTCAGGAAAGAATAGAGGCAATTAGAGACCAAAAAGGTAATTTATGTGTGGAGGTGGAAGATGTGGGAATGTTTCCTGAGCATTTTGCATCTGCCTTTACAAAAGATTACAGACATTGCAGCTAAGGAGAGTGAATCATTGGAAGGGACAAAAAGGGTGAGAAAGGAAATTTTAAGACGTCACCCATTTTGAAAGTGCATAAACAATCTTAGCCTTAGAGGATCAAATATACCAGACAAAGACAGAAGATAGATTTCTGCTCAGAGTAAACCAAGCACTGTTATTATGAGATTCTGTTTATTAACCAAGGAAACAAATGTACCCATCCAGTCCTGAATTGGCAAATAGAAAAAAGTTCTATTTATTTGACTGTTCTCGAATCTCCCTATTTCTAAATATTTGTTTGTTGCCCAATGATGGTATGTTATTCATTGGGAGGGGTATATGGTTTTAAGGTGAACACATATTTTGTTTGATATAATCAAGATTAGCAATATCTTCAAATGTTTCACCTGCCACAATACTAATATTGGTCATATATAAACTCACCAACATAAATGCATGGATTTGCTGTTCTGCTCTGCTGTCATTCTGGTTTTACAACCGTGAGTCAAATAACCGGCAGAAATGAAATTATTAAAGTTACAAATGACAATTCTGTTGCTCCATATATGTCCTCAGGCCATCCTTTGCTTGGCTGTCACTATGCAACTATACAACCTTCCACGGAGCAGTTCTCGATTCTCTTCAAGGCACGCGTAATAAGTACCAGGTATAACAATGCACAGTTGTTTCTCTTGACTGGTATTGCCACATTTATTGGAATAAATATTTCTGATTTCCTCAACGGGGCTAAGAATGAAGTTATCGGTGGTTCATCACATTTCTATGAAATATTTGCCCAAAAATGGAAAAAAAGCTCAGAGGAAAAGGTAGTATATTAAATTAGGACCTTGTACCCAAGTTTGAGTGGAAGGTGAAATGGTAAGATTAGCATGCTCTCTATTTGTTGGCCGCAGTGAAATATGTTTACACATTATAAACACTAGTTTCTGGGTACAGTTCCTTAGAAACAAAACAGACCAAAACTTAGCATACTGTTGTGGTGGTCATGGTGTTGTTCCAAGGAATGTGAGTTCAAATTCCAAATCAGGCTCCCCTCAAAAATCCCAACACTTAAAGAGAACTTAACGGGGCCACTTATTTGCGTATGGAATAATACAAATGACTGCTTCAGCTACTAGCCCTAGATACCTCTCTTCGTGCCATCATTTGTGATTTGTGATGCCGGGGGCGGGGGGTCGGGGCCTATTTGAGGTTCGAGGTGGGTGACCGGCCTTGGGACCTCACTTTTGGGCTGCCTGCTCAAGATAGTGGCCCAATAGTGGGATTCCCTGGGAATCCCTCATGTTCCACGCCATGCATTATTTGTCATGGCAAGGGATACAGAATTGCTTACCAGTTTGCTCTCCCGGGGGGGATCGTAAACCAGTTGTAATTCAGCTCTGGCAGGAGAACATAGTGTTATGGGCCAGGGTTTAGAGAACCCCAAAGGGTATCATGGAGTTCACCTGACCCACAACTTTTAATAGGTTGTGATATGGGGAGCACACGGCCCACTCTACAGGTGTGGTAGAGCAGAAATGGAAAAGTATTTTTTAAAGCAAAACAATGTTTATTCTATGAACTCAAGTTAACCTTTTTAAAACATACAGTGAACATCTTAGCAACCATCAATTCAAATACAACTCCCAAAGAGTACAACACTAAGTAATCCTTAATAACTTCCCAAACAACATCCAGAAGACAGAAGAAACACCTTTTAACAGAAGCACATCAGGTTTACATTCACGACTGAAGCATTTATAATTCTGAATTCACCAAATGATCAAGAGATAGTCTTTCCATGGCAGAGAGCTCAACAATACACTAGCTCTGTCTGGCTTCAGCTCCAACACTGAAAACGAAACTAAAACACACCCTGCAGCAAACAGCCTAAAACAAAAGTAAAAAAGCTGACAGGCAGCCCAGCTCTACCCACACTCTGACATCACTGATAAATACCCATTTCTTAAAGTACATTTCTTAAACACCCATTTCTTAAAGGTACATTTCTTAAACACCCATTTCTTAATGGTGCATTTCTTAAAACACCCATTTCTTAAAGGTACTCTCACATGACAATAGCCTTCTAAATGGAGAATCCCGCCCGGAGCGCTAAGGTATCAAAAGATGAAATGAAAATGAAAATCGCTTATTGTCACAAGTAGGCTTCAAATGAAGTTACTGTGAAAAGCCCCTCGTCGCCACATTCCGGCGCCTGTTCGGGGAGGCTGGTACGGGCCTCCCCAATGCTACTGATTATCAATTTTCTCTGAAGTGGATGTAGAGCTGACTTCATGGGCAGGATTCTCCACTTTGTGACGCCAGAAGCGTGAATTTTGATCGGCTGGAGAATCGTGCATAATTGAAAAATGGAGGTTTGCGCCCGGCACTGATTCCGACACTATGCTCCAGTTCAGTGTTTTTCAAACTTTTTTCCAGGGACCCATTTTTACCAACCGGCCAACCTTCGGGACCCAACCCAGCCAACCTTCGCGACCCACGCCGGCCGACCTTCGCGGCCCACGCCGGCCGAACTTTGCGACCCATGCCAGCTGACCTTCGCCGCCCACACGGATGACTTGTGTGATCCACCATTTTCTCTTACTTTGCTGCTGCCAAAAATGGATGAAATGGTTTTGGGTCCCTTTGGCCCTCGTACACGCTCCTCCAATGGAACCTGTTGGATGAAGGCGAAGCCTTCCGGAGTCGGAAAGCATGGAGTCTTCATCTGTCCAAAGTTCTGCATTTTTTTCCTGAAAAATTTTGTCAAATTAAACCCCCCCCGAACTTGTAAAAATAAACAAAAATAATATGAATAAAATAAATCAAAAAAATTAAAATAAAATGAATAAAATAAATGAATAAATGAAAATGAATAAAATAAATGAATAAAATAAATGAATAAAATAAATGAATAAAATAAAATGAATAAACCCTCCCCCCGCCCCAACTTGTAAGGCTGTGACCGTATAATACAAATGCGGCCACACTGCGCATGTGTGCCCGATCATCGGTGCGCATTGCGGCCACATTTTATTTACATGTTCACGGCCATTTTGAAGGCCTCCTGCAGCCAGTGCTATTAAAGGATGGCTGCTGCGGCTGTTTCGCGTGGATTTGCGCGATCAGGAGGGCCGCGACGGACGGCTCCGTGACCCTCCCGACACCCGCCCACGACTTTGACAATGACTGCTCCAGTCCCTCACTAACTGTGAAATCGAAGTTTGCGCCCCGCACTGGCGGACCCAGACAAAACCGTCATTGGCATGAATTTAAATCTCATTAATGGGTTGGACACAGTATGCGCCACCCCTCCATGATGCCCCGCCTCTATCAGGCGGGGGTCATGTGGGTGTGATTTGGTGCATGTATTTATAAAAGAGCCTGGGCACCATGGCTGCTGAGGGGGAGCGAGAAGGTAAGAAAAAGTATACAAACTCTCCAACATTGTCAGGCATGATGGGGGGTGGCTGCCTGAGCCAGGAGGGAGTAGTGGGAAGTGACTTGGTGACAGGTCCATGGACTTGGGGTGTCCCCCTTGGGGTGGCCTAGCTCAGACCACCATTGCTGCAGTGTGTGTTTTAAAAGCACCCCATTGGTGCTACTGTTGTTCACACTACTGACTGCTAACTGTGTCCAGTACTTGTTCAAAGAGCCTCTGATCAACTAGTAACCCACCCAGATCGTCACTTTGGAAACCCTCAGACCCTAACAGTATCATCAATGGGATGAGCTTGGCCAAGATCAATCAGTGGCACACCAGGTGCGGCCACTCCTCATGCACTCATCAGAAGCGCAGACTCCCTGCAGGAGAATAGAAGAGCTCACCCCACACAAAGGATACATGCACCTTGTGTGATGTTCTTTGCTTTCTGGATAAGGATGGCTTTAATGTGTAGTGTTCAACAAAGAACATCGAGCTATGTTGATAACCAAAGCTAATTTATGAACACTACTTATAGTGTCATTGGCAAATAAGGCTAAGGAACATGTCACAGGAAAATAGGGTTAAGGAAAATGTCATTGGCAAATAGGGTTAAGGAAAATCCCAAGGCCTTTTACACGTACATAAAAAGCAAGAGGGTAGCTAGGGAAAGGGTTGGCCCACTGAAAGACAGGGGAGGGAGTCTATGTGTGCAGCCAGAGAAAATGGGCGAGGTACTAAATGAGCACTTTGCATTAGTATTCACCAAAGAGAAGGAATTGGTGGATGTTGAGTCTGGAGAAGCGTGTATAGATAGCCTGGGTCATATTGAGATCCAAAAAGACAAGGTGTTGGGCGTCTTGAAAATATTAAGGTGGATAAGTCCCCAGGACCTGATAGGATCTATCCCAGAATACTGAAGGAGGCAAGAGAGGAAATTGCTGAGGCCTTAACAGAAATCTTTGGATCCTCACTGTCTTCAGGTGATGTCCCGGAGGACTGGAGAATAGCCAATGTTGTTCCTTTGTTTAAGAAGAGTAGCAAGGATAATCCAGGGAACTACAGGCCATCAGTGGTAGGGAAATTACTGGAGAGAATTCTTTGAAACAGGATCTACTCCCATTTGGAAGCAAGTGGACGTATTAGCGAGAGACAGCACGGTTTTGTGAAGGGGAGGTCGTGTCTCACTAACTTGATAGAGTTTTTCGAGGAGGTCACAAAGGTGGTTGATGCAGGTTAGGCAGTGGATGCTGTCTATATGGACTTCAGTAAGGCCTTTGACAAGGTCCCTCATGGCAGACTGGCACAAAAGATGAAGTCACACGGGATCAGAGGTGAGCTGGCAAGATGGATACAGAACTGGCTAGGTCATAGAAGCAGAGAGTAGCAATGGAAGGGTGCTTTTCTGATTGGAGGCACTGTGACTAGTGGTGTTCCGCAGGGATCAGTGCTGGGACCTTTGCTGTTTGTAATATATATAAATGATTTGGAGAAAAATGTAACTGGTCTGATTAGCAAGTTTGCACATGACACATGGAGATTTGGGCGAAGAGAAGGCAGATGGAGTTTAATCCGGACAAATGTGAGGTAATGCATTTTGAAGGTCTAATACAGGTACGGAATATACAGTGAATGGTAGAACCCTCAAGAGTATTGACAGTCAGAGAGATCTAGGTGTGCAGGTCCACAGGTCACTGAAAGGGGCAACACAGGTGGAGAAAGAAGTCAAGAAGGCATATGGCATGCTTGCCTTCATTGGCTGGGGCATTGAGTATAAAAATTAGCAAGGCATGTTGCAGCTGTATAGAACCTTAGTTAGGCCACACTTGGAGTATAGTGTTCAATTCTGGTCGCCACACTACCAGAAGGATGTAGAGGCTTTAGAGAGGGTGCAGAATAGATGTACCAGGATGTTGCCTGGTGTGGAGGGCATTAGCTATGAGGAGAGTTTGAATAAACTCGGTTTGTTCTCACTGGAACAATGGAGGTTGAGGAGTGACCTGATAAAGGTCTACAAAATTATGAGGGGCATAGCCAGAGTGGATGGTCAAAGACTTCTTCCCAGGGTGAAGGGGTCAATTATTAGGGGGCATAGGTTTAACGTGCGAGGGGCAAGGTTTAGAGGAGATGTACGAGGCAGGTTTTTCACACAGAGGGTAGTGGGTGCCTGGAACTCGCTGCCGGAGGAGATGGCGGAAGCAGGGACGATAGTGACATTTAAGGGGCATCTTGACAAATACATGAATAGGATGGGAATAGAGGGATAGGGACCGGGAAGTGTAGAAGATTTTAGTTTAGACGGCAGTTTGGTCGGCACAGGCTTGGAGGGCCGAAGGGCCTGTTCCTGTGCTGTACTTTTCTATGTTCTTTGTTGTTTGTACTTATAACTAGATTTGAACGTCTTGCTAAGATACAATGGCTTTAAAATAAACTAAATTATAATTCTATCTACAGATTGTCATGATATTCAGATAAACATATCATGGTGCAAACACACATACACACTGATGGACAGATCAACGCACCAATCAACACACACGCAACATCACAGCCAATCACCAGTGAGAGCACACGCACTATAAAACGGGGAACACCACAGTTCCCGCTCATTCCAGCAGGAGACAGCTCAGGGCACAGAGCTCACAGCGTGCCACTCAGACATACACCATGTGCTGAGTGCCTCTCTAAGATAGTGTTACGGCTAGGTCCACAGGTTAACAGGTAAATTACGAACCACGGTCATAAGTTTACAGATAATGTTATTGATAGTAATAAAACTGAGTTGTACCATCTACAACCGTGTTGGTTCATCTGTATAGCGGAACACCCAATACGACATAGTACCAGGATTGGAACCCAGCAACTGTGAGACCTACCTGCACATCTTCAGGGATCCGCCATCCTGCGCCATGGATACCATCAGCCCGCCGCAGCCGCTTCAAATCGCTGGAAACCTCGGCGTCAACTGGAAGCTGTTTAAACAGCACTTCCAGTTCTTCCTGGAAGCCACAGAAAGGGAGAATGCATCGGACACCAGGAAAATCGCCCTCCTCCTCTCCACGGCAGGGCAACACGCCATCCTCATCTACAACTCCCTGGTGTTCGTGGAAGGTGAGGACAAGACGAAGTACAAGACGGTCCTTCTGAAACATTTTTTTAAAAATATTTTTATTCTCCTTTTTCACATTTTCTCCCACATTTACACCCATCAACAATAAACAATAATCAGCAAGATATGTCAATCCCCATAATAACAACGACCCCATCAGCCCACCAACCCCCAAACATCAGCCCGCATGTTTACATAAACAAATGACAATAAGGAATCAGGGATTACCCGTAGTCACCCTTAATCTACACAGCCCCCCTCCCCCCCTACCCCACCCAACCCACCCACCCCCCCAACTAATGTTCGATGTTATCCAGTTCTTGAAAGTGCATAATAAATAGTGCCCATGACTTGCAGAACCCCTCCGAGCTTCCCCTCAGTTCGAACTTAACCTTCTCAAGGGTCAAGTATTCCAACAGGTCCCCCCGCCACGCCAGGGCACTGAGAGGAGAGGCTGCTCTCCATCCCAGCAGGATCCGCCTTCGGGTGATCAACGAGGCGAGGGTTATGATATCTGCCTCCGCTCCCGTTTCCAACCCTGGCTGGTCCGACACCCCGAATATGGCCTCCTGGGGACCCAGGTCCAGTTTCACATGCACCACCTTGGAAATTACCCGAAATACCTCCTTCCAGTACTCCCCTAGCTTTGGACAGAACTAAAACATATGAACGTGATTCGCACCCCCCGCCCCCCGCAACGCTCACACACATCCTCTACTCCTTCAAAAAATGGGCTCATCCTCGCCCTCGTGAGGTGCGCTCTATATACCACCTTCAGCTGTATCAGCCCCAACCTCGCACATGAGGTGGAGGCATTCACTCTCCGGAGCACCTCACACCAGACCCCCTCCTCTATAACCTCTCCCAGCTCTTCCTCCCACTTTGCTTTGATCTCTTCCAGTGGTGCTTTATCCTCTTCCAAACTAGCTCCTTACACCGCTGACACTGCCCCCTTCTCCAGTCCCCTTGTCGTCAAACCTCCTCCAGCAATGTGGAGGCCGGTTCCTCTGGGAAGCTCTGTATCTCCTTCCTGGCAAAATCCCGAACCTGCATGTACCTAAACACTTCTCCCTGCTCTAGCCCATACTTCGCTTCCAGCTCCCTCAATCCTGCAAACCGACCCCGAAGAAACAAATCTTTTAGCGTCTTAATCCCCTTCTCTTCCCATTTCCGAAAACTTCCATCCCACCTCCCTGGCTCAAATCTGTGGTTCCCCCGAATCGGCATTTCCCTTGACCCTAAACCCAACCCGAAGTGTTGGCGAAACTGCCTCCAGATTTTCAATGAAGCTATTTTTACCGGACTCCCTGAATATTTCCCCGGAGCTATCGGCAGCGGCGCTGTTGCAAGTGCCTTCAGCCCCGACCCCCTGCACAAACTCTCCTCCATTCTGACCCACTGAGAATCAACCCCTCTGACCCAGCTCTGCACTTTCTCCACATTCGCCACCCAGTAGTAGTACAACAGATTCGGGAGACCCAAACCACCTGCCTGCCTTCCCCTCTGTAGCAGCACCTTTCTCACTCTGGCCACCTTCCCTCCCCATATGAATGAGGTAATCCTTCCCTCAATCTCTCTGAAAAAAAAATTTGGCAGGAAAATCGGTAGGCATTGAAAAATAAACAGGAATCGCGGCAACACATTCATTTTAACCGCCTGTACCCGACCCGCCAGTGACAGAGGAAGGGCATCCCACCTTGCCAGATCGGCTTTCACTCTCCTCACCAAACTAGTGATGGTGTACCTGCGAAGCCTCCCCCACTCCCGGGCAACCCGCACCCCCAGATACCTAAAATGAGTCCCTGCTCTACGGAATGGCAGCCCCCCCACCCCTGCCCCCAACCCCGGCCGAGAGACCACAAAGTACTCACTCTTGTCCAGGTTCAACTTGTAACCCGAGAAAGACCCAAATACCCGCAGTAGCTCCAATATTCCTCCTATCGATGCACTCGGCTCCGACACAGACAGCAGCAAGTCGTCGGCATATAAGGACACCCTATGTCCTATCCCCCCCCCGCACTATTACTTTCCATGCTCCCGAACTTCTCAATGCGATGGCCAACGGCTCAATCACAAGTGCAAACAGCAGGGGGGACATAGGACATCCCTGTCTAGTCCCACGGTGGAGAGAGAAATATCTCGAACTGATATTATTTGTGCGGACACTCGCCTTTGGTTCCTTATATAAAAGCTTTACCCAATTCACAAACCTTGGTCCAATCCCAAACCGCTCCAGCGCTGCCATCAGGTACCCCCATTCTACCCGATCAAACGCCTTCTCGGCGTCCAATGCCACAACTACCTCTGTTTCTTTTCTTTCCGCCGGTGCCATAACAACGTTCAAAATCCTCCTAATGTTCGAAAATAGCTGCCTCCCTTTCACGAACCCCATCTGATCCTCCCCTATCACCTTCAGGAGGCACTCCTCCAGTCTACCCGCCAGTACCTTCGCCAACACTTTTACATCCACATTCAGAAGTGATATGGGCCGATACGACCCACACACCGTCGGATCCTTATCTTTTTTTAGTAACAGGGAAATCGATGCCTGCCCCAAGGTTTGCGGCAACACCCCCTTCCCTATCGCCTCCTCAAACATCCCCACCATCAGGGGTGCCAACCTATCCTTAACTTTTTTATAATATTCCACCGGAAACCCATCCGGCCCTGCCACCTTCCCCGACTGCATCCTCCCAATCGCATCCTTTATCTCCTGCTCCACTATTGCTCCTTCTAATGTAGCCCTGTCCCCCGCCCCTAACCTTGGGTACTCCAACCCATCTAGAAATTCCTGCATCTCACGGTCTCCCCCGAGTGGCTCTGACATGTACAACCTCTCATAAAACTCCTCAAAAACCTTGCTAATCAGCACTGGGGCCACCACCAACTTCCCTGCCCTATCCTTCACCTGAAGAATTTCCCTTGCCGCTGCTTCCCTCTGGAGCTGATCTGCCTTATCTCCATGTTCATAAACTGCACCCCTTGCTCGTCTCAGTTGGCGCACCGCCTTCCTGGTGGACAGTCGGTCGAAGCTCGCCTGTAGTTCCTTCCTGTTTTCCAGCTTCGCCGGGTCCCCATCCTCTGCATACCTCCTATCTACCTCCAACATCTCATCTATTACCCTCTGCCGCTACAACCTCTCCTCTTTAGCCACCCTGGCCTTAAACAAAATTACCTCACCTCTCACCACCGCCTTTAGAGCCTCCCAGACGACTGCCTTCGACTCCTCACCCGTACAATTGAAACCTACATATTCCTTAATTACCTTTTCAATTTTCTCACAGAATACTTGGTTCCCCAAAAGCCCCACATCCAGTTTCCACCCCGGTCTCTGCGCTGCCCCCTTCTCTAGCACCATATCCACCCAATTTGGAGCGTGATCTGACACCTTCCGACCCCTTGACTCCAGCCAGCAAAGCCTTCCCCGCCACAAAAAAGTCGATCCACGAGTATACCTTATGGACCGCTGAGAAAAACGAATACTCCCGTTCCCTTGAGTGCAGGAACTTCCAAGGGTCCACCCCTCCCATTTCCACCATTAGCCCAGCCAGCGCCTTTGCCCCCCCTGATGGGACCAGCGAGCGCAGCCGTAATCTGTCCAACCTTGGCTCCTGCACCAAGTTCCAGTCCCCCCCCACAATCAGCTCATGTGTGTCCAAGTCGGGAATAGCCCCAAACACCTTCCTCGCGAATCCCACATCGTCCCAATTGGGACCATATACACTTAACAGCGCCACTAATCTCCCCTCCAATGCCCCTGTCACAATCACATATCTACCCCCCTGATCTGCCACCATCTTCTCCACCTGGAAGCGTACCCTTTTGCTGACCAGCACCGCTACCCCTCGAGCCCTTCCATCAAATCCGGAATGAAACACTTGGCTAACCCAGCCCTTTTTAAGTCTCACCTGGTCCTTCACCCTCAAGTGAGTCTCCTGCAGCATTGCTACATCGGCTTTCAAACTTTTAAGAATTGCAAGCACCCTTGACCTCTTGACTGGCCCTCCTAGCCCTCTCATGTTCCACGTGATTATCCTTACTGGGGGTCTCTCACCCCCCCCCCCCACCTTTCTTATCCACCATCACCATACCACCGGGCCCTGCCCCATAAGCCTGACCCGCCCCTGTCCATTGTTAACATCGAACCCCTTCCCCCCCTCCCAAGAACCCTCCCTACAAAAACATCCCCCAACATCCCTCCCTCCACCCCCTCTTGCTCGCCTCGTGGGCCCATTGAAGCCTGCTATCCAGGCTCCAACGTCCGCAGTCCTCCTCTCACCTCACCCCCGTTCACTAACTGACTTTAGTTAGCTAGCGCGGGTGGCTCCCCCCGCCAAGACCTCTCGCCCCCTTCCGCCCCGTCCCAGAGAAAGAAGCACAAAAACAAACCCAACAATCCAACCCCTACAATTCACTAACATAACATTTAACCGTCGCAACACAGAATGCCATTAACTTGAACTCTGTAACAATGCAAAGAGAAGTAAATTTCAATACAAATCAGTAAAAAGAAAGTTTTTAACATTTGTACATTTTCCAGCCGCTCAAACACAGTCCACAGTCCCGCTTCTAGTTCCGCTCTTCACGTCTGTCCCAAGCCTTCTGCCCTCACGAACGCCTCAGCCGCCTCCGCTGTCTCAAAATAAAAGTATTTGGCATTATATGTTACTCTCAACTTCGCCGGGTACACCACACCAAATCGCATCCCCTTCTTGTACAAAGCCGCCTTCACTCGCCCAAACGCCGCTCGTCTTTTTGCCAACTCCATCGTCCAGTCCTGGTAGATCCGAACCACAGTACCATCCCACAGCACCTCACGCTCCTGCTTCGCCCAGCTTAATACCATCTCCTTCATGCAAAACTTATGGAAGCAGATAATTACTGCCCTCGGCGGCTCGTTCACTTTGGGCTTCGGCCTTAATGACCGATGAGCTCGGTCTAGCTCGTACACCGTGGGGGGCTCACCCTCCCCCATCAGCTCCGCCAACTTCTCAGCGAAGTATTGCATTGGCCTTGGGCCCTCTGTCCCTTCGGGCAAGCCCACAATTCTCAAATTGTGCCACCTTGAGCGGTTTTCCAAGTCTTCCAGCTTTGTTCGGAGTCCTCTGTTAACCTTCACTACCCTCCGCAGCTCGTCCCCCATCGAGGTGACCTGGTCGCTATGTCGTGTCACGGCCTCCTCCACCTCCTTCATCTTCTTGCCCTGCTCTCTCACCTCGGCCAATGCCTTTGCCACCTCCACCCTGATCGGGCCGATTGCCTCCTCCAACAATGACCTCAACACGACCGCCATCTCTTTCCTCAGGACTTCCATGTGCCTCACCAAATGTTTTTCCAGCTCCACCACCATCACCTCGGTCATCTTCTCCACCGTAAGTAGTGCGGTCCCGCCTTGCAGTTCGGCTTCCGCCATCCTGTCAACACTTTTGCTTTTGCTCGTCTTCTCCTTTGGCGGCGAACCCGCCTTTCCTCCTTTCTTCGACGCTGCTTTTCGCATCCTTTAGCGGCTTATTGTTTTTTATCTTCTTTCCTTTCTCCTCTCTCCCCCTTCACTCTCCTGCCCTTCATCAATCTGACATTCTTCTTTTTTGAAAAAAAAAACTTTGACCAAACTTCCTTAAATCTTCTTTCTTTCTTTCTCCTCTACATTCACCTGGGACCAGGCTTCAACCTTCTTTCTTCTTCCTAGGTGAGAGCCATCCGATGTGGAGCACCCGCCCTACATGGTGCCCTGGCCTCGGACCTGCCGCCTCAGCCTCCTCGTAGCTCCGCTCCTGCTGCTCTGACCTGCCGGGCCCGGCGCCTCAGCCCCCGCCGCCCGACACCCGCGCGGGGTTCTTCGCCGGTTTTTAAACTGGCCCCGCTGGCTGCTCGTGGCGGCCCCAAAGGCCGACGATAGTCGGGGAGTGCGTGAGGACTTGGGGATTTCCCCGAAATCGCCGCGAATCGCGGCCACCGGCGGGAGCTCTTGTTGTTGCGGCCGCCCTGCTCGCCCACGCCACCGGAAGTCCCCAGTCCTTCTAAAACTTGAGCAACACTTCAGCGTCGAGGTGAACGAGAGCTTCGAGAGGTGCCTCTTCCAGCAGCGCCTGCAGGGTAAGGATGAGCCTTTTCAATCTTTCCTGACACACCTCCGTATCCTCGCGCAGTCCTGCGGTTATGAGGCCACCTCCGATTCCATGATTCGGGACCAGATCGTTTTTGGGGTCACCTCAGGCACCCTACGCCAGCAGCTCCTCAAAATTAAGAGCCTCACCCTAGCCACCGCCATCGAAGACTGCGTCCTCCATGAAAACGCGACCAGCCGGTACTCCCAATTCCAGGCGGCCGAATCGGCACGACAGGGGTCCTATGAGGCCAAGCGGGTCCAGTTGATCGAGTTCCTCCCGGCCTGCGGTCCGGACGAGGGAGGCCATTTTGCTTTCCGTGGCCTCCCGCGCTTGTACGTGCCAAAAGAGACGTCGACGCAGAGGGACGTGACGCGCAGGCGTGCTCTACGCAGGACCGAACTGCGCATGCGCGGTGGCGCAACGAACGCCATGACGTCACGACCTGCGGCAACTGTGGATCCGCACATTTAAAGCGGCGATGTCCAGCAAAGAATCGACAATGCCTCCGCTGTGGCAAGATAGGCCACTACGCTGCCTGTTGTCGAGCAGCTCAACCTGCCAACGCTCCCCAATTCCGCCAGTCTTGCAGGGACGTGCGGGCCATTCAGCCTCCATACACCGAGTCATACCCTGACGACGTACAGACCAGTGATACCGACGACCGGGAAGCCTTCCGCGTTGCTGTCATTGACAGGAATCGGATGTCCCCATGTAGGACCCACCAGCCGATGCCACTCAACACGTTAATCCGGGTGATGAATGGTGTGCCACCCTAACGGTCAACCGATCACCAATCACATTCCGTTTAGACACTGGTGCCTCCGCCAACCTTATTACATGGTCAGCCTTCTGCGCCTTTAAGGTCAAACCACCGATTCGGCCATCCCGCTGTCAGATGGTCGATTACAACGGAAATGTCATCCCGGCCATGGGATCCTGCCAGCTCGAGGTTACACACAATGCATACACAGCCACACTGTCCTTTGAGATAGTTAGATCATTGAAGGATTCCCTGCTAGGCGCACAGGCGTGCAAGGTTCTCCACCTCGTTCAGCGGGTACACACTCTGTGTCCAGAACGCACGTCCGACTTCCCGGATGCAGACTTTAGGGCACAGCTCCACTCGCTCCTCGCCCACAACCAGGAGGCTTTCGAGGGCATGGGCACACTGCCCTACACTTACAGAATACGGCTCAAACCGGACGCCACCCTGGTCATTCACGCACCTCGTAGAGTCCCAGCACCACTCAAAGACCGCCTCAAGCAGCAGCTGCAGGATCTCCAGGACCAAGGGATGCTTTCCCGGGTCACAGTGCCCACGCCATGGGTCAGCTCCATGGTGTGCGTAAAAAAGCCCTCTGGCGAACTCCGGATCTGCATCGACCCAAAAGACCTGAACAACAACACCATGAGGGAACACTACCCCATACCCAAACGGGAAGAGATCACGAGCGAATTGGCCTGGGCTAAAATTTTTACAAAGCTTGATGCCTCAAAGGGTTTTTGGCAGATTCAACTGGATCAGTCCAGCAGGAAGCTGTGTACCTTCAACACTCCCTTTGGCAGGTTCTGCTACAACAGAATGCCGTTTGGTATCATCTCGGCATCCGAGGTGTTTCACAGAATCATGGAACAGATGATGGAGGGCATCGAAGGGGTGCGCGTCTCTGTTGATGACGTCATCATCTGGTGCACCACACCACAGGAGCACATCAGTCGTCTCCAGCGCGTCTTTGCTCGGATACGAGAGCACGGCCTGCGCCTCAACCGAGCCAAGTGTTCTTTTGGCCAAACTGAGCTAAAGTTTCTGGGGGACCACATATCCCGGTCAGGGGTGTGTCCGGATGCAGACAAAGTGACAGCTATTACAGCCATGCCGCAGCCAGCAGAGAAGAAGGCAGTGCTACGCTTTCTCGGGATGGTCAACTTCCTGGGGAAGTTCATTCGCAACCTTGCCTCCCACACAACGGCTCTTCGCCACCTAGTGAAGAAGACTACGGAGTTCCAGTGGCTGCCCGCACACCAGAAGGAATGGGAGGAGCTCAAGATTAAGCTCACCACAGCCCCGGTATTGGCGTTCTTCGACACTTCTCGAGATACGAAGATCTCGACTGATGCCAGCCAGTCCGGCATTGGGGCGGTACTCCTGCAACGGGACAACACTGCATCATGGGCCCTGGTCGCCTATGCCTCGCGGGCCATGACCCCCACAGAACAGCGCTATGCGCAGATTGAGAAGGAGTGCCTGGGTTTGTTAACCGGCCTAGATAAGTTCCACGACTACGTGTATGGTCTCCCTCAGTTTACCGTGGAAACCGACCATTGCACCCTGGTCAGCATCATACAAAAGGACCTGAATGAGATGACCCCTCGCCTCCAGCGCATTCTGCTCAAGCTCCGGAGGTACGACTTCCAACTGGTCTACACCCCGGGAAAGGACCTCATCACCGTGGATGCCCTGTCCAGAGCAGTGAGCACACCGCCCGAATCGGGGGGGGGGGGGGGGTTCGTATGTCAGGTAGAAGCGCTGTGGCCTTCACATCGGCCAATCAGCCAGCTAATGATGCAAGTCTGGCCCGTATTCGCCGGGAGACTGCGGCTGACCCCCTTCTACAACGTGTGATGCGCCACATGACGGAAGGGTGGCTCAAAGGACAGTGCCCACAATTCTACAAAGACCGGACGACTTGGCCGTCCTCCTAAAGCTGGACCGGATTGTGATTCCACACAGCATGCACAGCTTGGTCCTCGAACAATTACACAAAGGCCATCTCGGGGTTGAGAAGTGAAGGCGGAGGGCCCGAGAAGCTGTATACTGGCCGGGCATCAGCGACGACATCGCCAACATGGTGCTCAACTGCCCCACCTGCCAAAGGTTTCAGCCGGCGCAACCCCCTGAGACACTTCAGCCCCATGAGTTGGTAATGCAGATCCAGACTAAGGAAAAAAACAACAGCTGATTGACATCACCCTGGACATCAGTACATATAGAATAGAGGAACAGTAGGGAAAGGCAATGCAACTGGGCCTCCTCCAACACCATCAATCTCTTGTGTCCGATATTCCTTCTTAATCATGTTCCACACAGACGTGAACCTTTTTAACAATGAAACATTGCCATTGTAGAGGCCACACCATTGGTTTTAAATATCGCTATTAGGTTGCTTTATCAGGATTCTGCAGCCTGCAGTTAGTTATTTTGACTGCAATCAACCGCAATGACGCAGATCAAAATCTGTGCTTTGACAAGCTGGAGACCACAAAGGTTCAATCAATGTACAGAAGCCTATACCCAGATAGCAGAGCCCAACTTGTCACTGGAGGCGAAAACTGGTTTAGAATTTCTCACGGAACACTTTCCTTGCTTGATGCTCAACTCAGCTGGGTGGTGCATTTTCATGCTGAGAAATGTTTTTTTTTAACCTGTGCGCACTCTGTATCAGCTGGGCCTCTTGATGTTGGCAAATCGCACAGGCCTGTGAAGGAACCTGCCCAGCTTTCGATCTGGGGAGATTTCACTGAAACTAAAAATCTGTGCACAGGGTAGCTTCAGTTTCATCTGTATTTAGCAGCTAATTCAGCAAAACGTTTTGAAACAAGTGGGGTGGTTGTAGGAGGTGTCCCACCGTTCGCTGGCTGTAAGATTTCCAGGTCCTGCCACTGCCAATGGGATTTCCCATTGAATCCACCCCATGCCGCTGGCAAACCCACAGCTGGGGTGCGCCGTCGCCATGACGAGAAGATTCCACCGGCATGAACAGCTGGAAGATTTTGCCCTTTATTTAACCTTGGTGAGATTTTCTAAAATTACTAAAGGTGACACAGAAAAAGGCAAGTCGCTGAAAGAGGGAGGAGAGGAAGAAAAGAAGGGCTTTCAGCAGGAGGGCAAATCCACCCAGCATTTTCAAGGAACAATTCTCCTGCCTTACCCTCACTGAGGAACAATGCGCCAGATTATTCAGCAAATTTAAGCTTGGCGCAAAGTTCTGTGCCAGGTTGGTGCTGACCAGGCTCCTTGAGAGTGACCTCAGGTTACTGGAAGTCCTAGCAGAGCACCAAGTTTTAATTGTGCATACCCATTAGCCAGCATTGCATTCGAGGCACAGGGGCAATTTGTTTAAGTGCATGGGCCCTATGAACATTTTCATATAATAATAATAAGCTTTTATTGTCACAACTATGAAGTTACTGTTAAAAGTCCCTAGTCATCACATTCCGGTGCCTGTTCGGGTAAGCTGGTACGGGAATTGAACCCGCGCTGCTGGCCTTGTTCTGCATCACAAACCAGCTGTCTAGTCCACTGAGCTAAACCAGCCCTCATATGGCAGTGGATGTGTGGTAACTAACAATTGTGCGCAGGCTCCATGGGAACGTTGAGCAGTCATGCAGCTGAGCAGCTTCAAGAAAACATTGATACCACTCATCAAAGTATTCATCTGAGACCCCTTAGCAAGAACTCATGTGCAACCTTGCCTTTGGGCGAGGTGGCACCTGTGCTGTCCTTGTCTACTGAACTGGCTGTAGGCAACTCATGCCTGATATCTCCTCATACGCAGGTCCTGTTGCCCAAGTAAACCCTCTAAAGCCACGTTGTGTTAGTTTCTGAGATGGTGGCTGTGATTGTGCGAGAGTAAGTGACAGTCTTTCATTCTTATCATTGTCTTCCTGTTTTTCCACCACTGCCTGCCCAGGTAGTAATTCCAGGGCACACGAAAATAGGAAGACTCATAGATAGTGTTGTTTTGTGGGGACTTGGAGTAAAAGCAAGGGGTGTGCATTGGCATCGCCTTAAGCTTGTAAACCAGAGGTGACAGGAAAATGAGGCATGAAGGGAGAAGGAGGGTTAAAAATGAGCATATCATCACCTTTAATATTTTCAGCCTCACTTCTGGCAGTAATTAACAGACACCATCTCTTGCATCGGGGTGCGGGCATGTACAAGCTGTGAGATATGCTTGTGAGGTTTGCTAAGTGAGGACGATGTGAAGTTATAACTATGCTGTAAAACATTTAAATTAGGATCAAGTTCACTGAGCTTCCTTTAAAAAGAAACCTGTGGATTTAGAACATGTAAGTAAGAGAAAAAGTACTTGCTTACAATTATCTGGTCACTGCTGTTTAGAAATGTCTGCCCTGTCCTCACCTTACAGTGTGATTTTTCTTGTGGACTGTATTTCTTGCTGAAAGCAACTTTTGAAAGGATTTATTTGTCTCTCAGCAGCTTGTCATGATCAGCCCAGGTCAAATTGAAATAGCTTTCATAGAATCATACAGCACAGAAACAGGCCCTTCGGCCCACCGTGTCCATGCCAGCCATCAAATTCCAACCTATACTCATCCCATTTACCGACACGTGTCCCATAATCTATTATGCCTTGTGCCTTGGCAATTTAAATGCTTGTCCAGATGCTTCTTAAATGTTGCACCTTCAACCTGCCTTCAACACCCTCTCTGACGTTGCATTCCATATTTACACAAAATATTTCCGCACATCCCCTCTAAACCATTTATTCCTCACCTTAAACCTATGCCCTCTGGTCATAGACACCTCTGCTGTGGCGAAAAGATTATTACGATCTACCCTATCTATGCCTCTCATAATTTTGTACACCTCTTTCAGATCCGTTCCCCCCCCGCCCCCCCGCATCCTCTACTGCAGGGGAAACAAACCCAGCCTATCAAGTCTCACCTCATAGAATCATAGAATCCCTACAGTGCAGAAGGAAGCCATTCGGCCCACCAAATCTGCACCAACACTCCGAAAAAGCACCCTACATCGGCCCAATTCTCCGTCCTATCCCCATAACCCCACCTAGCCTTTGGACACTAAGAAGTAATTCAGCATGGCCAATCCACCTAACCTGCACATCTTTGGACTGTGGGAGGAAACCAGACTCGTGGAGAACATTCAAACTCCACACAGACAGTGACCCAAGCAGCGAATCAAACCTGGGTCCCTGGCGCTGTGAGGCAGCAGTGCTAACCAGTGTGCCACTGTGCCACCCCATGGCTGAAACACTCCAGCCCACAACACCCGAAACACTGAGGAGTGATTTTTTTTCTTTTGATTAACCAAACTGTATTTGTTACTGAAAAGGTATGTTTAATAGGGTGGTGGTGCTGGCAAACACAAATGAAACTTAACTTTCCTTTGCCAGACTTGAGTATCCTCTCGCCATATTGCTCATGTCTTGAATAATGTTCCACCATCTTTCAGCAATGGGTGCTTTCTGGGAGTTCCAGTCAGACATGTGACAGGAAATTACTGATTGTGTTTTCCCATTCATTGGAAAGATGACTCTCATCTGTCTCTGGTAGAAAAGAAAACGCGCGAACTTTTGTGTTTACCCGACAAGCTGGAAGAAAATAACACACAAGGACAGTGTAATGAGGCAGACTTGATCAGGGAACTTAAGGTGAAGGAACCCTGAAGGAGCAGTGACCACAATATGATAGAATTTACCCTGCAGTTTGAGAGGGAGAAGCTGCAATCAGATGTAACGGTATTACAATTAAATAAGGGTAACTGCAAAGACATGAGGGAGGAGCTGGCCAGCGTTGATTGGAAAAGGAGCCGGGCAGGGAAGACAGTGGAACAGTAATGGCAGGGGTTTTGGGGGATTATTAGGGAGGCATAACAGAAATTCATCCCAAGAAGGAGGAAACATGCTAAGGGGAGGACAAGACATCCATGGCTGACGAGGGATGTCAAGGACAGCATAAAAGCTAAAGAAAAAGCATACAAAGTGGTGAGGATTAGTGGGAAGATAGAGGATTGGAAAGCATTTAAAAGCGAGCAGAGGACAACTAAAAAAGCAATAAGGGGGGAGAAGATGAAGTATGAGTGAAAGGCCAAATCACTGAGTGTCTTTAAGACAGAAGTAGATAGGTTCTTGATTAATAAGGAGATCAGAGCTTATGGGGAGAAGGCAAGAGAATGGGGATGAGAAAGTATCAGTCATGATTGAATGGCGGTGCAGACTCGATGGGCCGAGTGGCCTAATTCTGCTCCTATGTCTTATGGTCGTATGGACAGGGAATATATTTAGGGCCTCTTTGTTTGATACATCCACACAAAGTACGATAAGCATTAACTCATATGACAGTTCTGTCAATAATGGAGCTGATTGTAAATTATCGCCTCAGATTTAATGGGCTCACGTGAAAACTCAGGTTTTTAACCAGTCTCTAGGTCCTAAAGTGCGTCGGTGGTGCACAGCACAGTAAGCAAACAATCCTTCATTCGCATGTAGTTAATCAGCTTCCGTGTTCTGTTTAACAGAATATTCAAAACACTTGGGAGTTTCACACTTATCTTGTCCAGCCACCTTGTGTATTTTGCCTGAAGATCCTGAATAATACCACTACAGCTGGTATTATTGAGCAACTGGAAATGTTTTGCAAATTATTGATATACAACCTGAGTTACTTGACTCATGTTCAGCTCCTCAATAACAATAATCGCGTCAATGAAGTTCCTGTGAAAAGCCCCTGGTCGTCACATTCCAGCACCTGTTCAGGGAGGCTGGTACAGGAATTGAACCCATGTTCAATTCAATAATCGCATCAATGAAGTTCCTGTGAAAAGCCCCTGGTTGTCACATTCCAGCACCTGTTCAGGGAGGCTGGTACAGGAATTGAACCCATGTTGCTGGCATCGTTCTGCATTACAAGCCAGCTATTTAGCCCACTGTGCTAAACCAGCCCCTGCAGAATCTTTGTTCAAAATCTTGAAGTGTTTTTGCAGGTCATCATTGGAAGAACATGCATGTTTTTGTGACATTCCCAAGGTAGAGATTGAACAAATTGCACCTGACTACAACCTTGGGCCTTGCATCGATTCAGGTTTCCCAAAACTACAGCTGCTATTGCCGCCTGACATAAATTTGAGCATTGTCAGTATGTTATTGTAAGCTCAATAAGATTTTATCCTGTACATGCAATACAAAATTTCTACTTACCAATCACACCTTTTTGTTCCCAGACGTTTGCGATAATCGCACTTTTTAAACACTGAGAATGAAGTTTACATTGTGTATTTTGCACAGTTCGCTTTAAGAGTGGCAGAATATGCAATGCTGATTTGGTGACTGTGGTGCAATGGTGAGTGATGCAGCATTGTGGATACGGATATAGTTGCAATACGGCAACAAATCATTTGGGAAAAATACAGCAATATAACATTACCCCATGTTAACCCTCAGTATTGTTTCAGGAACAGTAGCCATCTGGAGGAATCACATGTTATGAAATGCAACAAACATCAGGAGGCAGAAAAGCCAGGACAATTTGCTATTTTTTCAGAAAAGGTAAGGGCACAGCAACAGAAGCTGCAGTACACACATGGCGAACATCAGAAAGATAACTGAGCCGAAGTTCCAGGAATTGAGGAGAAGGTAAGCTTAAAATCAGAATCAGAAGGGGGATTCTGACGGAGGAACCCGCACCCCCCTCCATTCCTTCCCTCCAAATATTATTCCAGCCAAGAAGTTGACTCCACGGAGACCTGCCCTGAGATTTAGCGAATCAGAGCTCAATCGCATGCTGGCATTGGAGAAGAGAGTACACCCTGTTTCCAAGTGTGGGCAGGAGACTCACGCCCACAGGGCCTGGGTGGCGGTGGCAGAGGCAGTGAGTGCTGCCAGCCTCACCAGGAAGACTGGCACCCTGTGCAGGAAGAAGGTGAATGACCTCATTGGGTTGCTGGGATGAGTCACCACCTCAGTGCCCCTGGCATCACCCCTGTCTCTCACTCTTCACATCATCTCCCAATCCCCTCGAGGCTAACAATACCTCACCTATCTCCATCTCCCTTACAACCCGTTCAACACCAAACCCCAACACCTGTAGTTTCCTCTTTGGCCAGGTACGTTGCATACACATGCCACCAGCTACAGAACTCACCTCCATGCATCTCATCATGTCCTTTATGTGTCCCTTAGGACAAGGCAGCCCATAATGAGTTGATGGCGCAAATCATCGCGAATGACTATGATTTAGTGGCCATTACTGAAACATGGTTAAAAGATGGTCACGACTGGGAGTTAAATATCCAAGGGTATCAGACTATACGAAAGGATAGAATGGACGGTAAGGGCGGTGGTGTAGCTTTGTTTTTTAAGGATGGCATCCGGGCAATAGTAAGGGATGATATTGGTGCTATGGAGGACAAGGTTGAATCAATTTGGATGGAAATCAGGAATAGTAAGGCGAAAAGGTCACTGATAGGAGCAGTCTATAGGCCACCAAATAGTAACAGGATGGTAGGGCAGGCAATAAGCAAAGAAATAACGGATGCATGTAGAAATGGTACAGTGGTTATCATGGGAGATTTAAATCTGCATATCGATTGGTTTAACCAGGTTGGTAAAGGCAGCCTTGAGGAGGAGTTTATAGAATGTGCCCGGGATAATTTCCTGGAACAGTATGTAATGGAACCTACAAGGGAACAAGCGGTCCTAGATCTGGTCCTGTGTAATGAGGCAGGATTGATTAATGATCTCATAGTTCGGGATCCTCTTGGAAGGAGCAACCACAATATGGTGGAATTTAAAATACAGTTGGAGGATGACAAGGTAAAATCAAACACTAGTGTTTTGTGCTTAAACAAAGGCGATTACAATGGGATGAGAGAAGAGCTAGCTAAGGTAGACTGGGAGCAAAGACTTCATGGTGAAGCAGTTGAGGAACAGTGGAGAACCTTCCGAGCGATCTTTCACAGTGTTCAGAAAAGGTTCATACCGACAAAAAAGAAAGACGGTAGAAAGGGGGAAAATCAACTGTGGATATCTAAGGAGGTGAGGGAGAGTATCAAATTGAAGGAAAAAACATACAAAGTGGCAAAAATTAGTGGGAGACTAGAGGACTGGGAAGTCTTTAGGGGACAACAGAAAGCTACTAAAAAAGCCATAAAGAAGAGTAAGGTAGACTATGAAAGTAAACTTGCTCAGAACATAAAAGCAGATAGTAAAAGCTTCTACAAATATATAAGACAAAAAAGAGTGGCTAAGGTAAATATTGGTCCTTTGGAAGATGAGAAGGGAGATTTAATAATAGGAGACGGGGAAATGGTTGAGGAGCTGAACAGGTTTTTTGGGTCAGTCTTCACAGTGGAGGACACAAATAACATGCCAGTGACTGATGGAAATAAAGATATGATAGGTGAGGACCTTGAGATGATTGTAATCACTAAGGAGGCAGTATTGGGCAAGCTAATGGGGCTAAAGGTAGACAAGTCTCCTGGCCCTGATGGGATGCATCCCAGAGTGTTAAAAGAGATGGCTAGGGAAATTGTAAACGCACTAGTGATAATTTATCAAAATTCACTAGACTCTGGGGTGGTCCCAGAGGATTGGTAAGTAGCAAACGTGACAGCACTGTTTAAAAAAGGAGGTCGGCAGAAAGCGGGTAATTATAGGCCGGTAACCTTAACTTTGGTTGTAGGGAAAATGCTGGAATCTATCATTAAGGAGGAAATAGCGGGGCACCTGGAGGGAAATTGTCCCATTGGGCAGACGCAGCATGGGTTCACAAAGGGTAGGTTCTGTCTGACTAATTTGGTAGAATTTTTTGAGGATGTTACCAGTGCAGTTGATAACGGGGAGCCAATGGATGTGGTATATCTGGATTTCCAGAAAGCTTTTGACAAGGTGCCACACAAAAGGTTGCTGCATAAACTAAAGATGCATGGATTGAGGGTAAAGTGGTAGCATGGGTAGAGGATTGGTTAACTAACAGAAAGCAGAGAGTGGGGATAAATGGGTATTTCTCTGGTTGGCAACCTGTAACTAGTGGGGTCCCTCAAGGATCAGTGTTGGGCCCGCAGTTGTTCACAATTTACATAGACGATTTGGAGTTGGGGACCAAGTGCAATGTGTCAAAGTTTGCAGACGACACTAAGATGAGTGGTAAAGCAAAATGTGCAGAGGATACCGGAAGTCTGCAGAAGGATTTGGATAGGTTAGGTGAATGGGCTAGGGTCTGGCAGATGGAATTCAATGTTGCCAAGTGTGAGGCTATCCATTTTGGGAGGAATAACAGCAGAATGGATTATTATTTAAACGGTAAGATGTTAAAACATGCTGCTGTGCAGAGGGACCTGGCTGTGCTGGTGCACGAGTCGGAAAAAGTTGGTGTGCAGGTGCAACAGGTGATTAAGAAGGCTAATCGAGTTTTGTCTTTCATTGCTAGAGGGATGGAGTTCAAGACTAGGGAGGTTATGCTGCAATTGTATAGGGTGTTGGTGCGGCCGCATCTGGAGTATTGTGTTCAGTTTTGGTCTCCTTACCTGAGAAAGGACATATTGGCACTGGAGGGAGTGCAGAGGATCTAGGTTGATCCCAGAGTTGAGGGGATTAGATTATGACGAGAGGTTGAGTAGACTGGGACTGTACTCATTGGAGTTTAGAAGGATGCGGGGGGGGATCTTATTGAGACATATAAAATTATGAAGGGAATAGATCGGATAGATGCGGGCAGGTTGTTTCCACTGGTCGGGGAAAGCAGAACTAGGGGGCATAGCCTCAAAATAAGGGGAGGTAGATTTAGGATGGAGTGTAGGAGGAACTTCTTCACCCAAAGGGTTGTGAATCTCTGGAATTCCTTGCCCAGTGAAGCAGTTGAGGCTCCTTCTTTAAATGTTTTTAAGAAAAAGATAGATGCCTTTCTAAAGAATAAAGAGATTCGGGGATATGGTGTACGGGCCAGAGAGTGGAGCTGAGTCCACAAAGATCAGCCATGATCTCATTAAATGGCGGAGCAGGCTCGAGGGGCCAGGTGGCCTACTCCTATTCCTAGTTCTTATGTTCTTATAATCGCAGAGAGCACCAAAAAACTGAAGGGGGTACCACAGACCTGTTAAGGAATGGGTTAAGAGACATTCCAATTAAATGTCTCATTTATGTTAAGTATCCAATAATTGACACTGATATGTAAAGAAGCTTCAGGTGGCCTTTGGAGCATGTGATGTGATGATAGAGCTTTTGTACAGTGTTGTATTAGAGGAAAATAAAGGTGTTTGTGAGAAGGAGCAGAACTTTTGACTCTTTTACAACAGCAGCTAAACGGCTAACAGACCTGCGAGTGCAAACTCCCTTGGAGCAATTGATGATGGAGCTAGCAGGGGAGGCAGAAGAGAGGGCAGTCTCAGAAGCCGAGGTCGTCATGTGGCAATCAAATAAGATCCCATTGCAAAATGATGTCCCTGTAGTAAGTGAGTCACCTCTCTCCCACAGACCACTCCTTCCCAAGATCTCACCATGTCCCTTGGACTTTGTCTTGGAGGGCCCGGCTGTCTAGGGTTCTGTCCCCCAGCCACATCCCTACCCGGGAGCGCGAGTCTGGGGAAGATACTAAATTCTCATCACTGCTATAACCTGCACCCTCCACCATCACAAAGACTATCACGTCGGTGGGGCATTTTAGTGAAGAGGTTCCTGGGTCACACATGCTGCAGCACATAAGGTGGATGTAGAGACTCTCGAGCGACCGGGCGGTCGGAGGACTACCCGATCGCAGGAAAATGCTGTAGTCCGGACAGGTGTCATGCTTTTGGAAGGTATGATCCCATCACTGGAACAGATGCAGATACAGAACCTTGATTTACAGTAGGGGGTGTCAGTGACTTTCCAGCGCCTGCAGGTCCAGCTCGTGGAGTCCAACTGCCTTGAGGCGCGGGAGATTTTGCTGACAATGCATGGTACCCAAACCAACACTGAACGGGTGGCGTCCGCAATGAAAGTTTTAAGTCAGAGCCTTGTTCATCCAAGGCTTGGGGCAATCTGTCCGGTTGATGACTGAGGTGCAGGACAGGGGAGCCCATGCCTCCACCCTATGCCCGAAACCCAGTAACCCTACCTAACCTTTTGGACACCAAAGTGCAATTTAGCATGACCAATCCACCTAACGTGTACATCATTGGACTGTTGGAGGAGGAAACCGGAGCACACGGAGGAAACTCGGGCAGGCACGGGGAGAAAGTGCAAAACTCCATACAGACAGACACCCAAGTCCGGAATTGAACCCGGGTCCCTGGAGCTGTAAGGCAGCAGTGCTAACCACTGTGCCACCGTGCCGCCCACCATGTTGCATGGTCAGCATCAGAAGTGTTGCGAGACTGTGTGAGAAATTGGCCTGAGGCAGCAGCAAATGGACAATAGGTTGTCAGGCGGTCCTTGCAATTGATATCTGAGCCCCAATAGTTGATAGTTTTGCACAGCTTTGCTTCCTTAAGTTGGGCTGCATCTCCTCAGCACTTGTTCCCAGGTTGCTGCAGGTAAGGCAGTTGGTGCTGAGACTAAATACTATCTGGTGGCATGTACGTTGTACCGCTGCCCCCTTCATGACCGCTTCGTGCAGCAGGAAATTTACTTTGGCAGCAATCTAACTGGGTGTTGCACCTTTGCTCTGACTTGTCCCTTGCCCACAGGCTTAGAACATAGAACAGTACAGCACAGTACAGGCCCTTCGGCCCACGGTGTTGTGCCAACCATTAATCTTAATCTAAGATCAACCTAACCTACACCCCTTCACTTTACTGCTGTCTATGTGCCTGTCCAAGAGTCGCTTAAATGTCCCTAATGACTCTGACTCCACCACCTCCGCTGGCAGTGCATTCCATGCACCACCACTCTCTGAGTAAAGAATCTACCTCTGGCATCTCCGCTATACCATCTTCCAAACACCTTAAAATGATTACCCCTCGTGACAGCCATTTCCGCCCTGGGAAAAAACTTTAATGCCCCTCGCTCACCAACCGCTGGTCCTGAAAACTTGTAAAAAGTTTTATTTTGTTCTCAAAAGCACAGTCATTTACGTTTTCGTGGCCCAGCCTTTTACGTTTTAAATTCAGCTCTTTAAGGAATTTTGGACAAGCAACCTTGGCAACCTGCCAGCCCCACACCCAACGCAGACTCAGAACTTGGCAAACCCAAGGAATTAGCGCTGAATGTGGGAAACCGCTTTGGGAAGTTGGAAATGCTCACCACGCTCAAGTCCTCATGAATTGTATGCCAGGTTGGAAAATTTACACTTGGGCTTTGTGGTTTCTGTGCCAACAGTTGAAGATCAGACTAAGCGATGAGATATTGTCGGGTGACAACTTCAAAGCATACACATACTTTATGAGTCATTGTACAAAGACACAAAAGGAAACTAGCTATTATGGTACTACGTATATTGCAATTACAATGGGATTAAATGTAGAACTAAGCTAAAGGGCATTAGTTACAAGAAATAAATCTAATAAAAATAATTGCCACCATACCTCAGTACTGACAGCATTACAAAGGTGTGGCGCAGAGCTACCCAAAATATTTATTCAAACATCATTTGAAAGTCAACACCCTTTAATTTTGCAATTCCAGTCAAAAGCATTTCGTGATTGATAGATCGCAAAATGTAAAAGTTGGCAAGTGTTAAGGGTATTGACATAGTGGTGTGCAGCTGGAACAGTAAAGGAAGAGCTTGAATAACAGCGCACTGGGAAAGTCATGTGATGCGAGGCTGAGCCAACAGGCCAGGAAAGGGAGCCAAGATTTGACTCTCGCTGCATTAGTGCCAGACTTACCCTGTCACGTTTTGCACTGCTGGTGCACAAATTGAATTTACACAGTGATTCACCATGCCAGCATTTAAATGCTTCCAATAGGATGAACATTTCACTGAAAGGGCAAATGGATGAGACCTTCTCGGCAGGAGCAGAAATATGATGTTGCAGCTCTTTGAAATTAGTCCGATGCTTCTTGCCAGCAGCAAATCTTAAAAATCGTCATTTTTTTGTACTGGAGTGAAGCAGGAGATGTAGGGTGCCATCAACTTCATACGTGTGGCCTTGAGAACTCCCAAGCAGCAGTCTTTAACAGAAAGGTATTTCACCTTCTGATTGTGTAGATTATCTGTGACCACCAAAAGCAGATCCTGCGTCTCTGTACCAGGTGCCCAGAGATCACGCACAACTCTCAAATCTTGAGTCACTCCTAGGAGCCACAGATCTTTGAGAGGCCTCGATGCTAGAGGGTTGGTGACGAAGTGTCCCCACAGAAGACTAATGACGCTTATCATCACCCACAGAATGCATTTGAGAAGAGGTACAATGCCTTCCGTCACAAGGCCCATGATTGAGCAAATCATTGACCTTTTGAAAATGCTCTTCTGACATTTGAACCGGTTGGGCAGACCTCTCCAATACTCAACACAGAGAGTCTTCCACATTACTGTTGTCTGGGTATGATTTCTCGGTGAGGAGGGTGTGAAAGGGGGTGACTCTGAAGGGGGCAAAGATTCAAAGGAGCCACATGAGGATGTCATTGCACGGTCATGACTCGGAAGATTGGCCAGTCACAATCTTATAGCCACAAGGTTCCAAGAAAATTAAGCTCATGACTAGTTTCCCAATCGAATCCCTCTTCAACCTTCAATGCAAGGGATGCTCCAGCACTATCATTCCCAAGGTGAACACCTCGGGAGAAGTCAGAAATCTCACAAAGATCACGGAAGCTCCTTTAATCGCCTTTCCTAATGATGAGTGTCCTTGACAACATGTGGCTTTTTGAAATAAGGATTGCACTCCATTAGTGCAGGCCCTGAAGCAGCTGCACATATTATCCCTCTTTCAACCGGTTATAACCTGCCTGCTTACCATTGGCTGGGGACTAATGACAATCCCACAATCCTGTGGGAGTATGAGCTTCCCCGAAGAGGGGGGGCGGAGAAATCATTAGCAGACTCCCTCTATAAATAAAGCTGGCCAGTTTGGAACCAGCAGGAAGGAGTAAGCAGTAAGTGAGGTTGCTGCTGTTGTGTATAGATATGTTATTGTAAATAAATGTTATTTCTTTGTATCCTTGAAACTCGTGCTGGATTCTTCGTGGCCCTCAACAAAACAACCATAACATCGGCACGTTCGTGAGCATAGCCATTTCCAAGCAGCTGGAAAGCTGATTTGACACTCGCTTAATTATGCAGTCTGAACAACGAAGATAATCTTCAGTGGTTTGTGCTTGGATGTCTCACAGGGGAGCAATATCTGTAAAACTCCACGGCCGGGACTCTCCGATCCCGCGGCGGGTCGGAGAATCGCCGGGGTGGGGGCGCACGAATCCCGCTACATCACTCCGACGCCGGCCCATCGATTCTCTGCCGACCAGGGAATTGGCGGCAATTGCGCCGTCGCCAGAGAACAGGTGGCCCGGCGTCGGAACGGCATAGCGGGATTCGTGCCCCCCCCCCCCGGCGATTCACGGGTTGCCACGGCAGCGGTCGGGGGCCATTGAAAGCGCCCGCCCCCGGCGAGTCTCCGCGCACGACTGGCTGAGTGCCCGCTGAGTCCCGCCGGTGTTCTTTACGCATGGTCCTACCCGGCGGGACCTCGGCGTTCTGGCTGCGGGGGCCATCCTTGTGGGGGGGGACGGGGGAGCCGACTCTTGGGGGGGGGGGCTCCACGTGGGCCAGGCCCGCAATCGGGGGCAACCGATCGGCGGACGGGCGCATTCCGGGGTGGCCTATGTTCCTCTGCGCCGGGCCCTGTTCGGCTCCACCATGTTGCCCGCGGGCTGGCGTAGAGATGGCCCTGGCGCACATGCATGGACCTGCGCCGGCCGTGGCGCACCCTACATTGGCCGTGGTGGGCCGGCTTGCGCCGCCGGAGCAGCGCACAGCACTCCGGCGCTGTTCTAGCCCCCTAGGAAGGAGGTGAATGCCTGGGCCTGGAGGCCCATTGACATCGGCATCGCTTGCGCCGGTTTTGACGCCGGCGTCCACACTTGGCCCATGACTCCCTTCTCCAGATGTGATGGAGAGGCACCATGCTGTTACTGACTTCCATCTGACCCTCACTCATCTGGCCACGGTGACCTGCAACGTTCCATCAAGCACCCAACACTACGAGGTTTGCATTGTCCTCACAGGGAGTTCCTCACCAGGACAAAGATTTTGCTTGCTTACTAACACTCCAAAGCATGCATTTGTTGGAAACCTGCCAAGTTTCGTTCCTGATGACCTTTGCATTATGGAGAAACATTGCCCAGTCAGTACTGATGCGTCAGTCAATGACAACTTTTTTTAATAAACTTAGTGTACCCATTTCATTTTTTCCAATGAAGGGGCAATTTAGTGTGGCCAATCCAGCTACCCTGCACATCTTTGGGTTGTGGGGGTGAAACTGTGCTGCATGAGGCAGCAGCACTAACCACTGCATCACCGTGCTGCCTGAATGACAACTTCTTCAGAGGCCCTGCTGGGAATTTGGGAGATGATGCAAGCGCGTGGTTACCAGAGCATGCTGGCCCTCAACATTGTCCAGCTGACAAAGGCTTGTCCTTCCCATTTAACCAATTCATCATGCAATAAACTCCATATAGAGTTGTGTTCTGTGCCTTTATACAAGGTTAACGTGAAGTACTACTAAGCAGCCATTAAGGAGCGGTGTAAGATCATCACAGGAAATGAGACATAAGGGGCGGGATTCTGCCGTAATTGGCGGGGCGGGAAACTCCGGCGGGAAGGAGTGGCGTGAACCACTCCGGCGGCGGGCCGCACCAAAGATGCGGAATCCTCCGCAATGTCAGGGGCTAGGCCGGCCCTGGAGTGGCTTGCGCCCCGCCGGCGGAGGGCCTTTGGCGCTGGTGGGCGTGGCGCCAAGCCCATTCCGCGCCGGCCGGCTCTAGTTGGCGCATGCACGGCGGGAGTGTCAGTGTGTGGCCATCATTCCAGTGCATGCACAGAGGGCTTCGTCTCCACACCGGCAATCGCGGACCGCTACAGCCGCTGGTGCGGAGGAATAGAGTGCCGCCATGGAACAGGCCCGCCCGCAGATCGGTGGGCCCCGATCGCGGACCAGGCCACCGTTGGGGCACCTCCCGGGGCCAGATACCCCGCACCCCACCCGAGAACCCTGGAGGCTGCCCGCGCTTCCAGGTCCCGCCAGTAAGGACCTACTCTAATTTACGCCGGTGGGACCGGGTGGCCACTCGGCCCATCGCGTGCCGGAGAATTGCTGGGGGGGGGGCGCGCTGCTAGCGGTCAGCGACCGGCGCGGTGTGATTCCCGCCCCCACCAAATCCCCAGTACCAGAGAATTCGGCAGCCGGCGAGGCGGGAATCACGCCGCCCCCCCCGGCAATTCACCGACCCGGCGGGCGGTCGGAGAATCCCGCCCAACGTCACTGTCTGCATGGTATGGCTGTACAAGGGACACTTTCTCATTGGGTTGTTAGAGGATGCCAATCTTCCTTGCAGGCACAGTCTGTGTCCTCCCTTGCCAGATCTGAAACCTACTGCTCGCTTGGAATGAGTCCTGGGGCGGGATTCTCCGACCCCCCGCCAGGTCGGAGAATCGCCGGGGGTTGGCGCGAATCCCGCCCCTGCCGGTTGCCGAATTCTCCGCCACCGGATATTCGGCGGGGGTGGGAATCGCGCCACGTCGGTTGGCGGGCCCCCCCCCCCCCGGAAATTCTCCAGCCCGCGATGGGCCAAAGTCCCGCTGCTGGAATGCGAGAATCAAACCACCTCTCTTACCGGCGGGACAAGGCGGGCTCCGGGGTCCTGGGGGGGGGGCGCGGGGCAATCTGGTCCCGGGGGGTGCCCCCATGGTGGCCTGGCCTGCGAACGGGACCCACCGATCCGTGGGGGGGGCCTGTGCCGTGTGGGCACTCTTTTCCTTCCGCCTTCGCCATGGTCTCCACTATGGCGGATGCGGAAGAGACCCACTCCACTGCGCATGCGCGGGGATGCCGTGAGCGGCCGCTGACGCTCCCGCGCATGCGCCGCATGGCAAAGTCATTTCCGCGCCAGCTAGCGGGGCACCAAAGGCCTTTCCCACCAGCTGGTGGGGCGGAAATCAGTTCGGCGCGGGCCTAGCCCCTCAAGGTGAGGGCTTGGCCCCTCAAGGTGCGGAGAATTCCGCACCTTTGGGGCGGCGCGATGCCGGACTGATTCGCACCGTTTTTGGCGCCGGTCAACGGACATCACGCCGATTGCGGAGAATCCTGCCCCTGATCTCTGGAATGCCACCTCCAGTCCTGGATCTCTCTCAGTTGTTATGGGCATTCTTCTCCTGCATTAAGACAGATGGATTGAGTGTGAGCACTATGGAGCAGTTCAGAAACTATGCATGCCTGTTGCGTGTACTGAGCCCTCCTCAATAACGGATAAAGACACTATGGGCAAAGGCCAATAGCGAGCGAGAAAATGGCATTGAAACTGCTGGCAGCAATGGTGCCTTTCTCCATTGTATATTCTGAGATTTTGATTCAGAAACACCAAGTGGCGACTGCCACGATGCTACGATGACAGGGCAGACTCTGATTGAATCCACCCCATCAACAACTTAAGTTTTCAAAGATCCTGGGCGTCATTCTCCGACCCCCCGCCGGGTCGGAGAATGGCCGTTGGCCGCCGTGAATCCCGCCCCCGCCGAAGTCTCCGGTACTGGAGATTGGGCGGGGGCGGGAATCGGGCCGCGCCGGTTGGCAGGACCCCCCGCTCAATTCTCCGGCCCGGATGGGCCGAAGTCCCGCCCAGAAATTGCCTGTCCCGCCGGCGTACATTAAACCTGGTATTTACCAGCGGGACCAGGCGGCGCGGGTGGGCTTCGGGGTCCTGGGAGGGGCGTGGGGCGATCTGGTCCCGGGGGGTGCCCCCACGGTGGCCTGGCCCGTGATCGGGGCCCACCGATCCGTGGGCGGGCCTGTGCCGTGGGGGCACTCTTTCCCTTCCGCCTCCGCCACGGCCTCCACCATGGTGGAGGCGGAAGAGACTCACCCCACTGCGCATGCGCGGGAAACTGTCAGCGGCCGCTGACGCTCCTGCGCATGCGCCGGGAAACTGTCAGCGGCCGCTGATGCTCCTGCGCATGCGCCGCATTTCCGCGCCAGCTGGCGGGGCAATTAACGCCATTTCCGCCAGCTGGCGGGGCGGAAATCCCTCCGGCGTCGGCCCAGCCCCTCAATGTTGGGGCTCGGCCCCCAAAGATGCGGAGCATTCCGCACCTTTGGGGCGGCGCGATGCCCGTCTGATTGGCGCCGATTTGGGCGCCAGTCGGCGGACATCGCGCCGTTGGGGGAGAATTTCGCCCCAGAGCACCATTTCTAAAGGCCACACAGTACACAATGGTTCACCAGGGACCCCTCCACTGGCACCTCCTGTAACCAACACACAGCCCTCCACTGAGGGTGGGGCTGGGGTGGATGATTCAGGCACAGAGCTCAGATGATGCGATGTTCCCAATGTTGGGAAGCACGCTACGTCACTGGCAGGGGAGGGGGCAATCACGTCACACACTTACTTTGTCATGAAACACGATTTGGACATTTTGCGAGATCTTCCGCCCCTGTCTCCGAACCCGAATAAAAGTGAGATAGCAGAATGTGTTAATTGCAGAACAAGGGTCAGTGCTCTGTAAAGTTCAAGCCTTAAGATCAAGTAACTGACTGGTGACTGTGTGTGTGTGTGTGTCTGTGTGTTGGGAAACAAATGGATTATAAAAGGGGTCAAGGTGGATGAGAGAGTTGCTGGTCTAATGAACATGGGGACATGTCTTTGCTGTGTGAAAGTATAAAACAAGTGATGCTAAACCATCCCTATTTCTATTTTTGTTGACTTCCATTCATGATTTGCTTGGAGCCATTGATGTGGAGGCAAATTTTGTGCTCTTCCCCTCATTAGAATGATTTCAGTCTGATGCTCAGAAGGACCCACACTGCTGTTTGGTTGTCTGTGCAATGGGGGCAGGGGGCTAACAATATACAATGTCTTCCAGCTGGCCTCCCGCTCTTAAAGGCAGCCTGTCGCTCTTAAAGGGAAGCTGCAATAGCTGGCAGGGGGCTAGTGAATTCTATCAGTGAAAATCTGAACAAGGGAATTTAAAGTCCAAGACGAAGAGAGGGTTGCCAGCATCATGGCTCTTTTGTCAACTTCAAATTAATGCACACCCCTTGAGGATTATCTACAGTTCAGTGATTCTAAGTGCCAGCCTCACTCCCCCAATCTCCTTCACCCCATCCTGCCATCACCCCTTCCTTCACCATCAGCTGACACCACTCCTTCTGGTGTGACCCTTCTGTCACACCCCACTCTGCATTCTTGGTTTATTCTCCACTCTTGCATCTGTATCTCATCCAGTCTCCTCCCCAACTGCTCATGCCCAAAACAGCACCTCTGGCTCAACATTACTGAAACTAAGGAGTTAAGGATACCGGAAGATATAGAGGTGGGGGGAAAAGGGGTAACAAGAGGGGGGATATAGAGTATGAATTGCAGGTGGGAGGGGTGATGACAGGTAGATATGGTGAGTCAAAGATGTGGGGGGGGTGTGGTGAGCTGGGGTGCCAGTGGGGAGGACAGGGTTAACTGGGGTGACAGGATCTGAAGACATTCCTCCTGATTTAAAAGGGACATGCTTCTAAGGCTCTGCATCTGCTCGGAACAGCACTGAATAAATCAGTGTAAAAAAGTAGGTTAGGTCCTGGCAAACAGCCCAGGTTTACAAGTTAAAAGGTCCCAGCGAGACCATCAGCATGGGTTACCATGGAGCCATTTCGGGCAAACCATAGGTTTGGGATTTCAGCTCCAGTTAGCTCTTACAATTTTGTTGCGGCCGTCAACAATAGTGAATGTCCCAAAGTTCATTACCATTGAGATCGGAAGGTCTGGGCCAAAGTAATCAGTCAAGAAAAAGCAAAGGTACAGTACTGTAATAACCCCACAAGACCTTCCCGTGGGGCTGGTGGAATACGACCTCCCCGCTGAGGGGCAGAGACCTAGCAGGGTCAAAACAGATTTAAAATGCTGTTCTCCTGGAGGCTAGGTGCTTCTGATGCGAGCGTAGAAGACTGGGCCTAGTATGCGTTACTTTTTCGGGTGAACATCATAATAGGGATGACTGCCAGAGGTGATACTCCTAACCACCTGTGCGGCCCCGACCTTTAGCTTCATCAAAAGCCTGATCTTTCTGTGGCCCCAGGTTCCAAAACTTTGGACAAACTGATGGCACTTGTGGTGGGCCACTATGCCCCCCAAACCATCGGAAATTGTCCAAAGGCGCAGATTCTATAACGCCGGAAGAACCCCCGGGGGAGTCAGTCATAGAATTTCTGGCGCGCCTCCGCAAGCTGGCCAAGCACTGCAATTATGGGCCAACCCTGCCGGAGACGCTGAGGGACTGCCCTGTGTGCGGGATCAACAACTCGGCGACCCAACCGTCCAGGTTAATGGCCACCCACTTGAAATGGAAATTGACACTGAGGCTGCTGTCTCGGTCATGGCAGACATACCAGAAAGTCCAGACAGAAAGTCCTGGACCTGAGGGACACTGCAGCGCATTTGTCAATCTACACCGGAGAACCACTCGGAGAATGGAGGGGCGGGGGGGACGTCCAACTATATTGGCTTCCATCTCGGATTGGCTGTAGAGGCTCCACCTGGACTGGCAGCAGATTTTCAAGATGGGCACTGGGGGATTGTACAATGCATTACCAATCCAGGTGGTCGGGGGACAGGGCAGAGTGGTACTCTGGCACTCCCCCTTGCACCCAGGCACCTTGGCACTGTCAGCCTGGCACCATGGCAATGACACCCTGGCAGTGCCACCCTGGTACTGTCAGGATGTCTGGATGGCACGACCAGGGTGACAGGGGCACGGCCAGAATGCCAGGCTGGCAGTGCCTAGATGGCAGGTTGGCACTGCCAGTGTTCAGTCCCGTGAAGGGGTGCTTTTGCATGGGAGGGAGGGAGATTGAGGGGTGATTCCCAAGGTCCTTGGGAAGGTTCGGGGTGAGGGTAGAGGGCAGAAAGCAGGGGCAGTCTGAAAGAGGGCGGGAAGAAAGATTGGGGCTGTCGGGCGAAGTGGCACCCCGATCTCTCTTAAGTGCGGCCTTGATGGGCAAACCCCCCTGAGGCCAAAAAAAGTGGCAAAGTGCCGTTGAATAGCAGGGTGAATGAATTGCTGCCAAACGTGCCCGAAAGCGAACTTTAAGTTGCACCCAAGAAATGCAATATGTGCCTTTTTACATAAAGCCAATTATCAGCCATCCAAACATGAACACTGAATTTATTTTAGAATTAAAAGAAACGTAATTGATCAAAGCATTTTGTACATTAGCAAGGGGTTATGTTGAACTTATGCAAGAAACTAGTTCGACGTCAGCTGGAGTATTGTGTACAGTTATGGGCAATACACCATAAGAAGGATGTGAACGCATTGGAAAAAGTGCAGGAAAGCTTTACAAGAATGGTTCCAGGGATGAGAAACTTCAATTACTTATTTATTTTATTTTTTTAAATTTAGAGTACCCAATTCATTTTTTCCAATTAAGGGACAATTTATCGAGGTCAATCCACCTACTCTGCACATCTTTGGGTTGTGGGGGCGAAACCCACCCAAACACGGGGAGAATGTGCAAACTCCACATGGACAGTGAACCAGAGCCGGGATCGAACCTGGGACCTTGGCGCCGTGAGGCTGCAATGCTAACCACTGCGTCACCGCGCTGCCTCCAGAAACTTCAATTATGAGGATAAATTTGGGAGTTTGGGACTGTTCTCCTTGGAGAGAAGGCTGAGAGGAGATTTGATAGAGATGTTCAAAATCATGAGGGGACTGCACAGAATAGACAGGGAAAACAGTGGTCCCACTCGTAAAAGGGCCAGGAATGAGAGGACACAGATTTAGAGTGATGCGTAAAAGAAACAAATGTGACGTCAGAAAGAAAATCAAACGAGTGGCTCGGGTCTCGAATGCACTGCCGGGAAATGTGGTGGAGGCAAGATCAATGAAGGCATTCAGAAGGGCATTAGATGATTATTTGAATCGAAATAACGAACAGAGAATGGGGAAAATGTAGGAGAATGGCACTAAGCAATAATGCTTGTTTGGAGAGCCGGTGCAGACTCAATAGGCCAAATGGCCTCCTTCAGCACCATAACAATTCTGTGATTCTCAATGAATCAGGTGTGTAGTTGTTACAGTTTAAAAAGTGAATTTGCTCATTTTATTTTTGGTAAACCTCTTTAGAAACTGATAACCTAAGATTAAAATTGTTACTTACCATGTCATGAACGATACTGTAGCTCCTTAGTTACAAGGTAGTGATCGCTTTGTGTGTTGATATTTACTCCAAGCGCTTGTGGCAATTTGACGTTGGTTAAGAAATAAAAAAGCCAAATGTAATTCAATTGGCCCAGAGCAGTATTGAGAAATTAAATTAACTCTGTTTCCTTTTTTTAACAAGAAGGTTCCCGTCATTGTGTTGGGTGGGAAGTCCCCAATGCAGCAGAAATTATTCCCTTCTGAAAGTTGCACTGCAATAGTCAAGTGATCTTTAGGACTTTAGAATATCATTTTAAGAGATGTGGAAAAACTTTGGTCCCTTTTGAATAGAGAAAACACAAGGACGAATTAAGGGAATTAATTCCTTCCAGGCTATTTGTAACCATTCTATCTTAACTGCACCCAGGTCATCTCTCAAGGTTTCTGCCCACCCCTGAGGTAAAAAAGACACTGGGCGGGATTTTCCATCAGCCTACGCCAGGATCAGGAAACACGATTGGGCAGAGAATCGATTCCAACGCCAAAATCATGGCGGGCGCTGATTTTACGCCAAATCGCAATTCCCTGTCGCATCAACAGCGGTTTCAAAGCGTTCCAGAACGCAAGTTCAGTAAATGCAATTGGCATATCATTAGCGGGCCCGACCCGGTAATCTCCGGGGCCTCTGCGATTCTTCGCCTCCACTGGGACAAATTCCCATCAACGAGGTTCACTTGTGCTTTTAGAAATCGTGAAACTGGCGCAGTGACTAATGTGGGAGAGAGAGAAGGTAAGACATGGAGAGGTGCGACCGTGGGCTGCCAGGCCAGACACTGGCTAGGCTGGCTATGGTGGGATGGGCCTGCCAGGGCCGGGAGGGGGGGGGGGGGGGGGGGGAGCGGGCCGGGGAACAGGCCGTGTTGCCTGGGTGAGCCCCCAAGGGTCTGAGGTGGTGTCCAGGCATGGATTGCCATTGCCGCTGCCTAAAAGGCAGCCATCTTGCTGCGCACCCCACTGACCACCCACCTTGGCCTTGGTTCTGCAGAGTGACACTGGCCGTATCGGTGCCCCCACCCCTGCACCCCACCCTCCGCCATGCCACACCCAGCCACCACCTCCCCGCAGGGCATCAAGCAGCCCACCGAAGGAAAATGCCCACTGTAGCCCTTACAGGGGCACTGGTATGGTGCCGCAGAGCGTACTGCTAGCAAGGGCAGTGCCAGCTGATGGCAGCAGGGACGGGCATGAGGGCCATATCCGGTGTGTTAGCTGGATCAATGTCCTCAACATTAGGCATTGTTTCTTCATTTTGTGTGTGAGCCTCAATTAGCGGCTCATCCTCACCTGATATGAGTTATATGCTTCGTCTTTTGTTGGAAAAGTGATTGGGATCTCATGCTCATCTGATGTAACGATACACGCTTCATCTTTCGTTGGGGAACTGGACGAAGATGTACCCATGTATCCTTCCTGTAAGTCTTTTGGTGGACTGGCCTCAAGTATTGGGGGATCCACTGCAGGAACTATTCCATGGGCATAGGATGATTCATCGTACGTCTCTGGAGTCAGTTTCTCCAGAATGGGGATTATTTCTTCAATTACCAGTTGGCTGATTGCAATTGATCTGCTCTCAGTTGATGTATCTTCTGCTACAATTTCACTTGCAGCCTCTGCACATGGCATCTTAGAGCTTTCACACTTATTGTTGTCCTGCGCTGATTGGGTGCCCCTTGTGATCACCTCGTCACTACCGCCAAATGAACTGAATAGCTTTTCTGAGTCTTCCTGTTCCCCTTCGTAATCATGGTCGGTGCATTTATCATTGTCATAATCATCATCGTAATCATCATCATCTGCAATGGCTTCTCCTGTAAAGTGTGACATTGCACATGGAATTATGTGTTCACACAAGAAGTCACCAATTTCAAAGTCAGCAGCAGAACCTTCATCCAACTCTCCATGTTTTGGAACTTCAGGAGCACTAAAGAAATTGAAGAAAGAGTCATTTTGGTGCATCCTGTGATTTCTGGTTCATCAAAGAAGAAAAAGGCTCACTCATCAGGCTGCGACACATCAGCTGGGTGGCACGGTAGCACAGTGGTTAGCACTGTTGCTTCACAGCTCCAGGGTCCCAGGTCGATTCCCCACTGGGTCACTGTCTGTGTGAAGTCTGCATGTTCTCCCTGTGTTTGTGTGGGTTTCTTCCGGTTGCTCCGGTTTCCTCCCATAGTCCAAAGATGTGCAGGTTAGGTGGGTTGGCCATGCTAAATTGTCCTTAGTGTCCAAAAAGGTGGGGTTATTGGGTTATGGGGATAGAGTGGAAGTGTGGGCTTAAGTAAGGTGCTCTTTACAAGGGCCAGTGCCGACTCGATGGGCCAAATTGCCTCCTTCTGCACTGTGAATTCTATGTCTCTATCTGGTATGTTTTTGTGAGTATCTCATTTGTGAAATATTCGTTTGGTTCAAACTTAAACTCAGGAGTGAAGCTCATTGGCTGTCCAAGCTCTGAACATTTTACATTTACATCTTGTAGATGCTTTACGATAGGCTCATCGTGCTCCTGTATCATGTCACTTAACGAATGTACATTTTTGAAGACTGTCAACCAGAATTCTGGAATTCTCTTTGGATCCTCCATCTCTTCATCTGGTTTGTCTTCCACCACTTTAACTTTCACTTATATCTCATCGTATAACTGCGCCATTATATTTTGTTGCCAATTGCAATGATCCTCTGTCCCAACGCTGTCTGGAATGTACAGCCACTCAACTAGGTTCAGGGCCCCACACATGTCTGCTCATATGATGGACTTGCATTCCGTCTCCACAATGGGGAATGGTATGATGTGACGTCTGGGTTGAGTACTCATGTTTCGAGTTCACATGCTCCCAGCATCGCAATCTCATTCCCATTGTCGTCTTTCAGTAGACTTGTTTAATTGACGATTTTTGGTTTAACTCGCAGCCCGGACTTCAAACCGGACAAACTGAGAAGGTTGGCTCTCGTCGAGCTTTCATTTTATCTATGTGGCATTCATGCATCTCTATTGTCCATCTGTCTTCAATGGTATCAGCTTCACCATCACTATTGCCACATCTCTGCATACTCGGACTCATCATGTCCTTAGTCAAAATCAGATCAACGAAAACAGGTCTTCAATGGACATCTCACTTTGACTGATCCTGTTTGGTCCACTGCTGGATGTGAAAAACATCGGTTCACACAATGATTTGTTCTGCCACGCACCTTACCAAATACCACACACCTTCCCGAAAACACACCTTCCCAAATGTTGGACATTGCCGTGGCCCATGTCAATTGTCACATCGCTGGCATAAAATGGTGGATCTGGTCAGCCACTTAAAATGGCCGGTCGCACTGAGACCACGTTTCTTATTCAACTACGTCATAGTGTTGATGGGCTGGCGTCGTCTCCCAGATTGGCACCAAAATGTTTCAGGTTGAGCTTACTAATCTGCTGTGCAGCTAGCTCACTTGCATGACAAATTTTGACAGCGTTTTCTAATTGAAGCTCTTCTTTTTGGGTACCTGTACAAAATATATAACATTCAAACATTTAATTTTCCTTCGGAGAGCAATGCCACTCAAAATACTTTATTATTTCATCAAAGCTCTTGCTTTCCTCTTCACCGTTGAACGCAAAGGTTTTGTAAATTTCTATTACTTGAGGACCTACTACTGTGAGCAGCAATGTCAGGCTGTGCCTGCAGGCCAAGGTCCGAATGCAGCTTAAAAGCACGCCAATTCACATTTACATTACTGGTGACTTGACGTTGGTGGGGTGCCTTCAAACCTTCCATCTCTAACTTCACAATCTTTCCTTGCGTTGAGTTCCAGTTGCCCGTAGTTTATCAGATAGGCAGAAGAATTTTCTTTTTTCTTTCTGCAGCCTGTTTCATTCCGTCTTCTCAGTTGTTATCTTTAATTGTTCTACACTCTTGGTACCATGTTATGTTCTGTGTTATGGCCATAGTAAAGATCAACATAGGCCATCTAGTTCTTTGAGTAGTAAGATGATTTATTAACAAGATGAACACGTGAAAAGATAACTAACAAACTATAATACAAATGGCAACAAAATAAATGAATTCCGTGAATTCTCCTGGCGCTATTTCTAGTCTGACTATCTATCGCCACCAGCTGGTTGGAGGTTGGGTCATTAACTATATACATTTATCGAAAATTATATACAAAACTGTGCCCAGGCATATCACCACAAGGTCCACTGAATGAATGTGCAGTTGATATGTGACCATCATGCACTTCTGCGCTCAATATCCGGCAGTGAGCATGACGAGTGATGTGGTGGTGAGGATGGTGTGGGGGTGAGCGGGGTGGTGGGGGTGAGGGTGGTGTAGGGTGAGGATGGCATGGGGTAAGGGTGGGGGCGAGGGTGGTGTATGGGTGAGGGGGTGGTGGGGATGGTGTTGGGGGGACATTAACACATGTGTCATGGGGAACCCCAACATCGCGGGGTCTCATTTCCTTGCCTGCGGCCCACCTCTATCCCGACGACTTCCCTTTCCTCAGGGCCACCAACCATGTCCAGGGCCCGCTACTGTGCCACAATGAAGGGCCGCAGGTCTGGCAATCTCCCTCAAGTTTATTGGCGGCCTTCTCTTGGGGGGGGTTGAAGCAGAAAATGACAGTGTTAGCCAATCCTCCGCATGCCTCCAAGAGGGTTGGTAGCTGGTAGCCTCAGTGGCCAGGGCACCCGACCACGGTGGCTGCTATGGGTTCCGGCATGTGGTTGGGGCTTCGTCCGCCCTCCTGATGGAGGGGGAGTGGGGGGTCATGGGTGGGACGGAGGTTGGTACCAGGGGCACAGTGTTGCCTATTCGCCCAGGCCGCCCTGAGCGGGTTGTACAGTTTCTTCCTGCACTGCAGGCTGCTCCAGATGGTGTTACTGATGACTCTAGCCTTCATGGTGTCTAGGCGGGTCTCCAGCTCGGCATCCATGAAGAGTGGGGGGGGCACCTTGCTGCCATTTTGTTTGTTGGGATGGTGTGTGGGGGAGTGCACTGTTTATATGTGGCTATAGCTTGTGGTGTTCTATGTGTTGCTTATTTAGGATAGATTGCGTAGTGTTCTGTAAAGACTACAGTATAACTTTTACTTAAACAAAGCCATGATTTTATTTACACTACTAAACTGGGTTTCGACAGTTAGTCCATTTAGAATACAGAATTGATCAGTAACATCAAACTACACTCACCTACTGCTAATCTCACTCACTGGTCTAACTATAATCTAACCTTCTCACACTAACTGCTCTTACTGACCTTCACTAGCTGTCTCCTGCTTACACTCCTCCCCTAAAGTCTACCAGTTGCTTACACTCCTCCCTAAAGTTTACATAGTAGCATCTGCAGCTCCCACTAGTGGCTATTCATGGTACAACATTAACCCTTGGAATGCTGATAGTTATGATAATACCACACAGCTTGTCAGCCTCCTAAGTGTCAATCGCGAATCAGGCGAATCCGGCACCGCTTCGCATTGCAATTGATTGTGTTCCATGTGGCGTCGGTGCTAGCCCCTTGACAGTCACTGAAACAGTCCAGGTACGACGCCAGTTCCGGTGCCATGGACGACCATGAACCCTGCCCTGGCATCAACAGTTAGTCTCAGGAATGGAGAATCCAGCCGCATGTTATACACATTCTAAACTCATTTGCTTGGTTTTGTGGATAATTGATATATGAAGATGTTATTATTCCGCGCCGGGTCGGAGAATCCCCGGGGAGACACAAGAATCGCGGCCGCCGCCCCGATGCTGGCTTCCCGATTCCCTCCCTCTGATTCTCGTGCGCCCGCGGGATTCCCACCGCGCCGGTCGGGGGCCGGCCCCTGTAGGGCTCTGCCATATTTCCTGGGGGCCGGCGCGGAGAAAGGAATCTCCCGCATGTGCGGAATCACGCCGGCCGTTCCGCGCATGCGCGGAATCACGTTGGCTGTTCTGCGCATGCGCAAACTCGCGCCGGCCGTTCCGTGCCGGCTGGAGCTGCGGGGACCACTCCGGCGCCAACCTAGCCCCTAGGAAGTGGAGCATTCACCATTATCGGGGACCGTTGACGTCAGAATGGTTGGCGCCACTTTTCACGCCGGCATGGGGACATAGCCCCATTATTGGAGAATCTTGCCTAAGGTCTTTGTATACAGAGTCGGACAATAAGGCACCGACTGGGGAACACTCAGTGGGGAATTACTGGAGTTGCAAATAATAGTAATTGTAAAATAAATTGTAAATAAGTTTTTGTTTCGACCTACTCGGTGTGGACTCTTCATTGCCCTTACAACATGTTAGTTGAGGCAGCACAGTGGGGGAAAACATTACCTCGAGGCAAAAGGGCCAACATAGCATTATTTTTAGGGTTTTATACAAATTGGATGGAAAAGGAAAAAAATCGTTCAATTCACCACAATATTAGAAGGGTAAGTTAGAAAAGATGTATTAATGGGGAACTTGAAACGGTCAAACATGAATCAGGAGGGTCCTAAAGGAAAGGATTAAAATGAGTATGATCGTGGTGTTACTGGACCAGTTAATCCAGAGATCTAGATTGGTAATCTTGGCCAGAATTTCCAGCTGCCGCCATGGCAGACTCCCCCATGGTCAATGCGGTGAGCCATTCAAACCGTTTATTGACTTTGGCAGGGCCGGAAGATCCCACAACTGGGAGGAGCTGGGCAATTCCACCCCTTGAGGACATCAGCTCAGTCCTGCCGGGAAAACTAAGATGCAATTTTCATTTAAAAGCATCTGAAGGAGGTTTATTGTTATTAAAACCCGATAGTTTATTAATGTGCTTCAGTAAAGGAAATCCAATGCAGGGTTTTCCTTCAGGCTTAGGGACTTCAGTGCCAGGGTCAAGTCGGACTTCGGAGGCCACACTTGCTGTCATCCAAACAGCAGCACTGTTTTCTGAGACAGCCACCTAAATGGCCAATTAAGGAAAGTCGGGAGGTCTCCTGATGCTGCTTGAGAATCAGAGTCAGCAACCCTGAAGTCTTGACTGCCCCACCAGAAGAGCAGGTCAGGTGATCAAGAGGGCACCCCAAACATGGGGATGCCCTCAGAGGGGTAAGTTCGAAATGAAATTTCAGAGTGCCCAAGATTGTAGGGGATACCTTGCCAGTTGATACCAGAGCCACAGGGGCCTTTCTTGTCCCAGGGTCCTGTGTTTGGGGTATGGGTCCTCCAGTGTCTCATGGACTTCCACAGGGAGGCCAACTGTATAGAGCTGGCGGCCTCCCCACGTAAAACTGGCACAATTACATTGCTGGTAAAATGCTAATGAGCCCTTCAAATAACTTCTGATTGAGACCTTGAACATGCAAATTGGCTGCCCACCCCCATTCACTGGGTAGTCGATCCATCTTACTACATACCTTCCCCTGCGTCGAGAATGTGTCGGAGTTCTATCTCAACATAGTTCCTCGCTATTTTACCAACTCGCCTGCCTCCAAAGTCACCAACCCGGGCCTGGGGTGATTCCGCCTCAAGTATCCTTACCCAGTCTGGCCTACTTGTGACTTGTCTGGACAGATGGAATTAGGCCAATGAACTGTATACACCATTATCCCCAGATCTGTGACTCCAATGGTCACCAACATGATTGGTCTGATGGTAACTATTGGACCCAGAAATCAACAGTCACAGCACTTGCCCCAGTCTGAAGCTGAGATTAATGGTACCCTTCATGCTGTCTGCTGTTGTTTCCTGAGCTGCAGTGTGCTTCCATTGAGGTGGGGGCAGTGACTGATACTTTGTTATTTCTTCTCAGTGGGGAACTAACGCTGGTTCCAATGAAGTTGCCACAGACTCCACTGGTGTCAGTAAGGAAGATAAAGTTCCCCTCATCTCCCCCTGAAGGGTAACTGTTGGCTCAAGACTCGCACCTATCAGTTGAAGTACATACCTAGGAATATATCCCTGAGCCTTCACACAGATACAGTGCCCTTTAAGCATTCTTCTTTCAAATTCCCATACATTTTGACTCCCATCATTCTGACTCCCATCATTTTGGGGCGGCATGGTGGCACAGTGGTTAGCACTGATGCCTCGCAGCTCCAGAGACCTGAGTTCAATTCCGGCCTCGGGTGACTGTGTAGAGTTTACACTTTCTTCCCGTGTCTGCATGGGTTTCCTCCGGGTGCTCGGGTTTTCTCCCAGAGTCCAAAGATGTGCAAGTTATGTGGATTGGCCATGCTAAATTACCCCTTAGTGTCCAAAAGGTTAGGTACCTTTTGTGAGGGCCACGAAGAATCCAGCACGAGTTTTAAGGATACAAAGTAATAACATTTATTTACAATAACATAACAGCAGCAGCAACTTTCCTTGCTGCACACTCCTTCCTGCTGTTTCCAAATTGGCCAGCTTTATTTATACTTGGAGTTTACTAATGGTTTCTCCGCCCCCCTCATTGGGGAAGCTCATACTCCCACAGGATTGTGGGATTGTCATTAGTCCCCAGCCAATGGTAAGTAGGCAGGTTATAACATCCCTCCCCCCCAAAGTCCAGGGAATCCACCGAAGACCCTGGCGAAGGAGGGCGTCGGACTCGTTTTGCCGCAGGCGCTGGATCAGGCGGCGTGTAACGAGACGGAGACCGGCGCTTCCGTGATGAACAGCGCAACGGTTGTACATCCACGGCCCATGGACCCGAGGATTCCCCCTCTGATGCATCCTGTGTCTCCATCTCGGAGTCAGAGTCTGCTGCCTCCGTCATGTCAGCGTCTCTATCTCCATTCGGTTCTGTAACGACCTGCGCAGGCTTCGAGTGAGGCACCAGTGGAAGATTGTGAGGACTACCTTCCCTTGTCTCTGGTCTCTGCGGCTGTAGAAATGAGCTCCGGGGGCGGGGACTCTTTTGAGGGGATAGTCTTCTGGACCGAACGTGGTCGACATGTTTGCGCTGGAGACGACCCTGCGCTTGCACCTGGTAAGATATAGGGCCCGTTTGGCGAAAGATTACACCAGGAACCCACTGGGCACCACCAGCAAAATTCCGAACGAACACTGGGTCACCGGGCGCAAACTGCCGAATCGGCCGATGCCGAGAAAATCCCTGTCCCTGCCGTTCTTGTGTGCGGCGTACTTTTGCGCCAATGTCCCGGAAAACCATACTAAGGCGGGTGCGAAGTCTCCGGCCCATTAGGAGTTCTGCGGGAGCTACCCCAGTCACCGCATGGGGGGTGGTCCTATACGTAAACAAAAAGCGAGCCAGTCTCGTGTCCATTGATCCGGAAGACTGCTTCTTTCGGCCTCTTTTGAATGTCTGCACTGCGCGCTCTGCCAACCCATTTGAAGCCGGATGGTAAGGGGCAGTGCGGATATGGCGTATGCCGTTCATCTTCATGAACCTCGCAAACTCCTCACTCGTGAATGGAGTACCGTTATCCGTGACCAGCACCTCGGGGAGGCCATGCCTACTAAACGACAAACGCATCTTTTCAATTGTTGCGCAGGACGTTGTCCCCTGCATCTTATGCACCTCTAGCCATTTAGACTGGGCGTCAATTAATAGAAGGAACATGGATCCTTGAAAAGGGCCTGCGAAATCTGCATGCAAGCGTGCCCAAGGCCGCCCTGACCATTCCCAGTGATGTAGGGGCGTGGCCGGCGGAAGCTTCTGATGCTCCTGGCAAATGGAGCAGTTTTGGGCCACCTTCTCAATGTCGGTGTCGAGGCCTGGCCACCAGACATAACTCCGGGCCAACATTTTAATTTTGGTCACACCTGGATGCCCATTGTGCAAGTCTGTTAGTATCAGCTCCTGGCCTATTTCCAGGACAATCACACGGGGACCCACAAGAGGATGTCGTCTTCCACGCTGAATTCTGACAGCTTGGAGGAAAATGCCCGCAACTCGCCTGGGAGCTGTCTATGCTGCCCACCATACAGGACTATGTGCCGAACCTTTGACAGGACTGGCTCCGCCTGGGTCCACTCACGGATCTGTAATGCCGTGACAGGTAAGGTGTCCATAAAATTTAGGGTTGCAACCACCTCACCGGTCGTGGGGGTCAACATGGGGCCGGTCGATAAAGGCAATCGGCTCAGTGCGTCGGCATTTGCTATCTGCGTACCTGGTTTGTGCTCCAGAGAATACTCGCATGCAGCAAGCAACAAAGCCCAGCGCTGGATCCGTGCGGAAGCAATGGGCGGTATTGGCTTAACCTCTCTGAAAAGTCCCAGCAGAGGCTTATGATCAGTCACGATAGTGAAATGGCACCCATACACGTACTGGTGGAAGCGTTTCACCGAAAAACCACTGCCAGGCCCTCCTTCTCGATCTGCGCGTACTTTTTCTCTGCTGCAGTCAATGTGCGGGAGGCGAAAGCTATCGGTCGAGTCGGGAAGCCGTATTCACTGTAAGTTTATAGTCGCCACACAAGCGAACTGTGGCATCTGGCTTCATTACAGGTACAATTGGTGCTGCCCAGTCAGCAAAACGGACGGGCCTGATAATACCCAAACTCTCCAAACGAGTGAGCTCCCCTTCTACCTTCTCGAGCAAGGCGTAAGGCACCGGGCTCGCCCGGAAATAGCGCAGCGTGGCTCCTGGTTCGACTTGGATACGGGCTACAGCCCCTTTTATTTTCCCTAAACCAGGCTGGAATACATCTGGGTATCGTCCTAGCACCTCAGTCAATTCTTCAGAAACTGTTTGGAGGATATGCTGCCATTGCAACCGCAAATGGCGCAACCACTCCCGACCCAACAGGCTGGGCCCATGGCCGCGCACCACGATAAGTGGGAAACGTCCCTCCTGGCGTCCATAAACAACAGGGGTCATTGCAGTTCCTGCAATGTCCAGTGGTTCCCCCGTGTAGTTGGCCAACCTGGCCTGTGAGTCGGTTAATGTAAAGGTCTGTATACCCTGCTTGATGCGGTCGAATGTCCTCTGGGCGATCACGGAGACCGCTGCGCCAGTATCCAACTACATCTCAAGCGGGTGGCCATTGACCCATACTGTCACCTTAATGGGGGCCACACGGGGAACTGCCACACAATGCAGCTGCAGGCAGTCGTCCTCCGTCTCCACGTCCTCAGGAGTAGTCACCGCAGGTTCATCCACATGGAAGGTACGGCCTCTGGGCTGGTCCCAGTTACGTCCTCTGGGCTGGTCCCAGTTTCGGTCGGAACGACGGCGCCTCTGGCGCCCCCAGGACCGCCGTCCGCGACGGGGTCGGCGCCTACAAGTCTGACACGGACATGGCTCCTCATCCATTGGTTCTGGAGAAGGCTCCCTTCGGGGAGGAATGTCCGACGGCCACTGGCGTCGGTCCGGACGTTGCCTCGCCCAAGGTACCGCAGGAGTGCGGGGGTACGTTTTCGGACGGAAGGGGTTGCGCCCCAAGGCATGCACTTCCATTCCCTGTAACTCCTGCATTCCTCGTTCTGCGCTCTCTTGGGACAATACTATTTGAATGGCCTGTTGAAAAGTCAATGTTGGCTCAGCTAACAACATTCTCTGGCTGGCCGCATTGTTAATACCGCAAACCAAACGGTCGCGTAACATTTCTGACAAGGTCTCACCATAGTCACAGTACTCCGCAATCCTGCGTAGCCTGGATAGAAAATCGGCAAGGGATTCTCCAGGGGTCCTCTCAGCGGTATTAAACCGGTAATGATGGACTATTGTGGACGGGGTTGGGTTAAAATGTTGCCCCACTATATTCACAAGTTCATCAAACATTTTGGTGTCCGGCGCAGCTGGGTATGTAAGGCTCCTAATCACCCCAAACATATGCGGGCCGCAGGAGGTGAGCAATATGACCACCTGGCGCTCATTTTCGGTGATATTGTTTGCCCGGAAATAGTAACGCATCCGTTGTGTGTACTGGTTCCAGCTTTCCGGCGCAGCATCAAAAACATCCAAATGTCCGTACAGAGGCATGGTATAATAGAAAACAACTTCCAACCTGTATCCAACAAAAATCCAGGGAGGTAACTTCAGCAGTGTAGACAGCTATTCATTTTAACCTTCGTCGCCAGTTTTGTGAGGGCCACGAAGAATCCAGCACGAGTTTTAAGGATACAAAGTAATAACATTTATTTACAATAATATATATATATAACAGCAGCAGCAACTTCCCTTGCTGCACACTCCTTCCTGCTGTTTCCAAATTGGCCAGCTTTATTTATACTTTGGATTTCCTCATGGTTTCTCCGCCCCCCTCATTGGGGAAGCTCATACTCCCACAGGATTGTGGGATTGTCATTAGTCCCCAGCCAATGGTAAGTAGGCAGGTTATAACAGTACCCCACCTGGATTACCCGTTACTGGGTTACGGGAATGGGGTAGAGGTATGAGTTTAAATAGGGTGCTCTTTCGAAGGGCTGGTGCAGACTCAATGGGCCAAATGGCCTCCTTCTGCACTCTAAATTCTATGAATGTTGGCAGCCTTCTGCTTGATCTTGACTATGAAGGCAGGACTTTCTCAGCCATTCTATATTGCTTGCACTCTGCAAATCTGCCAGTGCCAATTCCTCATTCCCCTTGGTGAAAGTCTCCAGAAGGTGCCTCCGAGCGAGGAATCAAGTGTAATAGGTACTGAGTTGGAAGAAGTTGGGTCACAGGAAGATGGGACATCCTCACAGCTGCACGAGGAAGGTATCCCAGATCTCGTAGGCCTCTTCCACTCATTATCACTATATGGGGCAAAGGTGAGGGGCTGGATTCTCCGATTTGGAGATGTCTCCATGCTGGCTGGTGGGACTGGTGGTGTTTTACGGAACTGGTGCAAAACGTCCACCGATTCCCCTTTTTGCTGGGGGCTAGCAGGGAGGCAGCGTAGAGTACCCGGCTCTAGCTGCCGATACGATCTGGAGAATTCCCGGGTCCGTAACCGTGCATGCGTACAGTGGCGGCTGCAGCAGCTCTGCCGTGCTTCATGGCGGATGCTGCTCGCAGACCCGGCCCGCGAAATAGTTCTACCCTTCGGCCGGCTCGCGCGCCCCGGACCGCCCCACCACAGTGCATGCAGCCCCGACTAATGTCCCCCCTACCTGCGGATCAGCCCTCCCCCGACTGGTGGCGCTGGACTTAGTCCACAGCTGACACGCTGTGTTTCCGACAGGTGGGACCATGAGAGACCCACGCCGTCGGGAACCCGACCGGTCAGGGGTGGAGCATCAGGGGGTGGGCATCAGGTAATGGCCTGAGGCCATGGATGCATGGCGCAGGAGATGGCAGAGCATCGCGAAAACAGCGCCTCCTCCGATTCTGTCGGGAATTTGGATTTTCCGGGCCCATTGCCGAACACGATTTTGGGGTCGGCGACCGGAGAATCCAGTCTGAGATCTTTTCCCAGCTCTGCCTCTACCCCCTCCTGTGCTTCCATTGAGGAGATGTAAAGATTTAATCACCTGCTAATGCTCGTATTCCAAGCATTGTCTGGCAGCTTTGAATCTGTCTATATATATGTTTCTGGAACATACCTCTTCATTCACCTGAGGAAGGAGCAGCGCTCCGAAAGCTAGTGACATCGAAACAAACCTGTTGGACTTTAACCTGGGGCGAGATTCTCCGACCCCCCGCCGGGTCGGAGAATCGCCGGGGGCTGGCGTGAATCCCGCCCCCGCCGGTTGCCGAATTCTCCGGCACCGGATATTCGGCGGGGGCGGGAATCGCGCCGCGCCGGTTGGCGGGCCCCCCCGCGATTCTCCGGCCCGGATGGGCCGAAATCCCGCCGCTAAAATGCCTGTCCCGCCGGCGTAGATTAAACCACCTATCTTACCGGCGGGATAAGGCGGCGCGGGCGGGCTCCAGGGTCCTGGGGGGGGCGCGGGGCGATCTGGCCCCGGGGGGTGCCCCCACGGTGGCCTGGCCCGCGATCGGGGCCCACCGATCCGCGGGCGGGCCTGTGCCGTGGGGGCACTCTTTCCCTTCCGCCTCCGCCATGGTGGAGAGACTCCCTCCAATGCGCATGCGCGGGAATGCTGTCAGCGGCCGCTAACGCTCCCGCGCATGCGCCGCCCGGAGATGTCATTTCCGCGCCAGCTGGCGGGGCACCAAAGGCCTTTTCCGCCAGCTGGCGGCGCCGACCTAGCCCCTCAAGGTTGGAGCTCTGCCCCCAAAGTTGCGGAGCATTCCGCACCTTTGGGGCGGCGCGATGCCCGACTGATTTGCTCCGATTTGGGCGCCAGTCGGCGGACATGGTGCCGTTTCTGGAGAATTTCGCCCCTGGTGTTGTAAGACTTCTTATTGAGGAGTAATAGAGTGTATAAGCTCAGAATGAGGAAGCATTACCTCGTTAAGATTGTGAAAGAGAAATTTATGTTTGTGTAGTTCTACCTGGTCATTGCTCACTTTGGTGCTGAGCTATCTTTTGAAAGGCTCCACGGAAAGGTTTCCCCGTAGTTCAGCTGTGAGTTTTGCACGGGCTTTGTGCCTGTGACTGCACTGAAGAGTTTGCAAAGGAGAAGGCACCATGTGCAATATGTCCTGAGCAGCTATCGGCCCTCCCAATGTTGCTTTGACCGAGGTAACAGCGGGGTCACTCACTTCCAAGAAACTTCAGGCCAAATTGTGCCAACTTGCTGTTGATTTCTGTTCAGTCACTCCCTATGAGATGGGGATAGATTCTGTTCACAGTGCTGGCTTAAACAATGAGAATCAACTATCTTAACCGAGGATCATGGAAGTTGCACAATTGCTCAATTCCTGGAGGAGGCTACAAAGCAATGAAATTTGGATGACTTTTAGAGTTTGGTTCAGTGCATATCGCCTGTCAGTAAAATTATTGGACGGGGGAGGAAACCCATTTACCCACATTGGGTTGTACAGCATTATGAACAGTGTCTGTATGCTTGAGTAATTTAGATACAATGAGGCTACTAATCTTTCAAGATAAAATCTAATTTAGAAAGTAAAATGTTGCAAGGTATTTCCACACACAAACCATTTCTTCACACTCCAATATTCTGAGAACTCATTTAGAGAAAATCAATTCTGCTCGGAGTGACTGGACCTTCTTTTGTTGAATAATCAGTCAATGTAAATCCAGTCTTTTATTGTTAAAACCCGTCATTAATATCTGATGAATGCAATTAAAAGAACTTTTGGGTTTTTTGGCTTCAGTGGAAACAATGGCTGGTGTTATTTCTAGTCAAGGTTGCTGATAGCTCCTGTGACCGGAATGACCACCATTATTGCATTACATCTACCAAGCAAGATAATATCTAGATACTAGAGCTAAAATGAATGGAATTTAAAGTGCGAAGCAAGGAATAATCCATGGTTGAAAAGTCTGACATTGGCGATGTCTGTCAGTACTGCCATAAAATACAATGGGCATGGTTCTCCTGTTTTGACTCTTAAGTGGGAAAACCGGAATGCTTCCCACTGGCGCTAAGGGTGCTGAAGTGGCCCCATTCAACCAATGGAAATGGGCTAGCTCTTCCTCCATGTGAATCATGCCAAATTCCTGACTTCCCAGGCATGTGATTCGCTGGAGTTGGGAATCAGTTGGCAGCCCTTGACAAGCGGGAGAAATATTTAAACACTCCTCACAGCAATGTACGTCACTGAGCCCAGAGTTAGCAGAGTCTATCGAGCCAAAGTCATGCCCAAAGCCTGTGATACTGTGGCAGAGGTCGTGAGTGCCAGCAGCATCACAAGGATGACCGGCCTCCAATATTGCTAGATGATTGACCTCTTTCTAGCTGCCAGGTTGAGCACCCACCTATATACCCCCTGGCATCACTCCTGTCCCAAACGTCTGGGATTTAACCTTAAATCCTTTCTATCTTCTAACACCTGAACTACCAGTATCTGCTTCAGAATCTCCACTCCCCAGGAATGACCATCACAACTCCTCTTTGACTTGGCACCTTGCTCACACATGCCATGTGCTATAATCTCCACACTCCCCCCCCCCCCACCCCCCACCACCACCACCCATACCAGTCAGACTAGCACCTTAAAATTACCTCTTTGTTCCCCGTGTAGTGAGAGTCCTAAGCTACTTTATCCAGATGACCTGTCTCAAGTAAGTCTTGTCTCCCACAGTCTTGTCATTCCCAAAAGCTGACTCCCATGTCCTTGGTATTCCAGGATCTCCATCAGATGAGGCCAGGCCATTTGGTGCCAATGGCGTCCGCCCAATCCCTCAGAGCACCCTCAAGCAGATCAACAATCAATATCCTGGGGGTTACTATTGATCAGAAACTGAACCGGACTCGCCATATTAATACTGTGGCTACCAGGGCAGGTCAAAGGCTAGGAATTCTATGGCAAATTACTCACCTCCTGACCCACCAAAGCCTGTCGACCATCTACAAGACACAAGTCAGGAGTGTAATGGAATACTCTCCAATTGCCTGGATGAATGCAGTTCCAACACTCAAGAAGCTCAACACCATCCAGGGCAAAGCAACCCGCTTGATTGCTCCTCCTTCCACAAACATTCAAACCCTCCACCATCGATGAGCAATGGCAGCCGTGTGTACCATCTACAAGATGCACTGCAGTAACCCGCCAAGATTCCTCACACAGAACCCTCCCAAACCCATGTCCACTACTGTCTACAAGGACAAGAGCAGCACCACCTGGAGGTTCCCCTTTAAGTCACTCACCACCCTGACTTGGCGACGTTGTAATGCATAAGACCTTTGGAGGAGACTAGTGCCTCCAAACACCTCATCATCCTTGACCTTTCCCGGGCCAATAAGATCAGGGAAGTTCTGCAACACAGCCTGCAACCCTCCGGACTCCACCTGGAGGATCCACGGCCAGTCAAAGTGCAGCCAGTGTAGCCAGTCACGGCTGATGAGACAGGGTCCCTGCATCTCAAGGAGGGGGAAGCAAAGAAACAGATGCTCATAGGTCACAGGGGTGAGGGTGGAGCCTTCGACAGACAGCTGCTCCTCAGACTCGGTGGCCAGATGGGCAGTCACAGTAGACAAATACAATTCACTCACTCCCAACGCAAATTCAGTTGAAAAACTTGCACAGGTCAACTGATCATTGATGTTCACTGGAATATGGATAGGAACAACTCGGGGCACAGTCAGGCAGATCAGCTGCATTTCCGAATCTGCATCGGCCTCATCAGATCATCCACATGGTGGGTGCAAGCACCGCGTTAGTAGCCATGTGGGCAGGGCGGCATCTATCATGGGAGGACCCCAGCAGGTGGTTGCGGTGGCCACACTTGGCATAGGGAGAGCCATCAGCTCTGTCAGAGTCTGGAGTGGGTGTACGAGGGTGCTTCTGATCACTCGGCCATCATGCCACAGTGTTGCGATGGTCCATCCGTGGAGGTTTGGGGTGGCGCAACGGATGGCGTTTGATGATATTGACTTCCATTGCCTGCAGCTGTCAGCATCTAAGATGGCCACCTGCAAAGGACCATGGGAATTATGGCCAACCCAGCCTATGTGTATCTAAAACACAGGTAACCAGATCTGACCGAAACCCCCGCTCGTTTACATTTCAAAGGCCCATTTTCCCAGGACAATAGGACTCCAATCAAGCAACCGGTACAGCCATAGACTGATGAGCGCCCACCCTTACTCAAAAAGCACAACTGCCAAGGTCAATGACCGCTAAGGACCCGCCCAGCTACCAAGGCACCCGCCCCTATATTGGCCGAAATCGAAGAGAGTGATCAGAGCCCTGTCGAACTATTGGGTCCAAGGTTAAGGACCGCCCCATAGAGCGCAAAATCCCAGGGGGACAAAAGAGAGCACAGCCATGTGTTCTGTCTCTTTTGGATCTGGCCTGTGCCACCCATTTGCAGCAGGAACAGCCAGCTAAGTTCAAGACCAATGATCGTTACCTGACGGATGAGCCCAGCAGAGTCAGAGCCACTTTCTTCGAACCAGCCAAGTGAAATCCAGATAAAGGCCTTTATCCATTTGCACCGTGCCGGTCGCCCTGAAGTTAAGTATAGGTTATTGTAGCTGATAGGTGTAGTTTAACTCATAGTAGATATTGTGTTTGCATGTTGAGATAACTCTTGTGTATGTAAATAAACCACCTTTGAACTAACTAACTGGTTGTGTGGTCATTTGATCGATATAAGGGAAAGGCATGTGGTTCACCGAGATAAATAAATAGCGCAACATTGTTGGCAAACTCTGATGGGACTCGATTAGAAGTGACTTTGTCACTCCGAGAGAACTTTTAATCCAATTGCGAGAAAGAGAAAGAACCACAAGTGGAAGTCCCATATCGACCAAATAACCGAATTTCGGAAGTGTGTACTAACCTGCATGCGTACCTAACAGGAAGAGTAAGGCAAACTCCTTAGAATTGTGTACAACTTAAAGGATTGTGAGCCGGAAAATATCTTAAGCCATAACCGCTGTTCAAATCGCCGCCTTATCCCCATGTACCAAATTAAAAGTAGAGAAAGAAATAAGAGAAGTAATGGCCACTAAAGCAATGGAAAGATTGATGAATCCACAGGAACCCAAGGTCGCAGCGACCAACAGAGCAGAGCAATGCCCCATATGGGAGGAAGAGTTAAGGAAATATTTAAAGGGGAAAGGATGGCACCTTTGGTCGAATTTTTGCGCTAATGATGAGTCAGGTCCAGGAAAGATAGGACAGACTTGGTGGGAGAACCTAAGCGAGGTCCACAAGAAAAATGTCGGGAAAGTCAGAAAGCCGATGGCGATAGTGTCCTGTTTGGCACAGTTGTGAGGCACAGAGGAGATCGTGAATGTCATAATATACACCAGTATATCATGGTGCAGACACACACACTGATGGACACACAGCAAGACCAATCAACACACACAACACCGCAGCCAATCACCAGTTAGAGCACACTCACTATATAGACAGGGGGCATCAGAGTTCCCGCTCATTCGGGATGCAGCCTCTCAGAAGGACAGAGCTTACAGCTTACAGCACAGATCTTCACCATGTGCTGAGTGCATAGACTGGTTAGGACAGGCATAGGTCTTTAGTTTAATCTAACATCGTGTTAACCCACAGTGAAAGTATGTTCAACAGTTTCTAGCTGAATAAAATAGTGTTGTACTATTTTAAGTATTGGTGGCCTGGATGTGTTCCACAGATCCAGAGCACCCAACACTTCAGTGAAGATGCTCCATAGGCAGTTAATTGAGAAGGAAGAAAAGAACGAGGGAAACAGTAACGAAAGCGAGAAGATAATTGAGCAAATCTGGGAACAGTTAGCAGCTAAGGACAAGGAAGTGGCCGATGTAAAACGCGCACATCAATCTTGACGAGTTCACCTTAGTAGCTTCCAGACCCAGTATGTTAAAACCTTTCAAGATACACAGCACGCAGTCCTGGTAAGAGAGGAAACAGAACAACAGGTCGCCCAGCTAACTAGCAAATGCGCAGATTTAAAAGCAGCTTTGAGAGCGCTCCACAACTCCACTAAGGAACAGAGGCAGAGTACCGTTGACCATGCTGAATGCCGACAGAAGATAGAAAAGTTACAGTCGCTACTCTTAGTACAGAATGGCTTCAGGTACACTTTCGGGCAGGATGTAGATGAGGAAGATGCTCCCGATCGGCAAGAGTTAAACGAAAGCACCCAAAAATACGTGGAGGACATGGGAAATCAAAATCGAACCCCCCACTCCCCAAAAAGAAAAGCACCCACAGCTCCGACTGCACAGGCAGCACACACCCCCACTCACAATTCGACCCCCATGAATCCGGTTACCACAGAACGCAGGTCATCGGATCAGGAGGAGCCTGATATCGTTTACACCACCCCACTATCCATAACCCAATTAAGAGACACTTGCACAAAAATTATTCCATTCCAGTCCCAAAGAGCGCAAAATCCCAGGGAGATAAAAGAGAGCACAGCCATGTGTTCTGTCTCTTTTGGATCCGGCCTGTGCCACCCAATTGCAGCAGGAACAGCCAGTAAAATTCAAGACCAACGATCGCTACCTGATGGATGAGCCCAGCAGAGACAGAGCCACTTTCTTTGAACCAGCCAAGTGAAATCCAGATAAAGGCCTTTATCCATTTGCACAGTACCGGTCGCCCTGACGTTAAGTACAGGTTATTGTAGCTGATTGGTGTAGTTTAACTCGTAGTAGATATTGTGTTTGCATGTTGAGATAACTCTTGTGTATGTAAATAAACCACCTTTTGAACTAACTAACTGGCTGTGTGGTTTGATCAATATAAGGGAAAGGCCTGTGGTCCACCGAGATAAATAAATAGAGCAACACAGCTCCTGTACTCCCCTGGCTCTGCTTTCCTGCAAGAGAGCAATATATAATGCCTGCTGAAAAGTCAAGGAAGCTTCACCAAGCAGATGTTTCTCAATATCATGGTTATTAATGTCGCAGATGAAATGAACTCTCAGCATGTCAGCTAACATGGTTCCATTATCACAATAGTCAACAATTCCATGTAACTGGGAGATATATTCAGAGTCTCGCTCCCCTTCTGCTTGCACCACCATATTAGGTCTGTAGCTTTGTACAACAGTCATGGGCTTTAGGGTGAAGTGGTTCCCTGCCAGCATAATTAATTGGTCAAACGCAATGTTGCCCAGCGCTACCAGAAAGGCAAGGTCCCCAATAATCGTGAAAGCATGTGCGCTGCAGGCCTGCAGCAGAATTACCGTCTGCCGTTCATTTTCGGTAATATTATTCGCCCTGAAGAAATAGTGGAGATGTTCTCCTTTTTGGGGCCAGGACTCCATCGCAGGGTCAGTTGTGTCCAATTGTCGATATACAGGCATAGTGAGCAATCAAAGCGTATCTTAGTTCCAAGCGAGCGAAAGCAGCAAAAAAAGGAAGTTGTGCACATCCACAGCTTCCAGTTGACCCTTGTCAGTTTAGTAAAGGCAACGGAGCCAGTCGAGTAAAATAAAGTACTGGTTTATTCACAACAGCAATGTGTTTACACTTGGGACCCAGTTAGGCTTCATCGGTCCTGTCTCTGGAGGCCTGTGCTAGTCAGACCGACCTTATATAAAACAGACCCCACCCCATAGTTAACGGGGAGACTACATATTCCTCGAGCCACATGTGGACTGTCATCAACTCTGTCCCGTATGCCCTTTGTGGTATACTACGACAACAATGCAATCTCAGTGGTGGAGGAGCCGGTTGGGGACGAAAATGTCTACGAGGCCCAGAAAGTCCCGCGCAAAAGGTTAATACACAAGGTAGGAACACATGGGGTTGGGGTGATTTATTAGCTTGAATAGAGGACTGGCGAACAAACAGAAGGCAGAGAGTCTGGAATAATGGATCTTTTTCTGGTTGGCAAGATATAGCTAGTGGGGTACCACAGGGTGTGTTCATTGGGATCCAACTATTTACAATCTATATTAATGACTTGGATGGAAGGATAGAAGATAAAGTAGCCAAATTTACAGATGACACTAAAATAGGTGGGATAATAAGTTGCAATGAGGAAATAAGGGGTGGGATTCTCCACTCCGCCAGCCGCGTTTTCCTGCCCCCGCCACAGGGGATTCTCCATTCCCGAAGCCAGCCAATGGGGTTTCCAATTCTGGCCACCCCACGCTGTTGGGAAATCTGCAGGCTTGGGTGCGCTACCGGTGGACCGGAGGATCCCACCGACGAAGAATTCCGCTGAAGAAATCTACGAATGTAGATAGATAGTTAGGTAGTAGGTCAAAATTTGGCAGGTTAAGTTTAATGCGGATAAGTGTGAGGTATCCATTTTGATCAGAAAATTAGAAAGGCAACTTATGATCTAAATTGAGAGAAACTTTAGAGTGCTTTTGTGCAGAAGATCTGGGTGTCCTCGTGCATGAATCGCAGAAAACTAGCAAGCGGGTACAGAAGGTAATAAGGTAGGCAAATGGAATTTTGGCCTTTATAGCTAAAGGAATACAGTATATAAGCAGGGAGGTGTTGCTGAAACCGTACATGGCATTGGTGAGACTGCACCTGGAGAACTGTGTATAGTTTTGGTAGTTAAGAGGTTCACCATATTGGTTCCAGAGATGAGGGGTTGTCTTATGAAGAAAGATTGAGCAGTTCAGGCATATACTCTCTTGAGTTTAGAAGAATGAGAGGAGATTTAATTGAGGTACACAAGATGATAAAAGGTATTGATAAAGTAGGCCTACAGCGGATGCTTTCTCTGGTGGGGAAATCTAGAACGAGAGGTGGTAGTTTTAAGATAAGGGCGAGCAGATTTAATATAGAGATTAGGAGAAATGACTGCTCTCAAAGGATTGGGAATCTGTGCAATTAACTACCCCAGAGTGTGGGGGATGCCAGGACATTAAGTAAATTTAAGGAGCAAATCCACAGATTTTTAATGAGAAAGAGTCAAACGTTTATGGAGAATGGGCAGGAAAGTGGAGTCGAGGTCAAGATGAGATCAGCCATGATCAATTTGAATGGGGGAGCGGGCTCAAGGGGCTGAATTGCCTAATCCTGCTCCCAGTTTGGATGATCTTATGTAGATTAACTCTTTGAAGGACCTTTATGGACTTTCTCCCCTTGTGTGCCTCAAGTGGTTAGCAGTGTTTCTTCACAGTGCCAGGGGCCGGGTTCAATTCCCGGCTTAGGTCACTATCTGTGCGGTGTCTGCATGTTCTCCACGTGTCTGTGTGGGCTTCCTCTGGGGGCTCCGGTTTCCTCCCACAATTCAGAAAGACATGTTTGTCAGGTGAATTGGATATTCTGTATTTTCCCCCCTGTGTACCCGAGCAGGCGCCGGACTGTGGCGACTAGGGGTTTTTCACAGTAACTTCATTGCAGTGTTAATGTAAACCTACTTGTGACACTAATAAAGATTATTATTATTACATAAGTGACTGTGAATATCCCGGGCGGGATTCTCTCAGCCCAGGGCCGGGCCGGAGAATCCCTGCAATCGGCGCAAAGCGCGCCACGTCGCCCCGACGCCGGCACGGAAGGTCGGGGGTGCAGCCTATGGGGGAGGAGGGGGGGGTCCGACCCCAGGTGGGGGGGCCTCCGAAGTGGCCTGGCCCCGATCGGGGCCCTCCGAAGTGACCTGGCCCCGATCAGGCCGTGCTGACGCCGTTGAGAAACGCAACGGTGTTTCCGACGGCGTCAACACTTAGCCTCAGGATCACAGAATCCCGCCCCCCTTTTTGTTATTGAGGGGCTTAGGGGGAGGGATGTGGTAACACGGCCCCTTTAAGGTCCACGTGACCGGCTTGGGGCTTATTGTGCGGGGTCGCACAAACCCCAACCAATGGGGAAAACGCAGGGACCTGGACAGCATGGAGCCGGGAGTCAGAGAGTGAAGACCCATTTAGTGACCCTGTGCCTGTGCAGAGTTTACCTTTTACTTGTTACCAATAAACCCTTGTTTGGTTACATAAGAAGCCTCCACAGTATTGCCTCAAGCCACCACAGGTCCCAACACTGATCCTTGTGGCTATTCATTTGTTAAATGTTGCCAACCTGAAATTACCCATCTTTGCTTTTTGTTAGCTAACCCATCCTCTATTGCCCTTATTTTCTGTGGTAACCTTTGATGTGGCCCCTTCAGGAAGCCAAATAAACTACATCCACAGGTTTCCTTTTATCCACTTAGCTTGTTACTCCCTCAAAGAACTGTAAATAAATTAGTCAAACATGATTGCCCTTTCACAAAACCAGGGTGGGATTTTCTGGTTCTGCTTACAACCGGGAAGTCCAGTCCTGCTGATGCCAATGGACTTTTGGCTGACCCGCTGTATCCCCTTCAATTTTATACTGTCTTTAACTTCTTTAGTTAGCCATGGATGGTGCGTTCTTCCTTCCATGGGCTGAATTCTCAGCCAGCAGGATGCTCCGTTTTGCCGGCAGTCCGGGGGTTTCCCGATGGCGTGGGGCTGCCTCACAATGGGAAACCCCATTGAGCAGCCGGCAAAACGGAGAAACCCGCGCCGTGCTGAACCATAAATCTGGCATGGCGGGACGGAGAATCCCGCCCATGTCTTTCTTTCCCATTCGAATGTACCTTTGCTGAGAGTGACAAAATATTTTCCTTGTTTTTTATAAATTTAAAGTACCCAATTCATTTTTTCCAATTAAGGGGCAATTTAGCGTGGCCAATCCACCTTCCCTGCACATCTTTGAGTTGTGGGGGCAAAACCCACTCAAACACGGGAGAATGTGCAAACTCCACACGGACAGTGACCCAGAGCCGGGATCGAACCTGGGGACCTCGGCGCCGCGAGGCAGCAGCACTTACCACCGCGCCAACAAAATATTTTCTTAAATGTCTGCCACTGCATATCCATTGACTTATCCCATAACCTTATTTCCAAGTTCTCTTTAGCAAGTTCTGCCTGCTCACCTTCATAATTGCCCTTTTTAAAATTATAAACACTCGGCTTAGACAAACTCATCCGTCTCTTATAACAAATGCAAAACTCAATTGTGTTGTGATCACTGAGACCTAGGGACACCTTTCCTATGGGGCCATTGATCAATCCTGTGTCATTGCCCATCACTATATCTAGAATAAGCTGCTGTGTGGTTGGGTTGAGGAGCACTAGGCCAGGAAAAGACATCTGAAAGGCAGATGCTAGGAGAAAGTACAAGTTTAAATTGTTAAGCATTGATGCAATATTGGAAGTTTTGTTGGATCAGGTTGATATAAAATGATTGTTTTGCTGTTTCATAGCCTTTATTTCAGAATTGTGGCTGAGGTTGCTATGATCATTCATAACAAAAGGATAATAATGTGGGGGCCAATGGTGATCTGGGCTTTTTTCAGAATATGATGAGATTTTCATGGGCAGCTTATTCAGAGAGATACAGTGCTAGATGCTTCTTCCCTCTTCTTTCTCCTCCTTCTGTGAACAGCTTCTCTTCTCAAGTGCTTCTAATTCCATTTCCCAGAGGTGCTACACCCCAGGCGCTACTGCAGCTATATTCCTGATAAGCTGGAGCAATTGGTATATTCAGATGTCTCTCGCAACCACACAACCGTTTCCAAAGCTACTGTACCACTCCCTTCTGACTGAAAGAACTGCTGTCAACCCTTCCGACAACACAGCACTTCCATCAATTCTGCAGAAGCAACTAGTTATTGGATTCTCCGATGCCCAACGCTGGCAGCGAGATTGGCGATCAGGCGGGGAACTTTGTGTGGAGCAAAAAACATGATTCACGTTCAGCACCAATCCCATTGCGATGCTTTGGTTCCCGGCTGGTGATGTCATCCAAGTTCACGCCCCATACAGGTGGCCCCATGCAAATCCGCGATTTGCTTTCGGTTGCCTACGATTATCGGGCTAGAAAGCGGATGCTCCACCCCTTTCAGGCAGGAGTCATGAGGGCATGAATTGGTGCAAATATTTACATGCGGGACCTGGGCACCATGGCTGTTTAGGGGGGAGCAAGAAGGTAAGAAAGCGGCCTTGTCTGGATCTCAGGGAGTTAGCGGGGGACGACTTGGTGACAAGGTCGTGGACTCGGGTAGCCTCCCTTGGGATTGGGGTGGCCTGGCTCAGACCACCATTGTTGCATTATAAACCCACCCCTCAGCCAAAGCGTACAGGCTCCTGGCTGTTCCCACTGCTGACTGCTCACTGTATCATGTATATGCTCAGAGGGCTTTTGGTCGTTTGGGACCCCACCCAGCCTGCCCCTTTGGAAACCCTCCTAACTCAGCAATGTCATCAATGGGATGAGCGTGGCCAATGTCACTCACTTGCTAACCAGGTGTTGCCACTCAATGTAACATTCTAGTGTGTGGCAGTGATTGAGTTAGTGCACCAAAGAATGTCTAGTTCATGACTAGTTGATATTTATCAAATTACAATAATGTGGGTAGAAAACAATACTAATACTACTAACGAACTGTAAACTGTTAACACCTAGAATAGGAGAGCTAATAAAAAACACGACTATCCACGACGAATCCTCACCCAGACTCCCCGAGGTTGCACATGATATTGTTCTACTGCCACCTGCTGGTTGGAGGTCTAACATATTAATATACAGAATTGCTAATGCATATCATTACACTCAGTTTAAAAAAAAATATATTTAGTTTTTTTATTCATTTACGGGATGTGGGCGTGGATAGTTAGGGCAGCATTTATTGCCCATCCCTAGTTGCCTTTCAGAAGGTGGTGATGAGATGCGTTTTTGAACCGCTGCAGTCCTTGAGGTGTCGGTACACCCAGTGTGCTGTTAGGGATGGTGTTCCAGGATGTTGCCCCAGCGACAGTGAAGGAATGATCATATATTTCCTCGTGGGAGTGGTGAGTGACTTGGAGGGAAACCTCCAGGCTGCTCTTGTCATTCTAAATGGTTATGGTTGTGGGTTTTGAAGGTGCTGTCTGAGGAACCTTAGTGAGTTACTTGTGTATCTTGTAGTGGTACACATGGCTGTCAATGTTCTTCGGTGGTGGAGAGTTTGAATGTTTGTGGAAGGGGGAGCAATCAAGCGGGCTGCTTTGTTCTGGATGGTGTTGAGCTTCTTGAGTGTTGTTAGAGCTGCACTCATCCAGGCAAGTGGAGAGTATTCCATTACACACTTTGTGCTTTTAGATGGTGGACAGGTTTGGGGGGCCAGGGGGTGCGTTACTCGCGGTAGGATTACTAGCCTTTGACCTGCCCTGGCAGCCACAGTTTTAATATGGCTCCTCCAGTTCCACCCTTGGCCTCCCAAACCTCCAGGGGTCCACACCCCGCATATGTTCCATAAATCCCTTCAGCTCCTTTGCCACTGCAGACACCTTCCTCAACCTTGGGCTCAACCGATCTAAGCTTGGCTCTATAATCGTGATAAGGTCCCCCCCTCCCCACCTCTAGACCAACCGGTGTGAGTCCAGGTCAGGAATCTTCACCAGCATCCGCCTCATGAAATCTACATCATTCCAATTTGGCGCACAAGCGTTTACCAGGATCACCGGTATGCCCTCTACCTTCCCACTCACCATCACGATCTTCTTCCCCCCCCCACTGGATTTGCCACAATGCCCCCCACCTCGAACGCCACCTGCTTATTCACCAGCACTGCCAACCCCCTCGTCTCCTTTCCTCAACCTCGTCCGATCTCTTATCTTTAAGTGTGTCACTTGTAAAAGGGCAAAATTCGTCTTCAGCCTCCTCAGGTGCGCGAACACACATGACCGTTTGACCGGCCCATTCAAACCCTCACATTCTATGTGACCAGCCTGGTCGGGGGGCTCCCCGCCCCCACCCCCTGCCGATCAGCCATATCCCTTTTTGGGCCAGCCCCCAGCCCGTCTCACGTGACCCTTCCGGCCCACCCTCGGATGTCCAGTCATCACTCCCTTTCCAGCTGCTCCACAGTAACCACATCCTTGTCAGCAACCCCTCCCCCTTTCCCAAACAAAACAACGACCCCATCCCCATTCCCCTCCCCTACACCTACCTCCTGACAACTCCCCAATGCATTTTGGCCACATGTGCGCCAGCCTCTGCTCCTTCGATGCCTTCGGGCAGCCCCACAATCCTCACATTTTGTCTTCTGGTGCACTTTTCCAGATCCTTCAGCTTCTCCTTCTGCCTCTTCTGCATCACTCCCATGTCAGCCACCAATGAGGCCAGCTGTACCTTGTGCTCCCCCACCACCGCATCCACTTTCTGGTTCACCCGGCCCTGGGACACCAGCCTATGCTTCGCTCTCTCAATACCCTGCTTTAACCGGTTCCACCACTTTGACCAGGGCCTCTTTCTTCTGATGGCTAAACATAGCTTTCAGAAATTCGACCAACTGCTCCATTGACCACTGGGCCGGGAGAATAGGCCCTTTGCCCTCTGCCATCTTAACCTGTGGCCCACCACGAAGACGCTCCTGCTCCAACTGCTCCTTTCTTCTCGACCCACGCATAGTTCGTGGATCCATCTACCTGTCACAGAGGAGTTACACCTTCTCCAGATACTCCTACACCTCTTCCCATCCAAAATGTCGCCCCTCTGACCGGGAAAGGACCAAAACATACCACCTACCAAACGCTGACTACAGCCACCAACGTGGCTCACAGATGAATTGCCCCCCTCAAGTTCAGGACTCGGAGGTGGACCCATAGTGCCATGCCAGCGAGGAGCAGAGGGACACCCTATTCCCCAGGTTGGGCCACAGACTCAAATCTGCCCTCCTGAACAGTGTATGGGAGATGGGCAGCACGGTAGCACAGTGGATAGCATTGTGGCTTCACAGCGCTGGGGCCCCAGGTTCGATTCCCCGCTGGGTCACTGTTCTGTGCGGAGTCTGCACGTTCTCCCCGTGTCTGCGTGGGTTTCCTCCGGGTGCTTCGGTTTCCTCCCACAGTCCAAAGACGTGCAGGTTATGTGGTTTGGCTATGCTAAGTTGCCCTTAGTGTCCAAAAAGGTTAGGAGGGATTATTGGGTTATGGGGATAGGGGGGAAGTGAGGGCTTAAGTGGGTCAGTGCAGACTCGATGGGCCAAATGGCCTCTTTCTGCCCGGTATGTTCTATGGTGACAGAGGCAGTCAGTGCTGCAAGCCTCAGCATCATAAAATCACAGAATTTTACGGCCCATCAAGTTTGCACTGGCCCTTGGAAAGAGCACCCTACTTAAACCCACACTTACACCCTTTCCCCCTAATCCCACCTAACCTTTTTTTGAACACAAAGGGACAATTTAGCATGGCCAATCCACCTAACCTGTACATCTTTGAATTGTGGGAGGAAACTAGAGCACTCGGAGGAAACCAACGCTGACAGAGGAGAAAGTGCAAACTCCACACACACAGTCACCCGAGGCTGGAATTGGACCTGGGACCCTGGAACTGTGTGGCAGCAGTGCTAACCACTGTGCCAACCTGCCGCCCCAAGAGGATATAGCTGGTTATCCAGGGGTGTGGGTATCACTGGTGAGGCCTCTGCCCTGATGGGGGACAGAAAACCATGGGGCTCTGGGTAGGGGGGGTGGTGGGGGGGGGGTAGGAGGGGGGCTCCAAAGGCAATGGTGCAGGTTTCCTCTGGTTAGGGTGAGCTCTCCTCAGCAACTGCTTCCTCTACAGCAGGGCAGCGCTTCTGAGGAGTGCGAACACCTGGTGTGCCCCTGATTGAGCTTGGTCATGCCCATCACCTTGACCTATAACTAACACCAAAGGAATGCGTTTAAAACACCTCCTGCAGCAATGATAGTCTGAGCCAGGCCACGCCGATCCCAAGGAAGACACCATCAGTCCAACGACTCGGCACCAAGTCATCCCCCGCTATTGCCCCCAGCCCGGGCAGCTACCCGCAGCAAGCCTGACAATTTTTGAGGATTTTTCTGTGTTTTTGTCAACTCCCGCTCCCCTACCGCAGCCATGCCACCAGGCCCTGCCTGCAAACACTAGCACGAATTTGCACCAGCGAGACATCCTGCCTAAGAGGCATGGAGCAATGCGGAAGGATGGAGCATGATGTGTCCAAGCCAATCACAGTTTTGCATGGATTTACTGACGTGGGGCTCAAACATCGATATCGCTGTCAGCGAGGGACCACAGCATGGCGTCGGAATTGGCACTGGGTGCAAACTCAATTTTTTGAATACCCACGATTCTCCACCTGATCGTGATTCACATTTCTGATGTCATGAAGCGGAGAATCCAGGCCAGGAACTGGCAAAAGTCGACTGGGAGCAGCTACTTGTAGGAAAATCTATATCAGAGCAGTGGAATTCATTCCAAAAAGAAACAGAGAGAGCACAAGGCCAATATGTTCCCATAAAAGTGAAGGGTGGGAGCAAGAATTCCAGAGAACCCTGGATGTCAAGGGGTATCCAGGGTTGAATAAGGATAAAAAGAGTATCTTATGTCAGATAACAAGGCTTCAAAACAATGAAGCCCTAGAGGAGTATACAGAGTATAGGGGATACTCAAAAAATAAATTAGCAGTGCGAACAGGGGGCATGAAAAAACTCTGGCAGGTAAAATAAAGTAAAATCCAAAGGTGTTTTATAAGTATATTAAGGCACTAGGATGACCAGGGAAAGTATAGGGTCAAATGGCGACCAACTTGGCAATCTGTATATGGAGCTGTAAGATGTAGGAGGTGTAAATGAGTACTTTGCAACTGTGCTCACTATGATGTAAGTGTAGAAATCAGGGAGGGGGACTGTGATGTACTTGAATAAATTAACATTAAGAGGGAGGAGATATCAAAAGTGGATCAATCCCCAGGCCTATTTGAGATGTATTCCAGGCTGCTGTGGGCAGCAAGGGAAGAGATTCAGAGGCTCTTGACAATTTTCAAATCTTCCACAGGAGAGGTGCCACAGGACTGGAGGACAACTAATATTGTCTTATTATTCAAGAAGGGAAGTAGGGGAAAACCAGGAAATTTCAGGCCCGTGAGGCTAACTTCAGTGATAAGGATACTATGGGAAAAAATTCTTTTTTTAAAAAATATGTTTTATTGAAAATTTTTCCACAAACAACAATTTTTCCCCTGTTACAAAGCAAACGCAACAATAACAACACAGACATTTTTAACAATACACAAGTAACAAAACCCCATTATCTTTGACCTAAACTAAACTAAACCCCCCCCCCCCCCGCTCCCCCCCCCCCCCCTTCCCCCTGGGTTGCTGCTGCTGGTCATCTGTCTTCCCTCTAACGTTCCCCTAGGTAGTTGAGGAATGGCTGCCACCACCTGGTGAACCCTTGAGCCGATCCTCTCAGCGCAAACTTCATCTGCTCCAATTTTATGAACCCCGCCATATCGTTTATCCAGGCCTCCAGTCCGGGGGGTTTCGCTTCCTTCCACATGAGTAAAATCCTACGCCGGGCTACTAGGGACGCAAAGGCCACAACGTCGGCCTCTTTCGCCTCCTGCACTCCCGGCTCTTCCGCAACTCCAAATAGAGCTAACCCCCAGCCTGGTTTGACCCGGGCCTTCACCACCCGCGAAATCATTCCCGTCACTCCCTTCCAAAACCCTTCCAGTGCCGGGCATGCCCAAAACATATGTGCGTGGTTTGCCGGGCTCCCGCCACACCTCCCACATTTGTCCTCCACTCCAAAGAACCTGCTCAATCTTGCTCCCGTTATGTGTGCTCTATGTAGCACCTTAAATTGAATCAGGCTAAGCCTGGCGCATGAGGAAGAGGCATTTACCCTGCTTAGGGCATCAGCCCACATACCCTCCTCTATCTCCTCCCCTAGTTCTTCTTCCCACTTTCCTTTTAGTTCGCCCACCGACTCCTCCCCCTCTTCCCTCATCTCTCGGTAAATCTCTGACACCTTGCCCTCTCCGACCCACACCCCTGAAAGCACCCTGTCCTGTATCCCCTGTGTCGGGAGCAACGGAAATTCCCTCACCTGTTGTCTAGTAAACGCCCTCACCTGCATATATCTCAAGAAATTTCCCCGGGGCAACTTAGACTTTTCCTCCAATGCTCCCAAGCTTGCAAAAGTCCCATCTATAAATAAATCTCCCACCCTCCTAATTCCCAACTGGTACCAGCTCTGAAATCCTCCATCCATTCTTCCTGGGGCGAACCTATGGTTGTTCCTGATTGGGGACCCCACCAGGGCTCCCCGCACCCCTCTCTGTCGCCTCCACTGTCCCCAGATATTCAATGTTGCCGCCACCACCGGGTTCGTGGTAAACTTTTTAGGTGAGATCGGTCGCGGCGCCATCACCAGCGCCTCTAAACTCGTCCCTTTACAGGACTTTCTCTCCAGTCTTTTCCACGCCGCTCCCTCACCCTCCATCATCCATTTACGTATCATTGCCACATTGGCGGCCCAATAGTAATCGCCCAAGTTCGGTAGTGCCAGTCCTCCTCTGTCCCTACTACGCTGAAGGAACCCCCTCCTTACTCTCGGAACTTTCCCTGCCCACACGAAGCTCGTGATGCTCCTGTCTATTTTATTAAAAAAGGTCTTGGTGATTAGTATAGGGAGACATCGAAATACAAATAAGAACCTCGGGAGGACCATCATCTTAATTGCTTGCACCCTGCCCGCCAGCGATAGAGGCTGCATGTCCCACCTCTTGAAGTCCTCCTCCATTTGTTCTACCAACCGTGTCAGATTAAGTCTGTGCAAGGTTCCCCAGCTCCTAGCGATCTGAATCCCCAGGTATCGGAAGTTTCTTTCCACTTTCCTTAGAGGTAAGCCTTCTATCTCTCTACTCTGGTCCCCTGGATGTATCACAAATAATTCACTCTTCCCCATGTTTAGCCTATACCCCGAGAAATCCCCGAACCCCCTCAAAATTCGCATAACCTCTATCATCTCCCCCGCTGGGTCCGACACGTATAACAATAGGTCATCCGCGTATAACGAGACTCGGTGTTCTTCTCCCCCTCTAATCACCCCTCTCCATTTCCTGGAGTCTCTCAACGCCATGGCCAGAGGTTCAATTGCCAACGCGAACAACAATGGAGACAGCGGGCATCCCTGTCTTGTTCCCCTATATAGTCGGAAATACTCCGATCTATGTCGACCTGTAACTACGCTTGCCGTTGGAGCCCCATAAAGAAGTCTAACCCAGCTAATAAACCCGTTCCCAAACCCAAACCTCCTTAACACTTCCCATAAATACTCCCACTCCACCCTATCAAATGCCTTCTCTGCGTCCATTGCCGCCACTATCTCTGCCTCCCCCTCCACTGGGGGCATCATTATCACCCCTAATAGTCGTCGCACGTTAACATTCAGTTGTCTCCCTTTTACGAACCCTGTCTGGTCTTCGTGCACCACCCCCGGGACACAGTCCTCTATCCTCGATGCCAGTACCTTTGCCAACAATTTGGCGTCCACGTTCAATAATGAAATGGGTCTATAGGACCCGCACTGCAACGGATCTTTATCCCTCTTCAAAATTAACGATATCATCGCCTCCGACATCGTCGGGGGTAGAGTCCCCCCTTCCCTGGCCTCATTAAACATCCTCACCATCAACGGGGCCAACAAGTCCACATATTTTCTGTAATATTCCACCGGGAACCCGTCTGGTCCCGGGGCCTTCCCTGCTTGCATGCTACCCAGTCCCTTAATAAACTCGTCCACCCCAATCGGTGCCCCCAGCCTACCACCCCCCGCTCCTCCACTTTCGGGAACCTCAATTGGTCCAGGAACTGCCGCATCCCCTCCTCTCCCTCTGGGGGTTGAGACCTATACAGTTCCTCATAGAAGGTCTTGAACACCTCATTTATCTTTCCTGCCCTTCGCTCCGTGTCTCCCCTTTCGTCTCTAATTCCTCCTATCTCCCTCGCTGCTGCCCTCTTTCGCAATTGATGAGCCAACAGGCGACTAGCCTTTTCCCCATATTCATACCTCCTCCCCTGTGCCTTCCTCCACAGTACCTCCGCCTTTCTGGTGGTCAGAAGGTCAAATTCCGTCTGGAGTTGCCTCCTCTCCCTGTACAATTCCTCCTCCGGGGTCTCTGCAAATTCCCTATCCACCCTTAACATCTCCCCCAGTAATCTTTCCCTTTCCTTGGCCTCTGTTTTCCTTTTGTGGGCCCCAATGGAGATCAGCTCTCCTCTGACCACCGCTTTTAGTGCTTCCCATACCACTCCCACAGGGACCTCGCCGTCGTCATTGACCTCCAGGTATCTCTCAATACACCCCCGCACTCTTGCACACACTCCCTCATCCGCCATCAGTCCCACATCTAATCGCCAGAGTGTTCTCTGCTCCCTTTCCTCTCCTAATTCCAGGTCCACCCAATGTGGGGCATGATCCGAAACCGCTATGGCTGAGTACTCAGCTTCTTCCACCCTAGAGATCAACGACCTTCCCAAAACAAAAAAATCTATCCGGGAGCACACTTTATGGACATGGGAGAAGAAGGAAAACTCCCTAGCCCTAGGTCTAAGAAATCGCCATGGATCCACTCCCCCCATTTGGTCCATAAACCCCTTAAGTACCTTGGCCGCTGCCGGCCTTCTTCCGGTCCTTGAGCTGGATCTATCTAGCCCCGGGTCCAGCACCGTATTAAAGTCCCCTCCTAAAATCAAGTTTCCTACCTCCAGGTCCGGTATACGCCCCAGCATCCGTCTCATAAATCCCGCATCGTCCCAGTTTGGGGCATACACATTAACCAACACGACCTCCATTCCCTCCAGCCTGCCACTCACCATTACATATCTACCTCCGCTATCTGCTACGATGTTCTTTGCTTCAAATGCTACCCGTTTCCCCACCAAAATGGCCACCCCTCTATTCTTTGCGTCCAGTCCTGAGTGGAACACCTGTCCCACCCGTCCTTTCCTTAACCTAACTTGGTCCGCCACCTTTAGGTGCGTCTCTTGGAGCATAACCACGTCTGCCCTTAGTCCTTTCAAATGCGCGAGCACTCGGGCCCTTTTTATCGGTCCGTTCAGGCCTCTCACGTTCCACGTGATCAGCCTCACTAGGGGGCTACCTGCCCCCCTCCCGTGTCGACTAGCCATTACCTTCTCTAGGCCAGTCCCATATCCCGCCTCCGCGCTCCCGCTCGCTCCCCCAGCGTCGCACACCTTCCCCGCCCACCCACTCTTTAGCCATTTCCTTTTGGATTTCCGCAGCAGCAACCCAGTTGTCCCCCCCCCCCCCCCCCCCCCCCCCCCCGCTAGATCTCTTTCTAGCATGATTGCTCCCCCCATATTACTTCCGTAAGTCAGCTGGCTTCAACTGACCCCGGCTACTCCTCACTCCTCGACCCCCCCGTGTGGGGAACTCCCATCCGCCTTGCGCCTGTCTTCCCGCTTTATTCTTTCTGGCGTGGGAACATCCCTTTACCTGACCCGCCTCTTATGGCGCAGCTCCCTTTCCCCTTCCCCTCCCCTTCCCCATTCTCCAACTATGTCTCGTCTTTCCCCCCTCACCGGCGCCCACATTTCCCCAATGTCTCCCCCCTTCCCAATTTACTTCTCAATTAACTTCAACCATAACATTAACAATAACATTTCCTGCAGCATCAGTCCCTCAGTTCCGATCCAATTTCTCTTCTTTGATGAAGGTCCATGCTTCCTCCGCCGTCTCGAAATAATGGTGTCTCTCCTGATACGTGACCCATAGTCTTGCCGGCTGCAGCATCCTGAACTTCACCTTCCTTTTATGCAACACCTCTTTGGCTCGGTTGAAGCTCGCCCTCCTTCTCGCCACCTCCGCACTCCAATCCTGGTATACCCGTACCACTGCATTCTCCCATCTGCTACTCCGCACCTTTTTAGCCCATCTCAGGACCTCTTCTCTATCCTTAAGGCGGTAGAATCGCACGATTATCGCCCTGGGTGGTTCTCCCGCTTTTGGTCTTCTCGCCGGGATCCGATGTGCCCACTCCACCTCCATGGGGCCCGCAGGGACCTCAGCACCCATCAGTGAGCTCAGCATCGTACTTGCGTACGCTCCACAGTCCACTCCTTCCACACCCTCAGGGAGACCCAGTATCCGAAGTTTCATCCTTCGCGTTCCGTTTTCTAGGGCCTCGATCCTTTCAGTACACTTTTTATGAAGTGCCTCGTGCGTCTGTGTCTTAACCGCCAGGCCCAGGATCTCGTCCTCAATATCTGTCACCTTCTGCTCCACCACGCGGAGCTCTGTCTCCTGGGTCTTTAGTGTCTCCTTGAGCCCCTCAATTGCCTGTAGCATCGGTGTCAGCACCTCCCTCTTCAGCAGCTCCACGCACCGTCTCACAATTTCATCCTGCTCAGGCCCCCATGTCGCCTGTGCTTTCTTCGCCGCCATCTTGTACTTCTCTCTTTCTGACCCTTTGGTCGACGATTCCTCGCGCTGCAGCCGCCACCGCCGGTTTTTTCCTCCTTCGTTTGGGGGGGCCTCCCTTCTCACACACCCCACACCGGGTTGCGTCGTCGAAAAATTCCCCGTTGGGGCTCTTAAAAGAGCCCGAAGGTCCATCGGAGCTGGAGCCGCCGAAACGTGCGGCTAGCTAGGCATCACCGCAACCGGAAGTCCATGGGAAAAAATTCTGAGGGACAGAATTATTCTCCACTCGGGGAGGCAAGGATTAATCAAGGATCATGATGGCCTGCCTCACCGCGCCGAGGTCCCAGGTTCGATCCCGGCTCTGGGTCACTGTCCGTGTGGAGTTTGCACATTCTCCCCATGTTTGCGTGGGTTTCGCCCCCATAGCCCAAAGATGTGCAGGGTAGGTGGATTGGCTATGCTAAATTGCCCCTTAATTGGAAAAAATGAATTGGGTACTCTAAATTTAGTTTAAAAAAAGGATCATCATGGCCTTGACAAGGGAGATCCAAAACTATTGATTGCATTTTTCGAAGAGTTGACTCGGTGTGTGTGCAGTTGATGTAGTCTACATGGACTTCAGTGACGCTTTTGACAAGGTCTTGCATGGAAGACTGGTCAAGAAGATAAAAGCACATGGGAACCAGGGCAATCTGGCAAATTGGATCCAAAAATGGCTTAGTGGCAGGAGGCAGAGGTTATTGGTTGAAGGTTTTTTTGTGACTGGAAGTCTGTGTCCAGTTGTGCTCTGCAGAGATTAGTGCTGGTTCCTTTGCTGTTTGTAGTGTACGGTAATGATCAGGACATGAATATAGGAAGCATAATCAGTAGGTTCGCAGATGACACAATAATTGGTGGTGTGGTAAATAGTGAGGGGCAGCATGGTGGCTCAGTGGTTAGCACTGCAGTCTCACGCCGCCGAGGTCCCAGGTTTGATCCCGGCTCTGGGTCACTATCCGTGTGGAATTTGCACATTCTCCCCGTGTTTGCGTGGGTTTCGCCCCCACAACCCAAAGATGTGCAGGGTAGGTGGATTGAACACACTAAATTGCCCCTTAATTGGAAAAAATTAATTGGATACTCTAAATTAATTTTTTTTAAATAGTGAGGAGGAAAACCTTAGATTCCATGACGATATAGGTGGGGTGGTTAGAATGGCAAAAGAGTGGCAAATGAAATTTAACCTTGAAAAGTGTGAGGTAATTGTGAGTCCTTTTGGAAGGACTCACAAGGCAAGGGATTATACAATGAATGATAGATCATAGAACATACAGTGCAGAAGGAGGCCATTCGGCCCATCGAGCCCTCACTTCCACCCTATCCCCGTAGCCCAATAACCCCTCCTAACCTTTTTCTTTTGGTCACTAAGAGAAATTTATCATGGCCAATTCACCTAACCTGCACGTCTTTGGAAAGTGGGAGGAAACCGGAGCGCTCGGAGAAAACCCACGCAGACACGGGGAGAACGTGCAGACTCCACACAGACAGTGACCCAGCAGGGAATCGAACCTGGGACCTTGGCGCTATGAAGCCACAGTGCTATCCACTTGTGCTACCGTGCTGCCCAAGGACCCTAGGAAGTATAAAGATCAGAGGCATCTTGGTGTGCATGTCCATAAATCCCTGAAGACAACAGGGCAAGCAGATAAGGTGCTTAAAAAGGCATCTGGCATTCTTGCTTTTATTAACCAAGGCACAGAATATATGAGTTGGGAAGTTATTATGGCGCTGCATAAAATGTTGGTTAGACCACAGCAATTCTGGTCGTCACACAATAGGAAGGAAGTGATTGCACTGGAGAGAGTGCCAAGGAGATTCACCAGGATGCTGCCTGGGCTCGAGTGTTTCAGCTTATCAAGGGAGACGGAATAGGCTGGGGTTGTTTTCCTTGGAGCAGAGAAGGCGGAGGGTGGGCCTGATTGATGTGTATAAAATGATGAAGGGCATAGATTTGGTGGATAGGAAGGAACTTCTCCCTTTAGAGAAGGGGTCACTAACCTGTGGGCATAGATTTAAGGTAATGGGAAGGAGGTTCATAGGAGATGTGAGGCAAAACGTTTTCACCCAGAGAGTTTTGGGAATCTCAAACTCATTGCCTGAAAGAGTGGTAGAAGCACAAGCCTCTGCAAGATTTAAGAGATATTTAGATGCTACAGGCTGGAAAATGGGACTAGAGTAAATAGGTGCTTGATTGCCAGCATGGATACGATGGGCCAAAGGGCCTCTTTCCCTGCTGTAAAAACACTATGATTCCATGTCACGGGGAAATTTATCCAAAAGTGTTAGCCACACCCATATGACATCATTTAAATACAAGGAAGCAGTCTTCTGGCAATTCTTAAAAGGGACAAGCAAACGTTTGGGACAGTATTGATTGTCCGTTTTCAGGCAAGTTGATACTTCTGCCTCTCCTCAATCCAATTGACAGTCAGCAGGTAAAACAGTAGAAGACAATTTCAGGGTCCCAAGTTGAGTAAGCTGTTAGAAACTAAAATTCCAACAGAGTAATTGGCTCTCGAGATTTGATGATTGCAGTTGTTTATTGATATTTGTAAAGCAGACAGATTTATTCAACGAGGTAATGTTGCAAAGATTCATTTATCCCATTTTGAAAAAGCAGTTAAAGTAACATTTCTCATTTATTCTTGTGTAACATTTGATGAAGATAAATTACTTTTGAAAGATAGTTAGTTATGCATTGAATTTAGCTTGTGTGTTCAAAATCCAATTTGTTTATCAGGACAGATGTGACTTTCGCAGCCACATTGTGTGATGTCAGTATACTTGTAGATTTCAGTTCCTCCGTCCTCACATTCAAATTCTGTTCTCTTAGATTCACTTCCTTTTTCTCTGCAGCATTCACAAGTATGCTCAATCTTGCCTGTTACGGTGTTAAACCTGGAAATTAAGAGATTGTCTGTTGTAGTGAAGTTAATGTAGGAACAATGCAACAACACTACATAGTTTTGATAACAAGTTAAAAGAAGGTAGACTTTGGTTTTACACTGTGCCCAATTCAGTCTGAAATATCTAAAATGCTTCACAGAAGATGAATTGTGCAATGGCTCATGCTGATTTGAAGAATGTATTCCCACATTCAGAACATGTTTAGATGGCACATGTCATTAGGATAGCTTACAGATACTTTAGAAAGAAAAGATATTGAAGGTTCAGGGGCTTATTTTATTTTTAATTCCAGACTTTTTAAAAAAGTATTTCAAATTTCACCATCTACTGTGGTAGGATTTGAACCTTGGGTCTCAGGAGAATTATCCTGCGGACTGCTCGGCCATTGATCGTACCGCAATGTCACCACCACCCAATAATGCATCATCTGATAATAGAGGTCATCTGTTTCCACTGCAGTCATTGCTGGTTCCATGACATGACCAAACAGCTTGCATGGAATGGCAAAATGTTGCAAAAAATTTCCAAACAGCTTCCATTTCACCACTTGCATCTTCCATAAAACACCAAAATGCTACGATGAGAGATTGGAAGCTACCATTTTTGGCTCTGTGTTCTTTGGTTACAAGAGACTTGAAGAACGTCCTTTTGCCCAGTTCTCCAGCAAAGCACTCAACTGGCCAAATGGACACTCTGAGCTAGAGCCATGGGAATCGAGGAGCAAGAACTGACTGGCCCCTCTATAGCTGACAGTCTTCCTGCTCCCTCCCCAAGCACTGCCCAGACCAGTGAAGCACATACTGAGGTAGCATAGTTTGAGTCAAGGCCATCATGGTCCATTGCCGCTCAAAGATATCTGAGCTATCTGATATTGTAACCACCCAGCTCTTTCTTACCCACAGTCGGTCCTTCCCGCTCAGCTGGGTCTCCTGGGGGAAGATTATGTCAGCACTTAGACTTTTCAGATGGGCTATGTTTCTGCATCTTTTCACTTGGCCATTGAGTGCTTACACGTTCCAGGTGACTCTTCTGATGAGGGCTTCTGTTCGCCCCTCCCCCACTCCTGTGGGGTCAGGCATACTTACCTTGTGGGTGTGCCCCTGCACTCCGGGGTTTCCCTTTGTTTGAGGGCCCTCTAAGATGGCTGCTTGAAGTGCCATTGTTTCTGTTGTCGCCATGTGCGATCTGCCGTTGCCAGCGTTTTACCCCCCCTTTCCACTCCTCAATTTTCTTTTCCCTTGGACCTGTCCACCACACTCCCACCCCACCCTCCCATGCCCCTGCGGACCTTCCCCCTCAGCTTCTTCCCCCCTGTTTCCAACCCCCTACTTTCCCCCCTTTAGAGTTTTCTTCCCCCCTGCTGCCAGGCACTCTGTCCCCATCGGAAGTTATGCCCCGTTTCTTCACCCCCCCTTTTTCCTCTGCTCACCTCATTTTGCCCCCTCCGTTTTGAGATTAATAGATGAAGATGAGGCAGCTCTATCCCACACAATTAATCTCTTTTTTTGAAATAGAGGAAACCAGAGTTTGAGTTCACTGCTGGTGTCATTGCCTTCCCAGCCCGTGTTTACGAAAGACACCATCTGCTTCTGCTGGTGCCTGGAAAGTCACAGAGTTTAGTGGGGTACAGCATCCCAAACTATACCTGGCTTTTGTATCGGGCCACCTTGGCTGTGTTGAATTTCGCCCAGCGCTTGTCCTGGTCTGCCCCAATGTCCTGATATACATGGATCGAGTGTCCCTCCCACTTTCAGGACTGTGTGTGCCCAATTCAGGATCTATTTCCGATTATGGTACCGGTGCAGTTTTACAACGATGGCCCACGGCTGTTCCCTGGTTTTGGGTTTTGGCCGGAGTGACCTGTGGGCTCTGTCCACTTCTGGGGTCATGGGGAAGCTTGTCCTCCAATCAGCTTGCCCAGCATCTGGGCCACATACTCAGTGGGGTTCCTGCCCTCGGTACCCTCCGGTAGGCCCACAATGCGGAGTTTTTGATGGCGTGAACGGTTCTCTTGGTCATCGACTTTTCCCTTCACTGTCCCTTTTGTCACCACCAAACATGCCATCTCCGTCTCCAGTGAGGTGATCCTGTCGTTCTGGTAGGTTGCAGCCTTCTCCAGCTCCCTGTTTGTCGCCTCCTGTGTCTCCAGTTGCCGCCCAGCCTTTTCCAGTGGTGCTTGAAAGGGAATAAGTGCCTCCATCGCCTTCACTGCTGCTATCATTTCTAATTTGATGACCTCTCTGAGCAATTGGAGCTCCTGTGTTAGGAGGTCCATCCATTTGTTTATCGGGGGGAGGGGGGTAGCCCGGCATATGCCCTGGCAGCCCATCCCTTTCCGTTGCAGCCAATTCCTCGTCCCTCCGCGTGTTCGTCGTCGCCTCAATCTTCCTCTCCAGACTTTCACAGATTCTGCCATCCTTTTGGCTCCTCAAGTTGCTGCCTGGCATGTCTCGTTTGTTGTGGTTGTGTTGGAGGAGGATGGTTTTTTTTTTCAGGTTAAACGGCCTATTTTGGGGCTAAAAGTGCCTAATTTCAAGTTTCCAGGAAGAGAGACACCTTTCATGCATCCACTCAGCACATCCATGTCACCGGAAGTCCCTTAATATCCCATCTTAGCCAGCATGGAGCCTCTTTAATGCCTGTAGACTGAGGGGTCAATGTGGCAATGAAATAGCAACGCTCATATACTAAAGGGGTCACGTGTGGAGAGGATGGGAGTTTAACCCGGGTAAAGTTGGCAGAGCACCAACATGAATTAGTTACTGAAGAGGCTAATGCAGAATTGTTGTTCACAAGTCCTTGGTCATATCGTATTGTGGACCCACAATGTCTACAATGCATGAAATATCCAGGGAAAATAGCCAAAATATACAGAACGAAGAACGACAAACACTCTAAATAGGTGAACTACATCAGTTTGGTTATGCAATCACCTGGAAGTTGTCAGCATTGAAGGGCTACTGAAACAATTATTGAATAACTTGTCAATGAACAGTTTGGATACAAGCAGAACAAAATCAAGGTGAGCAAACTACTCAAATGTGCATTTAACAGTGACTTTTTCTGTGCTACTGTAGCCACAGGATTTATATTTAGCCATTTTTAGTTGCACATATTGTGCATAAATCTGTATTTGACCAAAAGTCAACCTAAATTATTGCTAAATATGTGAACAATGGGCTGGATACTCCGTTGGCGGCATCCACCGCTTTGCCGGTAGTGCACTCATGCTCGTGGATTTCCCGACGGCATGGGGGTGCCTACAATGGGGAACCTCATTGGCCGGCTGCGGGGGCGCGCCGCACCAGAAAACGGGTGCAGAGAATCCTGCCCAATGTTTCTTGTTCCAAACTCAGAAAATTCCTGTTCATCGCTATGAAACAATATTTAATTATTCTTACTTAAATCACAGTTAAAAACATAAAAATAAATACTCACTCAGCTGATCCTCCACAAAAGCCTTTACAAATGGTCAAACTAAGTTGCCCTGAGCATGTTCTATTGTTCAGTACTTTTGTGATATTGAGTGCACTTTGCAGCTTTTTGCAACTGGATCCTAGAATTAATAAAACAACACTGATTAAAACTTAAGCTACAATTGAAAATAGAAATTACACTTATAAATTTACAATGCTAGGAACCTGGATGGTTCAGGTGCTGGTCGGTCATACATTTTCAAAGATTCATCCTGACTGAGTTAATTTTAATTTAGTTATATCCTCCACAATGTCTGTGCCTGCACAGTAATTAATACCACCAATTAGCTCTCACTGAAACAAAGATAAACCATTCAAAAGAATCCGTAATAACTCTTTGGCATTAAACAGAAACATTCCATGTGATGTTTTTTTTGTTCGTTCATATATTGCCCATCCCTAATAGCCCTTGAGGGGGCACTTAAGAGTCATCCACATTGCTGTGGGTCTGGAGTCTCGTGTAGGCTAGACCAGGTAAGCATGGCAGATTTCCTTCCCTAAAGGACATTAGTGAACCAGATGGGTTTTTATAACAATTGACAATGGTTACATGGTCATCATTAGACTTTTAATTCCAGATTTTTATTGAATTCAAATTGCAGTGGTGGGATTTGAACCTGGGTTCCCCAAAGCAATACTCTGGCTCTCTGGCTTACTGGTCCGGTGACAGTACCACTAATCCATCACCTCCCCAATTCAATACAATTTAACACTTTTAAATGAATCCTTGTGCTGGAGGTGAGAGCCTAAAGGGTTGGGGAACAGTCAATATAGATAACATCCAGGTCAAGTATAGGATAGATGGATGGAGGCAGAGTGAGTTTCTTACTACTTTGTGCCAACAGTAATCCTCTACAACTGTTTACACCCTGCTACACAAGTGTGATATTTTCTATTTTATCCTTTTTACATCCCAGCATTTTAAGTAAGATGGGCAATTTAGAGTGCTAAATTCAGATGGGGTTTCAGACGTGGCGAACCCTCTGAAACTGATTCCATGACACCATTGAGGAAGAACAAGATAATTTTTCCAGTGCCCTGGCCAAAAATTATTCTTCAACTCGTATCTAAAATGGATGATCTGGCCAGTAATTTCATTGCACATTTTGGGGCATATTGGCCGTGGCATTTCCTACAATAGAACAGTTACCACATTTTAAAAGTACTTAATTGGTTGCAAATGTTTCAGGATGTCCTGAGATGGTAAAGGCCACCATATAAACGCAAATGTCTTCTTTAGGTTAGAAAACCGGATTGTTCTGGGTTGGATGAGCCCAGATCTTAGAGGTAAATGTTTCCTGTGTGATTAACTGCATCACACAGCTCTCAGCACCACCCACTCCTGAGGCTTTTTAAAAGAATAAATTTAGAGCACCCAATTATTTTTTTTCCCATTAAGGGGCAATTTAGCGTGGCCAATCCACCTAACCTGCACATTTTTGGGTTGTGGGGGTGAAACCCACTCAGACACCAGGAGAATGTGCAAACTCCACACGGACAGTGACCCAGGGCAGGGATTTGAACCCGGGCCCTGAACACCGTAGTCCAAGAGCTAACCGCTGCGCCACGTGCTGCCCCCTCCTGAGGCTTTTTTAGGCGGAGAGTGAATTATTTGGATCTAACAATGGGTAATCTGTCAATACAGGGGCTGTTTAGCACACTGGGCTAAATCGCTGGCTTTGAAAGCAGACCAAGGTAGGCCAGCAGCACGGTTCAATTCCCGTAACAGCCTTCCTGAACAGGCGCCAGAATGTGGCGACTAGGGGTTTTTCACAGTAACTTCATTTGAAGTCTACTTGCAGTAATTTTCATTTCATTTTTCAATAAAGATTGAAATTGGAATTTTGTCTAAATTTGAGTCCACAAATCCCCCCCACAAATTGAACACATTCCAAAATACGATGGCTGTTTCACATTGTACAATCCCCAAGAGAGGAAAAGCGAACTAAATGATTTTCAGAAGTACGGACAATAGAAAATTATCCACACAACTGGAGCACAAGTCAGAGACTCCAAACCAAATTTTAACAAAAAGAAACAAAGAAAGTAGAGATGAACTACAAAAACCAGGGTGGTAGTGGAGCTGCTATAGTTGATCTTGGCACATCTGAGCATGAGGGAAAAATCAACTGGGTTTCCTGCTCGTGAAGGCTAATTAGTGACCTCTACTGGAACAAAACAAGGATGGATTGTGATGCACACATCATGACTAATTTAACTGATCTGTAAAATTAAATTCTTCTCCAAAGGACTGTACAAAAGTTGGGCACAGTGGGGAATGTGTGTTTGGCTGCTGATGTCTGTGATCGTAAATAAAGTTTAATCTCTTCACGATTGCTCACACTCTTTTCCTAAATGCTCCCTTCAATTACATTTTCTAGGTTTTCAGACTCATTTGCATTCCAGTGTTCCTTTGATGTGCTAAACCTCTTCATATTGTCATTGCACTCCACCCACTGGTCTGTGATGGTAGCTGTTTGTAGCCAGAATACTTGATTACATTCTCGGATAACTCACAATGGACCAAAGCACCAATGGGTGCAACACGAAGGACGTGCACACCTATTCTGAGAATGCCGGTTAATATGATACTTGAAATACTTGTCTAATGGGGCATTTATCTGTATGTATAAAATATTTCTCTATTTTTATATCTGAAAAAAAATGTTAGCTCGAAAATCCTAGGGCGATTAATTGCCTCACCATGCTGGGCAGCACAGTTTATACAACCTGAAGAGAAATAACCAGCACGGATATAAGAAGGAAGGTCGTACTACAGACAGTAAAACCTTAAACTCTGCATTTTCTGACTGACATCCACATAGCCCAAGACAAATCTCACTTGGCGTGGGGGCGGAGAATGGGCATCAAACCCGAGATTGGGTCCACGCCACTTCCGCTTGGGAATCGCCTCGAATCGCGCGCGTGCAGTCTGCGCGGCGCTGGTCGGGGGCCATTGAAAGAGGCCCCCGCGGCGATTCTCCGCCAACAACTGGCCGAGTTCCCGACGGCGTGGGTCTCTCATGATTCCAGTCCACGGATCCTTCTCCGGGGTGGCCTCCAGGATGACCAGGGTTCTAATCGGGGGCCACCGATCCGCAGGTCCGTGCAATCTGGGGGGGTGGGCGCTATGTTGTCGGTGCCGGTCTGTGGTGTGGGTCGGCCATGTCGCGCCGCCCTGCCGACCGGCGTGCGCATGGGCGGGCCCCCGACCGGAAGTGCAGGGCTCCATATCAGCAGCCGGAGCCGCGAGGAGCACTCCGGAGCCCTGTTTCCCCCCTGCAAATCGGAGGATCACCCTGGACTTTCTCCAGGTAAGTCCAGAGTGATTCGCGCGCGTTTGTTCGCGGACGTGTGGACATCGCCCCATTATTGGAGAATCCCGCCCCTGAACTTTTCTTGATCTATGTAGATCAATACTACACCGTGTGAAGCTTGTCTCATTAAGGATCCTTACTTTTATTTAAATACTAACTCATTGGCCAGAATTCTCTGGCTGTTGCGTTTCTCTTTTCCCGCTGGCAGTGCACCCCCACCCACAGGTTTCCAGGCACTGGCGTAGCTTTAATGGAAAATCCCATTGACAAGTGAGAGGAAAAGAGAGTCCCGCCGCCAGTGAGTAACACGCCACCGAAAAATATGGGGCTGGGGGACCGGAGAATACCGCCTATAATATACAAATAGATGCTGATTCTAAGTAGTGGAAAAATCGTAGCATAACATTTCTGGTTGTAAAACCCACTGTCATTCTGGTCCAATGGAAAAGTTCATTTACAAAGTGTCCACAGTTTTCTGCAATACCCGTCACTTCCACAGGTTTGCAGCATTGAGGTTTTTCACCAGTAACAATGCCAACGCACTTTTACTAACTTACAGGCGGAGATATGTTTCTAGACCCACTCCTCTTCCTTAAGGTTCTTTTCCCACTTTGTCTTCTCCACCCCTCAATTTAATCATGATTAACCATGTGCAACAACACAAGAGATCAACTAATATATGAATATTTTTAGTGTAACATAATTAAATAGTTACCTTGATTTTCACATGTATGGCAACAACGATCAGCATCCCATATTTTTTTAGACTAAGCAAAGAGAATAAACAGTAAAAAGTTAATATCGTACTTACTCTTCGAATTTACAATAATATAACTTTTGGGGCTGTAAGAATGTAGAGATGGTTATACGTGTTAGTGTATGACTAAAAAAAAGAAAGAGTTTAAACCTCCCATTTGCTTACTCACGTTTTTCTGAAATGCCTCAAGCCACATCACAAACAGAATGCTCAAGTTAAAATAAATTCTATGAAACATTGGCAAATCACTATCTTTTTTAACTGAGAATATCCGGCAGTTGAGAATCTTCTGTTCCCGCCGGGAGTGCATCCGCGTCATTGGGAAAACCCATTGACAAACGGTGGGAAGAAAGAATCCTCGGTGGCTGCAGTGCCGAACCTCACCCCGCTATTCACAGGCACTTTGCCGATTTTGAGGGACTCGAGGAATTTTTCCTGTCGAGCCCAATTGTGGGTTCGACAGGGAAAAACTCCTCGAGTTCCTAAAAATCAGCAAATTGCCTGTGTATAGCGGGGTGAATCTCGGCATTGCAGCCACTGAGAAACATCCTGCCAAACGCGGCCGAAAGCGGACTCAGATTGATTTCCACTGAATCACGCCTGTTATTTTATTATGTAAGCACGAGTGCAGTCCATCAACAAATGACAAGAACCTGCAGTTCTAACATTTGTGGTAAGTATAACAATTCAAAGTCCACAAACTGCATGGATAGCTTCATGAAAATGAAAATCGCTTATTGTCACGAGTAGTCTTCAATGAAGTTACTGTGAAAAGCCCCTAGTCGCCACATTCCGGCGCCTGTTCGGGGAGGCTGGTACAGGAATTGAACCGTGCTGCTGGCCTGCCTTGGTCTGCTTTAAAAGCCAGCGATTTAGCCCAGTGAACTAAACCAGCCAAAATCACTTATTATCACAAGTAGGCTTCAAACGGAGTTACTGTGAAAAGCCCCTAGTCGCCACATTCCGGCGCCTGTTCGGGGAGGCTGGTACGGGAATTGAACCGTGCTGCTGACCTGCCTTGGTCAGCTTTAAAAGCCAGCGATTTAGCCCAGTGTGCTAAACCAGCCCCTAAAGAAAGTTGTGAAGGGAAATTGAAATGAAATGAAATGAAAATCGCTTATTGTCACAAGTAGGCTTCAAATGAAGTTATTGTGAAAAGCCCCATGGTACTCATAAACACTTTGCAGTTATTATACTTGGTATTGAAATATATTATTAGCTTGCCCTGAATTACAGTGTAAGATAACAGTTCTGCATTGTCATAAGCTGAACAGAAAAATCAATTTTGCATCTGACAGCAATGTTAATGCTGACATTGAAGCAATGGCAAAGTAAACATTTCCTTTTGGGATATCAAAACATATTGGGTAGGCTGACCAACATATGGTGATATAACAAATCTGCATTCTATACATCCATATTTTAAAATATCTATATAGTTAAAATAGAATGTTGTGATACATATTTTGTTCCAGTTGTTCAAATATTAAATGCAAAATCTCATGCTAAATTATTTGCAGCATTTAAAATTATTTCACAATATCATGTTTTTTCATCATGTATTGATGCCTCAGTAATATTCTCTGAACAAAGTCAGTTTTAATTGAACTACTTTATCTGTACTTGATCAGGATTCAAGATGAAGAAACATCTGATAAAAATGAACAATATACGGTACAAACCTCAGTGCAAACAGGCTGAGAGGCACAAGTCTTGTTATGTAATGCAATATAAGGCTCATGACAATCGTAGGAAATACAGTTATTGTTGGGATCAAGCCAACGTTCACCATCCTAGGAATGACAAATGCAACATAACAAAACAAGTAAATTCAATGGATGTTTCCAAAGCAAAATAGTACAAATAGTTTAATGTCACCAATTATTGCATGAAGGGGGACATTTGTAGGGTTTTCTTAATCATGATAGTAAATAATCTCAATATATTTTAAAAATATAATAGACTTGAGAGTCCACAGGGAATGTATATCCCACCAAGACTTTAATTGTTAATTCTACCCAAGTTTGCAAGTTTAGGGATGGATTCCTTCAATTCCACACTCTTGCCACTAGATGTACACCTTGAGCACCCAGCCACTGAGGAGAACGGAAGGTTTACTCGCTATGCGGAGAGTTTTATATGTACTAAAGCTCTTCAGAGTTCCAGACCATGATCCTGATCCCGTATCCACTGTTTGGAATACCTGCTCTCATCAGCCATGGTGGCTGCCGATCCTGTCCGGCCTGAACTCTGATGTATAAGGCCCTGCCTTATCTTTGATCTACAAGAGTGGTGTTCAGGCACCGTCCCTTTACAAGGCCCAGCTAAAACCTTTGCACTCGAATGGGATTTGGCATAGTGAATCACCAGTCTAACTTCCAAATCTTCCAAGGGCCTCCTGCTGTATTTACAGAAAGGATGCGGATTTACGGGATCAATATCCTGGTTGCACACATCACAGCCATGAACAACTATTCAGGAAGGACTGGAATTATTAACCTCAAATAGTAAAGCAGAGTTAAAACTGATAGCTCTGATGCAAACGACCTTTCATACAATTTAGCAGAAAATTCTGCTAAATTTAGGATAAAGGTTAGAGAGAAAAGCACACAATATTGTACTATGTCATGTTAAGGCATGTTAATTTGTGAACAATTATACCTGTTGGCAAAAGCTAAATATAATTTCATTTTCATGTTTTGTCTCTTTATTTTGTTGTACTTAAACCTAGAAGAAACTAAACTGAGACATGTAAAGACTTAAAGCAGCAAGATCCAGACATTTCACCTGCAGCAGGCTAGTTTCTAAATTACCCCAGGTTCTCTCACCAGATGATGTATCTTAACATAGACATATTAACATAGAACAATACAGCGCAGTACAGGCCCTTCGGCCCACGATGTTGCACCGAAACAAAAGCCATCCAACCTACACTATGCCATTATCATCCATATGTTTATCTTCTCAACAAATCTGTGTGGATCAAAACATTGCCAATCTAGGCAATAAGTCCCTTGGTCTTACAGAACTTGATTATTGCTGAAAAAAGAGACATTCTATTGAAGCTATCTGCTTTCATCAGCACAGATGCAAGAATGCCAAATTTAAAAGGAAACTGTATGTTGTACTGCACGAGAAAAGGGTCCTGATTGGTTGGCAAGTCAGCTCTGATTGGTTGTGATGTTGCCCTGGCAAATGCACCAGGGCGCTATTGTCCTCATGCTTTGTTTATTCACAAAAGGTACAATGTCTGCACATATTCATTTTGCCTCCAGAAGGTATGTCCCTGTATGAGAATATATACAGCTTTGAGCAAGCATAAGTGAGCTACATTGTGAGCCCCACTGATAAACTTAAATTGGTTGTTAGTGTAATTCTTGGCACACTCCGGGTTAATCAGCAAATGCTACCCAAACGCAGAATGACACGTTCAACATCATGTTCTGAGTTTTGCAAGCATGGATTGGTTGGTTATGGTCAGTACTCTGCTTATTGCAAACAACTGAGGAAAGGTGCTCGTTTGATATTATCTGTCAGTCATTGGAATATAGAGCCTACTTACCTGGTATCACACAGATACTGAAATTCATATATTCAATTACTCATTTGTGTGGTATAAGCTTTTTTTGGCTTGATGGCAGCAACTTGTTAATGGAAGACACCACTCCTGTTGCACTCCATAGAAGCAATGTGAAATAGTTAGCTTCACCTGTTGCTCTAATATTTGAGGTAATTATCCTTCCAGAGTAATCTGAAATATACTGCATATATTTCAGTTCAGAAAGTAGTGGCTTTAGGTCCAGTGAGCAATGATCTGCTCAGCATAACATTAACCCTCAGGATAACTACATCCAATGGTCAAAAGACACATTGGAGTTCCTTCAGCATCACTTGTTGCAGAATTCACCTTAACACCAACCTTGTGAATAGGGCCTGAGCCATTTGCTCAATGTACACGTTTGGCGGTACAATAGGGCACATCAAAGCTATCCTGAGGGATAATGTTGCTGATCGGACCATTGCTTGCTAGGCCTAAGGCCACTATTTTCTGACCTGAAAAGTGTCCAGTCTACATCAAGTTACCCTGGAGATAAGGTATCTCATAAATTTGAGAACAGATGAATCTACCTGCTTCATGCTGCTGTTTCGCAGTGGCAACACAACAGGGGTTTGGTATTGGCAAGATGCTGCTCTCAAGTCAAAAAGCATTCTTCCTATAATACAAATTAGTCAGCTGGAGTGCCAGTACAATGCCTTTTATGTAGGCCAGACATCCCAACACATGGATCGTGTCAACAAGCATGTCCCTTCAGCTGTTCGCAACACGCAGAGTACTGATTACTCTTAACCAACCCGTGCTTCGAAAACTCAGAACATAATGTTCAACATTAGATATGATTGCATAGAACCATAGAATTCCTACAATGCAGAAGAAGGCCATTCAGCCTATCGAGTCTGTACCAACCCTCTGAAAGAGGCACCCTACCAAGGCCCAATCCGCTACTTATCCCTATAACTCCATAACCAAGCTAATCTGCACATTCCTGGATATCAAGAGGCAATTTAGGATGGCCAATCCACCTAACCTGCGCTTCTTTGCACTGTGGGAGGAAACTACAGCACCCGAAGGAAACCCACCCAGACACGGGAGAAAGTGCAAACTCCACACAGTTACTATAGCCTGGAATTGAATCCAGGTCTCTGGTGTAATGAGGCAGCAATGTAAGCCACTGTGCCACCCATGATTGGCAGGATTTGTTGAACAATAGTGAGTGCTAAGAATTACGCTATCAACCAATTTAAGATTATTAACAAGTATTGGTTACAATACGCTTTCTGGAAACTACATGTATTCAGATACAGAGACCTATCTTCTGCAGGCAAAAGGAATATGTCCAGGCATTGCACCATTTTGAATAAACAAAGGTATGGGGATCAATAAGTCCCTGGCTCATTCACGTGGTGATGTCTCAACCAATCGGAGCTGACCTGACAACTAATCAGCATCCTTTTCTAATACAATATAAATAGTTATTCACTTTGAACTTGACGTTTTGGAGTCTGCTCTGATGAGTGCAAGAAAACTCTTCGCCAGCGTCTCTTTTTTCCAGCAATAATCCAGGCAATAATGATACATAAAGAAGGAGTGTTGTACATTTTAATATAAAGAATTTGTAATCCGTAACTCGCACCCAAGTTCTTGCATTTTGAAAATCAAGACAATTGCTGCATTGGCGAGACCATGCAGACGCTGCGACAACGAATGAACGGACATCGCGCGACAATCACCAGGCAGGAATGTTCCCTTCCAGTCGGGGAACACTTCAGCAGTCAAGGGCATTCAGCCTCTGATCTCCAGGTAAGCGTTCTCCAAGGCGGCCTTCAGGAAGCGCGACAACGCAGAATCGCCGAGCAGAAACTTACAGCCAAGTTCCGCACACATGAGTGCGGCCTCAACCGGGACCTGGTATTCATGTCGCATTACATTCATCCCCCACCATCTGGCCTGCAAAATCCTACCAACTGTCCTGGCTTGACACAATTCACACCTCTTTAACCTGGGGTTACCCCATCTCTGGATCTGTAAAGATTTAATTACCTGCTAATGCTCGTATTCCAAGCATTGTCTGGCATCTTTGAATCTGTCTATATATATGTTTCTGGAATATACCTCTTCATTTACCTGAGGAAGGAGCAGCGCTCCGAAAGCTAGTGAGATCGAAACAAATCTGTTGGACTTTAACCTGGTGTTGTAAGACTTCTTACTTTAATTTATTGAACATACGAGATATATCTTCAGGTCATTAACATATTAACATTGGTTAAATGTAATAAAATGACACAATTCCAAAATACAGATGTTTACTTTGAGTCTGTTTTCTCTTCCAAATGTATCCTCTGTAGCCAATAAAAAGTCCTCGATGTCAATATTCCAGCGGAAGCAATGGAATGGTGAAACAACTCCATTCTCTGATATGACAAGTTAATTAAATATATTCTGCATAAAGGAGGTATCAAATTTTGAATCACTTACCGCTCTCCGTGTTCCATTACTGTCCAGGCAACCTGGTTTACAAGGAAAAGTTTAATCAGTTATATGATTTTATGTGATCCAGGATAAAAGATATTCATTAATTCCCATTTTTATCTGACTACAAATTATCAAAAGGATTGTAGATGGAGTGAAGGTAAATAAACTGACATATAGAAAGACATATGGTTTTGACTACAGTTAGTTTCTGCCCAGATTGCCAAGGGAAAGCACCCAGTCACAGCACCTGGTCTTTCAATTAATGATTTCAGAACAGCGGAAACCCCAGCAGAAAAAAAACAGACAGAGCACCAGGTCTTCCTAGAATCTCTTCAGAACAAAAAACCAGCCTCTTTTAAAAAGAAACTATGGTTATAAACAACACCTGCTCAATAGAGGATGCTCTTCTGAGGTAATGGATCATGAAGAGCTATAAAATCAAACAAACCTAAACCTCCTTTGAAATAGCCTGGACCTGTCAATTAAGAGCCTTGCTAAAGTTAATGGACCCTGAAATTTAACGTAGACAATGCAGTTCAAAGCCTTTTTAAAAATAAATTTAGAGTATCCAATTCATTTTTTTCTCCAAATAAGGGGCAATTTAGCGTGGCTAATCCACCTACCCTGCACATCTTTGAGTTGCGGGCGGGGGGGGGGGGGGGGGAGGAATGTGCAAACTCCACACAGACAGTGACCTGGGGCCAGGGTCGGACCCGGGTCCTCAGTGCCATGAGGCAGCTGTGCTAACCACTGCACCACTGTGCCTCCCCAATGCAGTTCAGAGCTTTTAGGCTTCTCAGCAAGCGATGAGGCTTGAAAAGGCTTGAGGGGAATGAAATTGAATGTGAAAAAAGCATTTCAAATGTTTCCAACACATCAAAAAGAATACCTTTACCTTAATTTTATATATCTTTGAAGTTGACATGCGAGGAGAGAGTTTAAAGGTAAAAAGGCTACAGATAGAAAACCTTTTCCTTCATCTGACAGATCGTTGATATGGACACGCTCGGAGAGACATCAAGGTTTTAAGGCTACAGAGAGATTTTAAAGATTTTCAAGGCTGCAGAGGGAACCCTTGCCACATGACCCTCATCCCGGGAATGACCCCCGATCTGGACCCCTCCAGCCCTGCCCAAGCCCCCCCTCTGGCCCTCACCTCCCGTGAAACACCCCCCCTCAACATCACCGAGGTAAGTATAGAGAGGGCATGCACTCCCTTGCTCCCCCTCATGGTCCACAGTGCTTGGACCCTGCTTTCAAAGACCGATACTGATTGCCAGCCGCGGGACTTGCAGCTGGGAGGGAGAATCATGTAAGGCCGCAGCATTCCACTTTAATTTTGCTAATGGGATTGAAATGGATAATGAGTTCTGATCAGATTCTCACTGTTTCTGGGTGAGAACCTGGTCTCGCCAGGGGATCGGGCCGGGAGACTCACAGCAGGCTTGACATCTGGCGAGAATACCGATTTGGTCCTCTCGCCCAGTTCAAGGGGCCATTGAGAATCACGGTTGGGGTTAGCGGACCCAGAGAGTCCGTCCCAACATGACTAAATTGACAACTGATACGTAAAATTATATTTTTGTCCAAAGGCCTGTCCAACCTTTGGGCACTGCAGGGAACGCTATGCTTGACTGCTGACGTCTGTGATATTAAAATTTAATCTCTTCATGATTGTTCACATTCTTTTTTCTAAATGCTCCCTTCTATTACAATTCCTATGTTTTCAGACTTCTTCACTTTCCAGCCTCCCTTTCATATGCTAAACCGCTTCATATTGTCACTGCACTCCACCCACTGGTTTGTGATGGCAGCTGTTTGTAGCCAGAATACGTGATCAGATTCTCAGATAACTCACAATGGAAGAATGTGACAGGGCCCTAAAGCACCAATAGTCATGGGTCCAACATGAAGGGCGTGCACAACAATTTTGAGAATTCCTGTCAGTATGGTACTAGTAAGACTTGTCTAATGGGACAGTCATCTCATCTGTATGTATAATATTTCGTGAAGAGAAATAACCATCACGAATATAGAAAGGAAGGTCGTACTAGAGACTGTAAAGCCAATTAAACCCTGCATTTCCTGACTGACATGCACATCGACCAAAACTAGAACCTGAACTGTTCCTGATCTATATAGATCAATACCACACTGTGTGATGTTTATCTCATTAAGGGGCCTTACTTATATTTAAATACTGAGTCATTTTTCTCCTTAAGATTCAATATACAAATAGATGCTAATTCTAAGTTGTAGATAGATTATAACATTACATTTAAGGTTGTAAAACCCCCTGTTAATCTGGTCCAATGGAAAAGTTCATTTAAAAAAGTGTTCACAGTTCACAAGTCACAAATACTTGTCACTTCTGCAGGTTTTCAGCATTGAGGTTTTCTAGCAATAACAATGCCACAAGTCTTTACACCATGATACCGCAACTCATGCACAAACTGGAAGAAGTTGTTGCAAGTTCAGAAATTAAGACAGTCATCTTGGTTTTTGTTGAGGAAAGAAATAAAGGCCCTTTCAAAATTGAAATAGAACATACAGTGCAGAAGGAGGCCATTCGGCCCATCGAGTCTGCACCGACCTACTTAAGCCCTCATTTCCACCCTATCCCCATAACCCAGTAACCCCACCTCGCCTTTTTGGTCACTAGTGGCAATTTAGCATGGCCAATCCACCTAATCTGCACGATTTGGACAAAATACAAGCAATATTTGAAAAATCTGGACATATTCACTGAAAGAAAATCAGGATGTACTGAAAGCAAAAGAAAAAGGAGAATGTTTATATAAAATATTAAGTCCAGTTAAATAGTAGAAAACTAAAAGCCAGTTCATTTTTTTTCTTGGAAAGTCAGAGCAACACTCAGCCCCCAAAGCACGTTTACCGACACACAGGCTGAGATAGGTTTCTGGACCCACTCTTCTTTCTTAAAGTTCTTTTCCTACTTAGTCTTCTCCACCCCTCAATTTAAACATGATTAGTCATGTGCAGCAGCACAAGAGATCAACTAATATATGAATATTTCTTTAGTGTAATATAATTAAATGGTTACCTCTACATGTATAGCAGCATTTGTCAGCATCCCATATTCTGTAGGACTAAACAAAGAGAATAAACAGTAAAAAGTTAATATCGTACCCACTCTTTGAATTTACAGCAATGTAACCTTTTTACCTGCAAGAATATAGAGATGGTCATACGTGTTAGAATATGACTGAAAAACCTTCCATTTGCTTACTCATGTTCTTCTGAAATGCCTCAAGCCACTTCACAAACGACATGCTCAATTTAAAATAATTTCTACGAAACATTGCAAATTCACCACCCTTTTTTAAGAGCTATTAATTAGCAACTCATTTCTAAGAATCAGAATCTTCTGATGTAGTTACCATTTCACCACTTTAATGACATCTGTTTGTGATGTATGTTTGAGTCATAGAGAGTCCTAGTCTAAACCTCCTCCCACCAACTGACAAACAAAGCAAATAAAAAAATAAGAAAGGAAGTGCAAAGGACACAGAAAGCAGAGAAAAATGAAATGTTTGCACAGAGGATTAGTGAATAAAAAGTGGGTAATTTACTTTGTCTTTATGCCAATGGAAGATTTACTTTTGGTTGGGAGACAGAAGTCCCATGGTAACTAGTCAGTACTGCCTGCATTAGATGTACACTGAGGCCCATGGCGTAAAGCCGGAGATAAATGTGGATTCAAACATGTCAGACAGAGCGCCTTGTGGTTTACCAACTGTAGTAGTTTTGGGAGGGAAGACAGGACAAGAATTAGGGCCAATGTACGATAAGAATGTGTTGTTCTCTGTTTTGGGTTCTCTGCTTTACCTGGGTGGCTTGGATTTGTAATGATGAACAAAGAACAACAAGCTTTGTTAACTAACAAAACTAATTTATTGACACTACTGAATAAGATTCGTACGTATTCCTAAAGTATGAGGTCATTACATTAAACTATGCTATCTCTAACTGCAGAACTCTCAAATATACAACTGATCTACCTTATGCCTAAACATCTTTTACCCAAAATCCCAGAATTCACATGATATTTAAATGCCTGTTCAGTGGTTCCCTCCAGTGGTAAGAAGCATTAACATTAACTTGTTAACTCTTTACAGGCTAATATACATATCATGACAAGCAATACAGAGATATTGTGAGACACACAACTGAGAGAAGAGGTGAAGAAAGAGACGTTAATTTATTAGGTGAGCACATGCACAGTCCATCAACAAATGACAATAACCTGCAGTTCTAATGCTTGTAATAAGTATAAGTTATAAGTGGAACTCCTTTATGCTGGAAGTGATTGGGATGCCATTTTTACATCTCCCAACACCTCCCCCCCCCGACATAACTCCCGGACTGGGCCTGATCCCCATTTATGGGGCCGAGTACTGTACGGTGCACAGCTGGAGGGCTCTTCTGCGAGGATAGTAGAGGCCGGGTGGCCGTTAGATCCAGCCCGAGCACGGCTAAGTGGATTCTTAAACTCACTTAGCCGTGTGAGACTGGGACCCACCCATTGTGGACAGGAGCCGGATCGCGACGCCTCAAGAGATCTGGTTATATCTTGCGAGGTGTAACAGCCTCCTCCAAGATCTACCGACAGTGTCGAGCCCTGATTCGGCGGGACGTTGCCGGTAGATCACACCCATAGCTAAAATAGAATATTGTGGTACAAACTTTGTTCCAGATTTTCATAAATTAAATTAAATACAACATTTCATGCTAGATAATTGCTGCAGTTAATATTGTGTCGCAATATCATGCTTATAGTAATATCATAGAATCACTACAGTGTAGAAGGAGGCCATTCGAATATTGGTCTGCACCGATCCTCCTAAAGAGCACCATATTTTGGCCCACTCCCCCACCCTACTTCTGCAACAGCATACCCTAACCTGCACATCTTTGGACTGGAGGAGTAAAACCAGAGCACCAGGAGGAAACCCAGGCAGACATGGGGAGAAAGCGCAAACTCCTCACAGTGACTCAATTGAACCTGGGTCCCTGGCACTGTGAGGGAGGACTGCTAACCACTGTGCCACCATATCCTCTGAACAAAGTTAGTCTTAATCCAACTACTTTATCTGTACTTGATTCGAGATGAAGAAACATCTGGTAAAGATGAACAATATACGGCACAAACCTCACTGCAAACAGTCTGAGAGTCACAACTCTTTGTCTCTGTTATGACAATAGAGTGAACACATCTGTAGGAGGTACAAGAATTGCTGGAATCAAGCCAGTGTTCACCTTCCTAAGAATGACAAATGCAACACAATAAAATAAGTACATTCAACGGATGTTTCCAAAGCAAAAATATCACCAGTTATTGCAATCAGGGGACATTTGTAGGATTTCATAATCAGCATGGGAAATGATATCAATATACTTTTTATTTGTAATTGGCCTGAGAGTTGACAGGGAATGTACAACCCTCCAAGACTTTCGTTGCTAATTCTACCCACATTTCCGTGTTTAGGGATGGATTCCTTCAGTTCCACACTCTTGCCACTAGAGGTACACCTTGAGCACCCAGCCACTGAAGAGAACGGAAGGTTTACTAACTGAAGAGTTTTTATATGTACTAAAGCTCTTCAGATGTTCCAGACCATGATCCTGATCCCATATCCACCATTTGGAATACCTGCTCTCATCAGACATGGTGCTGTAAGGGGGCTTGGGGGAGCCTGAAGACGGGGGACCCCCAGGGATCCCATAGCGGGATATCTTCACTTGGGGGGTGTGGGGTAGTGCCCATGTTTTTTTTGGGGGGGGCATTGCCAATGGGTGGGGGACCCAAAAGCTCACTTAGAGATCGGACCACCCTTTCAAAATGGTGGACTGATCTCTGAGTTCAGCTTCCGAGTGCTAAAAAATATTCTGTGGGCTAAACTGGTGAGAAACTCACCAGGGCCAAATAAGTGACTAAGTGTCATTGAATAGCGCTAGGGAACTCGCCAAACTCCCTGAAAAGCCCGCCACAAATGAACTTAGAAAATCTTTGGGAGAAAGGGCACCCTACATGTATTCAGAGGCAGAGACTACCTTCTGCAGCCAAAAGGAATATGTGCAGACATTGCACCATTTTTGAATAAACAAAGGCATGGGAACAATTACTCCCTGGCTCATTCACCATGGTGAAGTCTCAGCCAATCAGAGCTGACTTAACAACTAATTAGCACCTTTTTCTAATGTATAATGACCTCCAATTGGCATTATTGGTTGGCCAATTGGAGTATGAGCTCCCTCAATGATAGCTCATTGAGGGGGCCCATATAAGCACCTGTGTAGGCTTTGTGAGGCAGTCTTAGGTTGACTGGAATGCTAGCAGCACTGTTTGGAGCTGCTGTTGTATAATAAGTTATTGCAAATAACTACTGGTGTGGTGACGGAATCCCTGCCTCCTGTGGATTATTACATAATGCAATATACATTGTTATTCCCTTTGGAACTTGATGTGGTGTCTGCTCTGATGAGTGCAAGATAAAACTTCGTCAGCATCTCTTTTTTCCAGCAATAATGATACTTAAAGGGGGAACATAATACATTTTGAAAATCAAAACAATTGCTGCATTTAACTTATTGAATGTACTAAGTGTACCTTCAGGTCATTAACATATTACATGTTAACACTGGTTAAATGTAATAAAATGACACAATTCCAAAAGGCAGATGTTCACTTTGAGTCTGTTTTCTTTTCCAAATGTATCCTCTGTGGCCAATCAAAACTCCTCAATGTTAATGTTCCAGCAGAAGCAATGGAATGGTGAAACAACTCCACCCTCTAATATGACAAGTTAATTAAATATATTCTGCATCAAGAAAATATCAAATTCCGAATCACTTACCGATCTCCGTGTTCCGTTATTGTCCAGGCAACCTGGTTTACAAGGAAAAGCTCAATCAGTTCTATGATTTTATGTGATACAGGGATCAAAGACATTCATGAATTCCTATTTTTATCTGACCACAAAACTGATTGCATATTGAGTTGAGCTAAAAATAAACCTTACATGTAGAAACACAATTCTTTTTGTCTTCAGATAGCTTCTGTCCAGGTGGGCAAAAGCAACCTTCTTCATAAGAGGCGAGCATCATCCCCGGTATCAGCTTACTAAAAATGAGAATGCAGCCATTAGTATTTTAAAGAGTAGCCAATAATGGCCATACTTGTATTTAGGTCTTAACCCAGCAGTAATGCTCCAGCACTGACCCTGCTATATGTTGTGTGTCTGGTGGGAAAGCAGTAAACCTGATGGGTTACCACGGACATCTATATGGCACCTGCCTGTCTTCTATTAATGAAAGGTGGGTGCAAGTTTCTCATGCTCCTTGCTGTAGGCCTATTAATACATGGTAGTGGTTCTGGTCCTCACATGGTTGACCAGGAATTCTCAGAAATGGTGGCGTCCCAGTGCAGCCCGGAATTACATGCAGTTTCTTGTGGAACGTCTGAGGAAATTTCACTTTTTTTTTCATCTTTATTATTGTCACAAATAAGCTTACATTAGCACTGCAATGAAGTTCCTGTGATAATCCCATAGTCACCACACTCCAGCGCCTGTTCGGGTACACTGGGGGAGAATCCAGAATGTCCAATTCACCTAACAAACACATCTTTCGGGACTTGTGGGAGGAAACCAGAGCATCCGGAGGAAACCCACGCAGACAGGGGGAGACTGTGCAGACTCCGCACAGACAGTGACCCAAGCCGGGAATCGAATCTGGGACCCTGGAGCTTTGAAGCAATAGTGCTAACCGTTGTGCTACCGTGCCACCCAAATTCAGACCAAATTAAAATGTTAACCTGTTAAAGATAGCTTTTTAAAAATTAAATTGGGGTTCACTAAAATGTGGTTGTCGATCAGTGTTTGTACTATATGCATTTCCTGATCTAATGTCCGAGTTAAATTGCACACTTGGCATGATTGTTTGGATTTGTTGCCAATGCAAAACTACTTGGAAGAATTGGTATTGTACTTTGATCGTGTTTTTCAGTTTTAATCTAATAAGTTAAATTTTTGTGCTTGTTCATTCAAGGGATGGATCACTGGCAAGGTCAGCATTTATTGTCCACTATTAATGGCCCTTGAGCAGGTGGTGGTTAACGGCCTTCTTGAGCCACTGGGTGCTGTGGACACACCCATTGTAGTGTTGGGGAGAAATTTCCAGGATTTTGCTGCTGTGAAGATGAAGGAGTGACATTACAGTTCCAAGACAGGTAAATGACTCAGAGAGGAACTTGCAGGTGGTGGCATTCCCATAAACCTATTGCCTGTTCTTGTAGATGGGGGAAAAAGTGGGTTCAGAAGCTGCTGTCGATTAACTCCGGGAAGGTTTCTGTGGTGCATCTTGTAAATGGTACTACTGTGCACCAGTGGTGGAAGTGGTGAATGTTTAAAGTGTAGGTCAAGTAAGTTGCTTTGTCCTGCATGGTGACGAGCTTCTTCAGTGTTTGTAGAGCAGGACTCATGCAGACAAGTGAAGGCATTCCATCACACTCTTGACTTATGTCTTGTAGTTGGTGAAAAGGTTTTAGAGAGTCTGAAAGTGAGGCGACACCTTAGAAAACCTAATCTCTGACCATCTCGTAAAGCCATGTTATTTATATACCTGATCAAATTAAACTTTTGGGTCAATAGTAACACCTCTCCTTATATCCCAGGATGCTAATAGCAGGTATTTGGTGGTGGTGAGGCTGTTGGATGTTAAAGGAAGTGTATGACTCAGACCAAGCCTTTGAGATTGGCCAATTGGAATACAAGTTCCCCGATTAGTGGCCCAATCAGGGAAGCTCTTCTTTGTATATAACAGGGAGTGTCAGCTCCTCTGCACTCCCAGTGTAGACAACAAGTGGAATGCACCTGGTTGTCTTGCTGTTGTTAATAAAAGGGATTCTGGTGAAGGGACTTTTGCCACCATGTACTTATTACAGGAAGGTGGTTACATATTTTCTTGATGGATGTGCTTGTTGCCTGCCACAAATGTGGAATGGTAGTTACTTGCCACTTATCAGCCTAAGTGTGAATGTTGTCCCAGTCCTATTTGATGCAGGCATAGATATCTTTATTTTCTGAGAAGCTGTAAATTGAACTGAACACTATTCAGTGAACATCCTCACTTCTGATCCTATGATGGGAGGGAAGGTTATTGATGAACTTTCTGAGGATTGTTGGACCTGAGCAACTCCTGTGGTAATGTGCTGAGGCTAAGATGATTGGTCTCCAACAATAATGTTCCTTTGGGCATATTTCTGGCCTGTATAAATTTTTCCCCCTAGTATTTCCATGCCTTGGATTTCTAAGAACACAGGCCATATGATTGGTCATTTGAGCCTGCTCCATCATTCAATCAGATTGACGCATCACTTTGGTCAACTGCACCTTTTCACTTTATCCCCATAGCCTTGATATCCCTGTTATCCCAAATTATTGACCTTAATTTGCAGGTTTGGCTGAGCACACAATTTTCGTCCTCGCCGGCAGCGGTGGTGAGGCGGACTTGGCAATGGAGAATCCCACCCCACATCTCATTCTCCCAAACTCTCAGAAACAAAGGCCTAGTCTACTCAGTCTCTTTATATCCTCACGAACTCCAGAAGACATGGACTGTAAATACAAGCTGTGCAGGGTGAAATGAGATTCTCATTGCCTGTTGTGACCAAATTGATGAGGGAAGGGGAAAGGTCAATTTTGATGCTAAGCTTTTGTAATGGGCACACGATAATATATAAAACTTAATCAAACTGAAATTGCATGCAAGAGACTATATCATACTTACTTGTTTTCGCAATAATCGTCTCTCTTCCTTTCGCAAGGCTTATAAACGAATGTTGCAGTGCAGTTGAAAGCTATTTAAAAAGTGATTAAAAAATACACAAGCAGTCAGAGAAACCATCAGAAATGAAAGAATTCCTGACCTAATTTTAAATGAACTGAAACTAGTAATACCATTCCCCTGAGCCGAACATTTAAAAAGAAATATATATATTTATTAAGAATTTTAACACAATTTTTCACCCTTCCAAACCCGCCCCCGCCCCCCCCCCCCCGTAACAAAAAGAAAGAAAGCGCACATAGCAAGACATGAACATGGTAAATCGATATGATACAGAGCTTTGTACATTGGATTCCTCTCGAACATGTCAGTTTTCCAGATCCTTCATGTATTTTCTTGCTCAAATACCCCCCAAACAAGCCCCCCTTCCCCCTCCTCCCTCCCCCCCCCCCCCGCCCCCGCAAGACATCCCCCCCCCCCCCCCCGGGTTGCTGCTGCTGACCGACCTTCATCTAACGCTCCGCGAGATAGTCTAGGAATGGTTGCCACCGCCTGTAGAACCCCTGAGCAGACCCTCTCAAGGCAAACTTTATCCTCTCCAATTTGATAAACCCTGCCGTATCATTTATCCAGGCCTCCACGCTGGGGGGCTTCGCCTCCTTCCACATTAGCAAGATCCTTCGCCGGGCTACTAGGGACGCAAAGGCCAGAATGCCGGCCTCTTTCGCCTCCTGCACTCCCGGCTCGTCCACTACTCCAAATAGTGCTAGCCCCCAGCTTGGCTTGACCCGGACTTTCACCACCTTAGATACTGTTCCCACCACTCCCCTCCAGAACCCCTCCAGTGCCGGGCATGACCAAAACATATGGACATGGTTTGCCGGACTTCCTGAGCACCTCCCACATCTGTCCTCTACCCCAAAGAACTTACTCAGCCTCGCCCCCATCATGTGCGCTCTATGAACCACCTTAAATTGTATCAGGCTAAGCCTGGCACACGAAGAAGAGGAATTAACCCGACTTAGGGCATCAGCTCATAGCCCCTCCTCAATCTCCTCCCCCAGCTCCTCCTCCCATTTACTCTTCAGCTCCTCTACCAACGCCTCCCCCTCTTCTTTCATCTCCTGGTATATCGCCAACACCTTGCCCTCTCCGACCCATACACCCGAGATCACCCTGTCTTGAATCTCCTGTGCCGGAGCAACGGGAATTCCCTCACCTGTCGCCTCACAAAAGCCCTCACCAGCATGTATCTGAAAGCATTTCCCGGGGGAGTAGCCCAAACTTCTCCTCCAGTGCCCCTAGGCTCGCAAACGTCCCATCAATGAACAGGTCCCCCATTCTTCTAATCCCTGCTCGATGCCAGCTCTGAAACCCCCCATCCACCCTCCCTGGGACAAACCTATGGTTACCCCTGATCGGGGACCACACCGAGGCTCCCATTGCACCCCTGTGCCGTCTCCACTAGCCCCAGATCGTGAGCGTTGCCGCCACCACCGGACTCGTGGTGTACCTTGTCAGCGAGAGCGGCAGCGATGCCGTCATCAGCGCCCCCAGGCTCGTTTCCTTGCAGGACGCCATCTCCAACTTCTTCCATGCCGCCCCCTCTCCCTCCATCACCCACTTACGGATCATCGCCACATTTGCTGCCCAGTAGTAGCTCCCTAGATTCGGCAGCGCCAACGCTCCTCGGTCCCTACTGCGCTCCAGAAACCCTCTCCTTATCCTCGGGGTCTTATTCGCCCACACAAAACCCATAATACTCCTGCCTACCCTCTTAAAAAAGGCCTTGGTGATTACAATTGGAAGGCACTGGAACACAAAAAGAAACCTCGGGAGGACCACCCTTTTGACCGACTGCTCTCTACCCGCTAGCAAGAGCGGCAACATGTCCCATCATTTGAAGTCCTCCTCCATCTGCTCCACCAGCCTCGTCAGATTAAGTTTATGTAGGGCCCCCCAACTCCTAGCTATTTGGATCCCCAGGTACCGAAAACTCTTTTCCGCCCTCCTCACCGGTAGACCATCTATCCCCCTTTCCTGGTCTCCTGACTGTATACAAAAAGCTCACTCTTCCCTACATTAAGCTGAAAGCCCGAAAAATCCCCAAACTCCCTTAGAGTCTGCATGACCTCCACCATCCCCTCCACTGGATCCGCCACATACAGCAACAGGACGTCTGCATAAAGCGATACTCGATGCTCCTCTCCCCCTCGGACCATCCCCCTCCATTTCTTAGACTCCCTTAATGACATGGCCAAGGGTTCAATTGCTAATGCAAACAACAGGGGGGACAGGGGGTACCCCTGCCTCGTCCCACGATACAGCCGAAAATACTCCGACCTCCGCCGATTCGTAACCACACTCGCCACCGGGGCTCTGTATAGGAGCTTAACCCAACAAATAAACCCTCCCCCGAACCCAAACCTACGCAGCACTTCCCAGAGGTACTCCCACTCCACTTGGTCAAAGGCCTTCTCCGCGTCCATAGCCGCCACTACCTCCGTCTCTCCCTCCACCGATGGCATCATTATTACGTTTAAGAGCCGCCGCACATTGGTGTTTAGCTGCCTACCCTTTACAAATTCCGTCTGGTCCTCGTGGATCAACCCCGGGACACAGTCCTCGATCCTCGTAGCCAGCACTTTTGCCAGAAACTTAGCATCCACGTTGAGGAGCGAGATCAGCCTGTACGACCCACATTGCAGTGGGTCCTTGTCCCGCTTCAGGATTAAAGAGATCGTCGCCTCCGACATTGTCGGGGGCAGGGTCCCTCCCTCCCTTGCCTCATTAAAAGTCCTCACTAGCAACGGGGCCAACAGGTCTACGTACTTCCTATAGAACTCAACCGGGAACCCGTCCGGTCCCGGGGCCTTCCCTGCCTGCATACTCCCCAGACCTTTGATCAGCTCCTCCAACCCAATTGCTGCCCCCAAACCAGCCACCTCCTGCTCTTTCACCATCGGGAACCTCAGTTGGTCCAAGAATCGTCGCATCCCCTCTTCCCCTGCTAGGGGCTGGGATCTGTACAGCTCCTCATAGAAGGCCTTGAATGCCTCATTTACTTTCGTCACACTCCGCACCATAGCTCCCCTTCCATCCTTGACTCCACCTATTTCCCTCGCTGCCATCCTCTTACGGAGCTGGTGTGCCAGCATCCGACTCGCCTTCTCCCCATATTCATATGTCGCCCCCTGCGCTTTCCTCCACTGTGCCTCTGCCTTCCCGGTGGTTAACAGGTCAAACTCTGTCTGGAGACGTCGCCTTTCCCTAAGTAGTCCCTCTTCAGGGGCCTCTGCGTATCTCCTGTCCACTCTTAAAATCTCCCCCACTAACCTCTGCCTTTCCATGCCCTCTATCTTCTCCCTATGAGCCTTGATGGAGATTAGCTCTCCCGTGATCACCACCTTCAGCGCCTCCCATACCACCCCCACCTGCACCTCCCCATTGTCGTTGGCCTCCAAGTACCTTTCAATACACCCCCTCACCCTCCCACACACCGCCTCATCTGCCAGCAGTCCCACATCCAACCGCCACAACGGGCGTTGGTCCCTCTCCTCTCCCAGCTCCAGTTCCACCCAGTGTAGGGCGTGATCTGAAATGGCTATGGCCGAATACCCCGTTCCCTCCACTTTCGGGATCAGCGCCCTGCCCAGAACAAAAAAGTCTATCCGGGAGTAGGCTTTGTGCACGTGGGAGAAAAAAGAAAATTCCCTGGTCTGCGGCCTGGCAAACCTCCACGGGTCCACTCTCCCCATCTGATCCATAAACCCCCTAAGCACCTTGGCCGCAGCCGGCCTCTTTCCGGTCCTAGATCTGTAGCGATCCAGTGCTGGGTCCAACACCGTATTAAAATCCCCACCCATTATCAAGCTTCCTATCTCCAGGTCCGAAATGCGCCCCAACATGTGCTTCATGAATCCGGCATCATCCCAGTTCGGGGCGTATACATTTACCAATACCACCCACGTCCCCTGCAACTTACTGCTCACCATCACGTATCGACCTCTATTGTCCACTACGATATTCTTGGCGTCAAACGACACCCGTTTCCCCACCAATATTGCCACCCCTCTGTTCTTCGCATCCAGCCCCGAATGGAATACCTGTCCTACCCATCCCTTTCTTAACCTGACCTGATCCGCCACCTTCAAATGTGTCTCCTGAAGCATGACCACGTCTGCCTTCAGGCTCTTTAAGTGCGCGAGCACTCGGGCCCTCTTTACCGGCCCATTCAGGCCCCTCGCATTCCACGTTATCAGCCGGATTGGGAGGAAACCCACACAGACACGGAGAGAACGTGCACACTTCACACAGACAGTGACCCAAGCCGGGAATCAAACCTGGAACCTGGCACCCTGAAGCAACTGTACTAGCCACTGTGCTACCGTGCTGCCCTTTTAGAACTTAAGAACTTTTGTAGGTGAAAACTAATTAAATAGTTTAGGCACATGAAATAAAGAAGAGCCATGGAGAGTGATTTGGATCTCCGAGCATAGGAGATGAACAGAGCAAAAAATCATTAGTCAGGGAGATGGAGCAAGGAGAAGTCAATTATTGGTTGCATGCCTTGTCCCGTTACATCTTTATCCTTCTCCACCCTTCCTACAGGAAGGAGACACACAACTCTATGTTCATCCTGCCATTCTGCAGACACCACAGAAGATACTGGCATTGTCGTTTCCAGATCCGACATGACGGCCAGCAGTGGAGAAGGTGAGCCTTGAGATGGGGTATTGTGAGAAAGTCATGCCTTATTTTAACATTGGTTTCATTTACTTAGTGGGCTGAAATCACTGGTTGAGTTTTAAAAGACTGAACAACAGCAATTCAGTGACTCAACACAACAGCTTCTTAGTGGGGTGGGTGTGGGGGGGGGGGGATTGTGAGGGGCAGGGGTTGGGGGGGGGGGGGGACAAACATATGCATAATGCTACCTTTTAAATTCCAAAACCGTTAAAATGGTGTCGGGCTGTCTGGAAGAATCTATTAAAGATAATCACCTTAGAGGAATGTGAATAACCACATCTCCCGACCCATTCACAAAACTTTCAGACAATCACCTGCACCTTTAACTGGAGGGGGAAACATGCCAGTCGATAAAATTACTTTAGGCAATGGAGCCTAGCTGAGAAAGGAAAACTCCCAGCCATAATCTAATAATGTTGAAACCAAGGACCTGGACTCAACTTGCTGACCTTGTTTGGGTCACTGGTCAGATGGTGGGAGGGAATTATGTGGTTTGTCAGCTAACCTTTTTTAAAGTTTTTGAAGAACTGCTTTTTTTCCCCCCAAGCCAGAGAGCATAGGAAGGAGGACCTTACTGGATACTATCGCTCTCTCTATCCATCCTACAACCTCCCCTAGCTGTTGTTTGACCATCCAAACAGCGTAGGCAATGTTTTAAGAATCATCCTAGCAGCTGCTGACTCAAGAAGGATATGTTGTGCCCAATTCTCCCATCGGGAGACCAAGTCCCGACGTCGGAGTGAAAACTGGAGTGTTTCACTCCGGCGTCGGAGGCCGTTCCCAGCCCCCTATTCTCCCGCGCCCGGGGGGGCTAGGAGTGGTGCCGTGTCATTTACGCGCGCCGGGCCTTGGCGCCACGTAAAAGCGGCGGCGCGTAAATGACGTCATCCGCGCATGCGCAGGTTGACCGGCGCCAACCCGCGCATGCGCTGTTGCTGTCCTCCCCGTGGCTGCCCCGCAAGAAGATGTCGGATGGATCTTGCGGGGCGGCGGAGGAAAGGAGGTCCTCCTTCAGCGAGACCGGCCCGCCGATCGGTGGGCACCGATTGTGGGCCAGACCCCTTATGAGTCGTCCCCCCCGGTGCAGGAACCCCCCTTCCTCCCACCCCCTCCCCCCACAGGCCGCTCCCAGCATTCCCGCGCTGTTCCCGCCGGCAGCGACCAGGTGTGGACGGCGCCTGTGGGAACCTGTCGTGTTGGGCAGGCCGCTCGGCCCATCTGGGCCGGAGAATCGCCGCTCGTCCGTTACGAACGGCGAGCGGCGATTCTCCGAGCGGCCAGCCGTGATTATCGCCGCGCCGGTTTGGAGGGGGGGGGTAGAATCGCGTGCGGGTGCCGGGGCGGCGTGGCGAGACTCGCGCGGCGCCCTGGCGATTCTCCCACCCGGCGTGGGGAGGGAAAAGTCCGCCCGTTATCTGTGCGCGATTCAGTGGATTTGAGTTCAAATCTGCTGAATGGTGCGTTCAGCAGGCTGTTTTTGGGCACCTGCAGTGCACTTAGAATGATTACTTGCTGGCGAGCTTCAGCTGGCCAACAGGAAAAGCTGATCACACATCCATACGTTTTCTCTGACTGAACTTCTCCTTATCAACCAGGCAATTGTTGCTTTCTGCCTGTTTCAAGCTGCTTACTGGGGCCCAGGCATTAACATGCCTCAGGCTGAAAATCTGGGCTAGCAACTTGTTCCATTCTTCCCACCAATACAACTCACTCAAAATCCACACGGTATAAAAATTGTCCCCAAATTCTCACATTTATTAAAATAAGCTATTGATTGAATCAAAAGAGAATATATATTTTTCTTAATAATGTTTGATTTAACTACTTTCTCAATGCAGTGTACTTACGACATTTATCTGTAGAAGACCTCCAGTCAACACATGTGTTTTCTCTACAGCTGTCAGCAGCAGCTTCTACATTTTCACAGGTCAGTTCTATAGATTTGGTTAGGCAGTAGTCAACTCTACAGCTTTTACGGTAAGGCGTAAGCTCACTGATGCTACAGTTTTCGAATGGCCTGTGGGGGGAACAAAAAAACTCTGAAGAAAAGCCTCATGACCTTCGACAATATATTCTGAAATCTCAAATTCTATTTTTAGTTAATCCTAATCACCAATGTGATGCCTAAAACAACAAGGTTCGTTCAAATGATAACTAAAATTACGCTTCCAAATTATTGATAATCAAAACATTAGAGGAGTGAAAACCACCTCCCTATTTTAGGGAATATTAACCTGCCTATTCCTTAAGTATTTTTACAGGTGCAGTTACAAGCTAATATATTGCTACAAAATCTCTCATTGTTTTTCTCATTGTAAAGATGGGGAGCTGCAAGAGGTGGAGCAGATTAAAAAGTGCAAGACACAGGGTGAGCTGGTGAAAGAAAGGTTTAGAAGCCAGGAAAAACTGTTTCTAGAGCACTGGTAGATAATGGCCGGGATACGCCGGCTCCTGCAATTCAATTTTCCTGACGGCAGCGCACCCCCACCCGTGGGTTTCCCAGCGGTGTGGGGTGTTTACAAAGGTGAATCGCAGCGGTAAGCGGCAGGAGTATAGCATGCTGCTGCCAGCAAACAGCACTGCCAAGAAACACGCGGCTGGGGAATCGGAGAATTCAGCCCAATGTATGCTGACGCACAGAGGCGCAAGTCTCTGAATACCGAGCAAAATTCTCCATCCCGCCGTGCCACATTTCTGCCCCGAACCGCCGGCGGGATGCTCCGTTACACCGGCCGGTCAATGGGATTTCCCATTGTGGGGCAGCCCCCCACCGTCGGGAAACCCCCGGGCGCCGGCAAAACGGAGACTCCCGCCAGCGGAGAATGGCGCCCCCCGAGTTGACATTCAGCAGAATCCTTCCATCTGATGAGACGGCGGTTCTCTCCTCCTCCACCCCCACCCCTTCAAACCACAACATCACAACTGGGTTTCCAAGTAGAGCGAGTTAGGCAGATGGCCTATCCAAGTTAATGGGAGCTTTTATTTTTCAGAATCAACCCCAGAGAGCAACCTGCTAGTTGTATAAAGGTGCAAGAAATACATTGACTCATGTTCCATTAGGCATGGAAGAGAAGAACAGGTTGAGCTCAGCCATCATTATCTGTCATTTTCTCTACAACTCTATAATAAGAACATTTGGATTTACAAAGCAGGGAATTTCTTCCAAAGGGCAGCGTCTGTTATGAAGGCAAATGTGGTAGTTATTTTATGCAAATAATATCCAACAAACAGCACTGCGATGACTGATGAGTTAATGGAAGGAAGATGATTTACACCTTGTCACTTCAACCCAATGGGCATTGTGAGATTGGAAATCACCATTGAGGGGAATATAAAGGTACAGATTGTACCTATAAAGGTACAAGTTTTTACCTAATGAATTAGCCAACAAAAGTAACCTTTGAAATGATTCCACAGGTGGACCTGTTGTGAGAACTGGTGCTCATGAAGGGTGCATGTTACTTCACTCCCTGGGCATCACAAGATGTCCTCCTGTTCTTTCAGCAAGCATCACACCCTAATCATCTGATGGAGAATATCTGACTGCCTGAGGAGGTGGGATCTGGGGCGAGATTCTCCGGAAACGGCGCGATGTCCGCCGACTGGCGCCCAAAACGGCGCAAATCAGACGGGCATCGCGCCACCCCAAAGGTGCGGAATGCTCCACATCCTTGGGGGCCGAGCCCCAACATTGAGGGGCTAGGTCGGCGCCGGACGAATTTCACCCCGCCAGCTGGCGGAAAAGGCCTTTGGTGCCCCGCCAGCTGGCGCGGAAATGACATCTTCGGGCGGCGCATGCGCGGGAGCGTCAGCGGCCGCTGACAGCTTCCCACGCATGCGCAGTGGAGGGAGTCTCTTCCGCCTCCGCCATGGTGGAGACCGTGGCGGAGGCAGAAGGGAAAGAGTGCCCCCACGGCACAGGCCCGCCCACGGATCGGTGGGCCCCGATCGCGTGCCAGGCCACCGTGGGGGCACCCCCCGGGGCCAGATCGCCCCGCGCCCCCCCCCAGGACCCCGGAGCCCGCCCGCGCTGCCTTGTCCCGCCGGTAAGGTAGGTGGTTTAATTTATGCCGGCGGGACAGGCATTTTAGCGGCGGGACTTCGGCCCATCCGGGCCGGAGAATTGAGCGGGGGGGCCCGCCAACCGGCGCGGCGCGATTCCCGCCCCTGCCGAATCTCTGGTGCCGGAGACTTCGGCAACCGGCGGGGGCGGGATTCACGCCAGCCCCCGGCGATTCTCCGACCCGGCGGGGGGTCGGAGAATCTCGCTCCTGAGGTGGGTGACTCCATGATTTAATCCTGCCAGCCCGCACGCTGGTCTCCCATCTCTCACCGGGCCATTTTCAATCAGGATTGGGGTGTTTTGAGGTTGGTGATGGCCACCTGCCCACAAAGAGGGAGTGGTCTATGAGGCCAATTAACTAGCAGTTTAATTCCACTCTACAGGCACCGGCAGGAATTTTCCAGTTGGCATGCAAGTCCCCCAATTGAGGTTGAAATATGCCTGAGAAATTGAGGTGCCCCCACCCCACCCCCCAAAGAGTAGCAGAATGGGAAAGGGAGAGAGAGTGTCTGTCCAGTTAGGAGGCACATCCTCACTACCCAACATAACCATAGAGCCACAGCTGGAGGGATTCGCAATGCAGATCTGGAAGCTGTGGCATTTTGGAATTTTAAAATAAATTCTAAGGCTCTTCAGTGAGCTCCTCCATCTTGAGGTGCCCACGCTCTCTCCTGTCTACATTGACAGCCAGTGGTGCGGCCATTGGAGAGACTCCCGTATATTGCCTCCCACCTCAAACGCCCACATGCCATTTCCTACTTGGATGGTCAGCATTCACACCAAGGCCACCAACCGGCCTGCTCATTACAAATTCTGCCAGGTCCCAGCAAGGGAGTCATGACCTGGAAATGCTCCTGGCCTCAGAATCCCAGCTCCAGAAGGACAATCAGCCTGTAGACATTTGAAAATTATATCGAAATACAGATAGAGCTGGTTTAGCTCGGTGGGCTAGACAGCTGGTTTGTAATGCAGAACAAGGCCAGCAGCACGGGTTCAATTCCAGTATTAGCTTACCCAAACAGGTGCCGGAATGTGGCGACTAGGGGCTTTTCACAATAACTTCAGACTTGTGACAACAAAAGATTATTATTATTAAGTTAGAATTTAAGGTTTTACATACGTCTGTGAAATGATGTCACACACAGGTGTCCCAGATACGTCAGGAGGACAAGGCGGTTCAGTTACCGATACACAGGACTGATTTTGAGGTTCTGCATAACAATGGGGCTTACTGGCGTCATCAACCTTCCAGTCAAGCGCTGTTTGGTGGCAGCAATCGGAGGGCTCTATTTTTCCATTGGGTCTCATACAATCATCAGTGGAAGTGCTTGTGCAAGAGCCTGAGACAAAAAACATAAAACATTTGCCCTAGTTGCATGACCAATATCAAGCCACCAGCATCTTTACTCTGCAACGAGTCATAAATATGGCAAACAAAATAACATGAAAATGTGAAATCACATACCACACTGTCCTTGCGTATTATTGTAGAAAAACCTTTCTGCCACCATGATTTTAAAGTTGTTCAGCGAAGCAATGATTGTTGTTTTAATTTCACTGAAATAAATACGCATAGACCTGAGGTTCTGTTGAGTGACACTTATGTCACCTACTGTGTGGGGGATTTCTTTTTGACTTCCATCAACTGTGAGCTGTAAGATTTAAAACACAGTTTTATTGAAAACATCCCGAATGAGCAAGCGGCCTGTCACATCTTGGAAGTAAATTTGGACATTGTTATCTACAACAAAAGCACAATATTGCGGATGCTGGAGATTTGAAACAGAATTTGAAAATGCTGGAAATACTCAGCCTGGCAGGTATCGTCTGTGGAGAAATAAACAGAGTTACTGGTGAGAATTGTACCAGGCCCGCATGCTGCAGGAATGAGGCGGGGGTGCTGGTAAAATTGCAGGGAACCAATGCTGGTTGACTCCCTGACCATGTCCTGATGGTGTTTTACAGATGGTGGAAACGGACAGGCTTATAAGACAATAAGATCATAAGACATCGGAGCACAATTGGGCCACTTGGCCCATCGCGTCTGCTGAGCCATTCAATTATGACTGATATTTTTCTTATCCCCATTCTCCTGCCTTCTCCCCATAACCCATGAGCCCCTTATTAATCAAGAATCTATCTGTCTCTGTCTTAAAGACACTCAGTGATTTGGCCTCCACAGCCTTCTGCGGCAAAGAGTTCCACAGATTCACCACCCCTTGGCTGAAGAAATTCCTCCTCATCTCTGTTTTAAAGGATGGTCCCTTTAGTCTGAGATTGTGTCCTCTGGTTCTAGTTTTTCTACTTGTGGAAGCGTCCACTCTATCCAGGCCTCGCAGTACTCTCTTTTTATATACTATAAATATTTGTTTCCCCTGACATTGATATTTTCTTGTGAATTGTGCTGATGAGTTCAAAATGAAAAGCACAAAAAAATTCTATTTTTTTTAGCAATACTGCCATAAAGCAGCTTTAGTTGCACCAAATGGAATTTTCCTGTAAGAAGGCTGGCCTTGCTGGTGCTGAAATACAGCCAATGAATGTAGTTGGTCTCTTGAGAGATCAGATGACAGTCCTCATGAGACATTTAAAATGTGCCCCAAACCCCAGTCCTGGTGCCAATGGGGAAATATCTCTACAGCTGCAGTCACAATCCCACCACTTCCTCAGGCACATGTTCCGCCGGTACAATGGATACCTGGCAGCCAATTCTATTTTTGAACATTTTAAAAGTGCTGAGAGGCCTCTGCCTAGAGGTACTGTCATTCTCCTGTACATGCACCAGCAAGCTAATGCTCTCTCAGTGCTTGATGGTCTCCTCTTGATCCTGCAGTGTCAGGAACACATCCCATCATCTTTAATTGGACATCCAGTATACCCACAGCCATGAATTGGCCATTCCTTCAAAAGTCGTGTTGAACGATTATTTCCGACACGTTGTGGTTTGGGACTTGGACATTCTCCTAACACTGGGTTCCCAATCACAATATGAAAATCTAGATGATGGGACCCAATTATAGTTCCCCCACCACGCAAACTGGCGCAGCACAGACCAGTAACTGTTTGGCCTGTATTTTTTAACAGTTCATTACACAAGGACAGCATGGTAGCACACGTGGATAGCACTGTGGCTTCACAGCGCCAGGGTCCTAGGTTCGATTCCTCGCTGGGTCACTGTGTGCAGATTCTGCACTTTCTCCCCGTGTCTGCGTGGGTTTCCACCGGGTGCTCCGGTTTCCTCCCACGGTGCAAAGACGTGCAGGATAGGTGGATTGGCCATGATAAATTGCCTTTAGTGACCAAAAAGGGTAGGAGGGGCTATTGTGTTATGGGGATATGGTGGAAGTGAGGGCTTAAGTGGGTCGGTGCAGGCTCGATGGGCCGAATGGCCTGCTTCTGCACTGTATGGTCTATGTTCTATCCAAGATGTGCAAGTCGAAAGATGTGTATGTTAGTGGAGTGGCCATGATCAATTGCCCCTTAGTGTCCAAAGATGTGTAGGTTAGGTGAAGTGGTTATTGGGATAGGGTGGGGAAGTGGGCTTGGGTGGAATGCTCTTTCAGAGGGTCGGTGCAAACTCGATGGGCCGAATGGTGTTCTTCTGCACTGTAGGAACTCTATGTATGCATTTGGATTCAATCAGTTATTGCTCTTTAAATGTTCAACTGATATGTAGATGATTTGATTATTTGGCCAGTTAATTTTACGTAAGCAGATGCTGGACAATATTAGTAAAATATTAACTACAAAATACTTGCCTCAAAGCCTGCATTAGTTGAAATAGTCATCCGAATGCCTTTATAAAAAATATTTAGTGCCTTTGGACAAGAAAAAGGGAACGAAGGAATGCATTGGTAATTATCCACTAGAACCGTGAAGTTGTATTTTGGATCTCGTTCTTCAACAAGAATGTACGTGCAATCCTTGAAGAAATCATAAGTCAGCCCATTGAAGGTCAAGTAGTGTGGATCTCCCCATACACGACATTCACCTAAAAAAGTAAGCAGAATATGGTTTTCAAGGTTATTTTGTGATGAGGGAAATGCAATAAATAGTTCTAATGATTCAGCAATGATTCGATCAGACAAGAGATACTAACATCCACATTCCCAAGACGGGCAGCCACATTCATTTATTACTTCAATTGGCTTCAAATGATTAGGACACGTAGGCTTTTCTTGTGTGCATTGTTTTATAGTGACAATTTTTCCATCCACACAATCTTTTATAGCACAGTTTTCAGTCCATGGTCCACGGCGCTAATGAAAGAAAGACTTACAATTAAGAGGTGTTTTTCATGAGCACCAGAAATGTCAAAGCACTTTATAGCTACTGAAGTACCTTTAAAGTCTAGTCACTGATGTAATGTAGGAATTGTGGCAACTAATTTGAATACAGCAAGATCCCTCAAGAACAATGCATTAACGAGGGGATAATGTGTTTTTGTTACGTTGATTGTGGAACAATTGGCCAAGGTACCTGGGATAACTCCCCTATTATTCTTTAAAACAGTGCCATATGATCTTTTATATCCACCCGAGCAGGCAGATGGGTTCTCCATTTAACAGTTTGTCGGAAAGATAGTCTCTGACAATATAGCACTCTCTTAGTACTGCATTGCAGTGTTAGACTTGATTTTTGTGCTCAGATCCGGAGTCTGCATTTTACATGCCCCTGCTGTTGGGTGTGGTGTCCAGTATGCGGAACGTAAAATAAGGGAGGACCTGACCCATGACCGTCCCATCCACTTATAATCTATGGCGGATGGAAGGGAGGGAGGGGTTGCGGGGAGGTGGGTGTTTAGCCAGCTAATCAAGAGTCAGTTAAACATTTTACAAGCCAATTATCCCTGAAGAACAACCATTGATCAGGACACCTGGGATAACTGCCCTGCCATTGTGTAGAGTAGTGCTATGTGGTCTTCTACATCCCACACCATAAAACATGTAGTGCTCAGTAAGCTGGGAGTGGGCAGCCTGATTTTAGAAACTACATTCGCCATAGGCTGGGAAGGAAGCTGGGAGTGGTTCGATCTTCAGCGGCAGCCCTTTGCAGATTGTAGCGCACAAAGACTCACGAGAGACGGATAGAGATGAAGTCGATGAGGCTTTATTAAGCGTGACTTAGTTCCCCGCAGTTCAGTAGCTGACTGGCCTGCGGGGGAGAACTCCAGGTTCTTATACTCCGCCTTCAGGGCGGACCTAGAGGTTAACAGCCAACCAGGACCCGGGATCTGCCAGCCAATGACATCACGGCTTCACAGTCCCACATGACCCCTAATGCATACTACCACACAGATTAAGGGCAGTTCACCTAAAATGGAGCCCCCCTTCTTCCTACCCAACCTTACCCTCCCAAGACCCGATTTCCCCCACCCTCCCTGGTAAATCACAGACTGCTGTGATGTATTATTCTTGTTGAGTAGGAGAAATATTTTTTCCTTCAAGGAGGAAGAAAAATTATGAAGTCCTTTTTTAAGAAGAGCAATGTATTCTAATCTATTACAACATACGTTTTATAAAAATTCTTACCGAGCAAACTGTCGTGGTGGAGATTGTAGAAGTGGTTGTGGGGGTGATGGTGGAGGTGGTCGTGGGGGTGGAGGTGGTTGTGGGGGTGGAGGTGGTCGTGGGGGTGGAGGTGGTTGTGGGGGTGGAGGTGGTTGTGGGGGTGGAGGTGGTTGTGAGGGTGGAGGTGGAAGTGGTCGTGGGGGTGGAGGTGGAGGTGGTCGTGGGGGTGGAGGTGGAGGTGGAAGTGGTCGTGGGGGTGGAGGTGGTTGTGGGGGTGGAGGTGGAGGTGGTCGTGGGGGTGGAGGTGGAGGTGGAGGTGGTCGTGGGGGTGGAGGTGGAGGTGGAAGTGGTCGTGGGGGTGGAGGTGGTCGTGGGGGTGGAGGTGGAGGTGGTTGTGGGGGTGGAGGTGGAGGTGGTTGTGGGGGTGGAGGTGGTCGTGGGGGTGGAGGTGGTTGTGGGGGTGGAGGTGGAGGTGGTCGTGGGGGTGGAGGTGGAAGTGGTCGTGGGGGTGGAGGTGGTTGTGGGGGTGGAGGTGGTTGTGGGGGTGGAGGTGGAGGTGGTTGTGGGGGTGGAGGTGGAGGTGGTTGTGGGGGTGGTTGTGGGGGTGGAGGTGGAGGTGGTTGTGGGGGTGGAGGTGGAGGTGGTTGTGGGGGTGGAGGTGGAGGTGGTTGTGGGGGTGGAGGTGGTTGTGGGGGTGGAGGTGGAGGTGGTTGTGGGGGTGGAGGTGGAGGTGGTTGTGGGGGTGGAGGTGGTTGTGGGGGTGGAGGTGGAGGTGGTTGTGGGTGTGGTTGTGGGGGTGGAGGTGGAGGTGGTTGTGGGGGTGGAGGTGGGGCTGGTTGTGGAGGTGATGGTGGAGGTGGGGCTGGTTGTACTGACTATTATACAACATACTCTAATTCTGTAGTCAAGACACATGGGACTAATATCGGTAGGTGGTGGGGTGCATTTGAGGCCTCGTGAATCACATGTCACTCTGTCATTTGTTTGTGAGATTGGCTGATTGGGCCTTTTAAGAGCTTCGCAATGAACGTTATTAAATGTATCAGTGGAACGACATAGGTTCTCTGGTGACTCATGATCTCCTCTGGCTGTTATATTTGGTGTATTTCTATTGCTCCATTCTGACCAATAACCCAGACAAGGCTCCACTGCAAAATAGAAAAGAGAAACATTTATCGGCTTATATAAATGCAAAATAAGGAAAGAAAGATGGAATTGGAATTTACAATGCTTTCATAACCTCGAGACATCTGAAAAGCGCATTACAACTAATGAAGTTATTTTTTAAATGCAGTCACCGCTGTACTGTAGGAAAGACGTCACCACATTTGGCACACCAAGATGCCACAGAGATTAAATAAGTGGCCAAAGACAGGGTCAGTATTCCAGGTTAATTTAGAATACATCACATTCCTCAATTATTCCATTGTTCATCATAAAAGCTTTTATTTCAACTATCCACAATGCATAATCAGCTTCCTACTCTTACTGATCAATTTGATTCTCTTTGAAGCACAATCCTGTTATCAGGAGATTGCTGGGTAGGAGCTAGACGTTCTTTACGTATAGTATTCTGTGTGTGCCTTCTACCATCCAGTGCGGTTCCTGTGCACCCCTTTCTAATGCTTTCTTCTGCATTAATGATTTGTACATAATAATTGCAAGATTTTAGTTTGCTAACATGAGCACAAAAGCAGAGTCCTTTGAAATCACTGTTCCATTATTTCTGAAATGTTTTCATTTCATGGGGCAATCATGTGCAGACATATTTCAAAATGCAGACAGGACTCTGACTATCACTTTTGGCTGGAAATGGTCAAAGTGATCACCAGTCACAATTCAATTGGTTCCGTTTTCAATGGAGCAGGAAAGCTTTTCCAGGCGCCTCAAAAAAAATCAACACCGCAGTCATCACAATACCCCAGCTGTCCACAATTCTGCCCCCCCCCCCCCACACCACCACATCCACCACCCCTTGCCCCACACTTACATGTTGTGGTTGAAGTGGTCGTAGTTGTTGAGGTTGGGGATGTTGTGGTTTCAGATGTTGTGGTTTCAGATGTTGAGGTTGGGGATGTTGTGGTTACAGATGTTGTGGTTTCGGGTGTTGTGGTTGGGGGTGTTGTGGTTTCGGGTGTTGTGGTTTCAAGTGTTGTGGTTTCAGATGTTGTGGTTTCAGGTGTCGTGGTTGGGGATGTTGTGGTTACAGATGTTGTGGTTTCAGATGTTGTGGTTTCAGATGTTGTGGTTTCGGGTGTTGTGGTTTCAGATGTCGTAGTTTCAGGTGTTGTGGTTACAGATGTTGTGATTGGGGATGTTGTGCTTTCAGATGTTGTGCTTACAGATGTTGTGGTTACAGATGTAGTTTCGGGTGTTGTGGTTATAGGTGTTGTGGTTTCAGATGTTGTGGTTACAGATGTTGTGGTTGGGGATGTTGTGGTTTCAGATGTTGTGGTTTCGGGTGTTGTGGTTACAGATGTTGTGGTTGGGGATGTTGTGGTTTCAGATGTTGTGGTTTCAGATGTTGTGGTTTCAGATGTTGTGGTTACAGATGTTGTGGTTACAGGTGTAGTTTCGGGTGTTGTGGTTACAGATGTTGTGGTTGGGGATGTTGTGGTTACAGATGTTGTGGTTTCAGATGTTGTGGTTTCAGATGTTGAGGTTGGGGATGTTGTGGTTACAGATGTTGTGGTTTCGGGTGTTGTGGTTGGGGGTGTTGTGGTTTCGGGTGTTGTGGTTTCAAGTGTTGTGGTTTCAGATGTTGTGGTTTCAGGTGTTGTGGTTGGGAATGTTGTGGTTACAGATGTTGTGGTTTCAGATGTTGTGGTTTCAGATGTTGTGGTTTCGGGTGTTGTGGTTTCAGGTGTCGTAGTTTCAGGTGTTGTGGTTACAGATGTTGTGATTGGGGATGTTGTGCTTTCAGATGTTGTGCTTACAGATGTTGTGGTTACAGATGTAGTTTCGGGTGTTGTGGTTATAGGTGTTGTGGTTTCAGATGTTGTGGTTACAGATGTTGTGGTTGGGGATGTTGTGGTTACAGATGTTGTGGTTTCAGATGTTGTGGTTTCAGATGTTGTGGTTTCAGATGTTGTGGTTTCAGATGTTGTGGTTGGGGGTGTTGTGGTTACAGATGTTGAGGTTGGGGATGTTGTGGTTACAGATGTTGAGGTTGGGGATGTTGTGGTTTCAGATGTTGTGGTTACAGGTGTAGTTTCGGGTGTTGTGGTTACAGATGTTGTGGTTGGGGATGTTGTGGTTACAGATGTTGTGGTTTCAGATGTTGTGGTTTCAGGTGTTGTGGTTGGGGGTGTTGTGGTTGTACTTGTCACGCTTGTACTTTCTAAACAAAAAAATAACAATAGATCATTAGATCAGTACAATACATTTTGAATTGAGTATCAGCCATATTTAGCAATGAGATTACAGAAGTACAATTTCACTTTCTTTCAAAAATATAAATTAGCACTGCAGCTTTTGAATCCAGTGCATTGATGATAGACTATTGACTGCTCATGCTCTAGGCTAATTTAAAATATGTGCAAAGCTGAAGTAGTTACTGATGCCATCAGGAAAAAAATTGTTTTCTCGTGTTTACTGCAAAGCTTGTGCCATTAAAAGCTATCGACGTATATTAATTACAATATATTTTGGAAGGAACAAACATCTACAGGAACTGGTTGCAAACAAAATAGCAATACAGAACATGTACATTTCCAAACATAAGAACATAGCAAATAGAAGCTGGAGTGCAATGTGCCTCCTTGAGCCTACTCGACCATATAACATGGCTGCGTTGCCTCAACTGTACTTTTCCAATTGCTTCCCATATATTTAAATCTCAGAGACCAGGGCTTAATTGTATGGCCTTGTCACAGTGGGGTGGAGGGGGGGGGGGGGGGGGGGGGGGGAGTGCTCGTGTAATTTAATACTAACGTGTGGGAACACATTTGGGATTTTAAATTGCCAATTGGCTATGTCTTGCTGTAAAACGGATAGCAACTATTGAAAGCAACAGAGAACAATGGGCGCTGGATATGCAGCACAGCTGCCTGTTTCAGGCTTAAATCAGCTCAAATGTGCAGTCTGGAAGCCAATGGCAATGGGAATCTGCAGATAAAGATTGGCTGCAGGTGCACACATCCTGGAGAACCTGGCAAAAAAAGTCTGGTGGAATAGATCTGTGCTCAATTTCCCCTCCAGAGCATGCATTATTCAAATGCTAATTGAACATTAAGTTCAGGAAAATGGAAACCATGAAATTATCACAATTTGTTGTAAAATCCCCATCTGCTCCACTAAGTTCTTTGGGGAAGGAAATTTGCTGTCTTTATCTGGTCTGGCCCACATGTGAGCCACAGCAAATGTGTTTGACTCTTAAGTGCCTTCTGAATTGGCTGAGCAAGCTGCTCAGTTGTCTCCCCACCAGTCACTGCTCTGGTGGTATTCTGCAGGCTAAATTCAGTTTTTGTTTGGAAAATTTTTATACTGCCTACTCTGTCATCTTCCCAATGTCATTCAATATCCTGGGATTCACGCTATCTTGTCCTGGTGACCTTGGTACTTCTAGGCCCATTCATGTCAGGAATTTATTTTTTGTACATTTGCTTCCAATCGTAACTCTATCACATCCTCCTTATGATTTGTTGAAGTGCTATGTTCTTGTCCCTTCATAATGTGGCAAAATTTTACTTAAAATTCTTGGCATGTATAAGAACTGGTGGCTCAGTGGGTAGCACTGCTGCCTCACGACGCCGAGGACCCAGGGTCGATCCCGGCTCCAGGTCACTATCCGTGTGGAATTTGCACATTCTCCCCGTGCCTGCGTGGGTCTCACCCCACAAACCAAAGATGTGCCTGGTAGGTGGATTGGCCACCTAAATTGCCCTTTAATTGGGAAAAAAATAATTGGGTACTCTAAATTTATAATAAAAAAATAATTAAAACTTGAAACAGAATTATAATTTGTAGCTATTTTCACAAATCCACATAGAACATAGAAAAATATAGCAAAGAACAGACCCTTCGGCCTCAAATAGCAAAGAATGATGTTCACCTGTTGAAGTTGTGATTGAAGTTGTGGTTGGAGTTGTGATTGAAGTTGTGATTGGAGTTGTGGTTGGAGTTGTGGTTGGAGTTATGGTTGAAGTGACGATTGAAGTTGTGGTTGGCTCTGTAGAGGAAGAGAAGTTATTTTATTTCCTTACATGGCAATCACATTTTCTAATTTTGAGTATCACCATCAGTAGCAGTTTCATTATTAGGAATGAAGCTCATCTTTTACAGGATGCAGTAGAGGAGGTGAGGTATGTAACCGCTTCAGCTTTTGCGACTAATGTTTCAAAACATTACCATAATTACTTGAAGCCGCTGCACCATTGCAATTTTGTGATAATAACAGGGTCAGCTACCCTTGAGAATGTCTTCAGGTCACATACTCAATTTGGCATCAGCTACAAAACTGCACTTAAAATGTATTCCCATTAAGTTTTCATCCATAATAAAATTAGATATTTGTCACTCTACTGTTTGCTTGATTTAAGCGCCATTATTTCAAAAAAGTCAAGAGTTCCACAGGAGTAAACACGGGGCAACATTTCCTACTGCACTTCCATGTTTCCTTCTGTCACATCACTAACTTGCCTGGTGGTGTTGCTATACTACTTGTGCTGTAGGTGCTCCTACTGTCTTGAGAACCCACTGGAAGTTCTTAATCAACGGCAAATGCTGAGGCGGTTTGTTAATTAGCCACTTCCCAGAACAGTCCAACTGTAGCATAACTCTGACCTGCGCAGGGTCGGGCATACAATTCCACCCATTGTTAAACAGATGTGAAAAGTCTTCACGCACAGTGACTGATACCAGTATTTGCCTTTATTTTGATTTACCATGGTGTCTGACTTACTGAAAAATAAAGTTTACTTACCACAGATGACTTTTCCTTCAATGCATGTGCTGTAAAATATTAAATATTCAGATGATTTATCTTAGGAAATTAGCTTTTTTTAAACCCTCAGTCTTTATGTACACTATTACACTACAAGTCCTTGTTAGAGACTGATACATTGATAGAACAGGGAGAAGTAAAGGTCCAGAGCTGTACTGCCACATTCTGGTGATGGAAAAATACAACTTTTTTGAAGTCTCCCCTCTATCCAAAAGTCATTAAAATTTCTCCACTAAGAAGAAAATATTTGCTTTCACCTGACATTATAAATATTAAAAATAACCTTAAAAAATTGCATTACATGGATAGATAGCATGTGTGTACTTTGAATTATTCTTTACAACAGTTTTATTTGTATTCTAACGAATGTAACACCAAAGCAGGTGAAGGTTTATGAGGATAGAATAATATTAGCATCACTCTGGAAAGCCAGCAAAGGAGAGGAATTGGCAGTTGAAGCTTCTCTTTATGTTCCTCTTTTTTCTATTATCTGGCACTGTCTTTGTTCCCACCAACCAAGAGTGGAACAGTTTTCAAATAGTCACAAATGATTGACTCACCTTCTTTTAAACATTTTGGTTTCCTTAATAAAGACACAGTCAGTCACTTAATCAATAACACATCCTTTTTGGCTCATCTTTATAAATGAAGTTGCCATTCAATGTGAAAATGGTGTTTGGTCATTTGCCCATTTTAATAACTTCCTGATTTTCATTTATATTGACTTCAGTCAAGCAAAGAAAACAGGCAGAGCATGAAACAGACCGCTGATTTATTATCACTGAGGGATATTTTTATATCGTCCCACCAATATTTCAAATATTATTTAGAGTGGCAATACTTTGGTGATAGATTCTTTTTTGAAGTACATTAAAACTTGAAATTGGACATTTTTGAGTCAATTATAAATATGTGTTATTCTATTCATGAATTTAGATGTGTAATTCATTTCATGTTTAAAATATTGTGAAATGCATACGAACTTGCATTCAAAATAATGGGACCAAATTAGGCAACTTAGCAATGTTTATCATGAAACTACATCCTGGTCAGAATCCTGAATCAATTTAACCATCCACATTTGGAATAATTGTTGATAATAAATAGAGTCCTCAAATTTTGATCAAGTACATCGGAACATACTAATTGTAAAATTATAACATATGAATAAAAGGATTTTCCAGATTTAAAATAATTGAAAGAACCATACAGCAATAAAAAATGGCCGAAATTCTCCGGCCGTTACATTCATTTTTCCTGCCAGCAGTGCACCCCACCCGTGGATTTCCTGGCGGCGTGAGGTGTTTTCAGTGGGAAATGCCATTGACAAACGGTGGGAGTATAGAATCCACCAAACAGTGCGCTATCGAGAAACATGCGGGTGGGGAACTGGAGAATCCAGCCCAGGGCAGGATTCTCCAGACCCCAGCCGCGTGATTTCCCGTAGCATGCTGTTCGCTAAAGACGGGGTCCTATACTTGCAACGCTTGTAAATGGGATTTCCGACTGAAGCTGCCGCATGCTGCCGGGAAACCCACAGGTAGGGTTGTGCTGCCGCCAGGAACAGAGATTCCCAACGACTGGAGAATTTCGAACAAAGAGACACCCACTGAATCAGTCATCTCTAGGATTTTGTTTTAAAGTGACATGATATTTGGCAGAAAGACGTAGAAGTTCATTGCATTTGGCACAGTGGCACAGTGGTTAGCAATGCTGCCTCACAGCTCCAGGGAACCGGGATCAATTCCGATCTCTGGTGACTGTCTATGTGGAGTTTGCACTTTCTCCCCGTGCCTGCATGGGTTTCCTCCAGGTGTTCTGGTTTCCTCTCTCAGTCCAAGGATGTGCAGATTAGGTGAATTGGCCATGCTAAATTGCCCCTTAGTGTCCAAAGGGTTAGGTGCGGTTACTGGGATATGGGGATAGGCGTGGGCTTAAGTAGGTGGGCCAGTGCAGACTCGATGGGCCGTATGGCCTTCTTCTGCACTGTAAACTCTTTGATTCTATGTGGTGTGTGCATTTGATTCCATTGACTGTCATGGGTACTGAACATTAGACACTGTGTAAAGCTGGTTGCTAATCTCCTGTCATCCATCCTGCTCCACTGCTCAATACAAATCTCTACCCTAATATTTTGCATCAGATCTGGGCCGGAATCCTCCGGCTCTTGGGATTCTCTGTTCCCGGACAGGGAGCAGGGGATTTGCCCATTGGAGGTTTAAACTTCCTGGACAATTCCCACGTAGGCCCACACATCAGGGGCTGGATTCTTCACCCCGCCGAGCCACATTTCTGCCTCGACCCGCCGGCAGGATTCTCCGTTACGCCAGCCAGTCAATGGGGTTTCCCATTGTGGGGCAGCACCACGCCTTCGGGAAACCCCCGGGCACCGGCAAAATGGAGAATCCCGCTGGCGGATAATCCCACAGGACTTTCACAGGGTCCCAATGCACAACTTTGATTGGACATTTGGTAACCGATGATTTGCAGACAGGAAGATTCGGCACATCATTGTTTTCCTGACACATTAGTAATAATAACTAACAGTAAAAATAAATATTTTAGATTATTTACCAGTCTCCGCAGGCAGGTACGTTTTGATTTGGTTGATATATTTGGCCATTGTAATAACAGGTACAATTATCTTGGCGGACACATTTCATTCTATTTTCATCCAGATAAGGAGCACTCGTCGGGCATTTTGGATAGCATCCTGATTGTTGGAAAAAATGTGAACATTAGTGTGAGGTGCTTATCTTTATCTATTATCATAGTTTTTTCTTATAATTATATAACACTAAATAATCCGATTCATGGCAGGTCTGGAATTTCGTTCCTATTTTGTCGATCTTCATTTTTCTCTTAATAATTCATTATTTGAAACTCAGCAAAATAAATAAACTATGTAAACACTACTGGGAGGGGCGGCACGGTGGTGCAGTGGTTAGCACTGCTGCCTCATGGCACCAAAGACCCGGGTTCAATCCCGGCCCCAGGTCACTGTCCGTGTGGAATTTGCACATTCTCTCCGGGTCTGCATGAGTCTCACCCCCACAACCCAAAGATGTCCAGGGTAGGTGGAGTGGCCATGCTAAATTGCCCCTTAACTGGAATTTCTTTTATGTAAAAAAGAGATGGAAAAATAAATACAACTGGGCAATGTAAATTGTGTGCATAATTTAACTCATGCAGATGCCTCACTCAGTCCCTAAAATTACGAATTTCGATTCCCCAGAAAATAAATCTAATTTTTATTGGACTAATGGAATAAACGTAGAAACCTGAAATTTTCAGCCCTGTGAATGCTGTTTTTGGAGTTATGCTTGGGCTTTCATTATGCTACATTCAGTCAAAAGTTGCCTTGTTGTCAAGAGCAGTCACTCTCACCTTGACTCTGGAGTTCAGCTTTTTTGTCCATGTTTGGACCAAGGCTCTAAAAAGGGTAGAAGTTGAATAGCCCTGACAGAATACAAACTGAACACCAGTAAGCAGGTTATTGCTGTGTAAGTGCGCTTGATAGCACTGTCAACGGTAGTAAGTTTACTGATGGAGTAGTAATTGGCTGGATTGGATTTGTCCTGCTTTTCAGGAGACAGGGCATAACTGCAAATTTCAGCATTGTCAGGAAAATGCCAGTGTTGCAGCTGCAATGGAAATGAACAAGATGCTCCTGACCTCGATTACTTAAAAAGGTTAGTTCTTACAATGCGTTTTGTTCTGGAACATTGATGTGTCTTTTTTATCCTTACATGAAAAGTCATAATTTATCTCCTCTGATGTATCACTTGTGTCCGTCAATAAAATTGTTGAACAATGCTCATATCCAGTGCCACAAATTCCTACAGGTAACTAAATAAATTAATGGACTGGATTTTACAGGATAAGAGAATGCTCACGCACCCCAGAAGGAAAGTCGGCCAGCAGTCAATGCACCAGAAAGAGGTCCATCCCACCACTGGCAGCAGGCAAAACTAGGAGAGCTTGGCCCTGCCACCCCTCAGTAGGAGAATGGGACTTCTGCCGCTGCTCAGTCCCGCCCCCGAGAGCTGCCGGCAAATGTGATTGCCCAGCAACTCCAGCAGTTCCAGCACTGCCAGAGCTCAGTAGTTGGCACTGCAAGGATGAAGAAAGAAGAGTGATGGCTGCGGTAGAGCTGGCAGCTAATCCTAGGTTTTTAAGAGTGGGGAGAAATCGCACAGAGGGAGCCAAATTTTGGCATGCAGGCAGTGAGGAATGAGGGGGGTGACATCTTGGTTGGGCATACCCCTGATGCATATGATTTGCCTGTCTTCCTTTCACAACCTGACCGCAAAAAAGTTCTACCCCTGCCAACGATTTTATGGTGTCGGCAGCAGATTATCCCAGTCAATTGTTTTGGTAAGATAATCAATTGACCAGCAATTATTTATTTAAATATGATCGTCAGGCTACCCATCTACCATATTATGGGAGACAACTTGGGGCTATGCATGAAGATAGTGGGCTGAGCATCCCTTGTATTTCACATATGTCCCCATTAAAAAGTTGCCCAGCTAGGGGTCTCCAAAATCAAGCCCAATATCTCATTAGTTCAAGCTAACCTCAATCTTTGTGTACACCTTCTCTAAATTGTATTTCAAGCACAATTATTGCAGATTATTTGTTTTAAACTTCCTTCCTGTTTGCTGAGATAATTTCACACTGTCAACTCCCAGTTATCCCTCCCAAAAGAGAATATTTGTCTTTAATTTTCGGCATTGCATATTAACAGTCTTTTTCAGAGTGAGGAGACACCACAGTTGAGTTGGATTCTATCTTCACCTGCCTTTCACACACATTTTTTTTTAAGCAGAACCTAACTTGTTCACTCAGGAAACTGAGAACCTGCCACTCTTACCTTGGCCATTCTACATGCAAGGACATGCAAGTCCGGTCAAGTCGAGATTGGTTGGTAAGTAGTGCCTAAGCAATGTCACACACATGCCCAAGGCAATCAGCCAGCGGGTAATGATCAGGAATGATTTTTCGACTCACTAGCCCTGGCCGGTTGAGGTAAATGTTGTATGTAATCCTACATCTCCTGATGCTAATCTGACTTTATGACAAGCACAAGAAGAAACTAAAATGGGAATCTTGACGCAGATGATTGAACATCAAATGGGATTGTTAGTGGTCATCGATAAAAGGCCTTGCCACCTGCTCTGTATTAAAATACATAGACAGAAAACTAATAGAGAAATGCCTTCTGGCATACCTAAACTATGACAGATTTATGAAATAATACCACCTTCAAGAACAGCAGAGAGCTTTTTTCGGACAGTATGGTCACTGCATGTTTTTGCTGTCAAAGTTCCACATGGCTGATAGTGCCAGCTGCATTCATCAGGTCTGTTATAATAGTCACAATACACAGCTGCAATGTAAAATAGCAACAGTTAATAGGAAATCATCATCAATTGCTTCAACATTCAAATGAATACTTCATATGAAAGTTAATAGTTAGAATGTCTCCAAAACCATGCTACAGTTGGCAGATGAATTATTTCATCAGAGCAGAAAGATTAACGTCCAAGGTCGGTGTAACATATCACTAAAAGCTAACTACTCAAAAGTCTCTGATTCAGACAAATCAGCATTCCAAACATAAACACATGCCAGGCAAGTGCCAAAGATGTGGGGTATGATTCAGTGGAAAACAATTGAAGTCGGCTTTCGAGCGCGTTTAGCACTAGGTGCCTGGGTGGCACTGCTAGGGGGCAGGTTGGCAGTGCCAAGGTGCCTGGTGCCAGGGGGAGTGCCAGATACTAGCCTTCCCTGTTCCCGACCACCCGGGGGTCTATAACAACCAGCGAGTCCCCCCGAGGTGCCATCACGCCTGGTCCAAGTTTGTGAAAACCAATGCTAAACAGGACCCAATTGAGGTCTTGCAGGCGCGGCCATTGTTACCTGGATGAAAGCGGCGTCCGGGTATTTAAATGAGCCAATTATCTGGATCATGCCCATTGAGGGCAAGTTCCAGATCGCACCAGGCGCAGCAAGTCAGGTGACTTGGCCTCTCCCGGGATTCACCCGGTTCCACGTCAGGCGCAACCCGGTGGCTAAACCCGCTGCAAGAACTTTGGAAAAAGCCATTAAGGTAGTAATGCAAAATTAAATATCAGAAAACTGCCAGTTTACTTATTATCTTCACCCAGAGAATCTTATCTTCATTAAATCATGCAATTTTAAGATGACCCAACAAACTCTCTTGCATTTACCCAAAAGTTTTGGTTGGCCTTTCTAATAAAACAAAAAGATTAGACTTACGACATCGTTCTGGGTTTCTCCAGCGAACACAAACGTCAACTTTATTACAAGCTTCTGCATACATTGCTACAGCTGTACAGAAACCCAGATATTTCCCTTCCAAATCACAGGCACAAGCTTCCTTAATGCAAGCATCATAGTATGGTTCTGGGTTCACCTGATAAAAGATGCCACGACACAGTGTCAGAAAACATGGAAGTTTAACAATACATCAATTTTTAAAAAAAGAATGTTAACTGCAATGTTTATTTTCCACGTTAAAGACACAAGCAACACCTTCCAAGTGAATAAATTATCCAGTCTTGTACACAAGTAGAATAGATTAGTAATGCTCCAACCAACAGTAACGTTCTGTGTATCTCTTATTCGTTTGTTTCCTTGTTGAGACTAATCTCAACATCCAATGTTACAAAACACTGCACAAGCAGTGATTTTAGCCTCAACCCAAGTCCCCACTCAACCTGACAACTGAATTAGTGCCCTTTAGAGACAATTGCAAGCACTTAATAAGAAATATCAGTTCAGCTTAAGTAGCGTAACCATTATATTACACTCCAAACATTAACTACCTGGTTTGGGAGTTTTATACCCCACCTGCTGCCCTGCTCTTGCAGACAAGTTGGTGGAATAGTATGTCCACTTAAGCTTCTGGTCAATCTTGATAACCCAGTTAGTTGCTGGTGAAGAATTCAATAATGGCGCTGATGTTGAAAATGAAGGTTAGAAGGAGTTGGCTGGGCCTGCTCTGTTGGCAATAATCACTGCCTTAGGGGGAGAAGGTGATGTAATAATAATTCCCATGGTCATCCAGAGGCCCAGGTTTATGCCCTCGGGGCATAGGTTCAAATCTCATTGTGGAATTTGAAAATCTGGAATATGAACCTAGTCTCAGCAATGGTGACCATGACAACTATCGTCAATTGTGGCAAAACCCATCTGACTCATTCATGTCCTTTAAAGAAGGAACTCTGCTATCCTTACTGGATCTAACTTACGTGTGACGTCAGACCCACTGCAACGTGGTTGACTCTTAATTGCCCTCTGAAATGCCACTAATTTCAAGGACAAATAAGGATTGCAACAAATGCTGGCCTTGCCAGAGACATTCACATCGCAAGAAAGAATAAAGAAAAGAATGTCAAACAAATGTTTCCTGTGACCAAATCAATATTCCACATAATTTTTTTGTTTTGCACAGGCAGCTTTGTCAATGCACAGCACCTTTAAGAATTCTTGCACAGCTGTATACGGATGGTATTTAACCTGGAACATGGGGCGGTATTCTCCCCCCCCACCCCCACGCCGGGTGGGAGAATCGCCAGGGCGCCGTGCAAGTCGCGCCATGCCGCCCCGACCCCCGCATGCGATTCTCCCACCCCACCCCGAAACCAGCGCCGCGAGAATCGCCGCAAACGGCGAGCGGCGATTCTCCGGCCCGGATGGTGAACCGCTCCAGCACCGTGCTGGCCCCTTGTGAAGGCCAGAATAGGTCGTGCCCGGGCCCTGTTCGCACCGTCGTGAAACGCGACGGCGTTCACGAAGGCGCTAACACTTGGCCTCAATTTCGGAGAATCTCGCCCAAGGTCTTCCTGGGTGCAGCTGCACATGTGTGTAGTTTAGTGGACTGTTAGCCTCGTCCTGAATGTATCATGTCCTGCTGTAGACTGGCAGCGGCTGCTTCATTATCAGAGCAGTTGTGAACCGAACAACAATGACCAATGAACAACCCTCTCTTCATAATATGATGCAGAGAAGGTTACTGAGCAAGCAGCAGAAGATTATTGGGACTGAGGAAGTCCGACAAAGATATCTTGAGTCTCCAGTGGTTGGCGTCCACCAAAAAACAATTGCCTTACGTTGTATCTAGCAAGGCTCTCATGAGTATTCTCCTCCTGGCTATTACTGCTCTCAGTGTGCTGGAACACATTGATGCAAAATTGGTGAAATGTTGCCTTCATTCCCCTTTGGCAGTTACTCTCACATTTCCTCTGGCATTCAGTTCTCATATAATAATAATCTTTATTGTCACAAGTAGGCTTACATTAACACTGTGGTGAAACCACTTGTATGGTGCTGCCACAGTGGTACGTGTTGTATAGTATTGCTACTATATTACATGTATGGTTTTGGCTCCTCCCCCTAGGGCCTGGGTATATAGGCTGCCAACCTTTCTCACTGCCTCATTCTGGGGCACACTGCCAGTTCTGTTGTAAGTCAATTAAAGCCATAGTTAAATCACTCTGCGTTCTCCATCTTAATTGATGGCATATCACACTGCAATGAAGTTAACTGTGAAAAGCCCCGAATCATCGCATTCTGGCACCTGTTCGGGAGAATTCAGATTGTCCAAATTACCTAACAACATGTCTTTCGGGACTTATGTGAGGAAACCCATGCAGACACAGGGAGACCGTGCAGACTCTGTACCGACGGTGACCCATGCCGGGAATCGAATCTGGCACTGTGAAGCAACAGTGCTAACCGCTGTGCTACTGTGCCACCCATATTGATGCCTCAGGAAAGGTTGCGATGAGAAGTGAACTGCAAGTGAATTATTGTTATAGAATTTGAACTGTATGCATGTTAATGAGCAGGTTATGGAAGCGGGAGCTTGGTGTTGTTTAATGGCACGATTGGTTAATCCTTTCATCGACTTCATTCAGGAGACCAATAAGGTAATTTTTGGCTGGAATAGATTGTCCTGTTTTGGTGAATAAGATACATCTAGGAAGTTTTCCACATTGTTGCGTGGAAAACAGTGTCAATGCAGCATTAGAATAGTTTGGCTGAAAAGGCAGATGGTTCTGAACTCAGGTATGCAGTATTACAGACAGTATGTTGTCAGGACCCATAGACTTGGCTGTGTTCAGTACACTCAACCACTCCTTAAGGTCAAGTGAAGTGAAGCATATTGCTGGATAATGGCATCAATGGTGAAGGGAACCTCAAGCAGAGGCAGAGGAAGATCATCAACTCAGCATTTTTTGCGAAAGGTGTTTGCTGACATCAGCCTCGTCATTTGCATTCACAGGCTGTATTTCAGATAGCTGAGGGTGGGAATGCACATGGAGCCTCTCTCCCCAGTTAGTTACCTTGGGCTGGATTTTAAAAGGTGCTGTGGTCTACGTCCTCATGGTGTAGTGCCACCTAATGTTAATTAGTGCCCGCAGAATGTTAATGCCAGGAATAGTGTTAATAACATTCAGGAGCCCTGATAAATCAAGGGTTGAGGGGGCGCGGGGGCGGGGGGGGGGGGGGGGTGTTGGGAAGGGTGAAAGGCCAGTTTCAGTGACAGAGCAAGGGGTAGGGGGTGGGAGGATTAATGGGAAGGCTATAACTTTGGTGGGGCAGTACTTTCGACAGACCGAGAGCCTCCAAGAAGGTCCGTCCACTTGCTGAACACGGCCCATTCAGCTAAAGATGCCGGGCATCTCACATGGCATGAGCCCATCCTGACGTGGGTAAAATACTGGCGGTAGCACGATGGGCCCTTCAGTGGCCATTAATTGTCTCAATAAGCCCAAGGGTAGATGGATTTCCCTGATGCATTGTAATTTTTCAGACATATCTGGCCAGGCAGGTAGATAGAGTCAAGGTCACCTCCTGGATTTTATTTGCCCCCTTCCAGTCTTCAAACCCACCAGGTGGAGATTGCCAATTCCAGCTCCCAGCTTTCTTTCCCATTCGTGAATAGTTGTGTTGAACCACAGGGTTTGGTTTTGATTTGCTTCCTGCAACTCCATCCACACCCTGTTTACTATTTTTATTTGCACGAGAACTTCATTAAGTTGGTCCTTCATGCTTGGTTCTTTGTGGAGTGCTGCACCCAAACACCCTTCCACACCTTCCATTGAATCAGGGTTACTTTAATTGTTATTATTTTGCTTAACCTCTTTTTTTTTGGACAATAAAAAATTAATTTACCAAGAAAAGAAAACAGTGGATAAAGAATGCACTTTAAAAAAAAAAGGCATTTTGAGTGCTGTATGAAGAAACAAAAAGTTGCACATGTTAGTTGGGGTCAGATCATTAAATTACTTTGGCCAGAAGGTTCCATTTCTAAAATGTGTTTCTATAGAACATAATGAAAGTTGGTTGCTAGAATAATAACATTAGGGCCATTCAGCTTTTTTTCTGTGACAGTAGATAGGCGTGATTCACTCTGAAATAAGCACTCTTGTCTTTTCTTATTCAAATTATTTTGTTTTCATGGCTTTCAGCATATCTGTCAAAGTTGTAAGGATACACTTGGAATAAAGTTTCTTACCTTATTGTGACATTTTTTAAACACTTCGTTTGCATCTTTAATTATGGCACATTTTCTCTGCGCCCATGGAAAACAAAATGGGTTTCTATCACAAGGATATGTGTGATTCACTGAATTGGAGCAGGACTGTGCAGATTTCCAACTGTTTCCAAATTCAATGGGGTTGGTCACCAAGGAGTTAGATTTTGTTGTTAGATCATCTTCAGTGTCATCGTTGAAATTTCCACAGAGGCCACATACTTGGTCCTGTTGTAAAAGTTACAAATAATCAAAAAAATTAAGGATACTAATCTGACATTTCAAAGTCAATCTTCAGAATAGACTCATTTGGCTGATACTCTCTGGAGGTCAGAACTACCTGTCTATGGATGAACACTATTAATCTGAGAAATAATTTAATCACTGTGATCTTTGCATTATCACTTACCTTTGCTGAGGTAATTCATCTCAGCTGACATGGCAGCAACGTGGGGAGGCAGTGGCGTAGTGGATGGACTACCAATCCAGAAACCCAGAGTCACGCTCTGGAGACCTGGGTTTGAATCCCGCCATGGCAGATGGTGAAATTTGAATTCAATAAAAATCTGGAATTAAAAGTCTAATGATGACCATGAAACCGTTGGCGATTGCCGTAAAATCTTGTTCACTAAGACCTTTAGGGAAGGGAATCTGTCATCCTTACCTGGTCTGGCCTACATGTGACTCCAGATCCACAGCAAGGTGGTTGACTCTTAAATGCCCTCACGGATGGACAATAAATGCTGGCCCAGCCAGCGACACCCACATCCCATGGATGAACAAAAAAGACATGGGGCTGAATTCTCCGCTGTCAGGATTCTCCGTTTTGCCGACAGCCCGGGCGTTTCCCGACATTGGGAAACCCCATTGATCATCCAGCAAAATGGAGAATCCCGACGGCGTGCCGCACCAGAAGAAACCCGCCCAGGAATTTTGCAGTGCTGGGGTAGGCAATGGGACAGGGAAGACTATCAAGTCGAATTCTCATTATCAACTATTAACTGGTGGCCACAGGTGAAAGCACTGGCAGGACAGGATTGGACTGGCTGACAGACCTGTGACCTCTATTCTTTATGGTCTCCTTTAAAGAATGACCTGTTGGCCAAAACATTCGACAGGAACCAGTCCATCTGTGACACAGTCCAGCATCTTTGGAAAAGGAAGCTGGGAAAAAAATATTCTCCATGAGCTAGGTCGTTGCCAGCTTGCACTTGTGGGCCCTTGACTGGAGGTAATAATACACTGTTACCTATTCATTATCACGTTGTTTTTTTCATTCTAATCTGCAAAAATCTGACTCCATGTGGGTTAATGTACTTCTGAGAGGGTGCAAGAAATTTCAATGCACAGAGTTATTTCTTTCGCCTCTTCTGAGCTTTAGCTGACAATTTACTTCTCAAATTTAGTCTGGTCATTAATGTTATTCTCTGTTCCCCATCATACATTGGAGTATAAGAGTCGGGACATTATGTTGCAATCATATAGGGCTTTGATGATGCCACACATGGGGGACTGTGTGCAGTTTTGGTCTCATTACTTGAAGAAGGGTATACTTGTCTTGGAAGGGATGTCATGAAAGCTCACTAGATTCCTGGGGTGACGGGTTGAGTCAAATTGGTCTACATCCTCTGGAGTTTAAAATAGTGTGGAGTACTCACAGTGAATGTATAACATTCTTAGAGGCTTTGACAGCCAGGCTTCCCTGATTGGCGAGGCTAGACTAGTGTTATATTCTCAGTATAAGAGCTGGGCCATTTAGAACAGGAATAAGAAGAAATGTCTTCATTCGGAGTATTGGAAATCATTCAGATTCTCTATCTCACATATTTGTGGATGGGCTCAGTCATAGATACAACTTGAATATATGAATCTATTCAAAACTAAGATCAAAAGAATTTTGGACATTAAGGGAATCAAGCGAACATGGGAATAAGATGAGAAAATGGAGACGAGATAGAAGAACAGCCATGAACCTCTTGAATAGTGAACCAGGAGTAAGACCCATATTGCTTTCCATTTCTCCTATACTGTGTTATTTATAAATAGAATATACTAATATTGTCGAATTGCTGGAATCTTTCGCTAACGAATAAAAGAAGTGGATAACTTTGTATCCCAACCAAGGTTCCAAGACTTCTGAAGTGATTTTAAGGAATGCCAAGTACTTCATGGAAAAATATTTTGTTACCTATTATAATTCACTGCCATTTAGGACTGACAAAGACCCTAGTGCGATGTTGACTACCTTGCTGTCTTCTTTCTGAATGTTTCATGGTTGCATTTACTGGTCATGTGACACCAAGTTCTGGATCATTATCCAGTCACAGAGATGGCTAAATCAAATTAAATTTTTCCAGATATATGGGGCGGGATTCTCCGATATCGGCGCGATGTCCGCCGACCGGCGCCAAAACCGGCGCAAATCAGTCCGGCATCGCGCCGCCCCAAAGGTGCGGAATCCTCCGCATCTTGACTGGCCGAGCCCTCACCTTGAGGGGCTAGGCCCACGCCGGACTGATTTCCGCCCCGCCAGCTGGCGGGAAAGGCCTTTGGTCCCCCGCAGCTGGCGCGGAAATGACATTGCCGGGCGGCGCATGCGCGGGAGCGTCAGCGGCCGCTCACGGCATCCCCGCGCATGCGCAGTGGAGGGAGTCTCTTCCGCTTCCGCCATGGTGGAGACCGTGGCGAAGGCGGAAGGAAAAGAGTGCCCCCACGGCACAGGCCCGCCCGTGGATCGGTGGGCCCCGATCGCGAGCCAGGCCACCGTGGGGGCCCCCTGGGGCCAGATCACCCCGCGCCCCCCCAGGACCCCGGAGCCCGCCCGTGCCGCCATGTCCCGCCGTCCCAAAGGTGGTTCAATTCACGCCGGCTGGGACTTCGGCCCATCCGGGCCAGAGAATCGTCAGGGGGGAGGGGGCCCGCCAACCGGCGCAGCGCGATTCCCGCCCCGCCGAAAATCCGGTGCCGGAGAATTCGGCAACCGGCGGAGGCGGGATTCACGCCAGCCCCCGGCGATTCTCCGACCCGGTGGGGGGTCGGAGAATCGCGCCCCATGATCCTCCTTTTTTTTCACTCATTTTTACAGGATGTGGGTATCACCGAATAGGCCATTATTCATGGCCCATCCCTAATTACCCTTAAGAAGGTGGTGACAACCTGCTTTCTTGAACTGCTGTTGTCCATGTGATTTTGGTACACCTACAATCATGTTTGGGGGGATTTCCGGGGTTTTGACCCAGCCACAGTGAAGGAATGTCAATATATTCCCAAGTCAAGATGGTGAGTGACTTGGAGAGGAACGTCCAGGTGGTGATAATTCTATGTCTGCTGCCCTTGTCCTTTTAATTGATAGAGGTTGTGGGGTTGGAAGGTGCTGCGAAGGAGACTTGATGAGTTTCTGTAATGCATCTTGTAAATGGCACACACTGCTGTCATTGTTCGTCGGAGTGAGTGAATGTTTGTGGCAGTGATGCCAATCAAGTAAGTTGCTTTACCCAGTATAGTGTCAAGCTTTTTGAGTCTTGTTAGAGCTGCATTCATCCAGTCAAGTGGAAAGTATTCCACCGCTCTCCTGGCTTATGCATGGCAGACAGCCTTTTGGGAGTCAGGAGCTGAGCTACGCGCCACAGGATTCCTGGCCTCTGACCTGCTCTTGTAGCCACAGTATTTATGTGGTTAGTGCAGTTCAGTTCTGGTCAATGGTAACCCCCAGAATGTTGATAATGGGGATTCAGCGATGGTAGTGCATTCAATGTCAAAGAGTGATGGTTAGGTTCTCTCTTGTTGGAAATGGTTATTCCCAGGCACTTGTGTGGCACAAATGTTAATTTCCATTTGTCAGCCCAAGCCTGGATTTTGCACAAGCCATCCTCCATTTGGGCATGGACTATGTATTAACTTGTGCGATAGATGTGGATATTTAAGTGATTGTTTCAATACAGTTTCAGCACAATGTTTCTCTATTTGCATCACTCAGGTACCTAATTGACTGGTAACTCTTGCTCGATTACAATTTCCATGTGACTAATTGTCTGCTTTCAGAAATGATGAAGAGTCAAAAGCATATGAAAGAGAGAATATTTTAACTCAAAACAACATTTACCCTCCATCGTGCATCCAGTGTGACTGAGAGTCTTGTGTGTTTGTCCCAAATCACAGTGACCCCATTAGAAAATGTGAGGATCAGAGAGAGCCCAACAGTGTGGAGTAAATAGGAATCTTCTGTGCATCTTGCTCTCTGACTTGTATCTTTTGAAACAGTTACTTTGCCATCTTCCAAATTTAGTTCTTTATCCTATAAAAGACAAATGGATTTGAAAACAGGGTGCTTTATAATGTGCGCAAGTATTAATGGTACCAAATGAAATATGTATTTTGAAAACTCTTGCTAAATTGGCAATCTAAATACCTAATAATTTTAAATTTGAAAATATACCTGAAATAAAATTTTAATATTTCTGGAACATGTCACTCCATCTTCACAGCAGGCAACATTTTCTATTAGCACTTGGAATGTACCATTCTTTCCCTTGCATTGGTCCTAAAAAGAAGGTAGCTTTAAATAAAATTGTCCAACCAAGTATATTTAGCACAATTGTAAATGGTTCAAACACTTCAACAATTAGTATTACTGCATTGTATAGCAGTACAGAGAACGGTACGCAATACAATTTCAACAACAATCCGTTGCTATATTTTAGTACACACAGAAATCAAACTAATTGTCACTCTGCCAGTTTTTAAAGTGCAGAGCTCCGATTTAGGAGGCGCAATTTGCAGTGCTCACTCACTGTAGAGATGCCACTGAAGTCCACTTAAAATAGATGTAAGGCTCCTTATATATGCTAATCTGGAACTGAAAGCTGTTAAAAAGTATTTACCTGGATGTAGATCCAGGAAAAGCAGATATGCCCTTCACAGCTCCATAGTCTCCCAAACTCATCTCAGCTAGTGTCTCAGACAGCCAAATGCCCTCCCACTCCCCTCAACTATTTACTGATCCGTTTGTAATAACATTTTTTATTTTTGTGTCTGTACCATGTCATTATTCAGGTTTCAGGAATGAATCTTCAGAAATATATAATATCCTAGGTGGCACGGTGGCGCAGTGGTTAGCACTGCTGCCTCATGGAACCGAGGACCCGGGTTCGATCCCGGCCCTGGGTCACTGCCCGTGTGGAGTTTTCACATTCTTCACCTGTCTGCGTGGGTCTCACTCCCACAACCCAAAGATGTGCAGGGTAAATGGATTGGCCACGTTAAATTGCCTCGTCATTAGAAATTTTAAAAAAAATGTAATATCTGTTTAAGATCTTAACTTATCCTCAACCAAAATCAATGCAAAGACGTAACTCGTTTCCTACTCATAGCAGGTCAGGTATTTAGCCACAGTAACTTACCTGAACAAATATATATTCACAGTTACCCTCATAGGTGTATCTTCTCTCATCAAAAGTTGTGTAATGACCTTCACCATAAACCTGGCAGGTTTTTGAACATTGTTTCTGAGTACAATTCCAGGTTCCACCCCGACAGGTGCTGCAGTGTAAAGTGCAGAGACATTAGGTTCTTTAATGTTAAGGTGCTTTTAAAACGTGTGAAATTGATCAATGTTGACCTGCATTGAATCTCACCATTTGTTGCAATCATTTTTGATTACTTTTCCTTCTGTATGACTCTCTCCTTCAAATAAACAGGGGCATTTTTCACTCAACACACAGTTTCCTTTTTCATCTTCAGCTTTACCTTCAGGACAGAAGCAGCCAGGAACACATTGATCTGGCTGTTACAAAGGAGACATTCTTCAGTCACTCCCCTAAAATTGTTTAACATTGATGCTAAATGGCATGGAAAAAATCTAAACTTAGGCTTATCAGTGTTACCATGCTCAGGTAGTAAACGTAAAGGTGCCATAGTCCCAGATGGCCATAAGCTTCTTTACCCTTTGACATAAAATGAAAATCGCTAATTGTCACAAGTAGGCTTCAAAATGAAGTTACTGTGAAAAGCCCCTAGTCGCCACATTCCAGCGCCTGTTCAGGAAGGCTGGTACGGGGATTGAACCGTGCTGCTGGCCTGCCTTGGTCTGCTATTTAGCCCAGTGTGCTAAACCAACCTCTTTGGTTTACATGGAGCACTGACTGGTGGTGCTTTCACCTGAGGATCACCACACCTCACGCGAGGGGCAAGGTTGAGAAGGCAGGACCTTCGTGAATGACCTCAGCTGGTACAGGAATTGAACATGCGCTGCTGGCCTCGCTCTGCATCACAAATTAGCTGTCCAGCCAACTGAGCTTCTATGTTGTATGCAAGTAAGCATATTTTTTACAACCTTGTACCATTGGATGTCACTTACACATGGTAAATTCAAGCTGTTGCATTTCTTTCCACAGTAATTCCGATTTAAGTTTCCACCTCCCGAACAATTAAAATATTCCTTTTCCCCAACGCATTCTAATGGGCAAAAAAGATGCAGAAAGTTGCTTCGTACAGTTTCTAATTCATGCTTCTAGTACTGAGAGCTTTAAAAGATAACAATAATTTACCTGGGCTTTGGGTAGTGGAAACCTTTTGGGGGCACGCAATGAATCCACCTACACAAAAGCTGAAGAGAGGAAAGATAAGGGTCTCCTTTCATATGTTTAATGATACAACATCAGTACCCTGTGACAAGTATACTTACCAGTCACCTACACTCTCTCCCGATTCAAGATACATGCCATTGTGGTAACATGAGCAGTCGTCTCGATCAACACATAAGCCATTTTTATCCATGTACTTTCCCTGAGGACAGCCACATCCATAAACTGCAACATCGTTAACACTACAGGTGAAGTCAGTTCTTCCCAGTAATTTGCAGCTCCGCCCGCAGGCTCTCATGTCATTGGCAAAAACCTGGTTCTTTTCACAAGTTCTATCTAGAAACAGAAACCACTAGTATCAGATTACAGTTGAATACTGATGAAAGCAAGAGTTAATACAGGAGCATTCTCCACATTGCACAGCCAGAAGTGTCGAGTCGATGATCCATTTCAGCTTCCTCCTGAGGTCCCCACATTCACAATCAATAGCCAATTTGATAATTTCTCATGATATGGAAAAATGACTGAGCACATAGTATACAAGTTGGCACTGCCAAAGCACACTTCCCAGGCTTGTCCCACTCCCCCAGAGGCTATAATTCCCTGGTGTCATTGGTGGGTTCCTCTCAACTTATTCCATTTATATATAGCTGTAAACCTCACCGATGTGAGTATGAATATTCAGTGAGGGGGGGACCATGTGGCTGGGAAGCCCTCGAATGACGTTGAAATGTTTTGAAATATATTGAAATGAGGTTATTACCCTTTCTGGGAGGGAGCCTCGTTACATCATTGGCGAAGGGTGGGGAAAATCAGGAAATGAGATCTGGCTGGCAAGAATCTCGCTTCCCGACTTTCATGGGATTTTAGGATCGTGTTGCCATTTACAGTGACGGCAAACGTGTTCAAAATCACTCACGATGAATGCGCAGTGTTCAGTTTAATCTGAAATTCCTCAGACAATGAAGCAGTCTGTGTCTTCAAGGACACCATTTAGGTTGAGCGGATAAGGGGCAAAAATATTTACTTCATCCAATTGACCAGCAATGACCATCTCCAACAAGAGTGTCTAACCTCACCTCCTGACTTTCGATGGCATTATCATCATTGACTGCTCTCCCATCAACATCCAGAACATCACCTTTGACCTCAAACCTAACTGGGGTCAGCCATGTGAAAACTGTGGCTGCAAAAACAGGTCAGAGGCTGGGAATTCTGTGGCGTGTTACATCTCCTGATTCCCCAAAGCCTGCCCACCTTCTGCAAGGAACAAGTCAGAAGCATGGTGAAATATTCACATGCCTGGATAGGCACAGCTAAAACATTATAGAAACATATGAATTAGGAGCAGCAGTAGACCACTCAACTATTTGAATCTGTTCCACCATTCAGTAAGGTCATGGATGATCTGATTTTAACATCAACTCTAGATTCCTACCTACACTCATGCCAGGATGAACAAACAGGCCAGCTTGATCTGCACCCCGTCCAACACCTTAAAAGTCACCCCCGCCACCATTAGCACATAGTGACAGCAGTGTGTACTATCTCCAAGATGCATTGAAGTAACGTATCAAGGCTCCATTGACAGTGTCTTCCGAACATGCAACCTTTCCTGCCTAGCTATACAAGTGGAGCAGGTGCTTGAGAACACCAAGTTCCCTTCCAAGACGTACACCATCCTGGCATGAAAATAAATCATCATTCATCCATTGCCTGAAACTCCTTATTGAGCAGCGCCGAGGGAGAGCCTCACTATAGGGTCTACAGGGGTTCAAGAAGGTGCTTACAATCACCTTTTCAAGAATACTAATGTGAACCTGTGGAAGGGCTTTAATTTCTAGGTGAGGTCAGGGAACTCACTCCCCCATTAATTAAGCTGTCTACTAATTTGGTATGTGAAGATCTCAAAGCCATTTGAGTCCATCATGGATGAATTTCTTAGCAAATTGGAATGCATTTTCACCAAAACAGAAATAAAATTTGCAGCTATAGAGCTCAGCATCAATCTAGAACAGTATGGACGTGGTCTCTGTGCATCAATAAAATTATATTCATTTGTAACTTTTATAAATTGTTTTCAAGCAACTGATTCTGCCGACAGAAACTGGTGCAAAATTCTATGAAAGATAAATATCTCAACTTACTGCAAACTCTTCCAGCCCAGTTGCTCAGGATGATACCTCTTTCTGCACATGCATGAACATAGGCCCCGAGTGCTGCACAGATGCAGCGATCAACATTCTGACAGGTGCAGATGGATTGCTTACACATCTTTAAAAGCAAGTACAATTAAAATGATAATGTTTTTTTTTCTTTGATAAGTTGATGTATATTTGCAAATCTCTAAAGTTAACTGAATTGCGGAATATCGGAACATAGGAGGATCCAAATAATTTTAAAAAGCATATGGGGTCAAATTCCACTATAGGCCAACCGAATGTTAGCGAGCACTGGTCGTCTGTCCATTCTGCCACGTGAGAAGGTCCCCATGGTTCTGAGGACCTGGCCTCAGCTACATGTTCCAGGAGGTTGCTGGGTGCCAAACAGGCGGCCTGAAGCAACTTACCAATTTGCGACTTTATATCAAGCTGTGATGACTGCTGCAAGATGTACTGTGGGGGCATCATGTTCGCAGAAGGTAGGATGCCAAGGCAATAGCAGCCCAGATTATTTTTTGCAAGAATTTGAGCTGACCAGGGGCCCACAGAAGTAGTACAAATCAGTGCCGATCTCCACCAGTCCTGACTTAATACATTAATCGGGATCCTATTAATGCCATGAGAATCAAATTTGTTACAAGGAGCCTTTTGCTTTAAACATATGGGTAGTCCTGGCAATAGGCTCTTCTGTTTTATATCGGTTATTTTAGAGAGTTTTGATCACTTCCATTCTATTCTTCCTCACAATACAACCTGGTTCAATGGGTCAACAGGTGACATTTGTTTTTTGTATCAGTATAATTCCATTTACCATAAAATTCCAAATAACATTGTCAAGCGACGAACAAAACATGTGTGATTAAATTGCATTAGATTTATAATAATAATGAATAATTTATTTTAACTTCCTTGCACACTTTGAAATTTTATAACTACTGCAGCTTTGGTGGTTTAAAAAACTAATCTTTGAAATGGAGCCCCTAATTTTTAGCTCAGTATCTGTCCTTATAGATTCCTCTATATGAGTTACCTTAATATCTGAGCTATTGTTTCTGCATCAAAGCAGGAGTAGTACTAGTTCAATGTTTTTTCCCACTTCTCTTGCACAATTCCTTAATTTATTTAATCGCATCCTCATTCAATTGTAAGTGTATATATCCATTTTCTATATTTGTAATCAAATATTCTATTAACTCTGACTAATATCCTAATAATCATCTCAAGAAGCCTTTTTGTCATTTTTATTACGAAATGATTTCATAACGGACCTAGTCATTGATCAATACTACATTAATGCACTGAAGGAATATTCTCTTTTATACAAATGCTATTTTTGTTTTTATACATTTCACGGCTTGTGAGCTATCAAAGAATTATCGGGCCATATTATATTTTGCTTAATCCATGTCCCTATTAGGCGTTCCACACTTAATCCGCATAGTGGAACAGTGGTTAGCATTGCTGCCTCACAGCACCAGGGACCCAGGTTCAATTCTGGCCTCGGGTAACTGTGTGGAATTTGCACATTCTTCCCATGTCTGCATGGGTTTTCTCCAGGTGATCCAGTCTCCTCCCACATTCCAAAGATCTGCATGTTAGGTGGATTGACATGATAAATTGCCCCTTTAGTGTCCAGGGAAGTGCAGGTCCGGTTATGGGGTTACAGGGATAGGGCGGGTGAACGAGCGAGTGGACATGGGTAGAGTGCTCATTTGAAGGGTCGGTGCAGACTTGATGGGCCGAATGGCCTCCTTCTGCACTGTAGGGCTTCTATGACTCTATGTTAAATATAGGCTGTGCAGCTTTACTTGACTTTGATTCTGAAAAATTTTCACTTGCACATTTTAGCAAAATAGTTCCACTTACCTCATAATATTTGTCGTAATCTACTGCAGAATGGCATTTAGCAAAAACGCCATTGTAGTTTATCAGCTCGGAGCAATGTTTTTTTGCATAGATATCTGTAACAAAGATGAGGAAGTGATTGCTTATACATGAGCAAGGAATACATTGAATTCAGATAATGTCATCAACTTAATGTAATACAAATATAGCGATAATAAATCATGCCTCAGTCAACAACATTTGAGGAGATCAGCTGACATCTTGAGTTATGGTTTGGAAATTCCACTGTTAACTATAAATGCAACCCAAAGCATGCTTTCTTCGTGCAATTGGAACAGTTGTGGGTGTTTTGGAATGGATTGCTTTCAAATATTTGTTTTTTGAGAAAACAATTTTAATGAAAAATGAATGAAAATGAAATGAAAATCACTTATTGTCACAAGTAGGCTTCAATGAAATTACTGTGAAAAGCCCCTAGTCGCCACATTCCAGCGCCTGTTCGGGGAGGCTGGTACAGGAATTGAACCGTGCTGCTGGCCTGCCTTGGTCTGCTTTCAAAGCCAGCGATTTAGCCCAGTGTGCTAAACCAGCCCCTGGATTGTAATCGTACAATATAAACTTGTCAGTCAGAAAATAAATAAAAATTCAGCCATTCGGCTTCAGTGCACAATTGGTGGGGAAAATGTCTGAACGCCTGCTGAGCAAAAGCTGTCAATGCTGTTAATCACAAGAAAGGAGAAAACTTAGGCACTGCTCCTCACCTATGCCAGTACATCTGTTGCCTGGAACAATATGTGCTGTGAACTGTCTGCCTGCCTATATCCTCTGTGCTGCCAATGCTTGCTACAATGCAATAATTAAAACCTTGAATGCTTGTTACATCGCGAGGTCTCTGACTGCTGTGATAATACATCTCCTCTTTAGTAAAGCTCACAGGCTAGGTCAGACATGAAGTAATTCAACAAAGCATTTTGTAAATGTGCCATTTTGTCCCGTTCTTCATGTGTTTTTCTAAAATGCTTGATTTCATGGTTCAGAATGCTTTGAACACTACCATGATCATAAACCATAAAGTACTGATCAGTCAGTCACTTACATTCTGGGTACAAGAGACAATTTGTCCAGTTTCTCTTAGAAATTGAAGCTACTTCCCTAATCATCATGAGTATTAGGTAGGTTTGACTCACTGCAATGGATATCAAGCACGGTGGGTGGGGTCGTTAAGCCCTCCCCGTTGGAGGGATCAGAAGTGTCATAATATCCACTCATGTATATAATGAGATGCAGACAGGCAATGGTTGACACATAGGATGACCAGTAAGCATACAACACAGCACAGCCAATCACCAGACAAGACACTACCACTATAAAGCCAGAGGGCACTAGGTTTCCCGCTCTCCTGGGACCCAGCTACTGAGACAGTCAGAGTCCATGAGCTAGCAAGCACAAACACCATGCGGTAGCTAGTAAGTCTGGTCAGGCTACTACAAGGTCACTGGTCAGATCAGTATAGTGTCGACCCACAGCTGACTATGTACAGCAGTTCATCTAGTTGAATAAAAAAGTGTTGGATCTTCTCCTGTGATCGACGTCTGTTTCTAACTTCCCTGTATCGAGTGCAGTCCACATCGAACCAACCTGCCTAACACATCAAGAAGGTCCCGCCAAAGACAACCCCCAAGGTGGGTTCCCCGACAGTGGGATGAGCTAGCCATGCAAGATGCAGCAGACATCGGCGGGACCGGAATATCCTGCCGGCAGCCAATGGCGGGCTCCCTCCATTGCTGGAAAACACCTACCGGGGGGAGGGGGGTCCCACCTCTTACGTGCAACTGGATCTGTTGGATGCACCTTTGTATTGTCCTTGTAGTCTTCCAGGTACCTTAAACATGGGAATTCCTATTGAGGAATGCATTGGTACCAGTTATTGCACAAGGGGAGGGAGAGTAGGAAATTCACACAAAGCCTTATGAGGACCTTGGTTGCAGAAATAGCTCGAAAGCTACTGGATCATTTATTTACTGTACCCTTGAGGTCAATTACTATTCACAACTCTTTTCCCTAGCAACCTTCTTCACATGGGTGTCATTTGGAACAAAAGGCCTTGTGTGCAAACAGTCCCGGTATTTTTTAAATAAACACCCTCTCCTGTTAAATGTGGGGATTCCATTTTCAATAAGCATCAAATGACTTGGTAGGGAGTCATTAACCATAAGCTTTTATGTTATGCCTCACGGCATCTTTCTCCAATGGCTATTCCGTCACTTTTATCACCATCGCTGGCCAAACATATTTCTGCTACAATAGGAAAAATCAGCTTAGTCGAAATTAAATACACCTTAGCCTTAATCCGATTGAATAGGAAAACTGATTCAATGGGCAACTTAAATTTCCACCTTCACTCTGACCTGTAATCAAACTGTTGAAACTGAGTAGTGGTGTATTCCAATAGGTGTATTCAAATACATTGTTAATTAATTGCAGTAAAGCATCCCAAGGACCAATTAACAACAAATGGAAATTCATTACTATTAATCCAGAGTGCATGCCACATGCACCAATTTTTTGAACTTTTTCTCTGACAAAGGGCTAGCTGACAATATTCAGGAGGAACTTGCATGTAAACAAAAATTAACAAGGCAATTTCAACATCCGGTGACGGGGATGTGCTGAGCAGGCATACATCAGGTGGCTCTCCTCCTATGAACTCGAAAATAGGCTCTTTAACGCAAAATAACCCGCTAATACAGGGAAAAAAGTATCCCCACACCTCAACCAACACCAACGCAAACAGAGATACTGAGCAACAGCAACTCGATAGGCCGAAAGGAGACAAGAAATGGGAAAAACCAGGAGAAGCAAGTGACTGAGCCGGCAGATGCACGAGGCGATGAAACTCGGGCCTCGCCAGAGCGAGAAGGACCGACCCGCCGCACGAGGAGCCCTCCCTCACCAGAGAGTTGTTGGAAAATATTTCTCTCAAGGGAACTGAGAGAACACAGAGAGGAGACAAAAAACGGCATACAGGTGGAGGTCAGGGTGGTGACTGCGGTAGCTCTGGTGACTATGCAGGTGGCCCTGGGCAAGGTGAACAGGCAACTGGAAGCCCAGGAGAGCACCATAAAGGATCTAGTAAAGGCCCCAACAGATCAGAATGATCAGATCGCCACTCTGGATAAAGAATAACAAGGTTGGTCGCGACACAAGGGAGTCTGAGGCGGAAGGTAGAGGATCAGGCGAACCGCTCAAGGCTGCAAAGCCTGCGGATAGTGGGTCTGCCAGAAGGGATCGAAGGCAGGTACCCCATGGAGTATGTGGCCCAAATGCTGGGCAATCTTGTGGGAACGGATAGCCTCCCCAAACCACCACAAATAAACAGAGCCCACCAGTTGCTCCGTCCAAAACCCAAGGCTGGAAGACAACCGAGGGCTATAATCGCTAAAATGCATCGATATCAATACCTGCGCTGGACGAAATAGATGAAAAACTGTAACTGGGAAGGTCACCTGATCAGGATATATCAGGACATGGGGGCTGACCTGGCCAAGCCCAGGCAGAGTTCAACAGGGAGGAAGCAGCTCTGTACAAGTGGCTGTATCCGGCCAAACTCTGAGTCAGATTCCAAGGCAGGAAGCACTTTTTCATGGCCCCTGCGGACGCGGACGTATTCCTCCCAGAGAACGAGCAGGAGAAATGGCAGCAGGGACAGCAGTGAAAAGAGCAACCAAAGAGACTTTATTTATTTACTAATTTAATGAAATGTCTCGAAGGACACTTTGTGCGGGACTGCATTGCCTTGTTCTGAGGATGGGGAGATGCAACAGAGGAAGGAAAGAGCAAGGGCAGCAGAGCGCAGGAAAAGGTGAGGAAAACGGCTGGTAGGGAGAATAGACAGCGGCAATGGGGGAATGCATAACCGACCCTGGGAGGGGGCCAGCACACTAGCAGGAAAGCTAGCACCAGGAAGAATAAGCGTGAAAGGGGCAATTCCCTCAAGGGAGAGAGAGGACCTGGCAAAGGGGGGATGGGTACACGTCAGCATCAAGGGGAAGAAACACGGAGAAGGGAATGGGGCGGGAGAGACAACAGCAAAAATAGTAAGGGCATTAGGCTGGCTGCAGCAGGGCCACACGTGATGACTTGGAACACAAAGGCACCGCAAGCAGCCACTTTGGAGGGTCCCTGAACAAAGGGAAACCCCGGAGTGCAGGGGCTCACCCACATGGCATACACACAGTTGCCGGCCATGTTGGGTGTCCCCTGGACAAAGGGAAGCCCCGGAGCGCAGGGGCCCAACCTCAAGGGGGAGAACGGTGACTGTGGCCATTTTGGACGGCTCCCTAACAAAGGGAAACACCGGAGTGCAGAGACGCGTCCGCCAGGTAAGATTGGCTGATCCCGCAGAAGGGGGGGGGGGGGCGGGAACCGATCAGAATAGTCACCTGGAACGTCAACGGTCCAGTGAAAAGATCCAGGGTATTCGCCCACTGAAAAGTATGAAAAAGACACACCTGAGGGAGAAGGACTGACTGTGGGAAGACCTGGGTGGGACAGACCTACCATTCCTGCTATGGGACAAGGACCAGGAGCTAGCCTTACTGTTAGACAAGAGGAAGATATTTACTGCGACGAGGACGGTTATAGACCCAGGGTGGCAGTATGTCATGATCAGCGGTGTCCTGAACAGGGCACTGGTAATCCTGGTGAACTCCAACTGGGATGACACGGAATTTATAAAGAAGACCACGGCGGAAATCACTGATGCTGACATGCACCGGTTAATCATGGGGACGGGGGGACTTTAATTGTGTGCAGAACCCACGGATAGACAGGTCAAGCCGCAAAATGGGGAAGACCTCCAACAAGGTGAAAAAATGTGATTTATTCATGGAACAGATGGGGACAGTGGACCTCTGGCAGTTCACCCACCCAGGGGAGAAGGAGATCTTCTTTTTCTCCCAAGTACACAATGTATATACATGGATTGACTGATTTGTAGTGGGGAAATCACTGCTTCCAGGGTTAGTAAGGACGAAATATTCCACGATTGTAATCTCTGACCACGCTCCACATTACATGGATGTGAGGTTGGAGAAGGGCAATGACCCCTATGGAGGTTGGACATGGTCCTCCTGGCCGATTAGGCATTTTGCGAGAAAATATCACAGGCCATAGACGAGTACATTACTGATAACCAGAATGGGGGCATCTCACCCTCCAAGTTCATGGAGGCGCTGAAGATGGTGATCAAGGGTGAAATCTTTGCTTACAATGCACGTAGAGAGAGGGAAGAGAGGGCAGCTAGGCAACAGCTAGTCGACTCCATACTGGAGGTCGACGGTAATACTCCAAGGTTCCAACCCTAGAGCTCCTAGCAGAGAGGAAAAAGGTACAAAAGAACTTTGATCTGCTCTCCATGAGGAAAGCAGTGCACCAACTCCGACATGCACAGAGGACCCTGTACGAGCATGGAGACAAAGCCAGCCGCCTCCTGGCTTACCAGCTGAGAAAGCAGACAGCCACGAGGGAAATAGTTCAGATTAGAGATAACAAAGGTAGGTGGCATGTGGCGCAGTGCTGCCTCATGGCAATGAGGTCCCAGGTTCGATCCCGGCTCTGGGTCATTGTCCATGTGGAGTTCGCACATTCTCCCCATGTCTGCGTGGATCTCACCCCCACAACCCAAAGATGTGCAGGGTAGGTGGATTGGTCACGCTAAATTGCCCCTTAATTGGAAAAAATTAATTGGGTACTCTAAATTTATTTGAAAAAAGAGATAACAAAGATAAACTAGTAGCAGAGCCAAATAAGATCAATGAGTCATTCAAGACCTTCTACCAGGGGCTGTACACCTCCGACCCCCCCCCCCCCCCCCCCCCCCCCGCAAAGGGGAACTTGGGGATGTTCCTCGATGGAATGAGCATGCCAGTTGTGGGGGAAGACAGAAAACGGGGACTGGAAGCACCACCATAACTGGGAGAAGTCACAGGGAGTATTAACTACATGCAGGCGGGGAAGGCACCGAGACCAGATGGTTTCCCGGCGGACCTCTACAAAATATTCACGGTGGCACTGGCCCCGCACTTGCGGAGATGTACATGGACTCACTAGCGAGGGGCAACTTGCAACCTATGCTAGCATAAGCCTCAATCTTCCAGATACCCAAGAGAGACAAAGACACAACAGATTACTGTCCTACAGACCCATTTGGCTGCTAAACATAGACGTGAAACTATTGGCCAGGATCCTTGCCAGGCGACTGGAGGACTGCGTACCAGAGGTGGTAGCAGAGGACCATCTTGTCAAAGGTATGATGTGGAGGTATGTCGTACCCACGATCACTGTTGTCAAAGGTACACAACGAATACTGAACATCAGGCACCTGTTGAACATGATAATGACCCCATTTAGGGACAGAACACCAGAGATGATCATCTCCCTGGATGTAGAAAAGGAAGACAAACTTAACCTGAGCAAAACTGAGATCTTCCCGTTGAACTCGCAAAGGGGAGGGGCAAAGCTGGAGGAGCTGCCATTTAAACAAGCCTATCACAAATTCTGCTACCTGGGGATCCAAATCGCCATGACTGGACAAGGATTCACAAATGGAACCTGACCAGCCTGGTGGAGGAAATAATACAGGACCTGCAGAGGAGGGACTCATTCCCACTCTCCCTGGCAGGGAGAGTGCAGACGATCAAGATGAGCATACTGCCCAGGTTCCTCTTCCTGTTCAGATCCATCACGATCTACATCCCAAAGGCCTTCTTCAACTCATTAGAAAAATTGATCCCCAAAAAGGTGCTGCTGCAGAGAAAGAGAATCATGGGGGGGCCTAGCTGTCCCAAACCTGCAGTATTACCACTGGGCTGCAGCTGTGGAAAGGGTAAGTTGGTGGATGAAAGAGCCAGAAGGCGTATGGGTGCGAATGGAGGAGGGCTCCTGCATGGGGACCTCCCTTCGGGCACTGGCCTTGGCGACGCTCCCATCCTCAATGAGCCCAGTGTTGATTGCAACACTCTGGTCGTAGAACCAACTTTGGATTAACTTAAATGTCCAATAAAGCCCCATCTGCAACAACCACAGGTTCAAGCCAGCCATAATGGGCGCCACCTTCAAAAGGTGGAGACACGACAGGTGGGACGTTGATAGTTACGGGGTTTCTACACAGATAACAGACTGACAGAACTTGAGGAACTAACAGCGAGGTTCTAGCTGACAGATGGTATTGAGCTACGAGACATGCAGGTCAAGAACTTCCACATAGGGAACAAGAACGTACCCACGACCACTGCAACAATCGCTGTTAGAGGACCTATTGGATGTGGACATACGAGGGAGAGGGAACTGAGGCGACCTGCATGGGTGACTAATAGGTAGGGTAGGCACACCACTGGACAAAGACCTCAGGTTTGAAATAGGGTGAAGACTCTGGAGCGAAGCACTGTACACAATCAATTTCACTTCCACATGTGCACGGCTAAGCCTAATGCAGCTGCAAGTGGTGCACAGAGCACACTTAACCAGAACCCGAATGAGTAGGTCTTCCCGGAGGTGGAGGATAAACCACATGTTCTGGTCTTGCCGCAGACTTGTCAGGTTCTAGACAGTTTTCTTTGAGGCAATGTTCAAGGTGGTGGGATGAGAGTGGAGTCGTGCCCGAGAGTGACAGTCTTTGAGGTATCAGAACAGCCAGATCTCTTCATGGGGAGGAGGGCCAGTGCCCTCGCTTTTGCCTCCCTAATTGCCCGCTGGAGGATCCTGCTTGGTTGGTGATCAGCAGCACCACCCAAAGCTGCAGATATGGCTGGCCGACCTATCGGAATTCCTCCAGATGGAAAAAATTAAATTTGCCATCTGGGGGTAGGAAGAAGCCTTCCACAAAACATGGGTGCCATTCACCCAGTTGTTCCAAGGCCCGCTTGTAGCCAACAGCCAATAAGCCAGAGGAAGGGAAAGGGATGCCACAGAACAACAACAGATGCAAACAAAAGTGGGGGGGAAGGGGAGGAGGGGGGTGAATAAAGAGGCGTGGTGTTAAACCATGCCCAGAAAGCGACACAATACATGGCGTCACGCCAACTAAACAGAAACAGGGCACAAAAACTGATGAGGGAAGAAGAGCAGAAGGGAAGGGGGGTCAGGAAGAAAAGGGGGAGAGGGAGGCAGGGGACCCAGCTAGAAAGGAACGCCTTCTGGAGAAAGTAAAACAAGAAGCCGTAGCTATTGTAAATAACGAAAGTAAACTGATGTAAATAATTAAACGTGACCGATGTGTATATATTTCTCTTTTTTCTTCTTTTGTTCTTGATGTGTGGTCACGCTGGCCTTTATTTTGTACAATATGAAAAATCGTTAATAAAAACATTTAAGAAAAAACAAGGCAATTTCAACACAAATCTGCAATGTTCCTATCTCAGTGGAAAATGCTTGCCAGAATTTGACTCTGTAGATCAAACACTGTGTGCCAGCAGAATGATCCAAAACAGATGGAAGGACACTTACAAAACAAAATGAAGACAATTCTATTGTGGCTGAAACGGAGCATTACCTTTTTCTGAACTAACACAAGTGGGATCTACTGTTTCAGGAGGTTTGCAGCTTGGATTGAGTTGCCATGATTGAGCAAAATTGACAACTGATTGTTCCACCACGTTCTGTGAAGAAGTGAAGTCATCAGCAGCATTGTCATTGAAGGTTCCACATAAGCCTGGAAATTAAACAATTACATGACATCACAAAAATGTAATGATCTGATTTGGTTGAGCAGTTGTTTTAACAGTCACATCGTCAATAGTTCATTCCAGGGGACGGTGGGGGAAAGGATAGAAACAGCTGGGATAGACAACAGGGGTGGGGCCTGGATTTTCCAGCACTACAGCAGGGCTGGTGAGGCATTGAAATCTCTGTTGACATCAGCAGGACTGGAAGATCCCATAAAGGGTTGGAAAGTTTGGACCATAGAAACTGATTGTTAACATAATACTGACTTATCAATGCACAACATCAGGGACGGGATTCTCCGTCCTGCCAGTCCCCTTTGCTGGCACGTCCGTTCGCAGCGCTGGCCAATAGGGTTTCCCATTGTGGTCAGCCCACAGGAATCCCGCCACAGGAAATGCAGGGGCATGGATGCGCTGCCGACGTGCAGAAGATTCCGCTGACAGAGAATCCTGCAGCAGCTCCTTTGGCCTTTGGCAAGTTTTAATGTTACACTCCTGGACTTCCAGGACAGTCTGCTGTTGATATCCAGCCTGGTAATACCAAAGTGGGACTCCAGGCTGACAACAAAGCTAGCCTCAAATCTAAACCACCCCGAAGCCTGGTTCTCTGAAAGATTCATGTCATTGCCTGTAGAGCGTACCAGGCTCGGTATTCTAACCACATCTTGGTGCGTCATCAGCAACTTTGAAGAAATACAGTGGCCAACATTTTCTGACCATTCCCAGAGTGGGATCTTCCAGTCCTGCCAATGGTGAACCCCCCCCCCCAACCCCCCACCCCCCTCCACCCCCCACCACACCCCAAACCCCACCCCACCGGGTAGAAACAAAAAAAAACATTGACACTGGAGGGAGCAGAGAATCCCGCCATTGGCCAATGACGTGCTGCCTCTGTCGCTACAAAACATGCCACGTGGAAAACCAGCAACTTCTGCTTTCACCTCGCTGAACCTGCTTGAACTTCAACTCGTCAGTGAAGGAACCCCCAATGAATCTGATGTTCCAGACTCCAACATTCACACAAATTAATATCTATGGGTGGGATATTCCAGCCCAGTCCACCACCAGGGATGTCCTATCTGGCCACAAGCCAATGGGCAATAGGCAGTTACTGTAACCCCTGTGGTGGGCCCCACAATAATGGACCGGATAATCCTGGCATATATATTGGATGTTTTTGTTTGAAGTCATTCCTCGTTGTAATAGCCTATTGTTTCCTATTTCCTTCTTGTGTTCCTATGTGTGTGCAGTACTTTTTGTTTTATAAATTTAGAGTACCCAATTATTTTTTTACCCCCAATTAAGGGGGCAATTTAGCATGGCCAATCCACCTAACCTGCACATATTTGGGTTGTGGGGGTGAAACCCATGCAGGCTTGGGGAGAATGTCATGTGAGAGTACCTTTAAAAAATGGGTGTTTCTCAATGGGTGTGTATATAAATAGCTGTAGTGAGAGTACCTTTAAGAACTGTGTGTTTACTACTGCAGTGATGTCAGAGAGTGGGTGGAGCTGGGCTGTCTGTCAGCTTTTTACTTTCATTTTAGACAGTTTGCTGCAGGGTGTGTTTTAGTTTTGCTTTCAGTGTTGGAGCTGAAGCCAGACAGAGCAGGTGTTCTGTTGATCTCTCTGCCATGAAAAGACTATCTCTTGATCATTTGGTGAATTCAGAATTATAAATGTTCTCAGTAGTGAATGTAAACCTAATGTGCTTCTGTTAAAAGGTGATTCTTTTGTCTTCTGGATGTTGTTTGGGAATTTATTAAGGATTACTTAGTGTTGTATTCTTTGGGGGTTGTATTTGAATTGATGGTTGCTAAGATGTTCACTGTATGTTTTAAAAAGGTTAACTTGAGTTCATAAAATAAACATTGTTTTGCTTTAAAAAAATACTTTTCCATTTCTGCTGTACCACACCTGTAGAGTGGGCCGTGTGCTCCCCATACCACAATCTATTAAAAGTTGTGGGTCAGGTGAACTCCATGGGGAAGTCCACACTTTGGGGTTCTCTAAACCCTGGCCCATAACAAGAATGTGCAAACTCCATACAGACAGTGACCCAGGGCTGGGATTCGAACCCGGGTCTTCAACGCCGTAATCCCAGTTGTAACCGCTGCGCCACATGCCGCCCTTATGTGTGTGCAGTTCTGATGACCATGCCCAGGATATGAGTATATGAATAAACAATGCTTCTGATTGAACTGTAAAAAATTTTGCTGCAAGTCATTTTAAAATTGACTTCACAAACAGAGGATGTGATCTTCCCAAAAGGGAATAAAATCCCCTAGCGAGTACATTTGGCCACTTGTTTCCCGGCAGTCGCAGTGCTGAGAAACACTTGGTTATTCAATGCTACTCGTGTTGAATAATAATCTTATTGTCACAAGTGGGCTTACATTAATACTGCAAGGAAGTTACTGTGAAAAGCCCCTAGTCGCCACATTCAGACGCCTGTTTGGGTAAACAGGGAGAATTCAGAATGTCCAATTCACCCAACAGTACATCTTTCGGGACTTGTGGGAGGAAACCGGAGCACCCGGAGGAAACCCACGCAGACACGGGGAGAAATGAGCAGACTCCGCACAGACACTGACCCAAGCCGGGAATCGAACCTGGGACCCTAGCACTGTGAAACAACAGTGCAAACTACTGTGTACCGTGCCGCCCCTGAAGGGGAGCTCCACTTGCCGGAACTGCCCGTTGTAGCTAGAGATCAGGTCACCATTTTTAATTAATGCCTTCACACTTTCCTCCTAGATCTGAGTGACTGCTTAAAAATCCCCCATAATTGGGCACCCAAAACCTCCTCGCCCCCAAACCTCCAACCCCCACCCCCACCCCCAACAAACACACACCACACCCTCAAAGGTCCATTTCCAATTATTTAGCAATACCTTTAACAGTTCCTTTTTTGTTTTCTTCCAATGAAATGTACAGCTGCATAGTGGGAGATATTTGCACTTGCATTTTTAGCCCAAACGACGTTGCAAATTGGATGAACTGTGAAGACTGTTCAAATATGATTACTCCACCTGTGGAATTTAAAAAAAAGGTTACAATTAAGTTTGAACAATTTTAGCTTTCTGTTTAAGAGGAGGAATAAATTTTCTTCAATTTTGATTTTACCCATGTCATGAGGAAGTTTAATTTGCTCTCCATCAGAGTAAATGTCACCATTGTTGCTGAATTCGTAGGTGACCTATAATGAAAAAAATGTCAATTTTTCTGGTATAATTTAAATAAATAAAGAAGCGGTAAAAAATAATCAAAAATACTTACCCTACTGTGAAAATATACAACACGTCGTAAACAGATCTGTTGAACTGCACTTTGACATACGCGCATCTCAATTTGTATTACCCAGAATTGTCCCTATGGGGTTTAAAAAATAGAATTTTAAAATATTGAAACTAAAATCCTGCCAACAAGGATTGATAGCATGGATACCGTCTATCACAACTGTAGCAAAAAAATCTCACGTACTGAAACTGCAATGTAATTGCAATCGCCTCTCAAATTATACTGTTTCCCATCAAAAGTTGAAATGTGTGTTCCTTCTTCTACTTTGCACCTTCTGGTACAGTTACGGTGACCGCACTCCCATAGTCCACTCTTACAAACACTAAGACAGAAGAGGCAAATGTTATCAGTCAATTAATTGACAACTTGGTTGTTGAGTATTCAGACGTGAGATGAATGAGGAACCATTACCATGTCTGGCAGGAAGTGTTTCTTTGGTGCCCAACATCATAAATCTTTCCACTGTATATGCAGGGACAATCTGCTTTTCTGATGCATTTGTTGGTACCTCTTACGTTATCAAGAACAGTGCCTGAAGAAAAACACTGGTGTAAGTGCATTGAAATCCACCTAATGCAAAGTTTTCATGTATAATTGCAGCATTGAAAACCTGGTTATGACACAGAGCTGGATTTTCATAACCAAGCTGGGTCGCAGGAGTCAGGAAAATTCTCACCCACCTCAGGAAAAAGTGCCTGCAAAAGCAGAATCTTCATTGTTGGCTGGTGGTGTGGACTAGAATTAGGCCAACCAACCCGGGAAAGAGGGACTGCCACGTGCCAAGGCAGGCAGTTTCAAAGACTTGCCTCAGCACTATGGGAACTCATTTCAGATAGGATAAAAGTAGAAAGGTCCTCCCCAACCTTACCTCATACCCCCACACACTCTTCATACCCACTCATGCCACCAGACGCATCCCACTCAACCCCCATGGCTCCTCAAGCATCCCGCCCCATGCCAAGCTACGGCACTTCCATACCCATTGATCCACTCACTATCCACTGTATAGAACCAATGAACCTTGGGGCTCAGGTGTATCAACACGGGTAATGGATTTCTGGGCTCTCGGTCAAACTGACCCTAACCCTAACCCTAATTATGGAATTGGGATCGTCCCACCATCTTTGAAGGACACCAGAGTCATCCCAAATTGGCAACATCCACTCCAAAGTCGTTTACCTGGAACTGAAATTTTGGTGTAGTCGCGTATTTCCAATCTTAATTGACAAAGGATATTTCTAATACTAGAAGATAAGTTGCAACCTAATTGGCATGGTCATCAGTTGTTGTCATCCAGAGCCATTCCCAATTTTCCAAGGAACTCAGAGGGGAATTTCCCAAAGCTTTTCCTGAATGGGTCACAGGTTGTTTCTCTGTTCTTTTATCTCCTCAGGAGATAGCGTAATTGAGGGGTGAGTGAAAGGTGTATACTCCCTCTCGATTGGATGGACAGATTCAAATGGCCAGAGGGCCTGATTATGTTCTTTTAATTTCAAATCTAATTGGGTTCCTTGGTACTGTAAAGAAGATTCATGAAATGAACCTCTTGACTTTGCAGATGTTTAAATGTCAACGTTTAGAAAGCTATTGTGAATATTCAAACTTGCATGATCAGATGCTGCCAATCAACTATACAAAGACATGAATGAGAAGCAAGAGTAGTCCACTTGGAAATATTGCATAAGTGATTGGGGGCTAAAGTGAACTTTTTGATTTTAGTCCAAACTGTTACATGCCACTCCTAAACTGGTAATGTTCACAAACAGAATTATTGTTCACAAATTCATTAATCTACAAAGAGGCAGCTTAGAGTTTATCAAACTTTTCATCCCGAGGTAAATATATGGACCATGTCTCAGCAATGGCACTACTTGAATGCAGAAGTTGGCCAATTCTAGTACCAACAGCAAATGAATCGAAAAGGTAATTGGATCATTATCTGAAAAGAAAATTCATTACATGGCTATAATCCCAACACCATAATCCCAACCAAGTTCTGTTCAAAGCTCCAAAACCTAGGACTTGGCTCCTCACTCTGCAACTGGATCCTCAACTTTCTGATCCACAGACCATAATCAGTAAGAATAAACAACAACACCTCCTCCACAATAGTCCTTACTACTGGAGCCCTGCAAGGCTGCGCACTTAGCCCCCTCCTCTACTCCCTGCACACACACGACTGCGTGGCAAAATTTGGTTCCAACTCCATCTACAAGTTTGCTGACCACACTACCATAGTGGGATGGATCTCGAATAACGACGAGTCAGAATACAGGAGGGAGCTAGAGAACCTAGTGGAGTGGTGCAACGACCACCATCTATCCCCCAATGCCAGCAAAACTAAAGAGCTGGATTGACTTCAGGAAGAAAAGTACTGTACACACCCCTGTCAGCATCAACGGGGCCGAGGTGGAGATGGTATACAGCTTCAAATTCCTAGGAGTCCACATCAGCAAAAATCTGTCCTGGTCCACCTACGTCGACACTATCACCACAAAAGCACAACGGTGTCTATACTTCCTCAGGAAACTAAGGAAACTTGGCACGTCCACATTAACTGTTACCAACTTTTACAGATGCACCATAGAAAGTAAGACCGCAAGAAACTTCAGAGAGCCGTGGACACAGCCCAGTCCATCACACAAACCTGCCTCCCATCCACCGACTCCATCTACACCTCCCCCTGCCTGGGGAAAGTGGGCAGCATAATCAAAGACCACTCTGACCCGGCTTACTCACTCTTCCAACTTCTTCCATCGGGCAGGAGATACAAAAGTCTGAGAACATGCATGAAGAGATTCAAAAACAGCTTCTTCCCCTCTGTTACCAGACTCCTAAACGACCCCCTTATGGACTGACCTGAGTAATACTACACTCCTGTATGCTTCACCCGATGCCGGTGTCTATGTATTTACATTGTGTACCTTGTGTTGCCCTATTATGTATTTTCTTTTTATTTTATTTTATTTTCATGTACTTAATGATCTGTTTGAGCTGCTCGCAGAAAAATACTTTCCACTGTACCTCAGTACACCTCCAAATGGGGGAATAGAAAGGGAGTGGCACATTGTGAAGTGCTCCTTCAGAGAGGACCAGCAGAGATACGATTGGTTGAATGGCCTCCTTCTGTACTGTTACCATTCTGTGATCATATGATTGTGTTCTCAAACAGGCAACCACTTAGAATCTATTGTTTTGCTTTAACAGAACAATACTAAATTGTTTATTTTCCTGTAAAATGCTATTCTCGCAATTTGGAGACAATGACATAATAATCTCACTGGATATCCTCTTTGATCATTAAGCAACTTTATGGGATGTTTCAAACTATTCACAATTTTGGTTTAATAGATATACTATGCTGTGATACATGAAGCCATTGCCACATGCATATGTCCTTTAAACTACATTATAGATTCCATTCCTGCTAAATGGCATTTATATTCTATTACAAGAATTGAACAAATAAAGTCGACCTTCATGCAAATAAACCTACAAGGTACTGTTAGTCTTGCAGTGCCCTTAACTAACAACCTTCAAAGCAATTGCGTACTTCAACTTGAAAGTTCGAATTGAAATTACTGCTGCCAACCTGGATCGTGTGAACCAGTTTGAAATTTTAATGTGAATCCCCAAAAAGTTCTAAGGTTACTGATTATTTTATTGATACTTATGGAAGGTGAACAAAATTAAGAATCGGCTCCAGGAGCACAGATAGGATCACCAGGAAAGAGTAGAACCCATTATTATTTCATTAAAATTTAGATCAAGCAGGATTTGGCATGCATTGCACTTTTTTTTTAAGTGTAAGTAAAGCAGCCCCTGGCCAGTGCAATTTAGCAGTGGGATATCCTGAACAGGCCTTGGCCACATTGCCAAATTTATGGGCACAGTGTTGAGGTTTTTCCACGCTGATCAGCAGCAGCAGCAACATCATCTCAATTATTAAGGTGAGACCCAAGGACCATTTTCAATAATTCCTTGGGACCCTGGCTTCTCGTGTGTTCAGCTTTCATAATTCTGGGTCTAGGCTCGAACACAGGCCCACAGAAATTCAGACCTATTTATTTCTGCACACAAGACTAACATTCTGATTTATTCAGGCCCTGCACAGAGAAACAGCTGCCATGAGATGCTTCTGTTATAATCAGGTCTCTGCTCATGGGGGTGATAATATAAATTGAAACAAAAAAGAAAATGCTGGAAAATCTCAGCAGGTCTGGCAGCATCTGTAGGGAGAGAAAAGAGCTAACGTTTCGAGTCCGATGACTCTTTGTCAAAGCAAACAGACAGAGAAAGTGGGAAATATTTATACTGTGGAGTGAGAATGAAAGATGAGTCATAGCCACAGAAACCCAGGGAAACCGGGCGCTAATGGCCACAGAAACCAAGGGGAAAGAAGAAAGAATGCAGTCCCCAGAGAGTACAAGAGATGTGAAAGGTCAAACAGCAGAGAAACTAAATCAGAGGGTGAACTGCAGATGTGGGGGGAGGGGGAAGCAAAGAGGAGAAAGGTTAAGGAAAGGTGGATAAGATTGGGGGGGGGGGGATTAAATATATATTAAGAAAGAACAAAATGGTAAAAGACAGTTAAAATGAAATGGGATGAAAACAAATGGGTCGAGGTGGGGTAGTGCTGATCATCTGAAGTTGTTGAATTCGATGTTCAGGCTGTAAGGCTGTAGTGTGCCTAACCGTAAGATGAGATGTTGTTCCTCCAGTTTGCGTTGAGCTTCACTGGAACATTGCAGCAGGCCAAGAATAGACATGTGGGCATGGGAGCATGATGCGGCACCAAAATAGTCATCAATGTATCAGTAAAGGAGTTGTGGGAGGGGGCCCGGATAGGCCTGGAACAAAGAATGTTCCACATACCCCATAAAAAGGCAAGCGTAGCTAGGATCCATGCGGGTACCTCCTCCTCTTCGTCTTACCTTCCTCTTACCTCCCCCTGGACCATGACCAGACCACTGAATATCAAGCCATTATCTCCAACACCATTAACGACCTCATTTCCTCCGGATGACTTCCCCCTACGGCTTCCAACCTCATAGTCTCCCAACCCCGGATAGCCCACTTTTACCTACTTCCCAAAATCCACAAAAAGGACTGTCCCGGCAGACCCATTTTGTCAGCATGCTCTTGCCCCACCGAACCTATTTCCTCTTATCTTGACTCCATCCTCACTCCTCTGGTCCATTGCCTCCCCACCTACATCCGGGATTCCTCTGATGCCCTGCGTCATATTTACAGCTTCCAGTCCGCGGGCCCTAACCGCATTCTATTCACCATGGATGTGCAATCTCTCTACACCTCCATCCCACACCAGGATGGCCTGAGAGCCCTTCGCTTCTTTCTCGAAAAGAGGCCCGGCCAATTCCCATCCACCACCACTCTCCTCCGCCTGGCTGAACTCATTCTATCTCTCAACAACTTCTCCTTTAACTCATCTCACTTTCTCCAAATCAAAGGTGTAGCAATGGGTACCCGCATGGGTCCTAGCTACGCTTGCCTTTTTATGGGGTATGTGGAAAATTCCTTGTTCCAGGCCTATCTGGGCCCCCTGCCACAACTCCTTTACCGATAGATTGATGACTATTTTGGTGCCGCTTCATGCTCTCGCCCGGACCTGAAAAAGTTCATCAACTTCGCTTCCAGTTTCCACCCCGCCATCACTTTCACCTGGTTCATCTCAGACACTTCCCTTCCCTTCCTTGATCTTTCTGTATCCATTTCCGGCAATAGACAATCCACTAATATCCACTACAGGCCCACTGACTCCAACAGCTATCTGGACTATAGCTCTTCTCACCCTACACTCTGTAAGGACTCCATCCCTTTCTCTCAACTCCTTCGCCTCTGTCGCATTTGTTCAACCGTGATTTCCCACCTACAGTTGTGGACAGGGCCCTCAACAGTGTGCGGTCCATCTCCCACGTCACTACCCTCGCCCCCTCCATTCCCTCCCAGAACAAGGATAGAGTCCCCCTCGTTCTCACATTTCATCCCAGCAGCCTCCCTATGCAAAGCATAATCCTCCGCCATTTCCGCCAACTCCAGCGTGGTGCCACCACCAAACACATCTTCTCTTCACTCCCTCTGTCAGCATTCCGCAGAGACCGTTCCCTCCGAGACAATCTAGTCCACCCCTCCACCATACCCAGTACCTCTCCCATCGGCCGTGGCACCTTCCCATGCAATCACAGAAGGTGTAACACCTGCCCCTTTACCTCTTTGATGCTTAACATCCCAGGCCCAAAACACTCATTCCAGGTTAAGCAGCGTTTCACTTGCATCTCTTCCAATTTGGTCTACTGCATTCGCTGCTCCCAATGTGGTCTCCTCTATATCGGAGAGACCAAACGCAGACTGGGTGATCGCTTTGCTGAGCATCTTCGGTCTGTGCGTATTCAGGACCCTGACATTCCTGTTGCTTGCCATTTTAACAAAAGACCCTGCTCCCATTCCAACATGTCTGTTTTTGACCTGCTGCAATGTTCCAGTGAAGCTCAACGCAAGCTGGAGGAACAACATCTCATCTTCCGGTTAGGCATGCTGCAGCCTTACGGCCTGAACATCGAATTCAACGGCTTCAGGTGATCAGCTCTACCCCACCTCGGCCCATTTGTTTTCATCCCATTTCATTTTAACTGTCTTTTACCATTTTGTTCTTTCTTAATATATATTTAATCCCCCCACCCCCATCTTATCCACCTTCCCTTAATCTTTCTCCTCTTTGCTTCCCCCTTCCTCTCCCCCCACATTTGCAGTTCACCCTCTGATGTTAGTGTCTCTGCTGTTTGACCTTTCACATCTCTTGTACTCTCTGGGGACTGCCATTAGCATTCTTTCCCTTTGGTTTCTGTGGCCATTAGCACCCGGTTTCCCTAGGTTTCTGTGGCTATGACTCAACTTTCATTCTCATTCCACAGTATAAATATTTCCCACTTTCTCTGTCTGTTAGCTTTGACAAAGAGTCTTTGGACTCGAAACGTTAGCTCTTTTCTCTCCCTACAGATGCTGCCAGACCTGCTGAGATTTTCCAGCATTTTCTCTTTCGTTTCAGATTTCAACATCCACAGTAATTTGCTTTGATTTAATATAAATTGAACATTGTGTGAATGTTATCCTCTATTGGAGGCAGTTTTTAAATTCTCCATCAAGTCTCTAATAGACTTCATTTTATTTCATGCACGAAACAACAAATGGGATGGTGATCATCAAAGTCCTCGCACCAATGGAAAGAGACAGATTTTGCAAACCATACTATTGTGCTTACCTCCAATACAGTCTTGGTAGAGGAAAGATACTGAAATGGGAAAATTCACCCGCAGCTCTCGCGTGCCTCCTGGCTGCCAACCACAGCAAATTAAAGCCTACTGAGAATATTATTGACAGCCAACCATTCCCCACTCCTTGCCACAACCCACATCCACCAGCAAAGTGAAATGCTTAACTCCTGTGAATTTGTGATCCTGCCTTAGTAGCATTCGAACAATATTTAGATTTTCAACACCCCTCACCCTATATGGAACAACGTTTCAACTCTGAGCACTCGAACACAACAAGTCCAACCCTACCCTAATCATTCCCCGCCCCCGTGATCAAGAGGGTAGCCTTCATTTTCCTCATTGGGTGCTGTTCAATTGTCACTTCTTTCAAATCCCCACAAACACATTTCCCCCTATCTCATTTTCTCTCAACTTTTACACCAACTTCCTCCCCGACTGCATTTCCCCTCCACGGAATCTCAATCTTCATCGATTCTATTTCTTCATTAGCTGATCATCGCATGCCTCTTTTCTTCCTCTAACATTTCTCTCACTGCTTTCCCTGCCCTCTGCTCATGCGTTATCCATCCACCGTCTCAAATCGGTTCCCTCAACCTCCAAACCAGGTCTGAAAAATCCATGTACAACACCACAGGAGGCTGGTTTAATCCATAAAATTGGATCCATAACAAGAAAGATAATAAACCTGTCTCAGTCAAAACAATATTGTTACCTGCCGGACATTCACAAGTATTTACACAGACGTCTTTCTTCTGCTGAGTGTTTGGATCAGTACATGTTGGAATGATGTCTGAACCACAATCCTTATAAATCTGATTCTCAGGACAAGAAGGGTTTTCTGGAAAAGAGAAATCATATGTTTTGTATTATAATGAGTACAAATACACAAATATCATTGCAGGCGAAGAGGTAACGTTTCAGGTTGATAATCCTTCATCAGAAGGTGTTCTAATGAAAGGTCATCGACCTGAGATATTACTTTGGATGGATTTCCAACACCGAAGGCGGGTAGCGATAGGAAAAGTCCGAGCTTCCCACGCCCGTCTCAGCAGAAAGTGTCCACAAAGAAAGAGTTTTCATGGGTGTTGGGGGGGGGGGGGGGGGGGGGGGTGGAGGGTGAAGGCTGCAGTCGGGCCAGCCAATATGGGAAATAAAAAGGTTGGCGGCAACAACAGGACCTGCCAGTTGCCAAGGCGACTTGTTTCAAAAGCCTGCATTAGTTCTGTGGGACTTTGACCAAGTTGGAATGAAAGTAGTAAGGCTCCCTAGCCCTCATTTCTTACCCCCCACAAACTCCCAAGGTCCTATCCATGCCACCTCATGTCCCCAATGTTAAGCTATGCCTCTCCACTCACCCCCATGGCCTACATGCTGCTACATGTCAGGCTATTCCTCCTCCCCCCCCCCCCAGCCCACTACCCATCATTCCCCATGCCAGGCTATGGCATTTCCATGCCTATTCACTGTATGAACTCTACAGTGCTAAATTTCTAATGGGAAGAAACACTTTTAAAAAAGGACATTCATTCATTACTTTGACTGTTAAATATTTTTTATTTAGGGTAATACATGTGTCAATCATCCAGACCCTTTAAGCATTATTAACATGAAACTGCAAATTCTTGAAACCTCTGAACCTTGCATAAATAGGAAATTGTCAGCAGAGATCAGGGAGCTTGAGCTTTCAGTCAATCAATGTTTTCTCTTGGTTTCCATTGTTTCAACTGAGTAATAGATCTCTGAATTCTCAGTAAATAATGCATAATGAGGCTTGCTTGAGTGTCCAGAAATTCAGTACTCTGTTGAAACACTTGGGTGGGGTGCTCTTTCCAAGAGCCGGTGCAGACTCGATGGGCCGAATGGCCTCCTTCTGCACTGTAAATTCTATGAAAACGATGAAAACTTGAGCTCCAGAGAAAATCTGCTTGATTGACAGCTTTACCCCTCTGATCTCTTTTGTCAGGTACACAATTATTTACACAAGGTTAATATGTTTCCACTGCTTGAAGTTTCTGCTACTGATACTTTCAAATGTCTGGATGATTGACACTTTCATTGTCCTGTAGAAATAGGACTTTTTAAAATCACAATTACAATAATCACTGGGGGTGGCATGTGGCACAATGGTTAGCATTGCTACCTACGGCGCTGAGGACCAGAGTTCGAATCCCGGCCCTGGGTCACTGTCCGTGTGGAGTTTGCACATTCTCCCCATGTCTGCGTGGGTTTCAACCCCACAACCCAAATATGTGCAGGTTAAGTGAATTGGCCACGCTAAATTGCCCTTAATTGGAAAAAAAAATAATTGGGTACTCTAAATTTATTTTTAAAATTATGACTGAATGACTGTTCCTTAAGATTTTTTCACACATCCTTGTTACTCTAAGATATATTGGTTCTATATAGAATAGAATGTGTCAATGCGCTTGGAAGTGCCATGATTTGGTCAGGGGGTATGAGAGGGCCCTTTTGAACTTGCCTTTCATATTGCTCCGCCTTGCATTGCAGGGTACACAATGCCCTGTGGTGCCAGAGGAATTATCGAATCCCTGCAGCGCAGAAGTGCTCTGAAAGAGCACCCGACCTAGGCCCACTCCCCCATCCAATCCCGGTAACCTCATCTAACCTTTGGACACAAAGGGGCATTTGGCATGGCTAATCCACCTGACCCGCACAACTTTAGACTGTGGGAGGAAACTGGATCACCCAGAGGAAACCCACACAGACACAGAGAGAATGTGCAAACTCCACACAGATAGTCACCCAAGGTCAGAATCGAACCCTTGTCCCTGGCGTTGTGAGGAAGCAGTGCTAACCACTGAGCCACCATGCCGCTGCATGAACAATAACACTTTGAAAGCCCAATTCCATGAAAATCGTGGAGGACCACAACATGACCGTCCCAACGATGGATCTGGCAATGTCAGAAATTCAAGGTTCTGGGCTAGTGACCAGAATCAGCCCACATCCTTACAAGGAACTCCTGAAAACTGGAAAGCTGGGACTGGGGCCAGGTATACTGGAATCGGGACCTGTCTGTCATTTTTATAGCGCTTCCAAATCATTACAACTTGTGAAAATCCAGGCCATTAACTCTGTTTCTCTTGACAGATGCTACCTGACCTGCTGAGCATTTGCAGCATGTTTTGTTCAGATTGTTCAGAAATTCAGGTTTCCACGATTTGTTGTATTTTGTTTTTACAGAGATATCTTCTCTTTCAGAGTAAAATTACTGATGAGCTTTAAATGTGAACTATTTACTGGTTTTATTTTCTAAATAAGCAGAAAAAGGTACCACATCTTGCAGTTTCCCTCCAACCAGGATGAAGCGCTTCTGCCCCACATTCGTGTGCAAGTTCTGTTAAAGTGCGACAGTTGACCTGATCTTCGCTTGGAGAAGAACAGACTTCCTTCAAGCAAATGCTGAGATACAGGGGAAAACTTTTGCACTGAGTGAAATGATTTGATATTGGCTTTATGCAGCTCTGATGAAAAGAAACACAACAATGGAACATTACAGATATGCAAACCCAATCTGAATCCTCAAGCTGTGAAATCTACGACAATTGAATGTCTCCAATTAAGCTTGAATACCTTTTGCATTACCGAGTGATTTCCAGTTTTCCTGAAGACAAGTTTATCCCTTTAGTCAGGGAGATTTTTTAAGGGGAATTTTCCACCCCTGCTTTCAATGGGCGGGAATGGCAAAGGGGGTGGAGAATCGAGGGGGAGTCTCAAAACAGCTATTATGTCAGCGGGATTTCCCCACTTGACTGCCCCCACCCTTGACCAGTGACATAACAGGGTTCCTGCTATGCAATCGGTGGGAAGTCCATTGAATTAATTTAAATATAATTAATGGGCCTTCTGGCTGGAAAATCTCGCCAAGTAAGAAAGTCCATCCCCGACAGTGTGATGTCACGCCACCGGGATTCCGACAGGCTTTTACAAATGGGAAACTGACGAACAGAATCCGCCGGGGATGCAGAGGTAAGTTAGGACCTCAGGGAGGAGAGGGTAAAGTCCAGACAGTCAGTACCCTGGCTCTGCCCCTCGCAGGATTCTCTCTTCCTGCCGCTAGTCAATGGTATTTCCGATTTAAGCCACACCATGCTGCTGGGAAACCCTCCGGGGTGCGCTGTCAGTGGAAAACATTAATCGTGACGGTCCTCGGATTTCGGCTGGGATATATTCTGTGCCGTACAGAAGGATGAGAGGTGATCTCATTTCAATTTACAAAATTCTTAAAGTCATTCACAGGGTAGATGCTACCTGGAAGTTCTAGAAAACTAGAGATCAAAATCTCAGAATAAGGAATCGGTCATTTAGGACAGAGGTGAGGAGAAATTTCTTCACTCAGCGTGTGATGAATCTTCGTTCTTCATTACAGACATCTCTAGTTGCTCTATTGTTACCTACATTCAAGACTGAGATCAATGCAGTCTTGCCCACCAGGGAAATTGAGTGATATCAGAGTAGGACAGAGGAATCGAGTTGATGTAAATGTTCAGCAATGTTGTTACTGAATGATGTAGCAGGCTCAAGGGGCCACATGGCCTACAGCTGCTTTTATTTCTTATATTCCTATAATGGAGTAATCTAATTATTTCACCTCTGGGAAGATATTTATTTGTAATTTGTAGCTCAATGTTCTGTCCCATTGGATCAATATATTTTATTTACTGGAACCCAGATCAGGTTCAAATTGTACTACATTGATTTGTGTTTGCAGTAATACAGCACCCCCTGGAAATAAATAACTTACAGGAAATCCTTCTGAACAGTGTAGATCTCCAGGTACTTTGATAGGACAGCTACCATGTGTAATAGAGTGTGTACGGATTGAGATGGCATCCACTAGAACAGAGAGAAAGAGAGAGGGTGACACTCCATGCTTTGCAATCTGGTTAACATCATTGGTACGATTTAACGAAAAAGTTGCTAATGTGTGATATACCCAAATGGGAATAGAGTCCGATGGCGTGCATGATTAGCCAGGTGTTTCCCAGTGCTATCTAATGGCCATTCGGGTAGATTGGGAGCCTCAGTGGGGAACACGAGGCCGAAGCCACACGTGGTCCCATTTTCTGCACTGAGAAGCTCTGCTCGCTGGAACTCCTCAGTTCAGGGAGAGATCGGGACGCCATTTTTAAATGGTCTCCCGATCTCCTGACTCCTCGATGCAACCAACAAGTGCCGTTTAGTCCAGGTTTCTACAAGATGGGGACCAGACGGAATAGCACTCGTGGGGGTCTCCCAGGAGATTGGCGACCCCCAGGTGCATGCCCTATGGTAGGCTGGTACCCTGGTACTGCTGGTGCCACCTGGGTGGCAGACTGACATGACCAATATGCCCAGGAGGCACTGTCAGCTGGCAGGCGCACTGCCAGGCTGGCACTGTCAAGGTGCCAAGCTGGCATTTTTTGTGCGGTGGCAATTGGGCAGGGGGTGCCCTGTGCGGGTGTTTGGGAGGTGCAAGAATGGGCCCGGGGACCCTCCCATAGTGCATTGGGGCTTGGGGGGGTCAGAGGTTGCTTCAGAGGCTCCGGAGATCACGTGTCACGATATCTCGCTACACTGAGGAGCCCCTCATAGTCTTATACACCTCAATCAGATCGCCTCTCAGTGGCTTCCAGTTATTAAAGCAGCCGTCTGTCATCACGCTCTGTTTCCCACAGCTCAGCCAGCTTTGAATCCACCTTATCAAGTTCCCCTGTATCCCATGTGCATTTGCCTTCTTTATAAGTCTCTCATGTGGGACCTTGTCAAATGGTTTGCTGAAATCCCTGCAAACTACATGGCAGTGTCATAAAAACTCCAGCGAATGGAGCTCCTCAGTGCAGAGAATGGGGTTATGTGTGGCCTCGGTCAAACGTTCCCCGCTGAGTCCCCCATCCAGCCCATGTGCTGTTTAATAGCTTTGCGTTTCTCGACGTTGCGAGTGCCGGGAAGCACAAGGCTATACACGCTGTGGGATTTTGTTCCCATTTAGTGAAATCCTGCCCAGACGTTTTTCACCACTGAGAGCTGAACTCGCTGACCAAACCGGTCCCTCAGACATCGGGCCGCCATTTTGAAAGGTGCCCCAATCTCTAAGTGAGATGAGGGTCCCCACACCCCTCCACCCACAGACAATGTCACCCTCCCACACACACACATGGACCCCACCCCACACACCCCCAATGAAGACACTGCGTTATGGAGTCGTTGAGGGCATCCCCTTTTCAGGCCTTCCCACAACTCATTCAGGCCCCCCCCCCCTTTGAGGACCTCCACCCTTCATCCTTTCAACCTTTCAGGGCCCCTTCATACTGGCCCTTCAGCCCCCCACCCTTCATACCCCCCTCATCCCTTTTATTGCAATGACTCCCCCTCAAGCCCTGATGCTTGGCATGCCACCCTGGGCACATGGACACCCTCACACTGCTACCTGGCACCCTAGCAGTGCTCCTGCCAGCCTGACAGTGCCATTCAGGCACCTTGGTAGTTCCAGGGTGGCAGTGCCAACCTGGCAGTGCCAAGGTGCTTGTTTGCCAGAATGAGAGCCAGGGTGCCACCTACCCTGTCCTTGATCACCCAGGGACCTCCAATGGCCAGGGAGACCCCCCGATGCAGTTCCAGTATTAAATTGGCACCCGGCTGGTATTTCCTTGGGGAGGCACGGCGCCAGCATGGCTTACCCACTTAACTGTGCGAGACTGGGTCCCGCCCTTGGTGCCCTGGTTAGATCTCATGAGGCACAACGGCTGTCGGGAGTCCCGGGGAGGCCTCTCCCAGCTCTCCATGTATGTAGTAAATCCCCCAGTGCACTTGAATTGTTTAAATACAAAGTTAGAACTAAAGTTCAAGATGACAATAGACAGCTACATACAGAGTTTTTAGAAGGGCTGAAACTCAAAAACATATCAAGAAGCCTTGAAAATCAAGAGGTAATAGAGAATTAGGAACTTTAAACAATCACAATCACTGGGAAAATACATTGGAAAGCTATTAGAACTAAAGATTGTCAAGTCCTCTATAACTGATGGCCTGCATCCTAGGGTGTTAAAAAAATGGCTGTGCAGGTAATAGATGCATTGGCTGTGATCTTCCAGAATTCCTTAGATTCTGGAAAGATTCCAGTGGGTTGCAAAATTGCTGATATAACATGTCTATTCACGAAAGGGCAGAGCTAGAAAGCAAGAAAGTATAGGTCAATTAGTCTAACATCTATCAGAGGGAAAACGCTAGAACACATTATTAAGGAGGCAATAGCAGGATGTTTAGAAAATTATATTACAACCAGGTAGAGTCATCATGGGTTTGTGAAAGGAAAATTATGTTTCTTAATTGAGTGTTTGATATAAAGGAGAGAGATTTTGTGCTCCTGTTTTCGGGGGTTGGGGGTTGGGATCAGCGTGCAGGGGTGGACAATCCTGTGGGAGTCCCATAAAGCATTTTATGCCAATGGGATGAATCTTGTGAATGTCCCCATCGCTCACTAATGATGTAACAGATATCCCAACGTTGAACACCTGGATACACATTTGAATATATTTAAATATCATTATCAGGCCTTTACACCTGATAGTCCCCCCACATTAACTAATCCATTCAAAACTGCGTGACTCACGACAGGTCCACAAAGACATGCACCTGGTGACCAGAAACCATCGCACGTGCACAGGTGAGTACAGTCCTGAAGGGGGAGAGGGTCATGTTGGGGCAATACATGGCACTGCCACCTGACACTACCTGGACAGTGCAAGGGATTAGTGCCAGGGAACAGTGCCTGGGCAGTGCCGGGGGTATTTTGTTGTAGGGTGTGTTCTGTGTCCGTGGTGGGGGCTCTGTGGTGGTGATGGGTGTGGTGGGGGGGGGTGGCAGGGGGGAATTTATTGCTGGGTAGGGGGACAGGGTTGGCATGCTGGAAGAATGCTCTATGTGGGTTGTTTCTATTTTTCTAACTTTTTCAGGGCACCCTTACCTTTTTTCTTCACCCATTGCCTAACAATATGGAGGAGGAAACTGTTATAACCCGCACGAACCTACGGGGTTGGAGCAATTAACCTCTCCATGAGTCTCGCCGAATACGAGCTCCCCGCTAATGGGGCGGGAACCCTAAATTATCCATAGTTAAGTCCTGTATAATGTCGGCTAGGTGTGGCACCGATAGTTCAGACCCGTACATATTGTAAATACTAGCATGTCTTAATAGACCAAATTTTCTTAAATCTACTTGGTCCGGCCTCATTTGTGGTCTCCAAAAGGAACCATCCTCAGGGCTGGGAGATTCCAATTTGCTTTTCCTGTCCCCTGTGCAGAAAAATGAGAAACATTTCACCCAAAGAATCTACAGAGAGATTAAGTGAGAGGCAGAAATTTGGCAGATAGAGCATAATCTGGGAGAGCATGAATTTAGGCAGAGTAGAAAAGCAATATTTTGTTTGACCAGAGAGGGACTACAGAACTGTACAGTAAAGACTCAAAGGATCTGTACGTCCTGGTCGCTGAAATGTTGGTAAGCAGATGGGGCAAGTGATGAGGTGGGCAAATGAAGTGCTAACGATTTTTTTTGCAAGCGGGAATCAGGGATAAAAGTTGGAAAGTGCCACTGCAACTGGGGCGAGGGTGGACAACTGCCCTTGGCCCAATAACATTTCAGACTGGTTGGTGGTGGGCAGAAGGAATTTTACTAGCTAATACCCCCACCCCCGCCGCCTTCAAATCTGACAGCAGTGGCCCAGAAAGTTCTACAATAGGAAATAATGACATGTCAATCCAGTGTTGAAAAACATATCAAATTCAGGAGAGAAAAGAATTAAAATCGACTGTGAATTCAATTTAGACCAGTTTTGCATTATTTTGAAAAATTACCCATCCTGCAGGTGAGATACGAGAAAAATGGTAAGACCTGGTAGGAAAATGGGTGTTTACTTAAAAAAAATTGAGTGTTTATTCTTACTGCTTTTCATTTGGCTCTTCACATTCCCTTTCTTTTCAAAGTTTCCACAAAGCCCACAAACATTTCCACTGTATCTCGGGTGAAGTTTTAGCTGAAAAAGAAAATGGATGCAATATTTAAATAAAGGCGAAAATAGTTATCTTGTTTGATCATTCGGAAAAATTATTTTCGTATAGTTTCATCCTCAGGCTAAATCATCGATAGCTAAATATTCAATGTATTCTTTCTTGGCCATTTGCACACCTTTCCACGCACAATGTAGCCCAATTAGTAATAATGAACTGTTTAGGACATACTAATAAAATCACATCAAATTGACAGTTGCCATTATTACAGAAGTACTTCAGGATAATTAAAGTGACGGGCTTGCTCGAATCATCAGCAGGCAAAAGGAGAATAGGAAGTTAAATAGCCAATGGTTTGGATGAACAGATGCTGGATTCTCAAATTTCAAAAAAATGGAGAGGGCCTATATAGCGTAGCCAAAATAATGCGGAGAGCCAATTCTGGAAATCCCACTCCTAAACCCAGCACCCACCATTTTCACCGAGGGGGAATGGGGTGGGTGGAAGTTTGCGTATCGTTACATTTTTCAGGAAAAGGTCTAAAGTTGCTGGAGTTTATATGGAGAGGTAGGGTACCCTTTTAGATAGGTCCATGGACACCTTTTGCAGAGGTGGTGCCCTTTCATAAATGACAAGTTCTATGAAATTATTAAAAGTAAGTGCAAAATGCATAAAATGTGGCTAAACCTAGTAGAATTATAAAGCTGTCAAGACAATTGAATCTCATTGCACTGTTGTGCTAGAAGGCGCTTAAATCTCCTGGCCTTCAAATGCTTCTTAAAAAATGTGCAATTAAAAAAAAATCTATCCTTGCCATTTGACTCTAGTGGCATAAGCCTGAGAACTATCATTGTATAATTTGTGCTGCATGACTGATTTCACAATTCCAATGGGAGTGTATGTCAGATCATAGTTTGAGTGACAGCTCCAACTGGTTATAAAAAAATTGATGTGGGATTATAAATGCAAATATTTATTTTTATCTGGGATTAAGCACTTGAATGAAATTATTTTTGGGGAAGGATTATGTAGTTGAAGGAATGCAAATGTTGTGAATGTTTTTTTTATAAATGAACCATGGGGATGGATAGAGGGGGAGAGGTTGCCATGAGGGTATGAGGAGTATTGGGGTGGATACAAAGGCATAGGTTAACACATCAAGTATAAGGGGCCACAGGACATGAGGTGGTACTAGATTGGCATCAATGGGGCATGGGGAGGTGTGACAGGGTGAGGGTTTGTAAGGGGTGAGGGATGTTAATTGCCTTATGCTTTTTATAGCTGGGATGAAGTCCCAGATCACCAAGGCTAGCCTTTTGCACAGCCTGTCTCTGCATTTGGCAAACACTGTGTCTGTCCCTGAGCTATTTCTGGGCAATGTTGGTCCAACTCCTGTTTGCACCCATCCATATCCCTCTCTCCAGAATGAATATTGGATCATATGAGACACTTTCTAAAATAGCTATTGTTATTCGTCAAAATAAACTTCAACATTAATCCCAAGAAAACATGCAGCAGTTACAGAGGGAAAGGTTCACCTTCTCTGTTATCAGGGTATCAGGGGCCAAATTCTCAATTTCTGAGTCAAAGTGTTGACGCCAATGGAGAATCCGTGGACTTACACGTCAGAAAAATCGGTGCCAAATCCGCACCAATTCTGCTACCGGTGAGGGGCTAGCACCAGTGTCGCGTGGAACACCATCGAAACCAACGAAGAATGGTGTGGGAATCGGCGGGTCCGTGATGGACACTCGTAGGGCTTATAGGCTGCAGCTGCGCTTAAACAATACACCCCCCACACACACACTGATCGGGGCCGAAATGGGACAGGGTATGCTGGAGCATTCATACACCTGGTGGATTCGCTGGGGCCAGAGGGCACCCTGGGGGACATCGGGGGGGGGGGTCACCTATATGACCCAAGGCACCAGGTTTAAAGTGGGCTGTCAATGGCATGTGCAGCTGCATGGCCGCCTTGCCAGGTGGTGCGTACCCATCCACCCTGAACCTACAGCCCAGTGGAAGTTTGCATCTATGCTTAGATGTAAGAAAAAATAATTTCTCAAAATGTGCAATATTAAATACCAAAAATCCTTGAAATTGATTCATAACATTTCTCTGATGATGCACAGAGCCAGTTTCAAGAAATATTTGACCTACAGGCATAAACTTTTCATCTTGAGAACACATAATACACATTCACAAAAGAAAGTCAAATAAATAAAAAACAGCACTAAAAAGCGTGGAGTGAAGAAGAGTAAAATGAAAAGGAATATTACACTTAAAAAGCATCTCACCAGCAATGCATTTTTTTGGTTCCAGATCAGGGATACAGAATGCTTCTTGTTTGCAATCTTGATGTTATCTGCATTTCTCCGAATATTGACTATCTTGTCATCATATGGCAAATTTCTTCTATAATAGTCATAAGGGAATTAAGTGGAAAAATTGGTGGAATATTTCTTCAAATAATTTCTTTGATCCATGCTAATTATCTCTCCGTTCTGTGTCTGGTAATGCAGTAGTTTTGTCACCAGATTATAAGACGTGTCTGTGGGTGTGTGTATCATTGTGGAATTGGGTAACTCAAGAGTATAGTAACCATGGAACTGCATTTGAAGAATTAATGTAAGGATTATTATCTCTAAAACGTGTGTTGTTTTTCAGGTTCCCCCTTTAGTTTCTGAAATCAGGTTTAATTATTGAAAAAGAAAAGGCGTAAAACATCTGTGTAATCTCAGAGAAGTTCAGTAAATCCAAAATCCATTTTTGTTTTTAAAATAACTGTAATGCAAAGACAAAGCTGTGGATTCTGACTTAACTAGGAAGTTACCAAAGGCACAGTAAATCCATAATTCCTCACATAGTTCATGAACAGCACTTTAATGGGTCTCGAAGGTAGTTCAAAGGTTTAGCTTGAATAAAGAGCTTTTCTGACATGAAGTTCATCACATTGCACTCTACCCACATAGAGTCATAGGTTTTTTGTAGAGGGAAAGAGGCCCTTCGGTCCGTCATGTCCACCCTGGCCATCAAGTACCGATTTACTGTAATCCCATTTTCCAGTTCTTGGTCCGAAGCCTTGTATGCTGTGGCATTTCAAGTGCTCATCTAAATACTTCTTAAATGTTTTGAGGGTTCATGTCTCTACTATCATATCAGACAGGGAGTTCCAGATTCCCACCATAGTCTCAGTGAAAACGTTTTGCCTCACATCTCCTATGAACCTCCTGCCTATTAATCTAAGACCCCTGGTTATTGACCCCTCTGCGAGGGGAAAAGGTTCCTTCCTATCCACGTTATCTCTGCTCTCACAATTTTATACACCTCAATCAAGTCCCCTCTCAGCTTTCTCTGCTCCAAGAAAAACAACCCCAGCCTATTCAGTCTCTCTTGATAGTGGCACAGTAGCATAGTGGTTAGTACCGTTGCTTCAAAGCGCCAGGGTCCCAGGTTTGATTCCTGGCTTGGGTCACTGTCTGAACGTTCTCCCTGTGTCTGCATGGGTGCTCCATTTCTTCCCACAAGTCCCGAAGTGCTATTAGGTAATTTGGACATTATAAATTCTCCCTCCCTGTACCCGAACAGGTGCCAGAATGTGGCGACTAGAGGCTTTTCACAGTAAATTCATTGCAGTATTAATGTAAGCCTACTTGTGACAATAAAGATTATTATTATTACAGCTGAAACACTCCGACCCAGGCAACATCCTGGTGAATCACCCCTGCACCCTCTCTGTGCAAAAACGTCTTTCCTGTAGTGTGGCAACCAGAACTGCACACAGCCCTCCAGCTGTGGCCTAACCAGCATTATATACAGCTCCAGCTTAAGCTCGCTGCTCTTTTATTTCATGCCTCGGTTAATAAATGGAAGTATCCATTATGCCTTCTTAACCATCTTATCTACTTGTCCTGCTGTCTTCAGAAATCTATGGACATACACACCAAGATCCCTCTGATCGTGTGTACTTCCTAGGCTCCTATCATTCATTGTATATTCCTTTGCATTGTTAGTCCTCCCAAAATGCAATACCTAATGTCTTTGAGGGTTAAATTCCATTTGCCACTGTACTGTCCATCTAACCAGCCTGTCTATATTGTCCTGTAATCTAAATATCGACTTGTAATCTACACGCTTCAGTTACTTAAAACACCTTTTCAGATTAAAATCATGACTCCTTTGCCTTCTCCTCATCTCCAATACTTGAGTAAAATCTTTTTGTGTTGCAGTGGTTAATTCATGATGAATGAAAATGGGATCTTCAGATAATTTTATGGCAAAAAGGGAAAAGGCACCCAATAATTAGAATTGGTGACCAAATGAACTGGAGTTTGTGGGTTTAATCCACCTTTAGTATATTTATTATTAGGCAAAGAAGCGCAAAATATTGTAAGAGAAACATAGTAGAGAGGAAGCATTCTGTTAAAGTGAACTGTCCTTAATATTGAAAAATATTCAGCTCTGCATAATATGATTGGTGATCAGGTATAAACCTCGTAAAAGTGTTCCTCTTGCTAAAACGTTCCAAACTCATAAAATTTTCAAAACACTATGCCTCAAAAAATGTGATGCCACAACATTTCAGTATCTAATTTTCAGGATAGAAAGGCAATATTTAAAAAAAAACTTTTCAACAAACAAGAGAGAAATGTCCATATTCTACCAAGCTTCAAAAATCTAGGAATTTATGGTTGAAAGTCAATATGAATCATCCCTAGATGAACAGTATCGTTATTAGATAGCGACTGATTCTGACAATTATGTAACTGCACTTATATTTTGGCAATTGCTGTTCCTGTCTTCCTCTTAAAATTCTTTTCCTAATTTAGCATAGTGGGCCGCATGGTGGTGTGGCATAGTGGCTAGCGCTGCTACCTCACAGCTCCAGGGACCGGGGTTCGATTCTGCCCGCGGATGTCTGTCTGTGTGGAGTTTGCACATTCTCCCGTGTCTATGTGGGTTTTTTGCTTGGTGCTCTGGTTTCCTCCCACAGTCCAAAGCCGTGCAGGATTGTCCATGTTAAATTGCCCCTCAGCCTATGTGTGTGTGCCCTTTGATGGACTGGCATCCCATCCTGGGTGTACCCTGCCCAATGCCAATGTCTGTCAGGGTGGAGTCTCAGCAACCCTGAATTGGAGTAAGCTGTTCATGAAAGTTGAGTGAATTTAGCATAATTATACTTTCTAATCTATTTGCCTTTCACACAGTTGCACTGTCATTCTATGGTATAATAAATAAGTCAATGCCCACATGATATATGTAAGTAAATTGGAGATCCATTTTTTTGTTGTTGGATAGCCTGTTTCAATATTCTACAGCTTTACACAATTTAAAAGAAAAGAATATTTTGTAATATTGCATTAAGTATTGATCACAAAGTTACCCTATTTTATTTTTTAAAAAACGTTATATTTTTTAAAGAACCTACAAACTAGCCACTGTATCTTCTGACAGAAGAAGTGTTCTATTGTTTCCTATTTTGAAAGGATTTCCCATTTTCTTGCTACAGCGTTAGTGTTACATTGAAGTTAAATGCCAAATATATTAACAGGTTAGGTGCTAGGGCAGGGTGAGCTGAAAGTATGTAACAAGTAATAGTTGTCTCAACGATTTTAAAGAATACCAAAAGCAAGCCTGCAGCATTTAACTTACATCTGGCCTTTAACCTGAATTGACCCATTTGTCAAAACAATATAGGTGGTTTCAATTTTGATGATTACATGATCCAGATTTCCATTTGATCCTCTGCGGATTTTCACAGAATAATCATCAAGCTGACCTTTGCAAAGCCTGCTCATGATAAACTCACAGCTTGACGTGAAATAGAACATTTCACCATCAAAATTCTTGAATGCTCCAGCTCCCCATGTATTGCAGGTATCTGGAAGAAAAGGACAATTCCCTCCGTTACAACATTTGAGGATTATTTATTTGATAGGTTCAGCTTCATCGCATGCCTGTCTAATTGCATTTGGACTACTCAACATAAGGCACTCACGATGATTTCGCAGTGATTGAGGAGGACCATCCAGTGCCCGCTTGAAGTCTTGGATAGTAGAAGCCTGGTTCTGATCTAATGCAAAAATATAGTTTTATATCCAAGTGAATTATGAATGGAAATATTTCTATGCTTATACAATTACATTTCTTTTTTTTTAAATTAAGCATGATAATAGAACCTGTGACATTAAACACTATAATGTAATCTCTACAGTCCGGAATCCAAAATCCACAAACACTAGGGCCAGAATTCCCCCTTCAGAGACTAAGTGCTAACGCCGGGACTGAATTGCATGAGTTCTACAGCCCCGAAAGCAGTGCCGGTCCCGGAGCAATTCAGGACATGTTACTGGGCTAGCACTGGCACCATGTGGAACTTGTGCAATTCCAACGATTGCTGGCGTGTGATTTGCCAGGGTGAGGATTGCCACTCGAGAGATTGACAAGCAGGAGTTGCATATTGGTACTCCACTCTCCATACACCCTGATCTCAGCCAAGAAAATGGCACTGGTTGCCTTGGAGCACACCCACCTTGTTGATGGGCCGGCTGGGGCCAGATGGTACCTGGTGGGGTGGCCCAGGGTGGTGCCCATATGACCAGTGGTGCTGTGTTGAAAGTGGGCAGTCAGCAGCGTGCGCAGCAGCATGGCTGCCTTGAGGGTTGTGGCAATGGTGGTCCGTGCCCATTCACTCCGACCCCACAGCCCACTTCCTGCGTCCCCTCTCCCCACGAGCACACACCCCCCGTACTGCCCCCGGCCCTGGCAGAAGCACATTCTAGCGATGTTGGACAAACCTCGCCATCAGTAATGCCTCCTAGCGGAGGAGGAGCATTGCGGGGGGCCCGGAAATTGCCGGGTTAGGCCCGTTAATGATATGCCAACGGTGTTCAACTGTACAATTGGCATGCCCAAGCTGGCCTGCAGCATGGAATGCATTCACGCCATTGTCAAGGCACCGGAGGATAAGCGGCCAATGCTGGCTTTGATTTTCGTCTGACGGGCGATTCTCCGCTCATCCCACTTCCCGATTCCAGCGTCGCTGGGTGGAGAATCCTGCCCCAGTTGTCTGGACCTTGATTTTTGAAAGGCCCTGCAATTCACGTACTCACAGCCGCAGCACTGCAACAAATCATGATTCAGGAGAGAGAGGGCGAGAAGTTGAATGATGTTGAAAGAAAAATTGGTTATTGGGTTGGAATTGAATTTAAAAATCAAAGTCTTTCACAATGGTAGTATATCTCTCTGGGAAAGGAATTATTCTCAGTTTAGTTTTATACTGAATGTCTATCATTACCCTACATTTGGCTTCTGCCTGGTTATGGTGCTAATTTTGGATCCTGTGTTGCATTCTGATCTCATGCTGCTTTTCCCCACACTACAGTCATCGTGTTACTTATCATCCTTCACTTTTTGCCCTCAGCCAGCTTGCATCAGTACCTTTTGAGCAAGCCAAAAATAAACTGGTATTGTTTTCTTTTTAATAAAATTAAACAGTTTTTATCGTTTATTATATTTTATAATAACTTGTCACCTTTTTATGTCTCAGGGGTGCAGGTTTATATCTCGTTCACATACTTGTGGTTAAGGGTTCAAATGTTCTTCAATCATCCAGAAAATTCCAAAATCCAGAAATGCCTCGGTCCTAAGCACCCGCTCAGGAAAGGATACAACGTAAGGTGGGATTCACCTGTCCCTCAGCCCCGGGAAACCGGGGACGTGGTGTGGCTCCAATGGGAAACCCACAATTGATCCTTAGTTTCTTACAGACACTAACAGAACTAAAAATTTAAGGGAAGAGTAAAGGGCCCGAGGGGTTTGCAGAGATTTTTTTTGAAAAGTGTAAGGTCATGAAGACATTTAAACGGAGGGATGTGCATTTTAAATTGTAAATCAAACTCATAAATGAAAGAGCTAAGAGTAGGAGCTTGGGTACTTATCATTGTGTTTTTTTCCAAGAAGCAAATTAAGGCTCGATTACGCTTTATGAGAATATGCCAAGCGACAGTTTAAGCAAATAAAAAGCTTAGAAAAGTTAACGACAGTTTCTTGTTAGTTACGCTGAACTTTAATAATACATTTAATACCTAGCCTTTCAATTTAGTTGAATTTACTATATTATCTTTTCGGCAGGAATTCAGCTGTTGGAGTGGACGGAGCTATAGAGTCGAGCGGTGAGTATTTAAACTAGCTGCTTCGCGGATTCGAGTCTTTTCAGCGGGAATTCAGCTGTTGGAGTGGGTAGAGCTACATAGTAGAGCGGTGAGTATTTAAACTAGCTGCTTTGCAGATTAAACAGCGGCCAGAGGGTCTTTGGGGATAAATTTGAAGAGTGACATCACAGCAAAGCAGTGACCTGATTGGCTGGTAAGGAAAGTGCTCCAATTAGCAGTAGCTAGGAGAAATTTAGCTCTTCATGTGTTGGTAAGTATTGTGATTGGTAAGTAAAATCTTTATTCCTTTCACTTATTCATTATTTGATATTATATTTGTAATCAGTTAAGGTAAATGATATGGGTAAAGAAATGGGATGAGGTCCTACAATCGGAATTTAGGGAGTTGGGAGATAATTTAAAAAGCAGGACCTCAAAGGTAGTAATCTCAGGATTGCTACCAGTGCCACGAGACAGTCAAAGTAGAAATTCAAGAATAGTCAGAATGAATACGTGGCTTGAGAGATGGTGCAGGAGGGAGGGGTTCAGATTTTTGGGACATTGGAACCGGTGCTGGGGACGGTGGGACCATTACAAATCGGATCGTCTACACCTGGGCAGGACTGGAACCAATGTCCTATGGGGTGCTTTTGCTAACACTGTTGGGGAGGTTTTAAACTAATGTAGCAGGGGGGTGGGAACAAGATTAGGAAGTTAGAGGTCAGTAAAGAGGCAGCAACTAAAGCCAGTAAGGTACTAGATAATAAACTCATTGTGACAAAGGGGAAGAGTAGACAAAGAACAAAGAGAACAAAGAAATGTACAGCACAGGAACAGGCCCTTCGGCCCTCCAAGCCCGTGCCGACCATGCTGCCCGACTAAACAACAATCTTCTACACTTCCTGGGTCCGCATCCCTCTATTCCCATCCTATTCATGTATTTGTCAAGATGCCCCTTAAATGTCACTATCGTCCCTGCTTCCACCACCTCCTCCGTGTTCCAGGCACCCACTACCCTCTGCGTAAAAAACTTGCCTCGTACATCTACTCTAAACCTTGCCCCTCTCACCTTAAACCTATGCCCCCTAGTAATTGACCCCTCTACCCCGGGGAAAAGCCTCTGACTATCCACTCTGTCTATGCCCCTCATAATTTTGTAGACCTCTATCAGGTTGCCCCTCAACCTCCTTCGTTCCAGTGAGAACAAACCGAGTTTATTCAACCTCTCCTCATAGCTAATGCCCTCCATACCAGGCGAAATTCTGGTAAATCTCTTCTGCACCCTCTCTAAAGCCTCCACATCCTTCTGGTAGTGTGGCGACCAGAATTGAACACTATACACTATACTCCAAGTGTGGCCTAATACAGCTGTAACATGACTTGCCAATTCTTATACTCAATGCCCTGGCCAATGAAGGCAAGCATGCCGTATGCCTTCTTGACTACCTTCTCCACCTGTGTTGCCCCTTTCAGTGACCTGTGGACCTGTACTCCTAGATCTCTTTGACTTTCAATACTCTTTAGGGTTCTACCATTCACTGTATATTCCCTACCTGCATTAGACCTTCCAAAATGCATTACCTCACATTTGTCCGGATTAAACTCCATCTGCCATCTCTCCGCCCAAGTCTCCAAACAATCTAAATCCTGCTGTATCCTCTGACAGTCCTCATCGCTTTCTGCAATTCCACCAACCTTTGTGTCGTCTGCAAACTTACTAATCAGACCAGTTACATTTTCCTCCAAATCATTTATATATACTACAAAGAGCAAAGGTCCCAGCACTGATCCCTGTGGAACACCACTGGTCACAGCCCTCCAATTAGAAAAGCATCCTTCCATTGCTACTCTCTGCCTTCTATGACCTAGCCAGTTCTGTATCCACCTTGCCAGCTCACCCCTGATCCTGTGTGACTTCACTTTTTGTACTAGTCTACCATGAGGGACCTTGTCAAAGGCCTTACTAAAGTCCATATAGACAACATCCACTGCCCTACCTGCATTAATCATCTTAGTGGCCTCCTCGAGACAGGGAAGTGACGATGAACGCAAAGGGACAGGTGGTCTGAGGTGCATTTGTTTTAATGCGAGAACTGTAGCAAGTAAGGCAGATGAACTTAGGGCTTGGATTAGTACCTGGGAATATGAAGTTATTGGTATTATTGAGACTTGGTTGAGGGAAGGGCAAGATTGGCAACTAAATATACCAGGGTATAGATACTTCAGGAGGGATAGAGAGGGAGGTAAAAGGGGTAGAAGAGTTGCATTACTGGTCAGAGATTATATCACAGCTGTGATTAAGGAGGGCACTATGGAGGATTCGAGCACTGAGGCAATATGGGTAGAGCTGAGAAATAGGAAGGGTGCAGTAACATTGTTGGGACTTTACTACAGGCCTCCCAAAAGCGAGCGTGAAGTAGAGGTATAAATATGTAGACAGATTATAGAAAAATGTAGAAGCAATAGGGTGGTCGTGATGGGAGATTTTAACTTATCCAACATTGAATGGGACTCATGTAGTGTTGGAGGCGTAAATGGAGCAGAATTTGCAAGGAGCATCCAGGAGAGTTTTTTTAGAGCAGTATGTAAATAGTCCAACTCGGGAAGGGGCCATACTGGACCTGGTATTGGGGAATGATCCCGGCCAGGTGGTTGAAGTTTCAGTCGGTGATTACTTTGGGAATAGCGATCACAATTCCGTATGTTTTAGAATACTCATGGACAAAGACGAGAGTGGTCCTAAAGGAAGAGTGCTAAATTGGGGAAAGGCAAAGTTAACAAAATTCGGCAGGAGCTAGGGAATGTGGATTGGGAGCAGCTGTTTAAGGGTAAATCCACATTTGAAATGTGGGAGTCTTTTAAGGAAAGGTTGATTAGAGTGCAGAACAGACATGTCCCTGGGAAAATGAGGGATAGAAATGGCAAGATTAGGGAACTATGGATGACGGGTGGAATTGTGAGACTAGCTAAGATGAAAAAGGAAGCATACATAAGATCTAGCCGAGTTAAAACTGATGAAGCTTTGGAGGAATATCGGGAAGTTAGGACAAATCTCAAACGCGCAATAAAAAGGGCTAAAAGGGGTCATGAAATATCTTTGGCTGACAGGGTTAAGGAAAATCCCAAAGCCTTTTATTCGTCTTTAAGGAGCAGGAGGGTAACTAGAGAAAGGATTGGCCCACTCAAAGACAAAAGAGGGAATTTAGGCATGGAGTCAGAGGAAATTCTTAATGAGTACTTTGCATCGTTATTCACCAAGGAGAAGGACATGACGGATGTTGAGGTTAGGGATGGATGTTTAAATACTCTAGGTCAAGTCGGCATAAGGAAGGGGGAAGTTTTGGGTATTCTAAAAGGCATTAAGGTGGGCAAGTCCCCAGGTCCGGATGGGATCTATCCCAGGTGACTGAGGGAAGCGAGGGACGAAATAGCTGGGGCCTTAACAGATATCTTTGCAGCATGCTTGAGCGCGGGTGAGGTCCCGGAGGACTGGAGAATTGCTAATGTTGTCCCTTTGTTTAAAAAGGGTCGCAGGGATAATCCAGGGAATTATAGACCTGTGAGCTTGACGTCAGTGGTAGGCAAACTGTTGGAGAAGATACTGAGGGATAGGATCTATTCACATTTGGAATAAAATAGACTTATCAGTGATAGGCAGCATGGTTTTGTGCAGGGAAGGTCATGTCTTACAAAGCTAATAGAATTGTTTGAGGAAGTGACAAAGTTAATTGATGAGGGAAGGGCTGTAGATGTCGTATACATGGACCTCAGTAAGGCGTTTGATAAAGTTTCCCATGGTAGGTTGATGGAAAAAGTGAAGTCGCATGGGGCTCAGGGTGTACTAGCTAGATGGATAAAGAACTGGCTGGGCAACAGGAGACAGAGAGTAGTGGTGGAAGGGAGTGTCTCAAAATGGAGAAGGCTGACTAGTGGTGTTCCACAGGGATCCGTGCTCGGACCACTGTTGTTTGTGATATACATAAATGATCTGGACGAAGGTATAGGTAGTCTGATTAGCAAGTTTGCAGATGATACTAAGATTGGTGGAGTTGCAGATAGCAAGGGGGGCTGTCAGAGAATACAGCAAAATATAGATAGATTGGAGAGTTGGGCAGAGAAATGGCAGATGGAGTTCAATCCAGGCAAATGCGAGGTGATGCATTTTGGAAGATCCAATTCAACAGCGGACTTTACGGTCAATAGAAGAGTCCTGGGGAAAATTGATGTACAGAGAGATCTGGGAGTTCAGGTCCATTGTACCCTGAAGGTGGCAATGCAGGTCGATAGAGTGGTCAAGAAGGCATACAGCATGCTTGCCTTCATCGGACAGGGTATTGAGTACAAGAGTCGGCAGGTCATGTTACAGTTGTATAGGACTTTGGTTAGGCCACATTTGGAATACTGCATGCAGTTCTTGTCGCCACATTACCAGAAGGATGTGGATGCTTTAGAGAGGGTGCAGAGGAGGTTCACCAGGATGTTGCCTGGTATGGAGGGTGCTAGCTATGAAGAAAGGTTGAGTAGATTAGGATTGTTTTCGTTGGAAAGACAGAGGTTGAGGGGGAACCTGATTGAGGTCTACAAAATTATGAGAGGTATGGACAGGGTGGATAGCAACAAGCTTTTTCCAAGAGTGGGGGTGTCAATTACAAGGGGTCACGATTTCAAGGTGAGAGGGGGGAAGGTTTAAGGGAGATGTGCATGGAAAGTTTTTTACGCAGAGAGTTGTGGGTGCCTGGAACGCTTTGCCAGCGGAGGTGGTAGAGGCGGGCACGATAGCATCATTTAAGATGCATCTAGCCAGATATATGAACGGGCGGGGAACAGAGGGAAGTAGATCCTTGGAAAATAGGCGACAGGTTTAGATAAAGGATCTGGATTGGCGCAGCTGGGAGAGCCGATGGACCTGTTCCTGTGCTGTAATTTTCTTTGTTCTTTGTTCTATCTAAATGGTTGTGTTGCTTTTTGACATCAACTCACCAAAAATGGAATACGAATAGTCATAGTTAGGCAAGTCGTCAGCATCAAGACCTGTGATGGAAAGAGACCAAGTTTACTTAATAAAAGAAGCAAGGGAAATCAACTCATTTAGAATATAATTTGAGCCTTTCTTTTCCTTTTCCACAAGTCATCTGTGGGATTTACCACCTTTGCATTTTTGTCACCTCTCTAGATCCCTTAAAAGAGTAAAGAATCATTTGAACATGCAATGACCTGGCAAAAACCATAAATGTTGGATAACTAATATTTTGCAAAATGCCTGCTCGGGTTCATTCAAATTAAGATGAACAATATAGAGAGATTATTTCCCTTGTGGAGTGTTCGCTATCTACTGCTGTTGTTGCAAAATGTTTCCTTTGTTAAAATTCCACTGAATAAAATTCATTCCTTGCTAGTGTTCTTGTACAGTAATTACAAAAATGTAAATACATGACAGGACATGAAATGCCGCTGCCATAACTACTGTAACTGCAATCCTTGGGGCAATCCTTGATCTCCTGGTGGGTCCAATACTGGACAAAGGGAAAGTCCAGTTCTTTCTTGAGCCCTGTGGAAGGAGATGCTGGTCGCAGGGATGGTGGGATGGTTGACAGGAGAGTGGTCCAATCTCTTTTCCCAGCAGAAGGTCTGCATCAGCTAGGGTTGCAATCCGATCCTGGGGGAGTTCGATCTGATGGTGCTGGTGCTTTCAGAGCCAAGAGGAAGCAGTATTGCTTCTTTCAGCCTTTCACAAGGAGTGCTCCCTGAGTTCGTCCTGTCTCCCAAAATCCAGGAAATCCAGCTGTGTACAGTTAAATATGCAAAAAATCTCAACATGAAGCCCCCGATCTCATTAACATATTTGAAATGTTAACGCATCTCTTGGCTGGTTATAACCAACTTCATGGCACATTTCAATGTTCTGGCCATTTAACCAGGCCCTCAACAGCCACTTCAACGTAACAAACTGTCTCTTATTTGACAAAATCGTCCTGTATTTTTTAGCAATTGTCCTGTGTCTCTTACACAAGACCCCGGAATGCCATTCGTCCCTTGTTTTCTGCAATCTCGCCAGACTAGAACTCCAAAGTTCAGAAACACCAGAGGTTGTCCAGAATTTTTTCAGCTCAACCTGTAGTTCGTAAGCTTGCCATGGTTCAATTTGCAGCAACCCAGGTCTGAATCAATGTCAGGGGGGTAATGCGGCTGCCTCCACATTTTTGTTGCGCGTGGGGGATAGGAAGGGGGGGGATCAATTACTGTGTGTGAGGGGGGAGGGGAATAATTAGTGTGTGAGAGAGGTGAATAATTTCTGTGTGTGTGAGGGGTAGAGGGGAATAATTAGTGTGTGTGAGAGAGGGAAAGGGGAATAATTTCTGTGTGGGGGGTAATTTCTGTGTGGGATGAATAATTTCTGTGTGAGAGGGGGGAGCGGAATATTGAGTGTGTGTGAGGCAAGAGGGGAATCATTAGTGTGTGAGGGGGAGAGAAGGGGAATAATTTCTGTGTGGGGGGGGTAATTTCTGTATGGGGAGAATAATTTCTGTATGGGGGGGAGGGGAATATTGAGTGTGTGTGAGAGAGGGAGAGGGGAATAACGAGTGTGGGAGAGGCAAGAGGGGAATAATTAGTGCGTGAGGGGGAGAGAGGGGAATAATTTCTGTGGCAGAGGTGAATAATTTATATGTGTGAGGGGGAGAGGGGAATAATTAGTGTGTGAGAGGGGGAGAGAGAGGAATAATTTCTGTCTGTGAGGGGAATAATGAGTATGGGAAAGGCAAGAGGGGAATAATGAGGGTGTGAGGGGGAGAGAGGGGAATAATTTCTGCGCGAGGCGACTGACTAACGTGCTGCTGCGCTCCCACCTTTTCTCTTTTGCGCGGTACATCCCTTCTGGCGACCACAAGCCGGAGAGCAAGCATTGGGAGAAAGGAAGTGCTGGTTTGTACATTCCTGTTCTTTCTCTTCGCAAAGTAGGATTCCTCTCCATCCCCCCTTCCTCACAACTCACAGCCTCTCATCCCCATTCCCTCTTGCTCTAAGCCCCCACCACCCCAATCTCGCCCCCCCCCCCCCACCCCCAAAGCCCTGCCCTCTTGCTTTCACCACCTCTCTCTTGAACCCCCCTTTCTTGACTCTGGCCCCACGGTCGAAGTGTCCATAACTTTATTTCACGATTGGCCATCATTGCCCCTCTCCTCCACACACGCCCCATTCAATTTTTTCCGCTACCCAATGTGTCAAAGATAACATAGAGGTATGTTAAAAATGATTAAAATCATTCTGAAAAAACTAGAACAAATCTCTAGCCCATCCCTAATTTAGGGCTCTAACAGTCAGTATTGATCTGGAACGATAGCTTTATTTACTTTAGTGTCAACATCTTCAAATCATATTGTAGGTCCAGACTGGATAACTAACACAACTATATCATTCAGTGACAGCGTCACCTTTTCTCTTGTGGGCATTGGTTGCTCACTATGCCTGGTTAAAATTGGTTTCAAAGTCATGGGGATATCTGGAAAGGACAGCCTTGTCCCTGACATAAACCCAGCAATGGAAAGCAGATTCGCTCAGCTTGCTGCTTCTCAGATTGTAATTGGTTTGTTTTTCCATCAGCTGACTCTAAGAGCTGTGGCATTTTTGTACTTGTTAGTTGTGCTCGAGTCATACTGTATCACAGCAAATAACTTTGAAGTTTAGCAGCTGGCCCGTCCCGCTGCCTGAACTTCACTCTAGAGTGAAGCATTGCCAACAATTCAGGTTTCAGAAGAACATTACTTGGTGTTTTAAACTTTCCAACGTATTAGAATTAAATATAATCCACATTGTCAAGCAAACAAAATTAGAAAATGCAGAACTTTGTACTCCAAAAATGAAAAACTGAAATTTCACTCTTAAGTGAAACAAAATTGTTCAACCTATGAAACATTCGATGAATTCAATTTTCTATTGTATGGCAAGAGATTTTAGAGTTCTTTTTGTGTAAAAGGCTTGGCATCGACAGTCTTTTTTTTCTAAACTTCTACCAAACCCAATGCATTTCACCCAGACCCTGTCCACTCTGCTCACTGAAACATAACTTACAGTTAAAAGAAAATCGAAGAGTGAATTTCAGAAACTCTTTTCAAAAAATCCTTAGTGAATAAAAGTCCACAAGATTTTCTGCTGCCAAACTCTCTTTACATCCATCCAATAATTCACATTAATTTTAAGTTACTTCAAAAATCTGAATCATAATTTAGAATAAGAAAATACCATTGGAACTTGAAAACGTAATCATTTTGGTTATAATATGAACATAATTTATGTCATATTAATTGAATCATCTATATTTTATTGATTGAAATAATAAATTCATTACTACCACAAAGTACCCACCACTTAGAGTGGGTATGTTGGTGTCATTGTATTTTGTCTGCTGTACACAGTGGAAAGTGTAACCAGGAAATTTAAAAAGAGTGTTTTCCTTTACATTTGTCACCAGAATAATATTAGTTTTGGTTGAGACCTCTACGAGCAACTTTATCTTAGTGTGTATATTGTGGTGCAAAAATGTCCCATGCCTCACTCCAAAAGTAAAATTAGTGCAAAATCATTGAAGGTCCTCAAGGACTAGTTGAGATCCTGGCAACATAGCATGGGACAGCAGTCAGGTATCACCCCCCATTTGCCACCACCTGCTATTTGCAGGATTTTAACACACTGGAAAGTATGACTTGTAGCAGGCGCAGGAGTTCCAGTGGTCAGCAAGGTGGAGAGGAAAGGGAACTAGAGGCAATGGACCTGCCTGAACTAAATTACAGAGATTGAGATTGGTAAGGGGCTTGAGACAGACATATCACTCAGGTAATCGCACTTCAACAGGATGCAAACAGCAAACTGGCAGCTGCTCCAGCTGCCAGCATTAGTCTGAATCTGTAATAAGTTATCAGCAGTATTTCTGTCATTAACATCTCTGCCAAAGGTAGATGACAGGCACCATTTGCCCAATGTAGGTAGCCACTCAGGTTAAGTATAAAAAGTGTCAGGAACTGTACTGATTTTCAATTCCCATCTGCAATATGTTTTTGCATATCCACCGGCAACTTGGCAGTAAGTTATAAAAAAATAAAAAACACAATCATTACACACAATGATTCAATGAGAGTATAGAAATATCTGGGACAAGCAAAATGTGCAAAAATTCAGAAATGTCAAAGAAGGTCTTACCTCTAATGAAGGCAAGAGTCCAGAGCGCTATCAATATAGACTGCTTCATTCTGTTGGCTTGAGGCTAAACTAGAAATTTGCTGTCATTCTAGTTAGTGCTGCTATTTACTGAGGTCCCTGTTTTTTATACTGGAGATCAGTTGCAAATTATTTACATGGAATGAGGAAACAAAAATTAAGAATGGAGGTATTCGGTAACGAGAATTCTGCCAATCATGACAGACTCGTACGACAGGTCTAAAAATATTTTCTTATTAACATCTAAAGACAAATGTTGCGAATTTCTATGCATTTATTTTTCAATTATTCTTGTGCAAAACTCCTATCACCCTGAAGCTGCTACTTGGAAGCAGTGCTTTTTATATTCATAATCCAAAAACGAAAGGCAATATAAGATTCATTATTTTTCTCTATTTTAGTAAGAATAACTCACTGCACATCAAAATAAAATCACTAACTAAAGAAAGCTTATTTTGTCATCAGCCATAAACTAGAATGGGCATCCAATTGCTAAGAATCGTGTCACTGTGGTTATGCAATTACACCCTATTTCTAACTGCACATGAAGAGCTGAAAAAGCTGACTGAACTACCTAGAAGAAATTACATTTATCTTTTCTGAACCAACAAAATTTCACGTCATTTATTTACCTAAATAATTTTGTACTTTTTAAAACACAATGGAAAATGGCATTAATGGACCATGAATTACCAAAGTAATCAGATAATGGCAATCAGTCATTTTGAGACTGCCACACTACCACTACCAGGACTAAGTAGAAATATACTACACATGGTGGGAGAGAAACAGAAGTTTACCCATTCATGCTAAAATGCTAAGCTAAAAAGGGGAACAAACATTTATCCATGTATTCTGGAGTACATCAGTGCAGCACTGGAGTACTTTTGAACATGTTAAGTTTCCACTTATTTGTCAACCATGCCAGACAATTTAAAACATTTATATCACATTGGTAACTCCCTGAAATGACCAGTCAATGAATATGAGAATTACTAAGTTAAGATTTCACACAGTAAGATAGGGTGCATTGTAACATTGGCCCATTAAACGTCAGCATCAACTGCTCATCATAGTCGCAGCAGAACCAAATATGTCCATCTCCTGTACCAGGGACTCTCTTATTCTGCTGCCCAAAATAATCTTGCGTCCCTACCATCACACCAACATTTCCCAACAGATTATGCCTCAATTGTCACTGGGTTCAAAAGGATTTTTTGGCACAATTCAAGAGGGTTTTTTCACCTCCCCACTCCTTCTTCACCAAAAGTGAACCTCTGTGCTTGTGCGTTTCTCCCCTCACTCCTTCCCTCCTTCCCAGTCATACGTTTCTCCCCAAATGACTGATAAAATAACTGAAATCTGAACTTTGCTTAGCCTGATTATTCACCTATGTCTGTATTTCAGCAGCTGTGGATTCTGATTGAAACAATCCAGGATAAATAGCTTGTCAACTAATTGGAAAAAGAAAGCAGAAACAAAACTGAGGTACAGGCTTACTAGCACATGGCAGACAAACAGTGACAGGTTCAGTCTGGGGATTAGATTACCAATAGGTGACTGGATGTAGCGGTTGGCTATACAACTATGGTATTTACATGAAAATCACTGGATTTTCTTGGGGTGCTATACACCTTATATATTTCAGCTCAGGTCTATTACATGTCCAAGTTGGTGGATGTTCTGGCGCTTCTTTGCAACTTATCTGTTGCTTGTTTTGATAATAAAAAATGAAATCAAGAAAACTGACACAGACGAAAAGTGACGTGGAAGAGAAAAATCTTTGGTATACATTTCCCATGGGGATAGGCAATAAATACTGGCCTTGCCAGAGATGCCCACATCCGTGAACCGATGTAAATAAAAATGGACGATTTAACACTTTGGTACAGCTGCATTTCAAGTATGTGTACTGTTTTAGTGCCAACACATTGCAAAGGATAAAAATGACACCCAGTCTTAAGATCTTTTCTGAATTCTATGCACTAGGGGGCACTGGTGTAGCATTATATTCATATTTATTACAGATGATAAAAATCTTCTTCAAGAAATACCTTATCAATGAGGGCCAATTTGCAGAACATTCATAACCTGACCAACAGGTCTTGTTAAGTGATGATTCATCCAAAAGCCTGGACTAATGATTCTGAGTCACTTGTTCAAATTCAGTCGGTGCAGATGGTGAATTGCTAATCTGTTTATTTAATAAATCGGGAATGAAAAGGTAACGCAGGGACCAGTGACCATAAAACTACCAGATTCACGACTATTGTTACTCGTGCTGCTGTGTTCTGCTGGAACTTCTTTGGTTGTTTTCAAGGGTCAAGGAGACTTTTTCAAAATGTTTATTTAATTGAAATCAGAAGGGGCCTGAAGCAACCCCTGAAATCTGGCACCGGTGTCACACCCACTCAAAATAATGCAGCCAGAAGTAAAATTCATACTGTCTGCAAATTTTAATAACTGTGGTGTTGTAATGACGCATGTTCATAGGCTTCATTAGAAACGGAAACGGTAGTGATTAACAGAAAAACTGAGGCCTGCTGCCCTAGAGCAGTCCACCAGTTACTCAAGTCCTCTACATGTTCTACATGTCTTCTAGATGTCTTCTGTCGAATAGAGGACTCCACCACCTGGCGTGATTACCCACTCTCAGTCCCAATAGGTCCCCCAAGGCAGGTGACCCTCTTCTGCTGTGTTGCCCTCAAAAGGACAATCACTACAGGTATGCAATCCAGCATTGAATGTACCGCTAAATGGCCACCTGCCTTAGCAAGACCTTGGTCTGTCTTGCGTGAAAATATTCCACAAGTAGACCTTAACGTGAGCAAAAGAAGCAATCTATTATGGCAGAGCTCTGGGAGAAAGGTCCGAGACCCCTTGATCTTGCCGGCACACTTTCCCGCTGAACTGTGGCTTAAACTGGGTTAATATACACTTTCAAAAGCAGAATTAGTTTGCCTTCTCATTTACATACCGCCAATCAATTCTCTTAGTATCGCAGTTCATTCCATATATAGTTATCAGTTCTTTTCACAGTATGTTACATTCGTACAATCCATATGTTGCACGCGTGATTACATAAGGTCATAACGTTATGAGTTGCCAGTCATAAGGTCATGAGTTGCCAGTCCTGGATTTGATCCCGGGACCTCTCGCAGTTGTTTTGACAGCTTAGAATAACAGCTCCTGCAGTCCGTGGAGCACTGGTCACCACTAGTCCATTGTCTTTGGAGGATACATCTGTTAGAGTCACTCTTAGTCCAAAGTTCACTGCCTCAGCATTTGTGGCAATTTGAGAACAGGCATTAATTCATATAGCCAAGTATGTTACCAAAGCAGAAAGTTTACACCAACAGTCTGTACAAGGCTGGCACCACTTAAATCTAGCCTGCACTAAGTAAACTAAAGCAACATTTAGTGGATGCTGGAAATTGGAATTAAAAACAGGAAATATCCAACAGATTCAGTGGCATCTGTAGAGAGACAGAAAGGTTTCAGGTCAATAATCTTCCATCAATAGGTTGTTTCAGACCTGATCGCAATGTCACTAAAAGTTTAATTACCCTCATATGCAAGGTCAAGGAATGCATCATCACGTGCCTTATCCGACAACTCACTACACTTCGCACACACTGTTCTATTCACCACATCCCCTTCATACATCTTACAAAATTTTAATCAACTACAACTTGTACCTCACACTCATAGCCTCGCCTCACCTTCACATGCTTGGCACTGTTGCGAGCATCTTGCACGCAACTCACAGCTTTCACACATTAATAGATATTCAACTGTAGCAAGTACTCATCCAAAGCACATTGTACCACACCCACTGAAACACTTTCCTTCAATTGCAAGGCAAGGTAGCCCATTATCAAAGGCAGTATCTGCTGACCATCCCCATGATGTACATAATGCTGAAAATCATGAGAGCCATCACTGAGGCTGTGGCCAACAGCAGTGCTGAAACCAGAGAGGAAGACTATATGCTCCTGTATAATGCACCTTCTCAAATCCCACATCAGCTTCACCCTGCAACCTTCTAGATTTACTCTTTGCAAATAGTGTAACCAGGTAGTCTTGGTTCCCTGCATCCCCCACTACGCCACCCAGCCCCAATCATCCAAATCACCCCAACCCTGCCATTATGCTTTCTGATTCACAAGCTTGGCCTGACCAGTCATTGGGTTGGAAGGTTGAAGTCCAAGAGAAAGAAGAAGCTGGTGAAGAAGCACACCACTCAAAGTTATGGATGCCAGTCACTGCACAGAGCTTAACACTTGCATTTTCAAAACTGATTCAGCATCAAATGTAACAGTAAAAATATTAAACACATAACGCCATCAGACAAACAGAACCATCCTAACAATTCCTCCATGTAAGTTTTGGTGTAAGAATGTGGTATGTGCTCAAAGGTCCAAACAAAAAATGTATAAATTATATGCATGATTATGGGGGCTGATTTAGCTCCCTGGGCTAGACAGCTGGTTCGTGATGCAGAGCAAGGCCACCAGTGCGGGTTCAATTCCCAATACCAGCTGAGGTTATTCATGAAGGCCCCGCCTTCTCAACCTTACCCCTGCCTGAGGTGTGGTGATCCTCTGGTTAAATCACCACCAGTCAGCTCCCCCCTCAGAGGGGAAAGCAGCCTATGGTCATCTGGGACTATGGCGACTTTACCTGACATATTATTTATGTTTATTATATTTAGTATTACGATTATGTATAAAATATGTTGAAAAGTGAAGTGTTTTAATACAACGCTTATCCATTCTGTCAAACCAGTTTATTTTCACTTCCTTCTCGGAAAACCTTTGCAGAATTAATTATAGTTCTATATGTTTCTGGTTTCAGCAAACATAATTAAACGCTGCCCGCAAATGTGCATATCTCCAAAGAAACATTGAAGTAGTTTTGCAATCTATGGGCGAAATTCTCCGTTATCGGCGGAAAGTCCGCCGATCGACGCAAAAAACGGCGCAAATCCCACTTGCGTCACGTCATAAAAATGGGCCGATAGTCTCCGACCCGAAATGGGCTAGCAGCGACGTGACGGGATCTGCGCTTGCGCATTGGTTCACGCCGTGCAGCGTCATACGCGCTGCACGGCGTGACAGCTCATAAGGCCGCGCAGCTCCCCCCCATGCGACCGGAACACCCGACCGCAACACCCGACTGGATGGCTGGCCGTCGCTCAGCCCCGAGGTTCGAGCCACGCGATGTGGAGGCGCTCCTGGACGCGGTGGAGCAGAGGAGGGACGCCCTGTATCCCGGGCATGGCCGCAGAGTTGCCCCACGCCACAGCCGGCGTCTGTGGAGGGAAGTGGCAGAGGCCGTCACCGCTGTGGCCCTAACACCACGGACAGGCACCCAGTGCCACAAGAAGGTGAACGACCTCGTCAGAGCAGGCAGGGTGAGCCTCCCCATATCCCCCATATCCCCCCTCCCCATATCCCCCCTCCCCCATATCCCCCCTCCCCCATTTCCCCCTCCCCCATATCCCCCATATCCCCCCTCCCCCATATCCCCCCTCCCCATATCCCCCCTCCCCCATATCCCCCATATCCCCCCCTCCCCCATATCCCCCCTCCCCATATCCCCCCTCCCCCATATCCCCCCTCCCCCATATCCCCCCTCCCCCATATCCCCCCTCCCCATATTCCCCATATCCCCCCGCCCCCATATCCCCCATATCCCCCCCTCCCCCATATCCCCCCTCCCCATACCCCCATATCCCCCCTCCCCCATATCCCCCCCTCCCCCATATCCCCCTCCCCCATATCCCCCCTCCCCCATATCCCCCATATCCCCCCTCCCCCATATCCCCCTCCCCCATATCCCCCATATCCCCCCTCCCCCATATCCCCCTCCCCCATATCCCCCCTCCCCCATATCCCCCCTCCCCCATATCCCCCAGTGAATCCAGCCCTAACCTTAACCTCTGCAATGCACGCGCAACCGATGGCGTGCATTCATATACCTGCCTAACACTGTTGCCTTTTACCCCTGCCACCACCCCCCCCCCCACAGGAGAAGCGCGCACACAACAATAGGGAGCATGTGAGGACTGGAGGAGGGCCCGCTGATGAGAGGCCACTGACCGTACACGAGGAAAGGGCCCTGGAACTGGCTGGCGGACCTGAGGACCGGGAGATTGCTGATGCAGAGGTCGGGGCCCCACGAGCAAGTGAGCCACCACTAGCCCGTCCCCATATCCCCCCTCCCCTATATCCCCCTCCCCCGTATCACCTGATCACTGCCTGATGTCTAACCATGCATGCTTCATTGTGTATCGCAGGACCAAACGTCCAGGCACCCATCCCCGCAGATGCACACCGCCCGCAGGATGCCCCTCGGAGACCACAGGAGACGGAGAGACCCGCACCCTCCAGCATGCGACGCCCGCAGGATGCCCCTCGGAGACCACGGGAGACGGAGAGACCCGCACCCTCCAGCATGCGACGCCCGCAGGATGCCCCTCGGAGACCACGGGAGACGGAGAGACCCGGGCCCTCCAGCATGCGACGCCCACAGGATGCCCCTCGGAGACCACGGGAGACGGAGAGACCCGGACCCTCCAGCATGCGACGCCCGCAGGATGCCCCTCGCACACCACGGGAGACGGAGAGACCTGGAGCAACAGGGAGACGACACCCCCGTCACGTGCGGGAGCGACCACCCAGCGATGAGGGGGGCAGCCACAGGCCCCCGTCACATCCGAGCCAGGACACCACTACCCAGGACACCACTATCCAGGACACCCCTACCCGGGACACCACTACCCAGGACACCCCTACCCGGGACACCACTACCCAGGACAACCCTACCCGGGACAGCACTACCCAGGACAGCACTACCCGGGACAGCACTACCCGGGACAGCACTACCCAGGACACCCCTACCCGGGAAGACGAAATACCGGACAGTGACACAGAGTGGATGGGTGGAGACGAACCCCCACCCCAAAGTGCCATGGACTCAGAGTGGGACGAAGAGCACGACACAACGCCACTGCTGTCACCAACACCCTCCACCATCGCAGAAACACTCACCACAGTTGGGCACTTTAGTGATGAGGCGTCTGGTACACTCACTGGTGCGCACAACACAGCCGTCCCGGTACAGCAGGTGGAGGTAGGAGCAGCAGAGGGACCGGGAGGTCGGAGGGCAGCCCTGGCCAAGCGAACATCTGCCGCCCAGATGGATCCCGGGTTCCTGCAGTTACCACACCCACACATAGATCCGATGCAACCACCGACACGGAGACGAGCGAATAGGGTGACGGGTGGCTTGCGGCGGCTGCGGTCGCAGGTGGAGGAGTCCACCCGCGTCCAGGAGCTGGGAGTGGTCCCGGTCATGCGTGCCATCAAGGCTGATACCGCACGGGTGGCGTCCGCGGTGGAGGCAATGGGTGCGACGGTGTCAGACATGGGGAACGGTTTGCGAGGCCTGGGGCCTTCCGTGCAGGCGGCGTCTGTGGCCCAGGAAATGGCTGCCCTCTCACAGGAGGCCATGAGCCAGTGCCAGCGCCAGATGGCAGAGGCGCTCAACGCCATAGCCCAGTCTCAGCAGGCCATGGCCCAGTCTCAGCAAGCCATGGCCCAGTCTCAGCAGGCCATAGCCCAGTCTCTGCAGGCCATGGCCCAGTCTCAGCAGGCCATCGCTGAGGGCATCGGCGCCAGTGGCCATGTGCGAGCCGGCGTCGCACTGTCACAGACAGGGTTCGACAACCCCCTGGGCTCCATGGCTGCAAACCTGCAGACCCCTGTCGATACCAGCACGGGCCTCCAGGACTGGCAGCGCCAGATGTCGGGGGCACGTCGGATGGCCAGTCCGTTCGCATCCCCCACCCATGTAGAGGCCTGGGGGCCATCGGGCACCCCGGGGGAGGAGGAGGTGGTGTGGTCCGTCCCGGCTCCCTCTGTAGGGGAGGTCCCGGTACACCGCGACACCTCGGACTCCCCCCCTTCCGTCCCAGGTGCATCGGGTGGGCAACGGGCAGGACAGGCTGGCAGCTCGCCATCCCAGTCGCCCGGGCCGCAGCCTGGCCCATCTAGGCCAGGACGCCCCAGGAAACGGCCGCCAAAGGGATCCAGTGTCAGAGGGCAGGAATCACAGGAGTCCACCTCCAGTTCTGCTGTACCGTCTGGGGAACCACGTAGACGTAGTCAAAGGGCCCGTAAGGCCAAACAATTAGACACTGAGTAAGTTGGCACGGGTGCAGGGCACAGATGAGTTTTAGGGGCTAGGGCACGTGCATGAACTCCTTTGGTTATTAAAGTCAATGTTACACCTACCGAAGCTGCCTTTGTGCTCTGTCCAAAGTGTGCGGGCGTGTCATGTACGTTGAGCACAAGTGTGTGTGTGACGGGTGGTCTTACCTCAGCCCCAGGTGAGTCCGCCCCCTTCCCCCTGGGCCGACCATCAACATCCCCCGGGCAGAGGACGGGACCGTGCGCTGCAGTGTCACAGCCGCATGCAGGGATGGTCCGGGTGGATGGTGGTACTGTGGCCATGGGTCAGACATAGTCCAACGATGTAGAGCCAGGAGCTCATCGGAGGCGGGTTGTCATCATCCTCCATGGCCTGCGATAGACACGCGTCCACCCGCAACTGGGTGAGCCCGGCCCGTTGTGCCGCCGGTGGATCGGCAATTGGGGGGGGGGGTGGTGTGCATGCGGGTGGGGTGTGTGGGGTTGGGGAGGGGGGTGAGGGTGCTGGGTGGGTGGATGGGTGGGGGGTGTGGGTGGTCGGCTGTTGTCATGGTGTGCGGTCTGTGGCCATACTACCCGATTCCCACGCCCATCTAGTCAGTGAAGCGGGCGTCTATCAGTCTGCCCCGTGCCCGCTGGGCCAGCCGGTAACGGTGGACAGCCACCCGCCTGTGTCTACCCCGTCTGCCCTGACCATTGCCCCCATCCCCCTCATCTGGGGAGGACTGGGCCTCTTCCTGCTGCTCCTCCACTCCGCCCTCCTCTGCCTGCGGCACATCGCCCCTCTGCTGGGCTATGTTGTGCAGGACGCAGCACACCACAATGATGCGGCCGACCCTATCTGACCGATACTGGAGGGCGCCCCCAGAGAGGTCCAGGCACCTGAAACGCATCTTCAGCACGCCAAAGCACCTCTCGATCACTCCCCTTGTCGCTACATGGGCATCATTGTAGCGGTTCTCCGCCTCATTGCGTGGCCTCCGTATAGGCGTCATCAGCCACGATCGCAATGGGTAGCCCCTGTCGCCCAGCAACCAGCCCCTCAGCCGGGGATGGCGTCCCTCGTACATGCCGGGGATGGATGACCGCGACAACACGAATGAGTCGTGTACACTGCCTGGGTGACGGGCGCAGACGTGCAGGATCATCATGCGGTGGTCGCAGACCACCTGTACGTTCATTGAATAGGTCCCCTTCCTATTAGTGAACACGGCCCTGTTCTCTGCAGGTGGCCGCACGGCGACGTGCATCCCATCGATCGCGCCCTGGACCATGGGGAACCCGGCCACGGCAGAGAAGCCCACGGCCCGGGCATCTTGGCTGGCCCGGTCCACGGGGAAGCGGATGTAGCGGTGCGCCATGGCATAAAGGGCATCTGTCACTGCCCGGATGCACCGGTGCACCGATGTCTGCGATATGCCGGACAGGTCCCCACACGGTGCCTGGAATGACCCCGTTGCATAAAAGTTCAGGGCCACCGTAACCTTGACGGACACGGGGAGAGGGTGTCCCCCGCCAGTGCCACGCGGTGACAGGTGTGCCAGCAGGTGGCAGATGTGTGCCACGGTTTCCCGGCTCATCCGGAGTCTCCTCCTGCATTCCCGGTCCGTAAGGTCCTGGTATGACTGGCGGGGCCGGTACACACGGGGCGCCCTCGGGTGCCTCCGTTGCCGTGGGGCCGCGACGTCCTCCTCCCCCTCCTCGTCCTGTCGGTCAGGTGTCCCTCCAGCCTGGGCGGCTGCCGCCTGCCCCTCTGCGGCAGCCTGCGCCACCTCTCTGGCACGCTCCTCCTCCTCCTCCACCTCCTCCTCCTCATCCAGGGCAACATAGACATGAGCGGCTGCCACCACGGCGGCCAACATCGCTGGATGATCTGAAAACATGACGGCCTGGTGGGGGGGAGGGGAACGACGACATGTCATCATTGCCCATATCCCCTCCTCCCCCCAGCCAGGTGGCATGGACCGCATGGGCCCAACTGTTGGAGGCTGGCACCTGGCCAGGTGGACCAACTCATTTGCCCTCCCATCACCCTCCTCGGCACGGACCCCCTCCCCAACCTCCACCCCGGCACGGACCCCCTCCAACCCCCAACCTCCACCCCAGCACGGACCCCCTCCAACCCCCAACCTCCACCCCAGCACGGACCCCCTCCCCAACCTCCACCCCAGCACGGACCCCCTCCAACTCCCAACCTCCACCCCAGCACGGACCCCCCCCCAACCTCCACCCCAGCACGGACCCCCTCCCGGCACTCCCCCGGAGCCCAGCCTACTCTAACCACCTCCCCGCCCCGCCGCACACACACACACACAAGCCGAGACACACCTCTCCTCACGCAATCAGTCTGCGGCCACGCCATTTCCTGCCCAGAGCCAACCCCCCAGGCCGTCACTCACCTCCTCGCTGGTCGGCGTGAGCCTGGAGCACCGGGTCACGCCGATGAAAAGGAGGTTTGATTCACATCGACATGAACGGTCATCACGTCGACGGGACTTCGGCCCATCCGGAAGGGAGAATATCGGCAGGCCGAAAATCGGCTGCCTTGCGCAGACCCGTGACATTCTCTGCGGCAGCGGCGCCATTAACGCCCCGCCGACTTTTCTCCCTTCGGAGACTTCGGCGGGGGCGGGGGCGGGATTCACGGCGGCCAACGGCGGGGGGTCGGAGAATGACGCCCTATGACTATTGATCCTGAAATTGCAGTAATGGTGGATTGGAGTGGAATTCTCTAATTTGGCTTTTCACAGGAACTTCATTGCAATACTAATGTATGCCTACTTGTGACAACAAAGATTATTATTATTATAATTTGACATTTCATACTCACAAAATTCCATAATTCAGACTGAGGGGTGGGATTCTCCGCCCCCCCCCCCCCCCCCAGCCGGGCCGGAGAATCGCCGGGGGGTGGCGTGAATCACGCCCTGCCGCCCCGACACCGGAATCCGGCAGCCGGTTTTTCGGCGGGGATGGAAATCGCGTCTCGCCGGTCGGGGTCTGTTGGCAATGGCCCCCACGTCGATCTCCCGCTCCGCGATGGGCCAAGTGGCCGCCCGTTTTCGGCCAGTCCTGCCAGCATAAATCAAACAATGTTCCTACCGGCAGGACCTGGCTCTGCGGGTGGCCTGCGGAGTCCTTGGGGGGACGCGGAGGGATCTGGCCCCGGGGGGGGGCCACGGTGGCCTGGCCCGCGATCGGGGCCCACCAATCCGCTGGCGGGCCTGTGCCGTGGGGGCACTCTTTCCCTCCGCGTCGGCCGCTGTAACGCTCCACCATGGCCGGCACGGAGAAGAACCCCACTGTGCATGCACTGGGATCACTCCAGAACACGCTGCGCTCCCGCGCATGCGCCAACCTGTGCCGGCCGGCGGAGGCCCTTCGCCGCCGGTTGGCACGGCGCCAACCCCGCCGGCGCCGGCCTAGCCCCTGAACGTGCGGAAGATTCCACACCTTCCGGGCGGCCCGACGCCGGAGTGGTTCACGCCACTCCTCAGCGCCGGTATGGCCCGCCCCGCCGGATACCGGAGAATCCCGGCCGAGGTGTGGCAGTGAGAGAGTGTGTGACTTGCAACTTCTGAACATACCTTGGGTGCGATTCTCTGGAAAGAAGTGTGGTAGTGAGCGGGAACTGCAGTGTGACCAGGAGGACTGGCCCCCAGTGCCGTAAGAAGGTGAACGACCTACACAGGGCAGCACGGGTGTGTTGACACCAGCGCCAGCCCCCCCGCCCCACCTCCCTCCCCCTTCACAAGACCTTTCCTCCCCCACGCGAGCATCCACTACTCCCACCCCACCCCAAACAATTCATGCGGCCCCCAACCCTCCTGAGTCAGCAGTGTATGTTTTTCATGGCCCTGAGATGTTTCCGCAGTGAATGGCTTTGCAAAGGGGACATCACCTGCAGATACCGCTTGCAGCAAGCAAGATGACACCTGCATGACAGGAAGCACACTCCGACTCTTAATTTTCAATTCCCACAATACAGGTTTTCAACAAACAATAAATTGGATATATCCATTTCACTGACATGACCTCGTGTGACGCCTTAGGAAGCATGAGTGGCTACTGAGGACTACAATGATGAGGGCTCCTTGATGATGCCTTGGAGAGAAGTGGTGGAGATTTTCAGCATCTACTCAAAGCACAAAAGCAGTTTTTCTTTTAGTTAAGTGGGGTAGGTAGGTTGGGTGGTTCCTGGCCAAGAGACTGAAGAAGAGGCATTCTGACCTTGCCATTCCAATATGGCTCCAGTCTCTGTATGGCCTGCACGCAGCTCACTGTGGGAGACTTGGGTGGGGTTCTCTCCTCATGGTGTGAGAGCTCCTTTGTTGGGGCAGATTTGTTTGGTTGGGGAGCTTGGTCCGTATCCCCCTTCTGGGTTCCAGGCAACCTTGAACATTAGATGCTAACCTGCCCGTCGGGGAGAAAGCAAAGAACATGAGATGGATTGGTTAGGGCGTTAAGTTTCTTTTCAGGCACTGGAGTCTTCCTTTCAGCCAAATAAAAGTTGTTAGGTTCATCAAATTGGAAAGGGTTCCACAGCATTATTGTTTACGAGCTTTTACGTCCTGTCTTAAGCAAACCAACTATACACCAGTAACCGTCCCCCATTTAAATAAAAGCAAACATCATTTGTACTTTGAATAGAATTCAAAAATAACCACCAAGGTGTTGATGTCCTCGGTGATGCTCCTCAGTGATTGGGCCATGCTCTGCAGTGACTTGGCAATGCCCTCCTCTGACTGGGGCAAGCTCCGCAGCGCCTTGGCCATTTCCATCTGAGTGCGGGACATGCCCTGCACCACATCATCAAGGTCACATCCCCCAGTGGGTCGGGCATTCCGCCGACGCCCTCAGCCATGGCTGTCACCGACTGCGTCATGCCTTGGACACCTTCACTCATGCTGCCGATGTTATGCACCAAGCTCTCCACTGTGGTCGCCACCTTAGCAGTGTTGGCCTCGGTGTCGTGCATTGCCGGTGACATCACCTGCACCCGTAGCCTCTGGGACTCCTGCTGGAGTGATGCTGACATCACCTTCTGAATGTCCTGGCTGCTCCCTAACGTCGCCATCAGCTCTGGGTAACCCTGTGCCAGAAGCTCAGCATCAGGCTGGAACGCAGCTGGGACCTAGGATCCATCAGACCTCCAACTGCTGTCTCACCTGGGGGTTCCTGCCTCCACCTGATGTACATCAGCAGCTGTGTAGTGCTCACATGATTGTGCCCCAAATGCCAGTCCACTAACGTTTCCCACCGAGGTGTGCGTCTCTGCGCTGGTGCATGGTGGGGATGACAGCTGTGACATGCCGATCATGGCATCCTTGGAGCTCTCCTCTGAGGTGTTCTCCTGGGAGGCAGGGGAGGGGTCACCTGGGATGGGCTGACGCCGTCGGCTGGATGACTTGCGAGAGAATGGGCATGTGGCCAGTGGGGGGGGGTGGGTCAGTCAGTAAAGCAAACAACAAACATGGGACAGGTCCTCTGGGTGGGGCCCGATGAATCCTCAACTCTGTAGCATCCGCCATCCTCCGCATTGGTGACTGCCCTGTCCTTGTATACTCCTGCCACCTCCAGGGCCAGTTCTTCGAAGGTGGTGAAGATTCGTATGTCCGGCATGCCTCTGCCAGTCTGGGCCCTCTCCTGGTGATTGTGGGAGAGCTTCTCCTACGGAGACACACAGAGAGCGTCATTAGCCACATGCATGGTTCACAGTGGTCGGAGGGAATTGTGAAGGAAGGGTTGGGAGGGTTGAAGGGCGAGGGGGTGGAGGGGGAGTTGGGGGCCACGTGGAGGGTTGGGGGGGTGAATGCTCACGTGAGGGCAGAAAGGTCTTGAGGGGGGGCATGGTTGTGTCAACTCACACATGTGGCTCGGTGTAGGTCATTGACCTTCTTACGACACTGGTGGCTAGTCCTCCTGGTCACACATCCCAAGCTCACGGCCGTCGCCACCTCGTCCCAAGCAGCAATGACTACCCTGTGGCTCACCCTCCGGGGCCCTCAGGGGAACAGGACATCCCTCCTTGCCTCCACTGCATCGTGGAGTCTCCCCAGGTCTAAACCCACAAATCTTGGGGCCGGCTATCTCGGCGCCATGGCTGCGAGCTTAGTGGAGTTGATGGTGTAAGTGCTGTTTAAGTACTGCCGACCTTGTTACTGGAGGGTGAATGCGGTCCTGGCGAATCGGCTGGCTAGCCTTAATTTGCGTCAGGAAGCCCGTGAGGGCTCATTACGTGGACCAATTTCAGCAGGAGACAGTTCAGGGCACAGAGCTCACAGCAAGCCACTCAGACATTCACCATGTGCTGAGTGCCTCTCCAAGATAGTGTGAGGGCTGGGTCCACAGGTTAAAGGGTAATGAACGAACCACAGTAACAAGTTTACAGATGATGTTATTGATAGTAATAAAACAGAGTTGTACCATCTGCAACCATGTTGGTTCGTCTGTGTAGCAGAGCACCCAACATGACAAACAGTTTTGCCAGCCTCATCGGGCCCCGCTCACTACCACACTTACAAATCTTTCCAGAAAATCGCACCCTCTGTCTTGGTAAGGGTGTATTTATTCAGCATGAGCAATTTTGATGTAACTCATGTAGCTCTTGGATTGCAAGGAATAGCTTTGGAGGATTTGAGGTTAGATATCTTGCTTAAAGAGTTCACTGACATTTTCTTTTTGAGTTGATTGATGTGAAGTGTTTAAGAATTGGAGATGATTGGGTGGAGTCTTACCATATTTTTTCAAAGTGTCAGGCTCATACTGGAAACCGGAGTGTAGCTCTCCAGCTGCACAGACCAGTTTTATCTCAAGGTCCTGAGCTTCTTTAAGTAAAACAGGTGAATGGGTGTGGTTTAAGCGATCACTCTGGCAGGGCGGGGCCTGATAGAGTGGGCAAGGCCGGCTCCACAGAGATCGGAGCGCCATCTTTAAAGGGTGACCCGATCAGCACTAAAGTGGAACTTCACCCCTCCCCCAACCATGGAGGTATAGGGGACTCCCCCACCCTGGACAATCATCAGGGACTCCCACCCCCACCCCGTCCACAACCTCAGACGTTTCACTGCCTGCTGCCCACCATGCCTGCATGTTCCCTCCTCACCGCCACATTCCCTCCCACCGCACATAACTGGACACCAACCACTCCAGTTTCAGGCCGCCCCTAGCACAAGTTGCCACAGCCAGGTTGGCACTGTGCAAACTAACCACTGCCAACTTGGCATCGCCAACCTGTGACAGGGAGGCAGTGCCAGGGACTATCTGGACATGTCCTCCCCCGGGGGCGAAACGTACCTTTGTGCCCCCCCTCCCACCCGAGGGATCCCCATGACAGAATCTCAGCTTTCAAAAGCAGCTGTGAACCACATTGGCGTGTGAAGTGTTGGGTACTCTGCTACACAGACGAACCAACACGGTTGCGATTGGTACAGTTCAGGTTTATTTCAAACATCTATTTACAGTGGTAAACTGTTTACTGAGGTTGGATCATAACCCTTGAATCTGTGGACCTATTCCTAATCCTATCTTGTAGTGGCACTCAGCACATGGTGGATGTCTGAGTGGTTTGTAATGAGCTCTGTGCCCTGAGCTGTCTCCTGCTCGAGTGCCAAGGAAGTGTCGTGTTCCCTGTTTTGTACTGTGTATGCTCTTGCCTGTGATTGGCTGACATGTTGTGTGTGTGTTGATTGGTCCATTGATCTGTCCATCAGTATGTATGTATGTAAGTGCTATGATGTTTACCTGAATATCATGACATCCCTCCTTTTTTACAAGAACATGTGCCTATGTGGTCATAAGTAGAGATGTGTACTGAGTGTAGCTAAATGTGTGTGTGTGCAATATCTACAGCATGTACATGGGGCTAAACTATATACAAGGGGCGATGTCAGGTGCGACATAACAACGAGGTTGTACCATAAACAAAGAACGGGGAAATGTTGAACGACAAAACGAATTCCTGTAACGATAAGAACAGAAACATATTAACACAGTGGTAGTATGAGTTCAATGTACAAACAGTCTCATAAGTCCAGTCTAGTAGGTGGGCGACGAATTCGGGTTGACCGCCTCAAGGGTGGGTCTGGAACCACCGGCTGAGGAATGGGCCTGGCCACGGATGACGACGGAAGGGGCATGGTGGCAGGCAGTTTCAAGAAGTCGATGTCAGGAACAACAGGAGGGCGCGGTGTCGGTGTAAGTTCTCGTAGCGAGCGTGGAAGTAGGCGAAGAGCCCGGCGATTGTGCCTACGAATGGATCCATCGGGCATGCCAACCAGGAGCGAGCGGGGAGCCACGCGTTGGAGAACATCGTCAGGTGCTGACCAGCCACCTTCTGGTAGGTGGATGCGGACTTCGTCTCCAGGGGCCAGGGCGGGAAGATCAGTTGCCCGTGTGTCATATGCCCTCTTCTGGCGAACGCGCTGCTGTTGCATTCTGTGTAGTACCGGAGCATGGTTGGTTGTGGGTGCCAGAATGGAAGGCACAGTGGTCCTGAGGGCGCGACCCATCAACAGCTGGGCTGTTGAGAAGCCAGTGGCTAGTGGGGCCGAGCGATAGGCCAGCAGGGCTAGGCAGAAATCCGATCCGGCAGCAGCAGCCTTGCAGAGGAGCCGCTTGACGATGTGAATGCCCTTCGCCGCCTTTCCATTGGACTGGGGATGCAGAGGGCTTGACGTCACGTGTGTGAAGCCATACGAGGCAGCAAAGGATGACCATTCCTGGCTGGCGAAACAGGGCCCATTGTCCGACATGACAGTCATTGGAATGCCGTGGCGAGCGAAGGTGTCTTTGTAGGCCCTTATGACAGCTGACAATGTCAAATCATGCAGGCGTATGACCTCTGGATAGTTGGAAAAGTAGTCAATGATGATGACATAGTCCCTGCCGAGCGCGTGAAAGAGGTCCACACCCACCTTCGCCCAGGGCGACGTCACCAGCTCATGGGGCAGAAGCGTCTCAGGAGGTTGCGTCGGTTGAAACCTTTGGCAGGTGGGGCAGTTGAGCACCATATTGGCAATGTCATCACTGATGCCCAGCCAGTATACCGCCTCTCGGGCCCTCCGTCTGCACTTCTCGACCCCCAGATGGCCTTCGTGTAGTTGGTCAAGGACCAGCTTGTGCATGCTGTGCAGAATCACAATCCGATCCAGCTTTAGAAGGACACCATCAATGACGGCCAAGTTGTCTCGGACATTGTAGAACTGCGGGCACTGCCCTTTGAGCCACCCTCCCGTCATGTGGCGCATCACACGTTGTAGACGGGGGTCGGCCGCAGTTTCTCGGCGAATACGGGCCAGACTGGATTCGTCAGCTGGCAGATTTGGCGATGTGAAAGCCACCTGCACCTCGACCTGACAGACGAACCCCTCCGAATCTGGCGGTGTGCTCACTGCTCTAGATAGGGCATCCGCAATGATAAGGTCCTTACCCGGGGTGTAGACCAGTTGGAAGTCATACCTCCTAAGTTTAAGTAGGATGCGCTGGAGGCGAGGGGTCATCTCGTTCAGGTCCTTATTTATGATGCTGACCAGGGGGCAATGGTCAGTCTCAACGGTAAACCGGGGGAGACCACACACGTAGTCATGGAACTTGTCTAACCCGGCTAGCAAGCCCAGGCACTCCTTTTTGATCTGCACGTAGCGCTGTTCCGTGGGGGTCATGGCCCGCGAGTCTTAGGTGACCGGGGCCCATGACGCAGTGTCATCCCGCCGTAGGAGCACCGCCCCAATGCCGGACTGGCTGGCATCAGTCGAAATTTTAGTGTCACGAGATGTGTCGAAAAACGCCAATATCGGTGCTGTGGTGAGCTTAAGTTTGAGCTCCTCCCATTCCTGCTGGTGTGTGTGCTGCCACTGGAACTCCGTGGACTTCTTGACGAGGTGGCGCATAGTTGTCGTGTGGGAGGCAAGGTTGGGAATGAACTTCCCCAGGAAGTTGACCATGCCTAGGAAGCGTAGCACTGCTTTCTTGTCTGCCGGCTGCGGCATGGCTGTAATGGCGCTCACCTTGTCTGCATTTTCAAAACTGATTCAGCATCAAATGTAACAGTAAAAATATTAAACACATAACGCCATCAGACAAACAGAACCATCCTAACAATTCCTCCATGTAAGTTTTGGTGTAAGAATGTGGTATGTGCTCAAAGGTCCAAACAAAAAATGTATAAATTAGTTACATTATATGCATGATTATGGGGGCTGATTTAGCTCGGTGGGCTAGACAGCTGGTTCGTGATGCAGAGCAAGGCCACCAGTGCGGGTTCAATTCCCAATACCAGCTGAGGTTATTCATGAAGGCCCCGCCTTCTCAACCTTACCCCTGCCTGAGGTGTGGTGATCCTCTGGTTAAATCACCACCAGTCAGCTCCCCCCTCAGAGGGGAAAGCAGCCTATGGTCATCTGGGACTATGGCGACTTTACCTGACATATTATTTATGTTTATTATATTTAGTATTACGATTATGTATAAAATATGTTGAAAAGTGAAGTGTTTTAATACAACGCTTATCCATTCTGTCAAACCAGTTTATTTTCACTTCCTTCTCGGAAAACCTTTGCAGAATTAATTATAGTTCTATATGTTTCTGGTTTCAGCAAACATAATTAAACGCTGCCCGCAAATGTGCATATCTCCAAAGAAACATTTAAGTAGTTTTGCAATCTATGGGCGAAATTCTCCGTTATCGGCGGAAAGTCCGCCGATCGGAGCAAAAAACGGCGCAAATCCCTCTTGCGTCACGTCATAAAAATGGGCCGATAGTCTCCGGCCCGAAATGGGCTAGCAGCGACGTGACGGGATCCGCGCTTGCGCAGTGGTTCACGCCGTGCAGCGTCATACGCGCTGCACGGCGTGACGGCTCATAAGGCCGCGCAGCTCCCCCCCATGCGACCGGAACACCCGACCGCAACACCCGACTGGATGGCTGGCCGTCGCTCAGCCCCGAGGTTCGAGTCACGCGATGTGGAGGCGCTCCTGGACGCGGTGGAGCAGAGGAGGGACGCCCTGTATCCCGGGCACGGCCTCAGAGTTGCCCCACGCCACAGCCGGCGTCTGTGGAGGGAAGTGGCAGAGGCCGTCACCGCTGTGGCCCTAACACCACGGACAGGCACCCAGTGCCACAAGAAGGTGAACGACCTCGTCAGAGCAGGCAGGGTGAGCCTCCCCATATCCCCCATATCCCCCCGTCCCCATATCCCCCCTCCCCCATATCTCCCCTCCCCCATATCCCCCATATCCCCACCTCCCCCATATCCCCCCTCCCCCATATCCCCCCTCCCCCATATCCCCCCTCCCCTATATCCCCCATATCACCCCTCCCCCATATCCCCCCCTCCCCCATATCCCCCCTCCCCCATATCCCCCATATCCCCCCTCCCCCATATCCCCCCTCCCCATATCCCCCCTCCCCCATATCCCCCCTCCCCATATCCCCCTCACCCATATCCCCCCTCCCCCATATCCCCCATATCCCCCCTCCCCCATATCCCCCCTCCCCCATATCCCCCCTCCCAATATCCCCCCTCCCCATATCCCCCATATCCCCCCTCCCCCATATCCCCCATATCCCCCCTCCCCCATATCCCCCCTCCCCCATATCCCCCCTCCCCCATATCCCTCCTCCCCCATATCCCCCATATCCCCCCTCCCCCATATCCCCCCCCCCATATCCCCCATATCCCCCCTCCCCCATATCCCCCCTCCCCCATATCCCCCCTCCCCCATATCCCCCCTCCCCCATATCCCCCAGTGAATCCAGCCCTAACCTTAACCTCTGCAATGCACGCGCAACCGATGGCGTGCATTCATATACCTGCCTAACACTGTTGCCTTTTACCCCTGCCACCACCACCGCCCCCCCCCCCCCCCCCCACAGGAGAAGCGTGCACACAACAATAGGGAGCATGTGAGGACTGGAGGAGGGCCCGCTGATGAGAGGCCACTGACCGTACACGAGGAAAGGGCCCTGGAACTGGCTGGTGGACCTGAGGACCGGGAGATTGCTGATGCAGAGGTCGGGGCCCCACGAGCAAGTGAGCCACCACGAGCCCGTCCCCATATCCCCCCTCCCCTATAACCCCCTCCCCCGTATCACCTGATCACTGCCTGATGTCTAACCATGCATGCTTCATTGTGTATTGCATGACCAAATGTCCAGGCACCCATCCCCGCAGATGCACACCGCCCGCAGGATGCCCCTCGGAGACCACAGGAGACGGAGAGACCCGCACCCTCCAGCATGCGACGCCCGCAGGATGCCCCTCGGAGACCACGGGAGACGGAGAGACCCGCACCCTCCAGCATGCGACGCCCGCAGGATGCCCCTCGGAGACCACGGGAGACGGAGAGACCCGGACCCTCCAGCATGCGACGCCCGCAGGATGCCCCTCGCACACCACGGGAGACGGAGAGACCTGGAGCAACAGGGAGACGACACCCCCGTCACGTGCGGGAGCGACCACCCAGCGATGAGGGGGGCAGCCACAGGCCCCCGTCACATCCGAGCCAGGACACCACTACCCAGGACACCACTATCCAGGACACCCCTACCCGGGACACCACTACCCAGGACACCCCTACCCGGGACACCACTACCCAGGACAACCCTACCCGGGACAGCACTACCCGGGACAGCACTACCCAGGACAGCACTACCCGGGACAGCACTACCCGGGACAGCACTACCCAGGACACCCCTACCCGGGAAGACGAAATACCGGACAGTGACACAGAGTGGATGGGTGGAGACGAACCCCCACCCCAAAGTGCCATGGACTCAGAGTGGGACGAAGAGCACGACACAACGCCACTGCTGTCACCAACACCCTCCACCATCGCAGAAACACTCACCACGGTTGGGCACTTTAGTGATGAGGCGTCTGGTACACTCACTGGTGCGCACAACACAGCCGTCCCGGTACAGCAGGTGGAGGTAGGAGCAGCAGAGGGACTGGGAGGTCGGAGGGCAGCCCTGGCCAAGCGAACATCTGCCGCCCAGATGGATCCCGGGTTCCTGCAGTTACCACACCCACACATAGATCCGATGCAACCACCGACACGGAGACGAGCGAATAGGGTGACGGGTGGCTTGCGGTGGCTGCAGTCGCAGGTGGAGGAGTCCACCCGCGTCCAGGAGCTGGGAGTGGTCCCGGTCATGCGTGCCACCCAGGCTGACACCGCACGGGTGGCGTCCGCGGTGGAGGCAATGGGTGCGACGGTGTCAGACATGGGGAACGGTTTGCGAGGCCTGGGGCCTTCCGTGCAGGCGGCGTCTGTGGCCCAGGAAATGGCTGCCCTCTCACAGGAGGCCATGAGCCAGTGCCAGCGCCAGATGGCAGAGGCGCTCAACGCCATAGCCCAGTCTCAGCAGGCCATGGCCCAGTCTCAGCAGGCCATGGCCCAGTCTCAGCAGGCCATAGCCCAGTCTCTGCAGGCCATGGCCCAGTCTCAGCAGGCCATCGCTGAGGGCATCGGCGCCAGTGGCCATGTGCGAGCCGGCGTCGCACTGTCACAGACAGGGTTCGACAACCCCCTGGGCTCCATGGCTGCAAACCTGCAGACCCCTGTCGATACCAGCACGGGCCTCCAGGACTGGCAGCGCCAGATGTCGGGGGCACGTCGGATGGCCAGTCCGTTCGCATCCCCCACCCATGTAGAGGCCTGGGGGCCATCGGGCACCCCGAGGGAGGAGGAGGTGGTGTGGTCCGTCCCTGCTCCCTCTGTAGGGGAGGTCCCGGTACACCGCGACACCTCGGACTCCCCCCCTTCCGTCCCAGGTGCATCGGGTGGGCAACGGGCAGGACAGGCTGGCAGCTCGCCATCCCAGTCGCCCGGGCCGCAGCCTGGCCCATCTAGGCCAGGACGCCCCAGGAAACGGCCGCCAAAGGGATCCAGTGTCAGAGGGCAGGAATCACAGGAGTCCACCTCCAGTTCTGCTGTACCGTCTGGGGAACCACGTAGACGTAGTCAAAGGGTCCGTAAGGCCAAACAATTAGACACTGAGTAAGTTGGCACGGGTGCAGGGCACAGATGAGTTTTAGGGGCTAGGGCACGTGCATGAACTCCTTTGGTTATTAAAGTCAATGTTACACCTACCGAAGCTGCCTTTGTGCTCTGTCCAAAGTGTGCGGGCGTGTCATGTACGTTGAGCACAAGTGTGTGTGTGACGGGTGGTCTTGCCTCAGCCCCAGGTGAGTCCGCCCCCTTCCCCCTGGGCCGACCATCAACATCCCCCGGGCAGAGGACGGGACCGTGCGCTGCAGTGTCACAGCCGCATGCAGGGATGGTCCGGGTGGATGGTGGTACTGTGGCCATGGGTCAGACATAGTCCAACGATGTAGAGCCAGGAGCTCATCGGAGGCGGGTTGTCATCATCCTCCATGGCCTGCGATAGACACGCGTCCACCCGCAACTGGGTGAGCCCGGCCCGTTGTGCCGCCGGTGGATCGGCAATTGGGGGGGGGGTGGGTGGTGTGCATGCGGGTGGGGTGTGTGGGGTTGGGGAGGGAGGTGAGGGTGCTGGGTGGGTGGATGGGTGGGGGGTGTGGGTGGTCGGCTGTTGTCATGGTGTGCGGTCTGTGGCCATACTACCCGATTCCCACGCCCATCTAGTCAGTGAAGCGGGCGTCTATCAGTCTGCCCCGTGCCCGCTGGGCCACCCGCCTGTGTCTACCCCGTCTGCCCTGACCATTGCCCCCATCCCCCTCATCTGGGGAGGACTGGGCCTCTTCCTGCTGCTCCTCCACTCCGCCCTCCTCTGCCTGCGGTACATCGCCCCTCTGCTGGGCTATGTTGTGCAGGACGCAGCACACCACAATGATGCGGCCGACCCTATCTGACCGATACTGGAGGGCGCCCCCAGAGAGGTCCAGGCACCTGAAACGCATCTTCAGCACGCCAAAGCACCTCTCGATCACTCCCCTTGTCGCTACATGGGCATCATTGTAGCGGTTCTCCGCCTCATTGCGTGGCCTCCGTATAGGCGTCATCAGCCACGATCGCATTGGGTAGCCCCTGTCGCCCAGCAACCAGCCCCTCAGCCGGGGATGGCGTCCCTCGTACATGCCGGGGATGGATGACCGCGACAACACGAATGAGTCGTGTACACTGCCTGGGTGACGGGCGCAGACGTGCAGGATCATCATGCGGTGGTCGCAGACCACCTGTACGTTCATTGAATAGGTCCCCTTCCTATTAGTGAACACGGCCCTGTTCTCTGCAGGTGGCCGCACGGTGACGTGCATCCCATCGATCGCGCCCTGGACCATGGGGAACCCGGCCACGGCAGAGAAGCCCACGGCCCGGGCATCTTGGCTGGCCCGGTCCACGGGGAAGCGGATGTAGCGGTGCGCCATGGCATAAAGGGCATCTGTCACTGCCCGGATGCACCGGTGCACCGATGTCTGCGATATGCCGGACAGGTCCCCACTCGGTGCCTGGAATGACCCCGTTGCATAAAAGTTCAGGGCCACCGTAACCTTGACGGACACGGGGAGAGGGTGTCCCCCGCCAGTGCCACGCGGTGACAGGTGTGCCAGCAGGTGGCAGATGTGTGCCACGGTTTTCCGGCTCATCCGGAGTCTCCTCCTGCATTCCCGGTCCGTAAGGTCCTGGTATGACTGGCGGGGCCGGTACACACGGGGCGCCCTCGGGTGCCTCCGTTGCCGTGGGGCCGCGACGTCCTCCTCCCCCTCCTCGTCCTGTCGGTTAGGTGTCCCTCCAGCCTGGGCGGCTGCCGCCTGCCCCTCTGCGGCAGCCTGCGCCACCTCTCTGGCACGCTCCTCCACCTCCTCCTCCTCATCCAGGGCAACATAGACATGAGCGGCTGCCACCACGGCGGCCAACATCGCTGGATGATCTGAAAACATGACGGCCTGGTGGGGGGGAGGGGAACGACGACATGTCATCATTGCCCATATCCCCTCCTCCCCCCAGCCAGGTGGCATGGACCGCATGGGTCCAACTGTTGGAGGCTGGCACCTGGCCAGGTGGACCAACTCATTTGCCCTCCCATCACCCTCCTCGGCACGGACCCCCTCCCCAACCTCCACCCCGGCACGGACCCCCTCCAACCCCCAACCTCCACCCCAGCACGGACCCCCTCCAACCCCCAACCTCCACCCCAGCACGGACCCCCTCCCCAACCTCCACCCCAGCACGGACCCCCTACAACCCCCAACCTCCAACTCAGCACGGACCCCCCCCCCCCAACCTCCACCCCAGCACGGACCCCCTCCCGGCACTCCCCCGGAGCCCAGCCTACTCTAACCACCTCCCCCCCCCGCCGCACACACACACACACAAGCCGAGACACACCTCTCCTCACGCAATCAGTCTGCGGCCACGCCATTTCCTGCCCAGAGCCAACCCCCCAGGCCGTCACTCACCTCCTCGCTGGTCGGCGTGAGCCTGGAGCACCGGGTCACGCCGATGAAAAGGAGGTTTGATTCACGTCGACGTGAACGGTCATCACGTCGACGGGACTTCGGCCCATCCGGAAGGGAGAATATCGGCAGGCCGAAAATCGGCTGCCTTGCGCAGACCCGTGACATTCTCTGCGGCAGCGGCGCCATTAACGCCCCGCCGACTTTTCTCCCTTCGGAGACTTCGGCGGGGGCGGGATTCACGGCGGCCAACGGCGGGGGGTCGGAGAATGACGCCCTATGACTATTGATCCTGAAATTGCAGTAATGGTGGATTGGAGTGGAATTCTCTAATTTGGCTTTTCACAGGAACTTCATTGCAATACTAATGTATGCCTACTTGTGACAACAAAGATTATTATTATTATAATTTGACATTTCATACTCACAAAATTCCATAATTCAGACTGAGGGGTGGGAAACTCCGCCCCCCCCCTCCCCCTCCCGCCGGGCCGGAGAATCGCCGGGGGGTGGCGTGAATCACGCCCTGCCGCCCCAACACCGGAATCCGGCAACCGGTTTTTCGGCGGGGATGGAAATCGCGTCTCGCCGGTCGGGGTCTGTTGGCAATGGCCCCCACGTCGATCTCCCGCTCCGCGATGGCCCAAGTGGCCGCCCGTTTTCGGCCAGTCCTGCCAGCATAAATCAAACAATGTTCCTACCGGCAGGACCTGGTTCTGCGGGTGGCCTGCGGAGTCCTTGGGGGGACGCGGAGGGATCTGGCCCCGGGGGGGGGGCCACGGTGGCCTGGCCCGCGATCGGGGCCCACCAATCCGCTGGCGGGCCTGTGCCGTGGGGGCACTCTTTCCCTCCGCGTCGGCCGCTGTAACGCTCCACCATGGCCGGCACGGAGAAGAACCCCACTGTGCATGCACTGGGATCACTCCAGAACACGCTGGCGCTCCTGCGCATGCGCCAACTCGTGCCGGCCGGCGGAGGCCCTTCGCCGCCGGTTGGCACACCTTCCGGGCGGCCCGACGCCGGAGTGGTTCACGCCACTCCTCAGCGCTGGTATGGCCCGCCCCCGCCGGATACCGGAGAATCCCGGCCGAGGTGTGGCAGTGAGAGAGTGTGTGACTTGCAACTTCTGAACATACCTTGGGTGCGATTCTCTGGAAAGAAGTGTGGTAGTGAGCGGGAACTGCAGTGTGACCAGAAGGACTGGCCCCCAGTGCCGTAAGAAGGTGAACGACCTACACAGGGCAGCACGGGTGTGTTGACACCAGCGCCAGCCCCCCCGCCCCACCTCCCTCCCCCTTCACAAGACCTTTCCTCCCCCACGCGAGCATCCACTACTCCCACCCCACCCCAAACAATTCATGCGGCCCCCAACCCTCCTGAGTCAGCAGTGTATGTTTTTCATGGCCCTGAGATGTTTCCGCAGTGAATGGCTTTGCAAAGGGGACATCACCTGCAGATACCGCTTGCAGCAAGCAAGACGACACCTGCATGACAGGAAGCACACTCCGACTCTTAATTTTCAATTCCCACAATACAGGTTTTCAACAAACAATAAATTGGATATATCCATTTCACTGACATGACCTCGTGTGACGCCTTAGGAAGCATGAGTGGCTACTGAGGACTACAATGATGAGGGCTCCTTGATGATGCCTTGGAGAGAAGTGGTGGAGATTTTCAGCATCTACTCAAAGCACAAAAGCAGTTTTTCTTTTAGTTAAGTGGGGTAGGTAGGTTGGGTGGTTCCTGGCCAAGAGACTGAAGAAGAGGCATTCTGACCTTGCCATTCCAATATGGCTCCAGTCTCTGTATGGCCTGCACGCAGCTCACTGTGGGAGACTTGGGTGGGGTTCTCTCCTCATGGTGTGAGAGCTCCTTTGTTGGGGCAGATTTGTTTGGTTGGGGAGCTTGGTCCGTATCCCCCTTCTGGGTTCCAGGCAACCTTGAACATTAGATGCTAACCTGCCCGTCGGGGAGAAAGCAAAGAACATGAGATGGATTGGTTAGGGCGTTAAGTTTCTTTTCAGGCACTGGAGTCTTCCTTTCAGCCAAATAAAAGTTGTTAGGTTCATCAAATTGGAAAGGGTTCCACAGCATTATTGTTTACGAGCTTTTACGTCCTGTCTTAAGCAAACCAACTATACACCAGTAACCGTCCCCCATTTAAATAAAAGCAAACATCATTTGTACTTTGAATAGAATTCAAAAATAACCACCAAGGTGTTGATGTCCTCGGTGATGCTCCTCAGTGATTGGGCCATGCTCTGCAGTGACTTGGCAATGCCCTCCTCTGACTGGGGCAAGCTCCGCAGCGCCTTGGCCATTTCCATCTGAGTGCGGGACATGCCCTGCACCACCTCATCAAGGTCACATCCCCCAGTGGGTCGGGCATTCCGCCGACGCCCTCAGCCATGGCTGTCACCGACTGCGTCATGCCTTGGACACCTTCACTCATGCTGCCGATGTTATGCACCAAGCTCTCCACTGTGGTCGCCACCTTAGCAGTGTTGGCCTCGGTGTCGTGCATTGCCGGTGACATCACCTGCACCCGTAGCCTCTGGGACTCCTGCTGGAGTGATGCTGACATCACCTTCTGAATGTCCTGGCTGCTCCCTAACGTCGCCATCAGCTCTGGGTAACCCTGTGCCAGAAGCTCAGCATCAGGCTGGAACGCAGCTGGGACCTAGGATCCATCAGACCTCCAACTGCTGTCTCACCTGGGGGTTCCTGCCTCCACCTGATGTACATCAGCAGCTGTGTAGTGCTCACATGATTGTGCCCCAAATGCCAGTCCACTAACGTTTCCCACCGAGGTGTGCGTCTCTGCGCTGGTGCATGGTGGGGATGACAGCTGTGACATGCCGATCATGGCATCCTTGGAGCTCTCCTCTGAGGTGTTCTCCTGGGAGGCAGGGGAGGGGTCACCTGGGATGGGCTGACGCCGTCGGCTGGATGACTTGCGAGAGAATGGGCATGTGGCCAGTGGGGGGGGTGGGTCAGTCAGTAAAGCAAACAACAAACATGGGACAGGTCCTCTGGGTGGGGCCCGATGAATCCTCAACTCTGTAGCATCCGCCATCCTCCGCATTGGTGACTGCCCTGTCCTTGTCCACTCCTGCCACCTCCAGGGCCAGTTCTTCGAAGGTGGTGAAGATTCGTATGTCCGGCATGCCTCTGCCAGTCTGGGCCCTCTCCTGGTGATTGTGGGAGAGCTTCTCCTACGGAGACACACAGAGAGCGTCATTAGCCACATGCATGGTTCACAGTGGTCGGAGGGAATTGTGAAGGAAGGGTTGGGAGGGTTGAAGGGCGAGGGGGTGGAGGGGGAGTTGGGGGCCACATGGAGGGTTGAATCTTGAATCTTGAGGGGGGGCATGCTTGTGTCAACTCACACATGTGGCTCGGTGTAGGTCATTGACCTTCTTACGACACTGGTGGCTAGTCCTCCTGGTCACACATCCCAAGCTCACGGCCGTCGCCACCTCGTCCCAAGCGGCAATGACTACCCTGTGGCTCACCCTCCGGGGCCCTCAGGGGAACAGGACATCCCTCCTTGCCTCCACTGCATCGTGGAGTCTCCCCAGGTCTAAACCCACAAATCTTGGGGCCGGCTATCCCGGCGCCATGGCTGCGAGCTTAGTGGAGTTGATGGTGTAAGTGCTGTTTAAGTACTGCCGACCTTGTTGCTAGAGGGCGAACGCGGTACTGGCGAATCGGCTGGCTAGCCTTAATTTGCGTCAGGAAGCCCGTGAGGGCTCATTACGTGGACCAATTCCAGCAGGAGACAGCTCAGGGCACAGAGCTCACAGCAAGCCACTCAGACATTCACCATGTGCTGAGTGCCTCTCCAAGATAGTGTTAGGGCTGGGTCCACAGGTTAAAGGGTAATGAACGAACCACAGTAACAAGTTTACAGATGTTGTTATTGATAGTAATAAAACAGAGTTGTTACATCTGCAACCATGTTGGTTCGTCTGTGTAGCAGAGCACCCAACATGACAAACAGTTTTGCCAGCCTCATCGGGCCCCGCTCACTACCACACTTACAAATCTTTCCAGAAAATCGCACCCTCTGTCTTGGTAAGGGTGTATTTATTCAGCATGAGCAATTTTGATGTAACTCATGTAGCTCTTGGATTGCAAGGAATAGCTTTGGAGGATTTGAGGTTAGATATCTTGCTTAAAGAGTTCACTGACATTTTCTTTTTGAGTTGATTGATGTGAAGTGTTTAAGAATTGGAGATGACTGGGTGGAGTCTTACCATATTTTTTCAAAGTGTCAGGCTCATACTGGAAACCGGAGTGTAGCTCTCCAGCTGCACAGACCAGTTATATCTCCAGGTCCTGAGCTTCTTTAAGTAAAACAGGTGAATGGGTGTGGTTTAAGCGATCACTCTGGCAGGGCGGGCCTGATAGAGTGGGCAAGGCCGGCTCCACAGAGACCGGAGCGCCATCTTTAAAGGGTGACCCGATCAGCACTAAAGTGGAACTTCACCCCTCCCCCAACCATGGAGGTATAGGGGACTCCCCCACCCTGGACAATCATCAGGGACTCCCACCCCGTCCACAACCTCAGACGTTTCACTGCCTGCTGCCCACCATGCCTGCAAGTTCCCTCCTCACTGCCACATTCCCTCCCACCGCACATAACTGGACACCAACCACTCCAGTTTCAGGCCGCCCCTGGCACAAGTTGCAACAGCCAGGTTGGCACTGTGCAAACTAACCACTGCTAACTTGGCATCGCCAACCTGTGACAGAGAGGCAGTGCCAGGGACTATCTGGACATGTCCTCCCCCGGGGGCGAAACGTACCTTTGTGCCCGCCCCCCCCCACCCGAGGGATCCCCATGACAGAATCTCAGCTTTCAAAACCAGTTGTGAACCACATTGGCGTGTGAAGTGTTGGGTACTCTGCTACACAGACGAACCAACACGGTTGCGATTGGTACAGTTCAGGTTTATTTCAAACATCTATTTACAGTGGTAAACTGTTTACTGAGGTTGGATCATAACCCTTGAATCTGTGGACCTATTCCTAATTCTATCCTATAGTGGCACTCAGCACATGGTGGATGTCTGAGTGGTTTGTAATGAGCTCTGTGCCCTGAGCTGTCTCCTGCTCGAGTGCCAAGGAAGTGTCGTGTTCCCTGTTTTGTACTGTGTATGCTCTTGCCTGTGATTGGCTGACATGTTGTGTGTGTGTTGATTGGTCCATTGATCTGTCCATCAGTATGTAAGTGCTATGATGTTTACCTGAATATCATGACATCCCTCCTTTTTTACAAGAACATGTGCCTATGTGGTCATAAGTAGAGATGTGTACTGAGTGTAGCTAAATGTGTGTGTGTGTGCAATATCTACAGCATGTACATGGGGCTAAACTATATACAAGGGGCGATGTCAGGTGCGACATAACAACGAGGTTGTACCATAAACAAAGAACGGGGAAATGTTGAACGACAAAACGAATTCCTGTAACGATAAGAACAGAAACATATTAACACAGTGGTAGTATGAGTTCAATGTACAAACAGTCTCATAAGTCCAGTCTAGAAGGTGGGCGACGAATTCGGGTTGACCGCCTCAAGGGTGGGTCTGGAACCACCGGCTGAGGAATGGGCCTGGCCACGGGTGACGACGGAAGGGGCATGGTGGCAGGCAGTTTCACGAAGTCGATATCAGGAACAACAGGAGGGCGCGGTGTCGGTGTAAGTTCTCGTAGCGAGCGTGGAAGTAGGCGAAGAGCCCGGCGATTGCGCCTACGAATGGATCCATCGGGCATGCCAACCAGGAGCGAGCGGGGAGCCACGCGTCGAAGAACTTCGTCAGGTGCTGACCAGCCACCTTCTGGTAGGTGGATGCGGACTTCGTCTCCAGGGGCCAGGGCGGGATGATCAGTTGCCCGTGTGTCATATGCCCTCTTCTGGCGAACGCGCTGCTGTTGCATTCTGTGTAGTACCGGAGCATGGTTGGTTGTGGGTGCCAGAATGGAAGGCACAGTGGTCCTGAGGGCGTGACCCATCAACAGCTGGGCTGTTGAGAAGCCAGTGGCTCGTGGGGCCGAGCGATAGGCCAGCAGGGCTAGGCAGAAATCCGATCCGGCAGCAGCAGCCTTGCAGAGGAGCCGCTTGACGATGTGAATGCCCTTCACCGCCTTTCCATTGGACTGGAGATGCAGAGGGCTGGACGTCACGTGTGTGAAGCCATACGAGGCAGCAAAGGATGACCATTCCTGGCTGGCGAAACAGGGCCCATTGTCCGACATGACAGTCATTGGAATGCCGTGGCGAGCGAAGGTGTCTTTGCAGGCCCTTATGACAGCTGACAATGTCAAATCATGCAGGCGTGTGACCTCTGGATAGTTGGAAAAGTAGTCAGTGACGATGACATATTCCCTGCCGAGCGCGTGAAAGAGGTCCACACCCACCTTCGCCCAGGGCGACGTCACCAGCTCATGGGGCAGAAGCGTCTCAGGAGGTTGCGCCGGTTGAAACCTTTGGCAGGTGGGGCAGTTGAGCACCATATTGGCAATGTCATCACTGATGCCCAGCCAGTATACCGCCTCTCGGGCCCTCCGTCTGCACTTCTCGACCCCCAGATGGCCTTCGTGTAGTTGGTCAAGGACCAGCTTGTGCATGCTGTGCAGAATCACAATCCGATCCAGCTTTAGAAGGACACCATCAATGACGGCCAAGTTGTCTCGGACATTGTAGAACTGCGGGCACTGCCCTTTGAGCCACCCTCCCGTCATGTGGCGCATCACACGTTGTAGACGGGGGTCGGCCGCAGTTTCTCGGCGAATACGGGCCAGACTGGATTCGTCAGCTGGCAGATTTGGCGATGTGAAAGCCACCTGCGCCTCGACCGGACAGACGAACCCCTCCGAATCTGGCGGTGTGCTCACTGCTCTAGATAGGGCATCCGCAATGATAAGGTCCTTACCCGGGGTGTAGACCAGTTGGAAGTCATACCTCCTAAGTTTAAGTAGGATGCGCTGGAGGCGAGGGATCATCTCGTTCAGGTCCTTATTTATGATGCTGACCAGGGGGCGATGGTCAGTCTCAACGATAAACCGGGGGAGACCACACACGTAGTCATGGAACTTGTCTAACCCGGCTAGCAAGCCCAGGCACTCCTTTTCGATCTGCACGTAGCGCTGTTCCGTGGGGGTCATGGCCCGCGAGTCTTAGGTGACCGGGGCCCATGACGCAGTGTCATCCCGCCGTAGGAGCACCGCCCCAATGCCGGACTGGCTGGCATCAGTCGAAATTTTAGTGTCACGAGATGTGTCGAAAAACGCCAATATCGGTGCTGTGGTGAGCTTAAGTTTGAGCTCCTCCCATTCCTGCTGGTGTGTGTGCTGCCACTGGAACTCCGTGGACTTCTTGACGAGGTGGCGCATAGTTGTCGTGTGGGAGGCAAGGTTGGGAATGAACTTCCCCAGGAAGTTGACCATGCCTAGGAAGCGTAGCACTGCTTTCTTGTCTGCCGGCTGCGGCATGGCTGTAATGGCGCTCACCTTGTCTGCATCCCGACAGACCCCTGACCGGGAAATGTGGTACCCCAAGAACTTCAGCTCGGTTTGGCCGAAAGAACACTTGGCTCGGTTGAGGCGCAGGCCGTTTTCGAGTATGCGCGCAAAGACGCGCTGGAGACGATAGATGTGCTCCTGTGGTGTGGTGGACCAGATGATGACGTCGTCCACGTAGACGCGCACCCCTTCGATGCCCTCCATCATCTGCTCCATGATCCTGTGAAAGACCTCAGATGCCGAGATGATGCCAAATGGCATTCAGTTGTAGCAGAACCTGCCGAAAGGGGTGTTGAAGGTGCACAGCTTTCGGCTAGACGGATCCAGTTGGATCTGCCAAAAACCCTTCGAGGCATCCAGTTTTGTGAAGATTTTAGCCCGGACCATTTCGCTCGTGATCTCTTCCCGTTTGGGTATGGGGTAGTGTTCCCTCATTATGTTGTTGTTGAGGTCTTTTGGATCAATGCAGATCCGGAGCTCGCCAGAGGGCTTCTTAACACACACCATGGAGCTGACCCATGGCGTGGGCTCCGTGACCCGGGATAGGACCCCTTGGTCCTGGAGATCCTGCAGCTGCTGCTTGAGGCGGTCTTTGAGTGGCGCTGGGACCTTGCGAGGTGCGTGAATGACCGGGGTGGCGTCCGGTTTGAGCCGAATTCTGTAGGTGTAGGGCAGTGTTCCCATGCCCTCGAATGCCTCCTGGTTGTGGGTGAGGAGCGATTGGAACTGTGCGCTGAACTCTGCATCTGTGAATTCAGATGTGCCTTCTGGAGAGAGAGCGTGGACTTGTTGCACGAGGTGGAGAGCCTTGCATGCCTGTGCGCCTAGCAGGCAGTCCTTCGATGATCCGACTATCTCGAATTAGAGTGTGGCCGTGTGTGTGTTGTGTGTCACCTGGAGCTGGCAGGATCCCATAGCCGGGATAACGTTCCCATTGTAGTCGACCATCTTGCAACGGGACGGCCGGATTGGTGGTCTGACCTTCATGGCGTAGAAGGCTGACCATGCTATGAGGTTGGCTGAGGCGCCAGTGTCCAGACGGAATGTTATCGGTGATCGGTTGACCGTTAGGGTGGCACATCATTCATCACCCGGATTGATCGTGTTAACTTGCATCGGCTGGTGGGTCCTGGCTGGAGACATTCGGTTCCCATCAATGACCGCAACATGGAAGGCGCCCCGGTCGTCTGTGTCACTGGTCTGGATATCGTCTGGGCATGACTCGTAATAAGAAGGCTGAATGGTCCGCAAGTCCCTGCGAGGTTGTCGGAGTTGGGAAACATTGGCAGGTTGAGCTGCTCGGCAGCAAGCAGCGTAATGGCCCACCTTGCCACAGCGGAGGCATTGTCGGGTTCTTGCGGGACATTGCCGCTTTAAATGTGCGGCTGCACAGTTGCCGCATGTCATGACGTCATGGCGTTCGTTGCGCCACCGCGCATGCGCAGTTCTGTCATGCGTCGAGCACGCTTGCGCATCACGTCCCTCAGTGTTAGGTAGTCAAGAAGGCATACGGCATGCTTGCCTTCATTGGCCGGGGCATTGAGTATAAGAATTGGCAAGTCATGTTGCAGCTGTATAGAACCTTAGTTAGGCCACACTTCTCCACCTGTGTTGCCCCTTTCAATGACCTGTGGACCTGTACTCATAGAATTTGGTCATGTTGTGATTACTATTTGATAAATGTTCATGCAGTTAGGCTACTACTTAAATTTGACTCACTACTCATAAGAGTATAGTGTTCAATTCTGGTCGCCACACTACCAGAAGGATGTGGAGGCTTTAGAGAGGGTGCAGAAGAGATTTACCAGAATGTTGCCTGGTATGGAGGGCATAAGCTATGAGGAGTGGTTGAATAAACTCGGTTTGTTCTCACTGGAACGAAGGAGGTTGAGGGGAGACCTGATAGAGGTATACAAAATTATGAGGGGCATAGACAGAGTGGATAGTCAGAGGCTTTTCCCCAGGATAGAGGGGTCAATTACTAGGGGGCATAGGTTTAAGGTGAGAGGGGCAAGGTTTAGAGTAGATGTACGAGGCAAGTTTTTTACGCAGAGGGTAGTGGGTGGCTGGAACTCGCTACCGGAGGAGGTAGTGGAAGCAGGGACGATAGGGACATTTAAGGGGCATCTTGACAAATATATGAAAAGGATGGGAATAGAAGGATACGGACCCAGGAAGTGTAGAAGATTGTAGTTTAGTCGGGCAGCATGGTCGGCACGGGCTTGGAGGGCCGAAGGGCCTGTTCCTGTGCTGTACATTTCTTTGTTCTTTGTTCTTTGTTCATTGTAACGTTTGAAAGTTAAAAGCACAAATCACTTACTGGAATTGAAGACTTGGGTAAGCTAACTTTAACGGGATGAGGCAGAGACTGCCCACGGTAAACTGGGAAGATCTGTTAATGGGTCAAACGGCTGAAGATCAGTGGGGAATATTTAAAGAAACATTTAACAAGATACAGAACAAGTATATAACCCTGAGAGGAATCCATCTCACAGAAACAGCCATGGACAATTAAAGAGGTTAGGGACAGCATAAATCTGAAAATAAGGCTTACAAAAATGCTAAACACAGCACAGATACGGACAAATGGGATAGATACGGCAGCACGGTGGCACAGTGGTTAGCACAGTTGTCTCACAACGCCAGGGGTCCAGGTTCAATTCCGGCCTCGAGTGACTGTCTGTGTGGAATTTGCATGACATCCCCGTGTCTGCGTGGGTTTCCTCCGGCTGCTTCGGTTTCCTCCCACAGTCCAAAGATGTGCAGGTTAGGTGGATTGGCCACGCTAAATTGCTGTTCGTGAAAAAAAGGTTAGGTAGGGTTACGTGGATAGGGTGGAGGCATGGGCTTAAAGAGGGTGCTCTTACCAAGGGCCGGTGCAAACCCGATGAGCCGAATGGCGTCCTTCTGCACTGTCGGGATTCTACTCTATTTTAGACAGACCAGCAAAGTGCTACTAAGCAGCTTAAAAGAGCTACTAAAATGGATTATGAAAGGAAACTTGCAAGGGATATCAAAATCAATAAGAAGGAATTTTATAGTTATATAAAGGGAAGCGGGTGGTCAAGAGCAACGTAGGCCCACTAAAAACTGGAAATGGAGATATTGTCAGTGATAGTGGGGAAATGGCAGTCATGTTGAACAATTAGTTTGCCTCAGTATTTACTGTTGAAAAGGAGGATAACCTACGGGCTGGCTTAGCACAGTGGGCTAAGACAGCTGGCTTGTAATGCAGAACAAGACCAGCAGCGCAGGCTCAATTCCCGTTCCAGCCGCCCCGAACATGTGCTGGAATGTGGCGACTACAGGCTTTTCACAGTAACTTCACTGAAGCCTACTTGTGACAATAAATGATTATTATTATTGTTATTAATGTGCCGGAAGTCCCGAAAAAATTAAGAATTAAAAATAGGTGATAGGAACTTAATACAATTAACATAAGTACAGCATCGGTAACTAGGAAATTCAGGACGCGCGACAACGCAGAATCGCCGAGCAGAAACTTATAGCCAAGTTCCGCACACATGAGTGCGGCCTCAACCGGGACCTGGGAGTCATGTTGCATTACATTCATCCCCCACCATCTGGCCTGCGAAATCCTACCAACTGTCCTGGCTTGACACGATTCACACCTCTTTAACCTGGGATTACCCCATCTCTGGATCTGTAAAGATTTAATCACCTGCTAATGCTCGCATTCCTAGCATTGTCTGGCATCTTTGAATCTGTCTATATATATGTTTCTGGAACATACCTCTTCATTCACTTGAGGAAGGAGCAACGCTCCGAAAGCTAGTGACATTGAAACAAACCTGTTGGACTTTAACCTGGTGTTGTAAGACTTCTTACTGTGCTCACCCCAGTCCAACGCCGGCATCTCCACATCATAGGAAATGAATGGAACTGAAGATTGACAAATCCCCAGGAGCTGACGGTTTCTATACAAAGGTGTTGAAGGAAATAGGGGAGCACATTGTAGATGCCTGAACTATAATCTTGCAGAGTTCCCTAGATATAGGAGTAGTCACTCTGGAAAATTGCACATGTCGCTCCACTTTTTTTAAGAAGGGTGAAAAGGGCAAACCAGGGTAGCTGGGTAGCCTAACATCTGTGGTGGGGAAATTGCTGGAGTCTATAATCAGGGATAGGGCAACTGAACGCATCAAAAGATTTCGGTCAATCAGGGAGAGCCAGCATGGATTCTTGAAGGGAAAGTCATACCTGGCCAAACTCATTGAACTTCTTTGAAGAGTGACTAAGGTAGTGGACAGGGGAATGTCGACGGATATTATTTATTTGTGCTTCCAGAAAGCATTTGATAAAGTCCCACATGAGAGATTGTTAACTTCGGTGGAAGTCCATGGATTTGAGGGCAGATTATTGACATTGTTGTGAAATTGGTTGAGTGGCAGGCGACAGAGAGTGGGGATAATGGGTAATAACTCTAATTGGCAGGAGGTGACTCATGGTTTACCACAGGGATTTGTGACAGCCTCAATTATTCACATTATTCATTAACGACTTGGATGATGGCATTGAAAGTCATATATCCAAATTTACTGAAGTTAGAAAGTTAGGTGGCACTGTAAATAATCTAAATCTAAAATTGCAAGGAGAAATTGACAGATTAAGTGTATAGGCAAAATTGTGGCAGATGGAATTCAATGTAAGTAAGTGTGACATTATCCAATTTGGACCAAAAATGGATAGAGCAGGGTGCTTTCTAAATGGGAAGAGGTTAAGTGCCGTGGATGTCCAAAGAGTCTTGGGGGTTCTGGTGTTGCGATTTTTAAAATGCCATGAACAAGTGCATAAAATAATCAAAAAGGCTAATGGAATGCTCGCCTTTATATCTAGAGGATTGGAGTATAAAGATGCCGAAATTATGCTGCAGTTATACAAAACCCTGGTTAGACCCCACTTGGAGTACTGTGAGCAGTCTGGGTACCATACCTTAGAAAGGGTATTTTGGCCTTGGAGGGAGTGCAATACTGGTTTACAGCAATAATACTTAGATTACAGGGGTTACGTTACGAGGAGAGATTACACAAATTAGGTCTGTTTTCGCTAGAATGTAGAAGATTAAGGGGTGATCTGATCTAATTCTTCAAGACATGAACAGGGAAAAACAGGGTAGATAAAGATAACTATTTTCACTGGTTGGAGATTCTAAAACTAGGGGGCATAGTCTAAAAAATAGGGCTATACTAATCAGGAGAAATGCTAGGAAGCACTTCTTCAGTCAAAGGAACTCTCACCCACAAACAACAATTGCAGCGAGATAAATTATTAGTTTTTAATCTGAGACAGATAGATTTTTGTTAAGCAAAGATATTAAGGGCTATGGGCCAAAGGCAGGTATCTAGAGTTAGGCCACAGATCAGCAATGATCTAATTGAATGACGGGACAGGCTCAAGTGGCTGAATGGCCTACTCATTTTCCTATGCTCCTAAGTACAAACTGGTTCTATATAAGTGATGAGGTTGGGCTCAAGTTGAACCAATAAAGCCTATTTGGGAAAAGGGAAGTATTGTTTTGATACAGTGATGGTTTTCAGAGCCCTACTTTGTGCTCAGTGGGTTGCTCAAGCAGTTGGATCTATACCAACTGAGGCAAACACAGAGGGCTGGATTCTCCAGGTTTTCTGGCGTGAAAAGGCCATATATTCACAGCCCTGCAGGGGACTAGCAGGGACACGACGTGAATCTAGCAGCTTTAGATTCCAGGTCAGAGGCCACGCATGCGGATGGTGGTGGCCTCCAGTGACCGTGCCGTGCTCCATTGCGGACTCAGACCGCGGAGCTGGACCTCCTAAATATTCCCCACCGATCGGCCGCTCGCTCGCCCAAAAATAGCCCAGTCCCGTATGAGGCCACCCCCCGCCCTCCGATCGGCCCACACCCGACCATGTCGGTCGCAGACTGAGTCCAGCAGGACCATGAGTGGTCCCCGCCATCGGGACTTCGGCCGGTCGGTGGCGGAGAATGGCAGGGCGGGCCTCCAGCAATGGGCGCAGGGAGGGCATACTTCCCGGGTATATATTCGGGGGCCGGAGAATCTGGGAATCGGCGCCGGTCCCGATTCCATGCGCAAAAGTGGATTCTCCGCCCCGGCGCCAGATGCGATTTCACCGTCGGGTTGCGGAGAATCCAGCCCATGGTGTTTGAGGAATGGAATGATCAGGGCCAGAAGTGCTCAGGGACTGCAAGCTCGATTAAGTAAGACAAAGCCAAGGTTGAAGAAGTAAAAGGATGTTGCAATTATGCTCGATGAGAATAGTCCGTCACAAGGTCAGAAGTGGAGATGTTCTCAGATGACTGCACAATGTTCAGCACCATTCACCACTCCTCAGATAATGAAGCAGTCCCTGTCCAAATACAGCAGGACCTGGACAATATCCAGGCGTGGGCTGACAAGTGGCAAGTTATATTCATGCCACATAAGTGCCAGGTAATGACCATCTCCTACAAGATAGGATCTAACCTCCGCCCCTTGATATGCAATGGCATTACCATCGCTGAATCCCCCACAATCAATATCCTAGCGGCCACCATTGATCAGAAACTGAAGTGGACGAGCCATATTAATACTGTGGCTACCAGGGCAGGTCAAAGGCTAGGAATCCAATGACAAGTAACTCACCTCCTGACCCTCGAAAGCTTGTCCACCATCTACAAGGCACAAGTCAGGAGTATAATGGAGTTCTCTCCACTTGCCTGGATGAGTGCAGCTCCAACAACACTCAAGAAGCTCAACATCATCCAGGACAAAGCAGCCCGCTTGATTGCTTCACTTTCCATAAACATTCAAACCCTCCACCACTGATGAACAGTGGCAGCCGTGTGTACCATCTACAAGATGCACTGCAGTAACTCACCAAGGTTCCCTAGACAGAATCTTCCAAACCCACTACCACTACCATCTAGAAGGTCAAGAGCAGCAGATACCTTGGAACCCCACCACCTAGAGGTTCCCCTCCAAGTCAATCACCACCCTGACTTGGAAATAAATCACCATTCCTTCACTGTCACTGGGGCAACATTCTGGAACTCCCTCCCCATCAGCACGGTGGGTGTACCTACACATCAAGGACTGCAGCGGTTCAAGAAGGCAACTCACCACCACCTTCTGAAGGGCATCTAGTGATGGGCAATAAATGCTGGCCTAACCAGCATACTACTTTCCACGTGAGTTCATTTCAAACATTATCACAGTGGTCTACATCCCACCGCAGGCAGAAGTGAAGAAGGCGCTGGATGAACTGTACACAGCTATAAACAATAACGAAACAGAACACCCGGAGGCCTTGTTCTACATGGCCGGGACTTCAACAAGGCCAACCTCAAGAGTGTACTGCCAAAATTCCACCAGCACATCTCCTGTCCCACCAGGGGCAGCAACATTCTTGACCACTGCTACTCAAATATCAAGGGTGCCTACCGTTCCATCCCCCGACCGCACTTTTGGAAATCAGACCATAAGAGGTTGCTCCGTCTCCCGGCATACAAGCAGAAACATAAGCAGGAGAATCCGGCTAAGGCGTCGTGCAGTGCTTGTCCGAGGAAACAGAAGAGCTCCGATGTGACTGCTTGGAGACAGTTGACTGGTCCATAGTTAAGAACTCAGTGACCAACCTAACTGAGTATGCCTCCACCATCACAGATTTCATCAGCAAATGTGTGGACGACTGCGTGCCAAAGAAAGCAATGCGTACATTCCCCAACCGGAAACCATGGCTTAATCGGGAGATTGTCTCCCTACTGAAGGACAGGTCTGAGGTGTTCAAGTCAGGCGACCCTGACCTATACAAGAAATCCATATACGACCTCCGCAAAGCCATCCGGGATTCCAAGAGAGAACATCAGACCAAGCTAGAGTCACAGACTAGCGTTACAGACTCTCAGCGCTTGTGGCAAGGCCTAAAAAACATAACGGGCTACAAAGCGAAGCCGAGCGGTATCTGCAGCACCAACGCACCCCTCCTCAATGAATTCAATGCATTCTATGCTCGGTTTGAGCAGGAAACTATCAATCCGCTGTTGAGTGCCCCAGCAGCCCAATACGCACCCATACCCACCGTCACAGCTTCCTAAGTCAGATCGGCCTTCCTGAAAGCGAACCCTCGGAAGGCGACGGGTCCAGACGGGATCCCTGGTCATGCATTCAGAGCCTGCGTGGACCAGCTGGCAGATGTGTTCGTCGACATCTTTACCATGTCCCAACCCTGCTCCAAGGTCCCCACCTGCTTCAAGAAGACCACCACCATACCGGTGCTAAAGAAGAACCAGGCAACGTGCCTCAATGACTACCTTCCGGTGGCCCTGACATCAGTCGTAATGAAGTGCTTCAAGATGTTGGTCATGAAGCGCATCACCTCCATACTCCCTGTGGCAGTATGTATTAGGGGTCATGTGGGACTGGAAGCCCTAATGTCATTGGCTGACAGATCCCGGGTCCTGGTTGGCCGTTGACCTCTAGCTCCGCCCTGAAGGCGGAGTATAAGAAGCCGGAGTCCTCCCCCGCAGGCCATTCTACTATCGAGCTGCGGGGGAACAGACACGCTTAATAAAGCCTCATCGACTTCACTCTATTCGTCTCACAGAGTCTTTGTACGCTACAATTTATTAAGCGTGCCTAAAAAGGACTATGGAGCTCAGGATCATCCCGGAATGCCTGAGGATCAGCCCCCACGCAGTGAACGCGGCAGCAGCCTTCAAGCACTGGCAGACTTGTTTCGAGGCCTACCTCAGAACGGCCACCGGCCGGGTCACAGAAGACCAAAAACTACAGGTCCTGCACTCGAGGGTGAGCACGGAGATTTTCTCCCTCATCGAAGACGCGGAGGATTTCCAGACGGCGTTCGCAGCACTGAAAAGTCTCTATGTCCGCCCAGTTAACCAAATCTACGCTCGCTACCAGCTCGCGACGAGACGGCAAGGTCCCGGAGAATCGATGGACGAATTCTACGCCACGCTGCTGATTTTGGGACGAGCCTGCAGCTGCCCTTCGGTGAACGCAAATGAACACACGGACATGTTAATGCGCGATGCTTTTGTGGCAGGTATGAATTCCTCCCAAATCCGCCAAAGACTTCTAGAAAGAGAGTCGCTAGGACTCTCCGAGGCCCGGGCCCTAGCAGCCTCCCTAGACGTGGCCGCGCGTAATACCCGCGCCTACGGCCCCGACCGCGCGGCAGCCCATTGGGCTCCGTACGTACCCGTCGCGACAAACCCACCCCCCCCCCGGACACCCTACAGGCTTGCGCGGTCCAAACGCCAAGTCGCACCGGGGGCGCACGCTGCTATTTCTGCGGCCAGGCGAAACACCCCCGGCAGCGCTGCCCGGCCCGCGCAGCAATCTGCAAGAGCTGCGGGAAAAAGGGCCATTTCGCGGTTGTGTGCCGGTCCCGCGAGGTCGCCGCTGTCCCGGGAGAACAGGGAGCCCTGCAAGCCATTTACGCTCCCCAACCCCCCCAGCGCCCCATGTACGACCCGCAGGCGCAGCCGTTCTGGGTCCCGACCACCGCGGTCCCGGGAGAACAGGGAGCCCTGCACGTCGCTTACGCTCCCCAACGCCCCCCCCCCCCGCCCCATGTATGACCCGCCGGCGCTACCACTTTGGGTCCCGACCACCGCTGTCCCCAGAGATGAGGGAGCCCCGCGCGGTCCTAACGCTCCCCAACCCCCCCCAGCACCCCATGTGCGACCCGCAGACGCCGCCATTTTGGGTCCCGGCCACCACGAGGGGAGGAAGGGCGCCGCCATCTTGGACCACCCCAGACCTGTACGACGCATGGGGGTGGCCATTTTGTCCACCCCCGCCGCCATCTTGTGACCCCCCAGCCATGTGCGATGTATGGGGCAGCCATTTTGTTCATCCCCGACGCCATCTTGGACGGCAACAACGGACCCCTCTCCACTACTACAACCACGTCTCGCTTCAATTACGCTCGAATAAGCTCGGCCCCGGACACTCCAGACGACGGCGACAACGGTGCTAATAAACGGCCACAAGACACCATGCCTAGTCGACTCCGGGAGCACGGAGAGCTTTATCCACCCCGACACGGTAAGACGCTGTTCCTTGACCACCTATCCCAGCGCACAAAAGATTTCCCTAGCTGCAGGATCCCACTCCGTACAGATCCAAGGTTTCTGCATAGTTACCCTAACGGTGCAGGGGAGTGAGTTCAAAAACTACAAATTACACGTCCTTCCCCAACTCTGCGCCCCCACTTTACTGGGATTAGATTTCCAGTGCAATCTACAGAGCCTTACGTTCAAATTCGGCGGCCCAATACCCCCACTCACTATCTGCGGCCTCGCAACCCTCAAGGTGCAACCCCCGTCCTTGTTTGCGAACCTCACCCCGGATTGCAAACCCGTCGCCACTAGGAGCAGACGGTACAGCACCCAGGACCGGACCTTCATTCGGTCCGAAGTCCAGCGGCTACTAAAGGAAGGCATAATCCAGGCCAGCAATAGTCCCTGGAGAGCACAGGTGGTAGTAGTGAAGACAGGGGAGAAACAAAGGATGGTCATAGACTATAGCCAGACCATCAACAGGTACACACAACTAGATGCGTACCCTCTCCCCCGCATATCCGACATGGTCAATCGGATTGCCCAATATAAAGTCTTCTCCACCGTGGACCTCAAGTCCGCCTACCATCAGCTCCCCATCCGCCCAAGTGACCGCAAGTACACAGCCTTCGAGGCAGACGGGTGATTATACCATTTCCTAAGGGTCCCATTTGGCGTCACAAACGGGGTCTCGGTCTTCCAACGGGAGATGGACCGAATGGTTGATCAACATGGGTTGCGGGCCACGTTCCCGTATCTCGACAATGTAACCATCTGCGGCCACGACCAGCAGGACCATGACGCCAACCTCCAAAAATTCCTCCAGACCGCCAAAGCCTTGAACCTCACGTGCAACGAGGACAAGTGCGTTTTTAGCACCAACCGGCTAGCCATTCTGGGCTACGTAGTGCGCAATGGGATAATAGGCCCCGACCCCGAACGTATGCGCGCCCTCATGGAATTTCCCCTCCCGCACTGCTCAAAAGCCCTAAAACGCTGCCTGGGGTTTTTTTCATACTACGCCCAGTGGGTCCCCCAGTACGCAGACAAGGCCCGCCCCCTAATACAGACCACGACCTTCCCTCTGTCGACAGAGGCTTGCCAGGCCTTCAGCCGCATCAAAGCGGATATCGCAAAGGCCACGATGCGCGCCATCGACGAGTCCCTCCCCTTCAAGGTCGAGAGCGACGCCTCCGACGTAGCTCTAGCGGCCACCCTTAACCAAGCGGGCAGACCCGTGGCCTTTTTCTCTCGAACCCTCCACGCTTCAGAAATCCGCCACTCCTCAGTGGAAAAGGAAGCCCAAGCCATAGTGGAAGCTGTGCGACATTGGAGGCATTACCTGGCCGGCAGGAGATTCACTCTCCTCACCGACCAACGGTCGGTAGCCTTCATGTTCGATAATGCACTGCGGGGCAAAATCAAAAACGACAAGATCTTAAGGTGGAGGATCGAGCTCTCCACCTTCAACTACGAGATTTTGTATCGTCCCGGAAAGCTGAACGAGCCGTCCGATGCCCTATCCCGCGGCACATGTGCCAACTCACAAATTAACCGCCTCCAAACCCTCCACGAGGACCTCTGCCACCCGGGGGTCACTCGGTTTTTCCACTTTATCAAGTCCCGCAATCTCCCCTACTCTGTGGAGGAGGTCCATACAGTCACAAGGGACTGCCACATCTGCGCGGAATGCAAACCGCATTTTTTCAGGCCGGATGGTGCGCACCTGACTAAGGCTTCCCGCCCCTTTGAACGCCTTAGTCTCGATTTCAAAGGGCCCCTCCCCTCCACCGACCGCAACACATACTTTCTTAATGTGGTGGACGAATACTCCCGCTTCCCATTCGCCATTCCCTGCTCTGACATGACCGCGGCCACAGTCATTAAAGCCCTGAACACCACCTTCACACTGTTCGGTTGCCCCGCATACGTCCACAGCGACAGGGGGTCCTCTTTCATGAGTGACGAGCTGTGCCAGTTCCTGCTCAGCAAGGGCATAGCCTCAAGCAGGACGACCAGCTACAACCCCCGGGGGAACGGGCAAGTAGAGAGGGAGAACGGCACGGTCTGGAAGACCGTCCTACTGGCCCTACGGTCCAGGAACCTCTCAGTTTCACGGTGGCAGGAGGTCCTCCCGGACGCTCTCCACTCCATCCGGTCGCTATTATGTACGAGCACTAATCAAACGCCTCATGAGCGTCTCCTTGTCTTCCCTAGGAGGTCCTCCTCTGGAACGTCGCTGCCGACCTGGCTGGCGGTCCCAGGACCCATCTTGCTCCGAAAGCATGTGCGGGCACACAAGGCGGACCCGTTGGTCGAAAGGGTTCACCTCCTCCACGCGAACCCGCAGTACGCTTACGTGGAGTACCCCGACGGCCGACAGGACACGGTCTCCCTGCGGGATCTGCCGCCCGCCGGCAACACACATACCCCCCCCCGACACCATTCACCCAACCCCCCCCCCCTTCCTGCCACCGCCGCACCCCGCGACCGCCCCCTTCCCAGGAGGATCGGTTCCCCTCCCCTCAGGCCCGACCAAGAATAAAGCCCACGCTGAAACCGTAAGGCTCCCGGAGACGACAACACCAGTACAAGCACCACCACCACCACCGGGGCCGAGGCGATCGACACGGACGACCAGACCGCCCGACCGACTCGTGGCGTCGATCTAAATCAATATATGGACTTTTCACAAGGACATTTTGCTTTTCTCCCGATACCTTCTGTAAATAGTTGAAACAGGACAAAATTGTACATACTGTATTGCCATGTGAATGTTTTCCTCCCAGGACCAGCCCTGTAAACCCTTACCACCATGCGAAGCATCACCCCGCCGGGTTCATTTTTGACAAAGGGTGAATGTGGTAGTATGTATTAGGGGTCATGTGGGACTGGAAGCCCTAATGTCATTGGCTGACAGATCCCGGGTCCTGGTTGGCCGTTGACCTCTAGCTCCGCCCTGAAGGCGGAGTATAAGAAGCCGGAGTCCTCCCCCGCAGGCCATTCTACTATCGAGCTGCAGGGGAACAGACACGCTTAATAAAGCCTCATCGACTTCACTCTATTCGTCTCACGGAGTCTTTGTGCGCTACACTCCCAGAACGTCTAGATCCACTGCAATTTGCATACCGTCGCAACCGGCCCACAACAGACGCCATCTCCCTGTCCCTACACTCATCCCTAGAGCATCTCGCCAACAAGGACTCCTACATCAGACTTCTATTTATTGACTACAGCTCCACCTTCAACACCATAATCGCAGGCAAGCTCATAGCAAAGATCCAAATCCTAGGGCTTGGCTCCTCACTCTGCAACTGGATCCTCAACTTGCTGACTTACAGCACACAATCAATAAGCAACACCTCCTCTACAATAGCCCTCAATACTGAGGCCCCGCAAGGCTGCGTACATAGCCCCCTACTAATACTCCCTGTACACAGACAATTGCGTGGCAAAAGTTGGTTCCAACTCCATCTGCAAGTTTGCTGATGACACGGCTATAGTGGGTCGGTCCTCGAATACCGACGAGTCAGAATACAGGAGAGAGATAGAGAACCTAGTGGAGTGGTGCAATGACAACAATCTATCCCTCAATGCCAGCAAAGCTAACATTGACTTCAGGAAGCAAAGTACTGTACACACCCCTGTCTGCATCAACAGGTCCAAGGTGGAGATGGTTAACAGCTTCAAATTCATAGGGGTGCACATCACCAAAAATCTGTCCTGATCCACCCACGTCAACGCTACCACCAAGAAAGCACAACAATGCCTATACTTCCTCAGGAAACTAAGGAAATTCGGCATGTCCACACTGACTCTTACCAACTTTTACAGATGCAGCATAGAAAGCATCCTATCAGGCTGCATCACATCCTGATATGGCAACTGCTCGGTCCAGGACCGCAAGATACTTTAGAGAGTCGTGAACACAGCCCAGCCCATCACATGAACCTGCCTCCCATCCATTGACTTTATCAACATCTTCCACTGCCTGGGGAAAGCGGGCAGCATAATCAAAGACCCCTCCCACCTGGCTTACTCACTCTTCCAACTTCTTCCATCGGGCAGGAGATACAAACGTTTGAGAACACGCACGAACAGACTCAAAAACAGCTTCATCTCCGCTGTTTCCAGACTCATAGACGACCTTCTTATGGACAGACCTGTTAAATACTACACTCCTGCATGCTTCACCCGATGCTATGTATTTACATTGTGTACCTTGTGTTGCCCAGAGAGGGTTATAATTATTCACCATCCCATGGAATTCACCCCCACTATTACTGCCAACCCAGGGCCCACACAATGTAGTGAGGCAGGTAGGAATCATGGAGAGTGTTGCAAGGTGGAGGCGGGGGTGGGGTGGGGGGTGGGGGGGGGGGGGGGTGGGGGGGGGGGGGGTTGCGCAGGGATAGTGTTCAGGAGAGGGTGGCTGGCCGAGGAGGGCGGGGGTGTTTGGGGGGTGGGATGGGATGTCCATGCTGCTGGCCAGGACCCCTAGTCGGTGAACCTGGAGGTGATCAGAGCACCCCTGGTTGCTCCATGGGTATTGTTGTAGTGGGTCTCCACAGAGCATACTGCTGGCATGGGAGCAAAGTGGATAACCCTGTAACTCAGGAGCCAATTCCTCAGCGGGGGTGCACCGCGAAGAAGTCAGGAACCCTCGAATGTGCCAGAATGAAGGATTTGTGCTCACTGCCTAGGTATCAGTCACCTTGACGACCACCAGGAGCGGGTGTCCTCCCCCATACCCCCACAGTGCCAGGTGCACCATTTGGATTTGTTGATTTTCACGTGTACCAAGGAACAGTGAAAAGTATTTTTCTGAAAGCAGATCATTTAATACATTGAAAGAAAAGAAACTTAAAAGAAAATACGTAATAGAGCAACACAAGATCCACAATGTAAATACATAGACACCGGCATCGGGTGAAGAATACAGGAGTGTAGTATTAATCACTGCTTAAGAGGGTCATTTAGGAGTCTGGTAACAGAGAAGAAGCTGTTTTTGAATCTGTTTGTGGGTGTCCTCAGACTTTTGTATCTCCTCCCGATGGAAGATGTTGGAAGAGTGAGTAAGCCAGGTGGAGAGGTCTTTGATTATGCTGCCCGCTTTCCCCAGGTAGCGGGAGGTGTGGATAGAGTTGATGGATTGGCGGCAGGTTCGTGTGATGGACTGGGCTGTGTTCACGACTCTCTAAAGTTTCTAGCGGTCCTGGGCGGAGCAGTTGCCATACCAGGCTGTGATGCTGCTAGATAGGATCCTTTCTGTGGTGCATCTGTTGTGCTTTCGTGGTGGTAGCAGCGACTTGGGTGGACCAGGACAGATTTTTGGTTATGTTCACCCCACGGAATTTGAAGCTGTCAGTCATCTCCACCTCGGCCCCGTCGATACTGACAGGGGTGTGTACAGTACTTTGCTTCCTGAAGTCAATGACCAGCTCTTTAGTTTTGCTGGCATTGAGGGAGAGATTGTTGTCGTTGCACCAGTCCACAAGATCCTCTATCTCCCTCCTGTATTCTGTCTCGTCGGTATTCGAGATCCGACCCACTATGGTCGTGTGGTCAGCAAATTTGCAGATGGAGTTGGAACCAAATTTTTGCCATGCAGTCGTGTGTGTACAGGGAGTATAGTAGGGGGTTAAGTATGCAGCCTTGTGGGGCCCCGGTATTGAAAACTATTGTGGAGGCGGTGTTGTTGTTTATTCTTACTGATTGTTGCCTGTGAGTAAGAAAGTCAAGGATCCAGTAGCCTAGGTTTTGTAGCTTTGCGATGAGCTTGGCTGGGATTATGGTGTTGAAGGTGGAGCTGTAGTCAATAAATATGGACAGCTCCAGGGTCCCAGGTTCGAATCCCGGCTTGGGTCACTGTCTGTGTGGAGTCTGCACTTTCTCCCCGTGTCTGCGTTGGTTTCCTCCGGGTGTTCCGGTTTCCTCCCACAAGTCAAGAAAGATGTGCTGTTAGGTAATTTGGACATACTAAATTCTCCCTCTGTGTACCCGAATAGGCGCCAGAATGATGCGATTAGGGGCTTTTCACAGAAACATCAATTCAATGTAAGCCGACTTGTGACAATAAAGATTATTATTATTATTAAATAGGGGTCTTATGTAGAAGTCTTTGTTGTCGAGATGCTCCAGGGATGAATGTAGGGCCAGGGAGATGGCGTCTGCCGTGGACTGGTTGCGGCGCTATGCGAATTGCAGTGGATCTTGGCGTTCTGGGAGTATGGAGTTGATGCGCTTCATGATCAACCTTTCGAAGCACTTCATTATGATTGATGTCAGGGCCACCGGACCGTAGTCACTGAGGCACGTTGCCTGGTTCTTCTTTGGCACCGTGTATGATGATGGTCTTCTTGAAGCAGGTGGGGACCTCGGAGCAGAGTAGGCATAGGTTAAGGAGGTCTGGAAGACATCTGCCAGCTGGTCTGCACAGGCTCTGAGTGCATGACCAGTGATCCTGTCCGGACCGGGTGATCACTTTCAGGAAGGCCGATCTGACTTCGGAAGCTGTGACGGTGGGTATGGGTGTGTATTGGGCTGCTGGGGCACTCAACAGCGGATTGATAGTTTACTGCTCGACCTGAGCATAGAATGCATTGAATTCATTGAGGAGGGGTGCGTTGGTGCTGCAGATACCGCTCGGCTTCGCTTTGTAGCCCGCTATGTTTTTTAGGCCTTGCCACAGCCGCCGAGAGTCTGTAACGCTAGTCTGTGACTCTAGCTTGGTCTGATATTCTCTCTTGGCATCCCGGGTGACTTTGCGGAGGTCGTACTTGGATTTCTTGTATAAGTCAGGGTCGCCTGACTTGAACACCTCAGACCTGTCCTTCAGTAGGGAGACAATCTCCCGATTAAGCCATGGTTTACGGTTGGGAAACGTACATATTGCTTGCTTTGGCACGCAATCGTCCACACATATGCTGATGAAGTCTATGATAGTGATGGCATACTCATTTAGGTTGGTCGCTGAGTTCTTAAATATGAACCAGTCCCCTGTCTCCAGGCAGTCACGGAGGAGTTCTTCTGTTACTCGGACCAGCACTGCACAAGCTTCTTAGCCGGATTTTCCCACTTAAATTTCTGCTTGTATGCTGGGACCAGCCTTCTGGTCTTATTTCCCAAAGTGCGGTCGGGCAATGGAACGGTAGGCGCCCTTGATATTTGAGTAGCAGTGGTCAAGAGTGTTGTCGCCCCTTGTGGGACAGGAGATGAGCTGGTGGAATTTTGGCAGTACACTCTTGAGGTTGGCCTTGTTGAAGTCCCCTCCCACGATGAACAATGCCTCCGGGTGTTCTGTTTCGTAACTGTTTATAACTGCGTACATGATGCACGATCAATTGCACAGAGACGAGAGTTGAATACAACTGAGGCTTTATTACTCTAAGATGTGTGGCCTCCTCCAGCAGCTGGCGAAATGGCTGCTGTATAGGGTGCACACATATTTATACTCCGCCTACTGGGCGGAGCCAGCAGGTAGGGACTACCACCGTACCTGTAGTACAGGGTCTTACCACACATCTTCTAATATATACAACAGTGGTGATTACCACAGTACATTTCGTCCAGTTCCACCATCTGCCATGATCTGGCAGGTATGTTGCACTGTCCCACTGCTCGACAGCACGCCTGGTCCAGTGGGTCCTAGAATAACAGGCACTGCCGGTACACATGAGGCCTCATGTGGCGCTTCCTGTCACCTCGTCTTCCTCGGCCTATTGGGCGGTCAGCTCTCCATCTCCACTGGCTGTTTCCTGGTCCTCTGGGGTAGGCTCCGCTGCTATAGCGTTCTCCTCCTCGAGCAGCTCTAGCTTGTGTATCCTCGAGGGCTGCGGCGGCTAGGAGGAAGGCCACCATTCCCTGGTTGAATTCCGAAGTCCATTGGCTGCAGGGGATGACAGTCAGACATGAGGAGCAGATAGGTAGACAGATTTTGGAAAAGAGTAAAAACAACAGGGTTGTGGTGATGGGAGACTTCAACTTCCCCAATATTGACTGGGACTCACTTAGTGCCAGGGCTTAGACGGGGCGGAGTTTGTAAGGAGCATCTAGGAGGGCTTCTTAAAACAATATGTAAACAGTCCAACTAGGGAAGGGGCAGTACTGGACCTGGTATTGGGGAATGAGCCCGGCCAGGTGGTAGATGTTTCAGTAGGGGAGCATTTTGGTAACAGTGACCACAATTCAGTAAGTTTTAAAGTACTGGTGGACAAGGATAAGAGTGGTCCGAGGATGAATGTGCTAAATTGGGGGAAGGCTAATTATAACAATATTAGGCGGGAACTGAAGAACATAGATTGGGGGCGGATGTTTGAGGGCAAATCAACATCTGACATGTGGGAGGCTTTCAAGTGTCAGTTGAAAGGAATACAGGACAGGCATGTTCCTGTGAGGAAGAAAGATAAATACGGCAATTTTCGGGAACCTTGGATGACGCGTGATATTGTAGGCCTCGTCAAAAAGAAAAAGGAGGCATTTGTCAGGGCTAAAAGGCTGGGAACAGACGAAGCCTGTGTGGCATATAAGGAAAGTAGGAAGGAACTTAAGCAAGGAGTCAGGAGGGCTAGAAGGGGTCATGAAAAGTCATTGGCAAATAGGGTTAAGGAAAATCCCAAGGCTTTTTACACGTACATAAAAAGCAAGAGGGTAGCCAGGGAAAGGGTTGGCCCACTGAAGGATAGGCAAGGGAATCTATGTGTGGAGCCAGAGGAAATGGGCGAGGTACTAAATGAATACTTTGCATCAGTATTCACCAAAGAGAAGGAATTGGTAGATGTTGAGTCTGGAGAAGGGGGTGTAGATAGCCTGGGTCACATTGTCATCCAAAAAGACGAGGTGTTGGGTGTCTTAAAAATATTAAGGTAGATAAGTCCCCAGGGCCTGATGGGATCTACCCCAGAATACTGAAGGAGGCTGGAGAGGAAATTGCTGAGGCCTTGACAGAAATCTTTGGATCCTCGCTGTCTTCAGGGGATGTCCCGGAGGACTGGAGAATAGCCAATGTTGTTCCTCTGTTTAAGAAGGGTAGCAAGGATAATCCCGGGAACTACAGGCCGGTGAGCCTTACTTCAGTGGTAGGGAAATTACTGGAGAGAATTCTTCGAGACAGGATCTACTCCCATTTGGAAGCAAATGGACGTATTAGTGAGAGGCAGCACGGTTTTGTGAAGGGGAGGTCGTGTCTCACTAACTTGATAGAGTTTTTCGAGGAGGTCACTAAGATGATTGATGCAGGTAGGGCAGTGGATTTTGTCTATATGGACTTCAGTAAGGCCTTTGACAAGGTCCATCATGGTCCTTAAAATTACAGTTAAAAATGTAACTGGTCTGATTAGTAAGTTTGCAGACGACACAAAGGTTGGTGGAATTGCGGATAGCGATGAGGACTGTCTGAGGATACAGCAGGATTTAGATTGTCTGGAGACTTGGGCGGAGAGATGGCAGATGGAGTTTAATCCGGACAAATGTGAGGTAATGCATTTTGGAAGGGCTAATGCAGGTAGGGAATATACAGTGAATGGTAGAACCCTCAAGAGTTAGGATAGACTGTCCGTTTTCCTGTGCAAACGGCTGATGACATCATCAATACATCACGTGATCGGATTCTTAAAGCTACCTTGTTCCAACTAGGATTAAACATAAGAACACAACAGTTATATTGCGGAATTTCAATGAAAATAAAACTCTAGCCCCAAATTTATTTTAAAATGCACCACTTCGACTCATTGCCAAATTCATTTGTTGAAAAACACATAGGATCAAAAATCCTGAACTGTGAGAGGCAGACACTCTACTGCTGGTACACATGTAATATTTTTTCAACTAGTTTTATGGGTTTTAAAATTATGATGCTATGAACTCTGGTGATGAAATTAAAGTGATTGCTTAAAAACAATCTTAGAGTCATGGATGTTTACAGTACGGAAACAGACCCTTTGGCCTAGCTTGTCCATACCGCCCAGTTTCTATCACTAAGCTAGTCCCACGTGCCCGCATTTGGCCAATATCTCTCCATACCCATCCTGCCCATGTAACTGCCTAACTGTTTTTCCAAGGAAAAAATTGTATCTACCACTGCCTCTGGCAGTCCGTTCCTGGGGTGGGATACTCCCCTACCCGGCGGGGCGGGGGGTCCCGGCGGGATGGAGTGGCATGAACCACTCCGGCTTCGGGCCGCCCCAAAGGTGCGGATTTCTCCACACCTTTAGGGGCTAAGCCCCACGCCGGAGTGGTTGGCGCGCCGCTAGCCGGCAGGAAAGGCCTTTGGCGCCACGCCAGTCGGGGCCGAAAGGACTTTGCTGGTCGGCGGAAGTCCGCGCATGCGCGGGAGCGTCAGCGGCTGCTGACATCATCCTCGCGCATGCGCAGGGGGGGGTCACCTATGCGTCGGCCATCGCAGTGACCTATACGGCCGATGTGTAATAAAAGAGTGCGTGCCCCCATGGCAGAGGCCCGCCCGCGGATCGGTGGGCCCCGATCGCAGGCCAGGCCACCGTGAGGACACCCCCCGGGGCCAGATTGCCCTGCGCCCCCCCCCCCAGGACCCCGGAGCCCACCCGCACCTCCAGTCCCGCCGATAAGGTAGGTGGTTTGATTCACGTCGTTGGGACTGGCATGACAGCAGCGGGACTTCGGCCTATCGCGGGCCGAAGAATCGCCTGGGGTGGCCCGCCGACCGGCGCGGCGCGATTCCCGCCCCTGCCGAATTTTCGGTGCCGGAGAATTCGGCGGCCGGCGGGGGCGGGATTCACGCCGCCCCCTGGCGATTCTCTGACCCGGCGGGAGGTCGGAGAATCCCGCCCCAGATGCTCACCACCCTCAGTGTGAAAAGATTTCTTAATTTATTCTCTGGTTCTTTTGTCAACGAGTTTAAAATTGTGCCCTCTGCTTGCCAGTTTAATTAATTTCAGAATTGAATGCAATAGTCCAGCTAAAATAATTAGAGAAACTATTTAAAATAAATTGTTTAACCCCACCCCCCCCCCCCCCCCCCCCCGCCCCTCACTCCACCTCCAATGTGATTTTCTAATAATTCTATTTGTACGATGCAATGATTGGGTCTTGTATGCTCTTCAGTTTTGTACTAGCCACAGTTATTAATCCTGTTTTTGTTCTTACTGACGTCAATGGGGAATCCAGAGTTTGATATTTAATCCTGCAGAGGTGACCAATCATTCATTATAACTGACTGGTACTTGCTCTTCTAAACAGCGAACAAAGCAAATACTGTTTACATTACAAATCGGAGCCGTGACACAAGATGGGTTTTCTTTCCATTGTTAGTGCAATTGTAATGTACTATTGTAATGTAATGGTTGCGAGGCTCAATAACTACTCGGCAGGTGAAAGTTATTTAACTTGTTCATTGATGTTTACCTATTTACAAAGGAGGCCAACGAATACCACCCCTACTCCTTGACTCCCTGGGCAAAAAAACTAGCCACTCTCAACCACCACTCCGCGAGTTTGGACACACGCTCCAACCGCCGCTCTGTGAACAGACAACTACTTACAAGAAGAATTTATTTTAAATGGTGGAGTAACACAATACAGTCACTCAGAATTTCAGTTTAACAGATTTCCAAATACTCTGCCTTAACTCTCTGGCCGGCTCTGCCTCAGTCGAGGTAGCAATGTCTTGAGCAGCAGTCGGGCGGTTTGTAGTTTCATGAGGTGCAGTCGCGTAGACATCTGGGGCGGAATTCTCCGCAATCGGCGCGATGTCCGCTGACCGGCGCCAAATCGGCGCGAATCAGTCCGGCATCGCGCCGCCCCAAAGGTGCGGAATCCTCCGCATCATGAGGGGCTAGGCCTGCGCCGGACTGATTTCCGCCCCGCCAGCTGGCGGGAAAGGCCTTTGGTACCCCGCCAGCTGGCGCAAAACTGACTTTACCGGGCATGCGCGGGAGCGTTAGCGGCCGCTGGCAGTTTCCCGCGCATGCGCAGTGGAGGGGGTCTCTTCCGCCTCCGCCATGGTGGAGACCGCGGCGAAGGCGGAAGGAAAAGAGAGCCCCCACGGCACAGGCCCGCCCGCGGGTCGGTGGGCCCCGATTGCGGGCCAGGCCACCGCGGGGGGCACCCCCCGGGGCCAAATCGCCCCGCGCCCCGCCCAGGACCCCGGAGCCCGCCCGCGCCGCCTTGTCCCGCCGGTAAGAGAGGTGGTTTAATCCACGCCGGCGGGACAGGCATTCCAGCAGCGGGACTTCGGCCAATCGGGGCCGGAGAATCGCGGGGGGGGGGGGGGGGCGGTGGCGCCAACCTGCGCGGCGCGATTCCCGCCCCCGCCGAATATCCAGTGCCTGTGTCGAAGAATCTCGCCCCTGCTTCAGTTCCCATTGGAACAACATGGGGTCCTTTCCCTGGAGTAACCAGTTCTGCTCAACTTGGCACATGGAGGAACGCTGGTTCAGCCTGTTCTGCTTGTGTTGTGTTAGTTTCTCTCTTCCACATGTGGCCTACATGTCTCCTTACTTGTTTTCTTTGGAGGTCTGTCAGGTAGGACACGGGGCCTGTTTTGGTTATGATCTTCCTGGGGACCAAGGCTGGGCCAACCTTAAAGTTTTGGTCGAACACTAAGTCATTTACTTTGAAGGACCTGTCACCTTCCATGGAATCATGATATATCTTTGGTGTACCTTGTTTTGCCTCCATCTTCCCCACTAAATTGGGGAACACAAAATCAAGTCTGGTCTGGAGACGCCTCCCCATTAATAGCTCTGCAGGGGATACTTCTGTAGTAAGCTGTGGCGTTATCCCATAGGTCAAGAGGAATCCAGGAAGCCTCAATTGTAAGGGTGTGGCCGGCTGCTTTTTCATCGCTGACTGGCCAGCTCTTTCTGAAAAGGCATTCAAGATTGGATGGTAACAGCGCCACACACACATGTTTTATTCTGTCAATTTTATAAGATACTGAGACTAAAACTTTTGGAAGGCCATACGTAGCAAAGGTTTGTCGCAGTTTTTCGATTGTTGCAAACAACGTTGCTGTATACAAACTTGATATAAACCGGCCATTGTAAGTAACTATTCCCACCAAAAAATTTAGTTCTGACACGTTCCTCGGTGCTGGTGCTTCCTTGATAGATTTTATTTTTTCTTCTAGAGGGGGTGAAACCCCTTGCAGTTGATTTTAAATCCAAGTTAAATGACCTTGTGGGCCTTAAAGGTACATTTCTCTTTTTTAAGTCACACCCTTGCCTCTTTGAATCTCTTATGTACCTCTTCGACATTTGCCAAATGCTCTTCTTGGGAAACTCCTGTGGCCAGAACATCATCTGGGTCTACCATTACTTGGGTCTATCTTGCAATAAACCTTCCATGGTGTGCTGAAAGATGGTGCATGCTGAATACACACCAAAGATAAACCGGGTGTAGTGAAATAAACCCTTGTAGGTGTTAAACATTGCAAATTTTGTTCAATCCTCATCCAATTCCAATTGTTGATACGCATGGCTCATGACTACTTTTGTCTGTGTTAGACCCGCCCGCCAGCTTCATATAAAGATCCTCAATCTTTGGAATTGGAGACTTGTCCAGCTTGGCTGTTTGATTGATGGTCAGTTTGTAGTCCCCACATGAGGATTGCTCTGTGAGATTTTCGTACGGGTACAATGGGGGCAGCCCATTCAGAAAACTGCACCATCTCCACGACTTCCAATTCTTCCAAACACTTAAGTTCTGCCTCGATGTTTTGACGATGTAAGGCATTTGGCACTGGGCAGGCTCTATAGAGTTTTGGGGTAACATCTGAATTTATCTAGATTTTAGCCCTGACGCCCCGAATTCTGCCTAATTCATTTTGAAAGACCTCAGGGTATTTTTAAAAAACTTTTTGTAAACTGCCATCAACTATAATGAAGATTTCTAGCCAATCCAATTTTACATCATAGAAACCCTACCAGTGCAAAAAGAGGCCTTTTGGCTCATCGAGCCTGCACCACCCCTGGGAAAGAGCACCCCACCCAGGCCCTTTGGACATCAAGGAGCAATTTAGCATGTCCAATCCACTTAACCTGCATATCTTTGGACTGTTGGTGGAAAGCGGAGCACCCGGAGGAAACCCACGTAAACACAGGGAGAAAGTGCAAATGTCACGCAGAGCCACTCGAGGCGGGAATTGAACCTGGGTCCCGAGTGCCGTGAGGCAGCAGTGCTAACCATTGTGCCACCGTGCTGCCCATTTGACGTAACCAATCTCGTCCCAGGAGATAGGACCCCTGATCTTTTGTGATGATGATCGGTAGTTGAGCAGACTGTTGTTAATAAGTCACTGCTGCGGATATAGTTCCCAAAATCTTTAGGGATTCCCCAGTATCTGTGGCTACTTTAGCTGTTGTATTACATAATTTTAGGGGTTGAACTCTGCCTTGAAGATATTTAAATGTCTGATCCCCTATGCTGGTAGCAGGGGGTACAAGTATGAAAGGAGATGATTTACTCATTTTGACATTATTCAATGAATATATCTCAGATTCCGAGGGCAGCATGGTAGCATAGTGGTTAGCATTGTGGCTTCACAGGTTTGATTCCCTGGTGGATCATTGTCTGTGCGGAGTCTGCACGTTCTCCCCGTGTCTGTGTGGGTTTCCTCCGGGTGCTCCGGTTTCCTCCCACAATCCAAAGACGTGCAGGTTAGGTGGATTGGCCATGATAAATTGCCCTTAGTGTCCAAAAAAAGGTAGGAGGGGTTATTGGGTTAAGGGGATAGGGTTGAAGTGAGGGCTTAAGTGGGTCGGTGCAGACTCGATGGGCTGAATGATCTCCTTCTACACTGTATGTTCTATGTTCTATGTTCCTGTTATGAATCATGGGCGGGATTCTCCGATATCAGCGCGATGTCCGCCGACCGGCGCCCAAAACGCCTCAAATCCCACCTGCATCGCAAAGTCTCCGGCCCGGAATGGGCTAGCAGCGACGTGACGCTATCCGCGCTGGCTCACATGGTTCATGCTGTGCGGTGTCATGCACGCCGCACGGCGTGACGGCTCATAAGACGCGCTGCTCCCCCCACCCGACCAGAAAACCCGACCGGATGGCCGCCCGCCGCTAAGCCCCGCAGTTCCAGTCCCGCGACATTGAGGCGCTCCTGGACGCAGTGGAGCAGAGGAGGGAGGCCCTGTATCCCGGACACGGCCGCACAGTCGCCCCACGCCACAGCCGGCGTCTGTGGAGGGAGGTGGCAGAGGCCGTCAGCGCTGTGGACCTGACACCACAGACAGGCACCCAGTGCCACAAGTAGGTGAACGACCTCATCAGGGCAGCCAGGGTGAGCCCCCCCCCCCCACCCGATATCCATATGCCCCATATCCCCCCTCCCCCATATCCCCCCTCCCCCATATCCCCCATATCCCCCCTCCCCCATATCCCCCATATCCCCCCTCCCCCATATCCCCCTCCCCGCTCCCCCATATCCCACATATTCCCCTCCCCCATATCCCCCCTCCCCCATATCCCCCATATCCCCCCTCCCCATATCCCCCCGCCCCCATATCCCCCATCTCCCCCCTCCCCCATATCCCCCCTCCCCATACTCCCATATCCCCCCTCCCCATATCCCCCCTCCCACATATCCCCCAGATCCCCCTCCCCATATCCCCCATATCCCCCCTCCCCATATCCCCCATATCCCCCTCCCCCATATCCCCCTCCCCATATCCTCCATATCCCCCATATCCCCCCTCCCCCATATCCCCCATATCCCCCTCCCCCATATCCCCATATCCCCCTCCCCATATCCCCCATATCCCCCTCCCCATATCCCCCATATCCCCCTCCCCATATCCCCCATATCCCCCTCCCCATATCCCCCATATCCCCAATTTCCTTGCTCCCCCAAATTCCCCCTCCCCATATCCCTCTCCCCCATATCCCCCCTCCCCATATCCCTCATATCGCCCTCCCCCATATCCCCCCTCCCCATATCCCCCCTCCCCATATCCCCCTCCCCCTTATCCCCCCTCCCCTATATCCCCCATATCCTCCATACCCCCCCTCCCCCATATCTTTGGGCCGAAGTCCCGCCGCTAAAATGCCTGTCCCGCCGGCGTAAATTAAACCACCTACCTTACCGGCAGGACAAGGCGGCGCGGGCGGGCTCCGGGGTCCTGGGGGGGGCGCTGGGCGATCTGGCCCCGGGGGGTGCCCCCACGGTGGCCTGGCCCGCGACCGGGGCCCACCGATCCGCGGGCGGGCCTGTGCCATGGGGGCACTCTTTCCCTTCTGCCTCCGCCACGGTCTCCACCATGGCGGAGGCGGAAGAGACTCCCTCCACTGCGCATGCGCGGGAATGCCGTCAGCGGCCGCTGACGCTCCTGCGCATGCGCCGCCCGGAGATGTCATTTCCGCGCCAGCTGGCGGGGCACCAAAGGCCTTTTCCGCCAGCTGGCGGGGCGGAAATTCATCCGGCGCCGACCTAGCCCCTTAATGTTGGGGCTCGGCCCCCAAAGATGCGGAGCATTCCGCACCTTTGGGGCGGCGTGATGCCCGTCTGATTTGCGCCGTTTTGGGCGCCAGTCGGCGGACATCGCGCCGTTTCCGGAGAATTCCGCCCCTGGTTGCTGCCGGCGGGAACAGCGCGGGAACGCTGGTGGGGCGGCCTGTGGGGGGAGGGGAGGCGGGTGATTTGCCCCACCGATCGGCGGGCCAGCCTCTCTGAAGGAGGACCTCCTTTCCTCCGCCGCCCCGCAAGATCCATCCGACATCTTCTTGCGGGGCGGCCGCGGGGAGGACGGTAACCTGCGGATGCGCGGATGACGTCATTTACGCGGCGCCGGCCGCGTCATTTACGCAGCGACGCTTTTACGTGGCGGCAAGGCCTGGCGCGCATAAATGACGCGGCGCCGCTCCTAGTCCCCCGGGAACGGGAGAATAGGGGGCTGGGAGCGGCTTCCGACGCCGGAGTGAAACACGCCGGTTTTCACTCCAGCGCCGGGACTTAGTCTCCCGATGGGAGAATTGCGCCCCATGTTTATTCTTTGTTCAACCCAGGTCATTCTATATGACTTGGCGCTTCATTTGGATGTGGCCTTTCCGATTGCAGCCAAAACAGATAGAATCCCGGAAATTGCATCTTTCCTGGGGGTGATCTCCCGCACGCCGATAGCATTCTTCAGAATTTCTGGGTTGTTGATCTTTTTTTATTATGTCCCCTGCCTTACTCAGTGAGTTTCTGCTCTATCTCTTCTGTGCAATCAACTCTGCCTTCTTGCCTTGCAAAGATTTTACACCATAGCTGATTCACCTCGCCGATCTCTTTATTTATTCGTTCAGAGGGTGTGAGCATTGCTGGCTGAGCCAGCATTTATTGCCCAAGCCTATTGTCCCTGAACTCAGGCCAGTGTCATTCAAACTTTTTTGCCTGGGACCCATTTTTAACCAACCGGCCATCTTTCGGGACCCAGGCTGGACGACCTTCGCGACCCACGTCAGCTGACGTTTGTGACCCACCATTTTCACTTACCTTTAATATCACAGGTGAGCCAGCTTGGTCCTCACGATCTCACTTGGTTGTTAGTCAATGCTACATTTCTGATATTGACTTCAGCTGATGATTTAAGATCTCACTGCATCCGTTGAGAAAAATCAAGATGTTTGTCCTTGAACTCGCCATGCTTGGTCTTTAAATGTCTTTGGAGTTTTGGGGATTTTAAACTTTCATTTGCCAGTGCTTCCTTGCATATAACACAGATGGGGCGGGATTCTCAGTATCTGTGACTATGTGTTGGCGCCAACGCAGAATTCATGGACTTCCACGACAACAAAACTGGCGCTGAACCTGGACTGATTCAGCCACTGTGGAGGGGCTAGCACCAGCACCACGCGGAACGCAATCTATTCCAATGAAAAATGATACAGGATTCGCCGGGTCTGTGATTGACATTCGGGAGGCTGACAAGCTGCAGCCGCACATACACATTACAATCCCCAGACACGCCATCCCAGCCAACAAGATGACACTGGTTCTGCTGGTGCATGCCCACACAGCTGATGGGTTGGTTGGGGCCAGAGGGCACTAGCTGGGTGGCCTGGGGGGGGTACACCTATACGACCCATAGCCCTAAATTCACAGTGGGCTGTTAGCGGAGTGTGCAGCTGCATGGCTGCCTTGCCAGCTGCGGCAACGGTGCTCCAGGCCCGTCCACCCCAACCCCACAGCACACCTCCTGGCCACCCCCTGCTACTCCTCTTAGCCCTGACAGAAGCCCCCCCCCCCCCCACCTCCCTCCCCACCCTCCTAGCCAGTGGCACAACTGTCAGCCGACTATGGCGATATTGGGCACTTCCCATACCACCTCTATCTCCCTTAGCAGCCACAATGCCAGTTTCATGATTTTTAAACGCACAAGTGAACCGCGACATCGAGAACTCGGCCCATCGGAGGGGGAGCTTTGCAGAGGCCCCCGGGAATACCCGTTCGGGCCCGCTAATGACATGCAATACATATTGGTGTTTAGTATACATGCGTTCCAGAACGCATTGACGCCGCTGTCGAGGTGACGGAGAATTCCAATTTGGCGTCAAATTGGCGTCCGCGATTTCAGCATCGGAACCTATTCTCTGCCCAATCGCATATCGCAATTTCGGTGTCAGCCAACAGGGAATCCCGCCCAGAACCTTGAGTCCTGATTTGCAGTGGCACAACTAATAAACCCACACCTCAAGTAATCATCTTTATGCTGCTTTGTTCCAATATTCAGCTTCTTCTCTGTTGTTTGCCCTGGAGTTCACACCAGCACTGTTGGCAGCTGCAAAATGGAGGAATGTCCCAGAACACGTGAAGGCAGCGTACAGGGTGCATGACCTGCTCTCCACCACCACACCAGGCAGGAAGACTCCGGCGACTGAAAAGAAAATCTGCTCCTGGGTCAGCACGCTGACGCCAGGAAGAGGTGCTCTGCTTGATACACCATCAATAATAGACAGCGAGTGATAAACGTAGCTGAGGCTTTAATACAGTAAACATCAAGCCTCCTGCCGCTGGACCCGAACTGAGTCCGGAGGCGGAGACTTGCCACTTTTATACAGAAGCCTGAGGGGAGGGGCCACAGGCGGAGCCAGCCTGGACAAGCCCAGGCATGTACAATACAGCACAATGAATATAATACAATAACGTGGTTTACCACATTCACCCATTTAAAAAAAGTCCGGCGAGGGTGAAGTGGTCTTAAAGATCAAGTCTGTCGGGGGCCTTGACCTTCCGCTGTGACCGCCTCAGTCCCGGCTGTGGTGTGGGCACCGGCGTCGAGATCTGCGCGTCCAGGACTGTGTTGTTTTCTTCTTCTTCACCCAGATGTTGAGTCGGCGAAGGGGGGGGGCGGTGTATGGGCGGAAGTGGTGGTGCTTGTCGCCGGTGGGCCTGCGGGTGTCAGTTCATGAGGGAGATGAGCAGGGGTGGGGGAAGACTGTGTAGGGCGGGGGGTGGTGGTGATAGTCGCCGGGGAACCTGCAGGAGCCAAATCCCGAAGGGAGACCGTGTCCTGCCACCCGTCCTGGTGTGTCACGTAGGCGTAATGGGAGTTCGCATGGAGGAGCTGGACCTTCTCGACGAAGGGGTCGGTTTTATGGCTCCTTGCATGCTTGCGGAGAAGGACGGGCCCCGGGATTGTCAGCCAGGACGGAAACGAGACCCCGGAGGTGGACTTCCTGGGGAAGGCAAACATACGTTCATGAGGCGTCTCGTTAGTGGCTGTGCAGAGGAGCGATCGGATGGAGTGGAGTGCTTCGGGGAGGACCTCCTGCCAGTGGGAGACTGGGAGACTTTTCAACCGTAGGGCCAGGAGGACGGCCTTCCAGACAGTCGTGTTCTCCCTCTCCACCTGTCCGTTTCCCCGGGGGTTATAGCTGGTCGTCCTGCTGAGCAGCCTTTGCTGAGCAGGAACTGACACAACTCGTCGCTCATAAAGGAGGGGCCCCGATTACTGTGGATGTAGGCGGGGAACCCGAACAGGGTGAAAAGACTGTGCAGGGCCTTGATAACGGAGGAGAGGTCATGTCAGAGCAGGGGATGGCCAAGGGGAATCTGGAGTACTCGTCAACGATGTTGAGGAAGTACACGTTACAGTCGGTGGAGGGGAGGCTCCCTTTGAAGTCCATGCTGAGGCGCTCAAAGGGGTTGGAGGCCTTTACAAGATGTGTTCTGTCTGGCCGATAGAAGTGCAGTTTGCACTCCGCGCAGACCTGGCAGTCCCTGGTCACGGACTTGAACTCCTCGATGGAGTAGGGAAGGTTGCGAGCCTTGATGAAATGGGAAAACCGGGTGACCCCCCTGGGTGACAGAGGTCGTTGTGGAGGGCCCGGAGTCGTTCTACTTGTGCGCTGGCTCATGTACCGCGGGAGAGGGCATCTGGGGCTCATTGAGCTTCCCGGGTCGATACAAGATGTCACAGATGCAGGTGGAGAGCTCGATCCTCCACCTCAAGATCTTGTTGTTCTTGATTTTGCCCCGCTGTGTGTTATTAAACATGAAGGCAACCGACCGTTGGTCAGTGAGGAGGGTGACTCACCTGCCGGCCAGGTAATGCCTCCAATGTCTCACAGCTTCTACGATGGCTTGGGCTTCCTTTTCGACGGAGGAGTGTCGAATTTCGGAGGCATGGAGGGTACGGGAGAAGAAAGTCGGCCAGCGCAAAGCCGGTGCATCGCTCTCCACTTGGTAAGGGATGGACTCGTCCACAGCGTGCATCGCGGCTTCGGCAATGTCTACTTTGATGCGATTGAAGGCCAGTCGGGCCTCAGTCGCCAGGGGAAAAATGGTGGATTTGATCAGTGGGTGGGCCTTGTCTGCATAGTTGGGGACCCACTGGGCATAGTAAGAGAAGAACCCCAGGCATCTCTTCAGGGCCTTGGGGCAGTGGGGGAGTTCCAGGAGGGGGCGCATGCGGTCGGGGTCGGGCCCTAGGACTCCGTGTTCCACGACGTAGCCGAGGATGGCCAGGCGGGTTGTGCGAAAGACGCATTTCTCTCTATTGTAAGCTAGATTCAGGAATTTTGCGGTGTGGAGGAAGCGCCGGAGGTTCTCGCCATGGTCCTGCTGGTCACGGCCGCAGATGGTTACGTTGTCTAGATACGGGAATGTGACCCGTAGTCCGTACTTGTCAACCATTCGGTCCATTTCCCTTTGGAAGACCGCGACCCCGTTGGTGACGCCAAAGGGAACCCTGAGGAAGTGATAGAGGCAGCCAACTGCCTCGAAGGCAGTGTATTGGCGGTCCTCCGGGCAGATAGGGAGCTGGTGGTATGCAGACTTCAAGTCGACTGTAGAGAAGACTCGATACTGCGCAATCTGATTGACCATGTCAGATATGCGAGGGAGGGGGTACGCATCGAGCTGTGTGTACAGGTTAATGGTCTGACTATAGTCGATGACCATCCGGTGCTTCTCCCCAGTCTTGGCGACCACCACTTGGGCTCTCCAAGTAACCACTGTTACTAGCCTCAATGATCCCTTCTCGCAGGAGTCGCTGGACCTCCGACCTGATGAAGGCCCTGTCCTGGGCACTGTAGCATCTGCTCCTGGTAGCGACGGGCTTACAATCCGGGGTGAGGTTTGCGAAGAGGGAGGGTGAGGCGACCTTATGCTGGCTTGTAATGCAGAACAAGGCCAGCAGCACGGGTTCAATTCCCGTACCGGCCTCCCCGAACAGGTGCCGGAATGCGGCGACTAGGGGTTTTTCACAGTCAACCTCGCGTGGCGGCTGCAGACTGTGTCCAGTCACTTCATTGAAGCCTACTTGTGACAATAAGTGATTATTATTGGGTAGCACGGTAGCATTGTGGATAGCACAATTGCTTCACAGCTCCTGGGTCCCAGGTTCGATTCTGGCTTGGGTCACTGTCTGTGTGGAGTCTGCACATCCTCCCCGTGTGTGCGTGGGTTTCCTCCGGGTGCTCCGGTTTCCTCCCACAGTCCAAAGATGTGCAGGTTAGGTGAATTAGCCATGATAAATTGCCCTTAGTGTCCAAATTGCCCTTAGTGTTGGATGGGATTGCTGGGTTATGGGGATAGGGTGGAGGTGTTGACCTTGGGTAGGGCGCTCTTTCCAAGAGCCGGTGCAGACTCGATGGGCCGAATGGCCTCCTTCTGCACTGTAAATTCTATGATAATGGAAAATAACCACCGGCAAAAGAATATGCCTAAATAAAGAGCAGTGCAAATAATGCCCAGGTAATGGGACAGCCAAGTGAACAGAAAGGCAAGTTATACTACTAATCAATCCAGTCAGATTTAGAAGCAGAACTGCCAAAGGCGTATATTTGTCCTGTCAGATCATGTTTCATTTTGGCATTGAGTTATCAGGTAAACATTAGGTAAAAAAAATTATTTCCTCGTAACAACCACAAATGTATGTATTTACACAGCAACATTGATGCAAGGAAACAGCCCAAGGAACTTCACAGAGCATTATGAAACAAAATATAGCAGCAAGCCACAAGTGAACCACGCCGAGCAATGTTGTTCATTGGTGTGGGGCGGGGGGGGGGGTTCGAAGGCAGTCTCCCCCACCCTACCCCCCATCAGGCTGCCATCCGCCAGCGGGACATCACGTGGCTCGCCCGATGTCAACATCCACAATAGCCCCTACAGGGGGGCGCCAGACAGGAGTTGCAGAGCTGGCAAGGGCGGCACCAGCCCATGGCAGCATGGGGACCTGTCCGGGATCTCACAGAGCTCGGTGCACAGGTGCCCCGTACCATCACAGAAGCTCTAGATGCCCAGTCGCCACAATACATCTATTTGAATTGGACAAAACCGAAAAGGATGCCCCTCACACCCTTCTGCCAAAGCACCGAGGCAGGTTGTAACATTGTGCACAGGTGTTTAACATGAAAACATATATACAAATATGTGCCCTTGGGCTTATCACTAAACTGTGCCCTGCACCCGTGCCAACTTAACTGATGTGTAATTATCTCGAGGCCCACTGCTGTCCCAACCAATGTCTGCATGCACGCTGCCTCAGAGCAAAGGGAGTGGACCACCTCTGTCGGGGGCTGCGCCACATCAAGCTGTGATTGTGCCACCACCTTCTGGGTCTGTGCCACATCAGCAACTGACTGCGCCATCGCCCTTTGGGACTGGGCCACCTCTCTCTGTGTCCGTGCCAAGTCGGTCAGCGCTGGGAAATGGCACTAACGCTCTCAGCCATCTCCGTTGTGACAAGGCCATGCTCAGGAGCTCCGCTGCAATGTCCAGGTGGCTGTGGCACATGGTTGTCTGCGAGAGGGCAACCCTGTCCTTGACCGCGGCCACGGCCTGCACAGATTGCCCCAGGCCTTGGACATGCTGATCCATAGCCGAAACCCTCACCCCTAAGGCCTCCACCGTGGATGTCACCCTTACAGTGTTCGCCTGGGTGGCACACATGGTTGGCACCACTTCATGTTCCTGCAGGCGGTTGGACACCTCCACCTGAGCCTGTAGGCGCTGGATACTCGTCGACAACCCCTCATGCAGTCCCTGGCTCTGTGTGACTGCACCTTTACTATCGATGGGACTGTCCGTTCCAGAAGTCTGAAACCTGTCTGGACATCAGGTAGTGCCTGGAGTGGGCCTTTCCTCTGACCATCCCCCCCTTGGGTGCTCCTACCTCCACCTACTGTATCGGAGCATTTGTGTGATGCGCACCAGAAAGTGTCCCAGGAGCTTCTTCACTAAACTTCCCAACAGAGGTGAGTATCTCTGGGATGGTGGAGAGTGTTGGAGACAGCAGTGACTGGAAATCAGTGTCATCCTCCGACTCGAGTCCGGGGTGTTCTGGGTTTCAGGTCTTTGGCTCGCTTCCGTGTCGGTGTCCTCCACACTTCTCGGCACCTGGGGCCTCTGGGGCGGGGGATACAAGAAGGGACCTCATCATCACCAGCAGCTCCGGCAAGACACAAGACAAGAAGTATGATTAAGCCGCAGGCCAGGGATGGGGGGGGGGGGGGGGGGGGGGGGGGGGGGGGGGGGCGAGGTGGGGGGGGGGGGGGTGGAAAGTGGTGGGGGGGATGGGGGGATGTCGGGGTGGTGTGGTGATCTGAGTTTGGTGTGGGGTGAGTGTAGTGTGAGGGTGACTGTGGTGTGAGGGTAGTGTTGGGGTGTGAGGTTGGTATTGGGGTGTGAGGTTGGTGTTGGGGTGTGAGGTTGGTATTGGGGTGTGAGGTTGGTGTTGGGGTGTGAGGTTGGTGTTGGGGTGTGAGGTTGGTGTTCGGGTGTGAGGTTGGTGTTGGGGTGTGAGGTTGGTGTTGGGGTGTGAGGTTGGTATTGAGGTGTGAGGTTGGTGTTGGGGTGTGAGGTTGGTGTTGGGGTGTGAGGTTGGTGTTGGGGTGTGAGGTTGGTGTTGGGGGGGTTAACACATGTGCCACAGGAAGCCATAACTCACCAGGGGCTCACTTCCTTGCCCAATGTCAATCTCCATCCCGGTGACTGCCCTTTCCTCGGGCCCTCCGACCATGTCCAGTTCCCTCTGCTCTGCCGCAGTGAGGGGCCGCCGGTACCCCTCCAGTTATTTCCCACTAATGGACAGCCTTCTCCTGGGGTGTGGGGGGGGAAACAGAAAATGCACAGTGTTAGACAGTCCGGCGCATGCAGTCCAGGGGCACAGTGCTGCCTACTCACCCTGGCAGCCCTGCGGGAGTTGTGCAGTTCCTCCCAGCACCGCTGGCCAGTCCGGATGGTGTTGCCTGTGGCGCTTACAGCCTCTGCCACCTGTGCCAAGGCACGGCAAATGGCGGCAGCCGGCAGCCTCCTTCCCGGGCCTGGGTACATGTACACCACCTCTCCTCCATGGCGGCCACCAGGGCCTCAAGCTCTGCATCTGTAAAACAGAGTGCCGCTCTCCTCACTGCCATCGTATTGGCTGGGATGTGTGTGGGGAGTGAAGTGTGTATATGTGGCTGCAGCTTGTCAGCGTCCTGAGTGTCAATCGCAAATCCGGCACCGTTTCTCATTGGAATTGATAGTGCTCCACGTGGCACCAGCGCTAGCCCCTCAAAGGTCGCTGAATCGGTCCAGGTGTTGCGCTACAAGTCCGCAAATGTTGTCTCAGCGTCAACACTTAGGGCATAATTCTCTGATTGCCGCCGCCGAAATCGCATTCGGCAACTGGACGGAGAATCCCTTTAGGCGCCAAAATCGGGGGCGGCACCGTTTTCGGATGCTCCGCCTTCTCCAAAATGGATTCATCGCTGAGTATGCTGCACACCATTGGGACGGCCTGAGGACGTTACCTGAAGGCCCTCCCCGATGCTCCACCCCTCATGGGCCGACTTCCCGACGGCGTGGATCACTTCTGCTCTGAGTTTTCGTCAACCTTGCGTGGCGGTTGCGGACTGAGTCCAGCGTCGCCATAGTTGGGTGGGGGGGGGTGCGTTCTGCTGGCCTGGGGACTTTGGCGGGGGCTGGGGGACTGGCGAGGGGTGGTCCGTGGGTGGTGAGGGTGTTTACAGGAGGGCACTATTGTCATGTGACGTACCTTTAAGAAATGGGTGTTTATAAATGGGTGTGTGTATAAATATCTGTAGTGAGAGTACCTTTAAGGAATGGGTGTTTCCTACTGCAGTGATGTCAGAGAATGTTGGAGCTGAAGCTAGACCAAGCAGGTGTACTGCTGTTCTCTCAGCCATCAAAAGACTATCTCGTGGTCTTTTGGTGAATTCAGAATTATAAATATTTTCAGTAGTGACTTTAACCTGATGTGCTTCTGATAAAGGTTTTGTTTTTAAGTCGCACGGATGATAAAAAGGAAAACTTCAAGGTTTACTGAGTGTTGTCGTCTTTGGGTGTTGTATTTGAATTAATGGTTGCTAAGATGTTCACTGTATGTTTTAAAAAGGGTAACTTGAGTTCATAGAATAAACATTATTTTGCTTTAAAAAATACTTCTCCATTTCTGCTCTCCCACACCTGTAGAGTGGGCCGTGTGCTCCCCATACCACAATCTATTAAAAGTTGTGGGTCAGGTGAACTCCATGATACACTTTGGGATTCTCTAAACCCTGGCCCATAACAAATTGGGGGCTCGAGGGGAATCTATTGGATTGGCTTAGTGAACTTAAGGACAGTGAGGGGTGAGCATATTGTGGGTGCTTTTCAGGTGTGGTATTTTATTTTAGTTTAGGGAGTGTGTTGTGGACAATGGCTCTTTCAGAGGCTCAGAAGTTTTTGGGGGTGGAGACGGTCACATGCAGTACCTTACGGACAGAGACTAAAAGCAGACTGTTAGATTTGGCAAAAACATTGCAGTTAACATTACCTGACAAAATGCGAAAAGATGAGGTCATTACGGCGGTGGCTAAGCATTTGAAGTTGCCTGAGATACAGTTTGACTCATTGGAAATAGCAAAAATTCAGTTGCAAATTAAACAAATGGAACATGAGAAAGAATTAAAGCAGTTTGAATATGAAAGAGAGGAAAAAGAAAGTGAGAGAGAGGGATTGGAAAAAGAAAGAGAAAGAGATAGAGCGGAAAGCAAAAGAGAAAGAGAGAGAGAGGAAAAAGAAAAGGAGAGAGAAGAAAGGAGAAAAGAAAGAATAGCCCTAGCAGAACAAAATGAAAGAGAAAGGAAACTACAGATCAGGGAAAAAGATAAAGAGAGAGAGTTCGAACTTCAGAAAATGGCCCTGAAACATGACAGTCAGTTAAAATTGGCAGCTGTAAAGGGAAACATACAGTTGGATGATAGTGATGAGGATAGTGCGAAAGAGCATTAAAGTCGAAGGCTTTGTGGGAATCTATTTAAATATGTCCAAACACTGCCAAGGTTTGATGAGAAGGAGATAGAAGCTTTTTTCATTTCATTTGAGAAGATGGCTAAACAAATGAAATGGCCACAGGACATGTGGGTATTGCTGATTCAAACAAAGCTGGTAGTTAGGGCTAGTGAAGTGTTTGCATTACAACCGGAGGAGGAATCTGAAACATATGAGGAGGTGAAAAAATCAATCTTAGGTGCATATGAGCTAGTGCCTGAAGCTTACAGACAAAAATTTAGAAATTTAAGGAAATAATTTGGTCAAACATACATGGAGTTTGAAAGGCTCAAACAGAGTAATTTTGTCAGATGGATAAGGGCTTTGAAAATAGATCAAACGTATGAAGCTCTCAGAGAAATTATACTTTGGAGGAGTTTAAAAATTCAATTCCTGATGTAGTGAGAACTCATGTGGAAGAGCAGAGGGTTAAAACTGCGAGGTTAGCAGCAGAAATGGCAGATGATTATGAATTAGTTCATAAATCAAGGGTTGGTTTCCGACATTAGTTTCAGCCAGTGAGGGATAGAAACTGAGACATGAGAAATACTCAAGTGGTAAAGCTAAAGGTGATCTGATGGGGATAATAAGGAGAGTGTACCTCAGATTAAAAATGAAATGCAGGAGGGTGGAAAATACATGAAAAGTTTCAAATGTTTTCACTGTAATAAACTAGGCCATGTAAAGTCACAGTGTTAGTGGTTGAAGAAAAGCACTGGGAAGGCTGATGTGGTAAAACAGGATAAGACAGTAGGGTTTGTTATAAGGGTAAAGGAAAGTCCAAGTGAAGTGAAGAAGGTGCAAAAGATTGTACAGCCTGATCAAGAGGTGATTGATAAGAAGGTGCCAGATCTCTTTGAAGAATTCACTTCTGTGGTTAAAGTTTACTCATGTGTATCAGGAGGAGCAGGTAAAGAAGTCACAATTTCAAGAGATACGGGAGCTAGTCAATCTTTAATGGTAAGAGATGAGGAGTTATGTAGTTTGGAAAGAATGTTGCCAGAAAAGATGGTAATATGTGGAATTCAGGGTGAGAGGAGTAGTGTTCAATTATATAAGGTAAGGTTGGAAAGTCCAGTGAAGAGTGGTGAAGTGGTAGTATGAGTAATAGAGAAACTATCTTGTCCAGGAATACAGTTTATCTTGGGTAATGATATAGCTGGATCGCAGGAGGGAGTGATGCCTACTGTGGTTGATAAGCCAGTGAAAAATCAGACCACTGAAGTGTTGAAGGATGAATATCCTGGGATTTTTCCAGACTGTGTCGTTCCAAGGTTGCAAAGTCACAGGTTAAGACAAGAGGACAAATCAAAGAGTGAAGATGAAGTGGAAGTGCAATTATCAGAAACAATTTTTGATCAGATGGTTGAAAAAGAACAAGAACAGGTGGAGGATGAGGTTGATATTTTTAGTTCAGGAAAATTGGCGGAGTTACAACAAAACGATATAGAAATAAAACGGATGTATCAGAAAGCATATACGAAAGAGGAATCTGAGTGTATACCAGAGTGTTATTACCGTAAAAGTGATGTCTTGATGAGAAAATGGAGACCTTTACATTTGCAGGCGGATGAAAAGTGGGCAGATGTTCATCAAGTAGTATTGCCGGTAGGGTATAGAAAGGAGGTGTTGCGAGTTGCACAGGAGGAACCAGTGGGAGGTCATTTGGGAATAAGAAAAACTCAAGATAAAATCCCCAAAAAGTTTATTGGACTGAACTACATAAAGATGTAGTTAAATTTTGTCAATCATGTCACACATGTCAAGTGATAGGGAAACCTCAAGCAGCGATAAAACCAGCACCCTTAATACCCATTCCAGCTTTTGAGGAACCTCTTTCAAGGGTCCTAATTGATTGTGTAGACCCCTTCCTAAAACAAAAAGTGGGAATCAATATCTTTTGACGATAATGGATGTGTCGACTAGGTTTCCAGAGGCCATTCCAATACGTAATATTACAGCTAAAAAGATTGTGAAGGAGTTACCTGAATTATTTACCAGATATAGATTACCCACAGAAATACAATCGGACCAAGGATCAAATTTTACCTCAAGGTTATTCAAAGAAGTTATAGATAGCTTAGGAATAAAACAATTTAAATCAACTGCATACCATCCAGAATCGCAGGGAGCGTTAGAAAGGTGGCATCAGACATTAAAGATAATGTTGAGGGCATATTGTCACGATTATCCAGAGGATTGGGATAAAGTAATTCCATTCGTACTGTTTGCAATTAGGGATGCTCCTAATGAGTCAACCAAATTTAATCCTTTTGAACTAATTTTTGGTCATGAGGTAAGAGGACCACTTGAATTGATTGAGGAAAAATTGGTGAGTGAGAAATCAGAACTTACATTATTGGATTCTAGTCTTCTAGTGTTCCCGATGCCGATCCACTGTTAGTCAGTGAAATCTTTTTCTCTTTCAACAATTTTTCCTGCCTCAATCTGCTTTGTTAGTCTCTCCTGTTATATTTCTTTGTTGCTGCAAAGAAAAGGTATGGAGGTGCCAACACTCTGGATTCTCAGAAATGAGAGGTTTATTCACACAATCAAAGATGATGATGTCCCCAAAGCCTGCATAAAACTCTCTGCTGGCATCACTACGCATCATGTGAGGAATAACCAGCAGGAATGTATTCCCTGATATATAACAATACCTTCCTCTACCTTCTCCATTGCCTTCAGTGGATTCTGGAAGTCAAAATATCATGCCGGACCACCATTTGACCAGACGCATGCCGCATTCCCACCCCCGCTGGCGTTGCTGACCCTATTCAGACATGTTTCACGCTGGCTGTCACTTTCGTGGCATTATTGTGAGCACCACACAGCTGCTGATGCACATCAGGTGGAGGCAGGAACATCCAAGGGAAACAGGAGTTGCGAGGTCTGCTGGATCCCAGGACATAGCTGGGTCCCAGGCAGATGGCGAGCCTCTGAGCAAGGTTCTCCCAGTGCTGGTGCAGATGATAGGCCAGAGCCGTGAGATTCAGGATGGTGTATCAGCGACATCCCAGTGACTGCAAAGCTGATTGGAGAAGTTCCAGATACTTCAGGTGCAGGAGATCAAATAAGGGCAGGACCTACTCAGTTAATGGTAGGGAGTTGGGGACAGTTACAGAACAAAGAGATTTAGGAGCACAGGTTTATAACTACTTGATGGTGGAGTCACAGGTGGACAGGGTTGTGAAGAAGGCACTCAGCATGCTAGGTTTTGTTGGTCAGAATATTGAATACAGGAGTTGGGACATCCTGTTGAAGTTGTACAAGATATTGGTAAGACCACACATGGAATACTGTGTTCAGTTCTGGTCACCTTATTACAGGAAATGTGTTGGGTGCTCTGGATCCGTGAACACATACAGGCCACCAAAACTTAAAATAATGCAACAGTATTTTATTAAGTTAGAAACTGTTGAACATACTTTCACTGTGGGTTAACACGATGTTAGATTAAACTAAAGACCTATGCCTGTCCGAACCAGTCCATGCACTCAGCACATGGTGAGGATCTGTGCTGTAAGCTGTAAGCTCTGTCCTTGTAGGTGGCTGTGTCCCGAATGAGCGGGAACTCTGATGCCCCCTGTCTTTATAGTGAGTGTGCTCTAACTGGTGATTGGCTGCGGTGTTGTGTGTGTTGATTGGTCTTGCTGTTTGTCCATCAGTGTGTGTGTATCTGCACCATGATATACTGGTGTATATTATGACAGGAAGGATATTGTTAAACTAGAAAATAGTTCAGAAGAGATTTACGAGGATGCTACCAGGTCTTGATGGTCTGAGTTATAAGGAGAGGCTGGATAGGCTGGGACTTTTGTCCCTGGAGTGTAGGAGGCTTAGGAGTGATCTTATAGAGGTCTATAAAGTAATGAGGAGCACAGATAAGGTAGATAGTCAACATCTTGTCCCAAAGGTAGAGGAGTCTAGAACTAGAGGGCATAGGTTTAAGGTGAGAGGGGAGAGATACAAAAGAGACCAGCGGGGAATTTTGTTCACACAGAGTGTGGTGAGCATCTGGAATGAGCTGCCAGAGGCAGTGGTAGAGGCAGGTACAATTTTTTCCTTTAAAAAATAGTTAGACAGTTACATGGGCAGGGTGGGTATAGAGGGATATGGGCCAAATGCGGGCAAGTGGGACTAGGTTGGTGATAGAAACTGGGTGGCACGGACAAGCTGGGCTGAAGGGCCTGTTTCCAAGCTGTAAACATCTATGACTCAATGAGGAGATGGTGCCTGCAATGTGTGGTATCTAGGCCAACCTGCAAGGAAAATCTGGAGCACGACATCCGCACCTTGAGTGCTGGTGTCCAAGGCATGGCTCAGTCTGTGGCTGAGGGCCTTGACCACATGTCTCAGTCGATGAAGGATATGGCCCAGCCACAGGTGGACATTGCCAAGGCACTCCAGAGCATGGCCCAGTCAAAGAGGAGCATCGCTGCGTGTGCTGACACCAAGGTGCAGACAATTGGGAGCCTCCAGGACTGGCAGAGCCAGATGACTCAGAGGCTGCTGCAGCTCACTCCAACTGCCCTGCAAGCCCATGGAGACACCCAGGGCCCTACTCAGGGAGGAGGAGGTGCTGGAGCCCAGCCTGGGGTCTGCCACCACGGAGACAACAGAGTCCCACCCTCTTGACACCGGCACATCTCAAGGACAACGGGCAGAACAGAGTGGCACAGCGACACCCGTTACACCGGTAAGTCAGCTGGGGTCGTTCGGCTCCAGGCCCCCCATAAGATGTCCGCCAAGTGCATCAGAGACCACTTCCACCTGGGGACATACCTAGACATAGCATTAGGCTACAGAGGATTAGGAGGAGTGAGGAACACCGAGTGGACACTGGCCTATAGGTAGGGGGAAATGGAAATCTGTCACTTTAAAATGCTGACCGTTAAAATATTTCAGACCTGATACATGTGATACATGTGATAACTCCGCCACCCCCCCACCCCCCACCCCCCCACCCCCTCACCCCTGGTTCAAGATCAAAAGGCCCAGCTGCAGACTCCATCATGAGGAGAAGTGAATGCGTTGTCAGCAACAAGACAGGATTTAGACTTTATCAGATCCTGAGGAGAATCAGAGCTTTCCTCACAGCGAGTGATCATCACACTTCTGCCTTGTATAGTGTCCCACTGACAGTGCTGACACAGGCCCATCACCCTGGATTGATGTTACATGGACCCTTGAAGGGAGAAACCAGGTGGTTGAGAATGTGGCGGTGTGATAGCGGGGTGGGGTTGGGGAAATGAGGGGGAAGGAGTTGATCTGACGGACACAGCCTTGTCCTAGGAGAATCTGATTAGGGCCCCCCTGGTCCCCCTGTCATATCGGCCCCTGGCTGCAACCTGTCCTTCACCCTCCAACTTTGCCTTGGGCTAGTTGTCCAGGCCCTCCAGGTCCATGTCCTCCTCAGTCGAGGCTGCATTTTTTCCCGCTTCCTCCTCCAGCATGTCGCCCCGCTGCTGTTCCTAATTCTCGAGAGTGGGAGACCCTTTGGCTGGTGGACTGCAGGGCTCCGGCTGAGTGGTCCAGGCATCGGGACTGCGATTTCAGTAGCCTGATGCACCAACAGCACGGGTGGCAGCGTGGGCCTCATTATAACAGGTCACACACCTCCGCACAAGCGTCATTAGCCATGTCCTCAGCAGATATCCCTTGTCCCCCACAAGCCAACCAGTCATCCTGGGCTGGTTCTCAGAGACACTGGCGACCTCTGAGTGCCCAGAATGTAGCAGTCATGCACGCTCCCAGGGTAGCGGGCACACACGTGCATGATGCTGAGGCGGGGTCACACACAATCTGAACATTCAGGTAGTGGAATGCCTTCCTGACAATATGAAGCACTCCCTTATGCCTCTGTGCTCGCAGGGCGACATGCATGCCTTCGGTCACCCCCCTCGTCCTGGGGCATCCAAGCAATGGGGGCAGATCCAGCAGCCCAGGCATCTTGGTGGGCCTGTTCCAGGTCATAGATGATATAGTCTCATGCCCAGAATACAGGTTGAGGGCCACAGTGACCTTGACGGCTATTGGAAACAGGTGTCCTCCTCCTCCATGGGGTGCCATGTCTGCGAGGACGTGGCACAGGTGCCTCACTGTATCCCTGGTGAGATGGAGACTTCTGTGGCATATGCTGCCTGTCATCTCATGACAGGACCAACGACGCCTGTACACCTTGGGCGGCTGGGTATTCAGGGTGTGCGGCGGCTCCCTGCACATGTGGTACCACCTCCAGCCTGCGTCGTCAAGGCACCTGTGCCTTCGGGGAGGTACTTGAGAGTTCAGGAGCATGAAGTGCTTTCACAACTAACAAGGCTAATTCTTCATTTGAAATAGCCCTCAGCTGTGAAGGCCAGTCACAGTCAAAGTGGGCAAAATAATAATAATCGCTTATTGTCACCAGTAGGCTTCAATGAAGTTACTGTGAAAAGCCCCTAGTTGCCACATTGCGGCGCCTGTTCAGGGAGGCCGGTACGGGAATTGAACCATGCTGCTGGCCTTGTTCTGCATTACAAGCCAGCTATTTAGCCCCCTGTGCTAAACCAGCCCCGTCAAACTGATTTTAATGAGATAAGCTGCAGCTGGGAGAGTTTGGTCGGACAGCCAGGCTGCAGCTGTGGTTACCCTGTTATGGTTCCCCACAATATTTAAAGATGGTTTGAAGGCCTCACAGATGCAAAGCCCCTTACACGGCTCCCCCCTCCCCATCCCTCTTCCACAGCCCAGGGCGATCTAGACCTGGAACGCTCCAGCTGCCCCAAACAACCCCAGCCGCCCTGAAGGGCTGTCCCGGGCACTGGGGCAGCATCTCTGGTTCCCTTGAGCTGCATGCCGGTGAATGGAAAAGGCTATCACCACCTCACTTCCCCTCGGTAGACATTGCGCCAACTTCACGTTTTTGTAAAGTTGGGAGGCACAATGAGTTGGTTAAATCGTGCCCACAGAGAAACTATTTCCTCCGGTGTGAGAAATCCAGAACAACAAGGCCTCATCTTAAAAATAGACTTAATCATTTATTGGTAAAATCAGGAAGCACTTTACACATTCAGGGTAATGCAAACCTGGAACTCACTTCCTCAAAAGGCTGAAATTTGAACAAATTTTGTGTGGTCAGATTATCAAGGGATGTGGAACAAAGGTGAATAAATGGAACTGAGGTGCAGACCAACTAGAATCTATTTGAACGGTAGAACAGAATTGAGGGTCTGATTGGTCTACTCCTGTCCCTACGTAGCTGTGGTTCCATGAATGAATTCCCTCATCTACATATATCATGATGGCTTTACCTCAGTTCTATATTTAAGCTGATTACCCCAAGCAGAAGGTAAAATGTCTTGGATGAGATTTATGTGGTTTGATGAGCATTTTGGAGGATAGTATTTAGGCAGATACTGGCTACTCTTTTCCACAGTAGATCTTTAATCTTCACCACCAATAATCAGGGTGAGAAAAATTAGGAGGAAACTTTATATTATTCAGTAGCAATTGTTTATGTGTGACTGTAGAGACCCAATACCGCCAAATAGCGTTAGATTCAACCACTGCGTTGCGCCCGGCTCTGCACGGGCGCAACGGATGAATCCCGTGAGAGATCTAAATCACAAGTCCTCTGACTTACTCTGCCCAACACGATCTGGATCACACCCTCACTGGGCGTGATCTAGATAATGAGATTTAACAGAGCCATTGGGCACATTTAAATACCCGGACACCGTATGCAGCCAGCGCCCGGGAGTCAATGGCTGCACCTGCGAGATCTCAAACGAGCGCTGTTTAGCACTGATTTCCACAAACATGGACCAGGCGTGATGGCATTCCAGATATCTCGCAGGCCATTATTGTTCTCATGGTGGTCAGGGACAGGGCAACGTAGAACCTCGGCACTCTTCCTGGCACCCAGGCACCAACTTGGCACCACCAGCCTGGCACTCTGGCAGTGCTGTGCCGGGGGTGTCCAGGTGACACTGCCAGGATGCCAGGAGTGCTGCCAGTGTGCTACGTTGGCAGTGCTGAGATGCCCAGATACCAGGTTGGCACTGCCAGGGGTCAGGCCCTGGGGGGGGCCTTGCCCAAAAGAGGAGCGATGATGGGGGGGTTGAAGGGGCAGGGTCCTGAAAGGAAGCCTGTAGAAATCGGGGCAGCAGTTCAAAATGGCACCTCGAGCTGTGAGGAGCCAGTCTTGCAGGAAATCTGTCTAAATGTGGCCTTGACAGGGGAAAACTCTCCGTGGCCCAAAAACTGGCAATAGTGGGGTGAATCTTGGGGCTACAGTTGCTGAGAAGTACCCTGCCAAACATGCCCGAAAGTGGACTTAGAACTTTATCTGCTGAATCACACCCATCATTGCTTTCGATAAAGTTTAACATTCTTCACTTGCATTGGTAAGTTCAACAATTTATTGCTCTGCTGTAACCTGATTCCGCACCCACAATGTCAGTTATTGGCTTTTCCTACCTACTTGTTTATAGTAGAGGATTAGTTCCTTCAAGTTCAATTGGAGTGCATCCAAACATCTTGAAAATCATTGCTTAGCAGGAATTTCTAGTGAATTCCCAGTCGTTCATGGTAAGTGATAAGATTCAAGGCAGAGACATAAATGATGATTTCAGCAACAGATAACCTAATGCAGGACAGGAACTTGCAATTTTATGGAGGTGGAGAAAGGCAGTCTCCTTGATGTCATGGTTATATATTTAGAAGCAGACCTCAGTCAAAGATAACATCAGGGTTGCAAATAGTGCAGAGAGAGAGATGAAGATGGTGGCGAGGGGGTGGCACGTGTGATTGGACTGGAGACAATGGGCGGGATTCTCCGTTTCTGAGACTACAGGCTGGATGCTCTGATTTTGAGGCTATGTCCGGAGAGAGAGTCTAGTTTTACGATGAAAAAGTCGGCGGTGTCCCCGCCCCGATGCTCCGCCCAGTGGGGGGCTAGCAGCCGCGCCAGATAAAACTCCCGCCGTTCCCGACGTAAACGGCTTCAGAATTGCCAGGTCCTTGGCCACGCATGCGCACGACGACGACCTGCAGAACTCGCGCGTACAACATGGAGCCGGATGCGTGCGGACCTGGCCAGCCAGATAGTGCTCCCCTGTACCCCTCTCGCCACCCTTGTCCATAATCCACCAGTCCCCCATGCCCCTGCTGAAGCCCCCCAGGTCAGCGGAATGGCTCCCCGCACCCCGGCTGTGGTGGCACTGGACACAGTCTGCAGCCGCCACGCGAGGTTGACGAAAACTCAGAGCACATGTGTCCTGCGCCATCGGAAACTCGCCCCATCGGGGGAGGGCCTTCAGGTGATGTCCTGTGGCCATCCCAACGGCGTGCGTTGTACTCCCCGATGACGGAGTTTTGGAGGGTGCGGAGCATCCGAAAACAGGCGCCGCCCCGATTTTGGCGGCAATAGGGATTCTCTGCCCGATCGATGATTACAATATCGGTATCGAACAATGGAGAATCCCACCTTAAGTGTTGAATCCCACCTTAAGTGTTGACGCCGGGGCAGAATTCATGGACTTTCCCGACAGCAAAACTGGTGCCGCACCTGGATCAATTCAGCAACTGTGGAGCGGCTAGCACCGGCGCCATGCGGAACACAATTGATTCCAATGAAAAATGGTGCGGAATGACACTCGAGAGGCTGACAAGCTCAGCCACATATACACACTTCACTCCCCACACACAACATCCCAGCCAACAAGATGGCACTGGTTGTGCTGGAGCGCGCCCATCTCAGCTGATGGGAAGACTGGGGCCAGAGGGCATCTAACGGAGTGTCCTGGGGGGATACCCATTCGACCCGTGGCCCTAAGTTCACAGCGGGCAATCAGCGGCGTGCACCGCTGCATGGTTAGCTGTGCCGGCTGCGGCAATGATGTTCTGTGCCCGTCCAACCCTACCTCACAGCCCACCTCCTGGCCACCCCCGCTACTTCCCACCCAGTCCTGGCAGAAGCCCCCCGGCCAGTGGAACAAATGTCAGCAAACTATGGCGATGTTAAACACTTTCCGTACCACTTTCCATACCCCTCTCTCTCCCTCAACAGCCACGACTCCGGTTTCATGATCTTTAAAAGCACATGCGAGCCGCTCGGTTGGGAATTCGGCCCTTTGGAGGTGGGGCATTGCGGAGGCCCCGGAGAATACTGGGTTGGGCCCGCCAATGACATGCAAAGGGTGTTTACTGTCCGTGTGTTCCTGACCACATTGACACTGCTGCCGTGGTGAAGCGAGAATTGTGATTTGGCGTCAAATCGGCGCCAAATGGAGACAAAAGTGGATATGAAGCTGTCCGTAGTGCAAATTAACAGCTGCACAAATATCACAGTGCAAGTGAATTGAGAGAGAGTGGGCGGGATTCTCCGAGCCTCCGCGCTGAAATCGCGATCGGTGCAGGGGGTGGAGAATGGGCGTTGACGCCAAAAACCGGCGCAACACCGCTCCCGCAATTCTCCGGTCTGGAGAATCACCGCGAATCGCGCACGCGTGGTCTACACGTCATGGGTAGGGGGACATTATCAGAACTCTCTACCCTGCGATTTACCGACGGCAACTGGCCGAGGTCCCGGCGGCGTGGTTCTAATCACGATTTGCCTGCCGGGAATGATCGGCGGCGGCGGCTGCGGACTCGGTCTGCGGCCGCCCTGGCTGGGGGGGGGGGGATCCTTCAACGGGGTGGGGGGGGGGTGCCTCAGGGACAGCCAGGCTAGCGATCAGGAGCCACCGATCCGCGGGCCCAAGTGATCTCGGAGGGGGGGGGGGGTGGGGGCCTGTATTGTCGGGGCTGCTACGCGTTGTGAGCCCGCCATGGCGCGCAGGGCGGCCGCCAAAGGCCGGCACCGGGCGCAGGCGCGGACTTCCGACCGGATGTGCAGGGCCCCGTATCGGCTGGCAGAGCCTCGAGGAGCACTCCAGGGCCCTGCTAGCCCCCTTCAGGTAGGAGAATCACTCTGGACCTTCTGCAAGAAAGTGTTTTGACGCTGGAGTGGGGACATAGCCCATTATTGGAGAATCTCGCCCTGTACTTTTCCCTCCTATTTCAGGCCTGCTTTCTTACACCCCCTTCATGCCCCTGCTCCATGCAACTCCTTCAGTTCCCTTTCTGCAGCATGGTAGCACAGGGGTTAGCAATGTTGCTTCACAGCATCGGGGACCGGGATCAATTCCCGGCTTGGGTCATTGTCTGTGCGGAGTCTGCACAATCTCCCCGTGTCTGCATGGGTTTCCTCCAGGTGCTCCAGTTTCCTCCCACAAAATCCCGAAAGGTGTGCTTGTTAGGTGAATTGGACATTCTGAAATCTCCCTCAGTGTACCTAAACATGCGCCTGAGTGTGGCGACCAGGAGTTTTTCACAGTAACTTCATTGCAGTGTTAATGTAAGCTTACTTGTGACACTAATAATGATGATTATTATTATTCATGGCCATGGCTCCACTCTGGCCCTCCTCCCTTCAGGCCCCCCCACAGACATCACCTTCTTGCCCTGCCTTCATCCCCTTTCATGGCCATGGCCCCCCTCACGCTCTGCCCCTTAGCATTGCTGGGTGCCCGTCGGGCCTTGGGGACTCCATGGGACATGGGGCAGCTGGGGTGAGTTCCAGCAACCTCTGAGTCATCTGATGCTCCTCAGTGACTGGGCCACGCTCTGGAGTGCCTCGGCAATGTCCACCTGTTTGGAACATGTCCCTCATCGATGGGACATGATGACGAGGTTCTCAGCCATGGTCATCACAGACTGAGCCACGCCTTGGACACCACCATTCAAAGGTGCAGACGTTGTGCTCGAGGTTTTCCACTGGTCGCCACCATAGCAGTGTTGGCCTGGGTGCCACACATTGCCAGCACCATCTTCTTAAGAAGTCTTACAACACCAGGTTAAAGTCCAGCAGGTTTGTTTCAAACACTAGCTTTCGGAGCACAGCTCCTTCCTCAGGTGAATGAAGAGGTATGTTCCAGAAACATATATAGACACATTCAAAGATGCCAGACAATGATTAGAATGCGAGCATTTGCAGTTAATTGAGTCTTTACAGATTGTAGCCACCTGACTTGGCCAACTCCCGATTTAAAATGGCGAACGGCAAAGGCTGAAGGGAAATTTAGCCAACACAGGCAGAAACCAGCAGGTGCAGGTTTGCTGTGTATTTAACTCTGCAAAAGCCCAGACAGCATCGATACCAGCGACCATCAGCATAATAATGTAGCAGCCATCTACATACTAATGAGCAATTCCCGGGAACAATAGCAACATTTGGGACACACAAAACTAAGCCAGACGCCCTGGTGCCAGCAGGAGCCAACACAAAAGAGGTTAACGAACACCTCAAGACCGCCCATCGATCAGGGAACCGCTCCAGTATTGGAGAAATCGAACCAAGTGATTGGAACGAAGTCCAATCACCTAAAACCAGGTACAGGGTCCGCCCCGAAAGGCGGGAAGCCCCTGGGGACTATAAAAGTTAAGCCCCAAGTTCAAATCGTTCTTCTTGACCGGGTCACTCAGCAACACGAAGCAACCCCTGAGAGTGAATGGTCCAAGCTGCCGCATCCCTGAAGTAAGTCTCAAGTCGATGCTCGCTACGAGATAGGCGCTCCTAGCTACCAGTCCATACCGGCTTTGAATCCCGCATCAGGCGCAGACATGCATGAATCGCAGCTGATGGTCACATACCAGCTGCACATTCATCGAGTGGAACCACTTCGGTTTGTGAAGGTCGGCCTGTCATCTGCAGGTGCTCATAGGGCAACAAGCATCCCGTCGGGTTGGCAGTGACAGTGGGTACGGTCCATGGGATGGGGGATGCTGACAACCTGTTGTGCTCTGGTGCTCCACATCTATTGACAATGTCTGACTCCCGCCCACGGTAACACTTCCCACCGTCCACCTGGGTGATCCCTGCATGCGAGGGGCCATTCCATCACATGGTCCCACCGAATCCCTCGGGTGGCGGAGATGGGAAAGGGGGTGGGGTGCTCGTGGGCCAGAGAAGCAGTGAGCGCTGGCTGATCTGTGATCCCTGGGCCAAGCCCAGTCCCAGCATCCACCCATTCCCCCTCCACCCTTACCTGGGGGTAATTACTGGCCCTTCTCTGTGGCCAGTCCAAAGCAGCCCACCCATCACGCTCATTGGACAAAGCACCGAGGCAGGATGTACCATTGTGCACAGGTTTTTAATGTGGAAACATATACACAGATTCTTGCTCTACCCCTATCGCTGAACTGTGCCCTGCACCCATGCTAACTGGTGTCACTTTTTTGGCCTTATGGATACTAACGCTATGCCTAGGTGGATCCCCAGATGGTACATCAGGAGTGGAGGTGGCCTGCTGTGATTCCTGCCCTGTGACCTGGATCCCGGTTGGTGGTTGTGTTCTGGGGCACCCAGGCCTGGATGGGCCCGACTACTCCTTGGATGTTGCAGGTGGCGTGTTGCCACCCTGTTGTGCCCTCTGGCCATGTAATGTGCCAGGGACAGGCGGGGGGGGGGGGGGATCCTAGGTGTTGCTGTGTTCCAGCAACTCCCCAGCGGGAATCACCGGCACGGGCTCTATCATGTCCTCCTCCCTTCGTGTGCCCGTGGCTGTAGACTACTCTACGGGATGGGGGTGTGAGCGGAGCAAACCTCTGAGGCTCCTCTGCCTCCTGATGTTGCCAGTCCTGGTGGCCCGCTACTGCCTCAATCACGGTCTGCATGCTCATGATCACGGAACACAGGGAGTAGACCACCTCCCTCAGGTACTCCGCCACATCATGTTGCCACCGTATCACCACCTTCTGGGTGTCTGCCACATAAACCAGTGACTGCGCCATCTCCCTCTGAGACTGGGCCACCTCCCTCTGTGTCTGTGCTACGTCGGCCAGCTGCTGCCAACGCTCTCAGTCATGGCCCTCTGTGACTGGGCCATGCTCAGGAGTGCCGCTGCAATGTCCAGGTGGCCCTGGCAAATGGCTGCCTGTGACAGGCCAGCCCTGTCCTGGCCTTCGGCCAGTGCCTGCACAGCTTGCCCCGGGCCTTGGACATTTTGGTCCATGGCTGAAACACCCCACCCCCAAGGCCTCCACCGCAGACCCCACCCATGCGGTGTTGGCATGGGTGGCACTCATGGCCGGCACCACCTCATGCTTCTGTACACGGTTGGACTCCTCCAACTGCTCCTGCAGGTACTGGGTGTTTGCCAGCAACCCCTCATGTAGTCCCTGGCTCTGTGACTGCACTGATGTGAGGATGAGGAAGGTGAGAGGGTGGTGGTGGGGATGTGGCACACGTGCCATGGGGAACCGCAACTCTGCGAGGTCTCACTTCCTCGCCTGTTGCCGACCTCCACCCCAGCGGCTGCCCTTTCTTCGGGCCCGCTGACCACATCCAGTGCCTTCTGCTCTGCTGCAGTGAGGGGACGCCGGTCTCCCTCCAGTCTTCTCCCACTCCCAGTGGTTATGAGCGGCCTTCTCCTGGTTCGGTGGGGGAGGGGGGGGGGGATGCTGGGGATGAAGCAGGAGATGCACAATGTTAGACAGTCCATCCGATGCATGCAGTTAATGGCTTCTGTGGCCAGAGCACCCGGCCATGGTGGCCGTTAAGGGTTCCCGCATGCGATGCAGGGTGAATATTCCTCCGCCCTCTGGGGGGGGGGGGGATAGTGTTAGGGTGTGTGCGAGATGGGGGTTGGTTCCGGGGGGACACCGCTGCCTACTCACGCTGCCCGTGCCAAGGAGGTCATGCAGCTTTTTCCGGCACTGCAGTCTCGTCCGGGTGGTGTTGCCCACAGCGTTGACCACCTCTGCCATCTACGTCAATGCCCGGCGAATGGCGGTGGCTGGCATTCTCCTTCCAATCCTGGGGTACTGGGCCGCCCGTCTTTCCTCCACGACGTCAAGCAGGGCCTCCAGCTCCTTGTCAGTGAACCTCGGGGCCGCGCGCCGTGCTGTCACCTTGTTGGCTTGGATGGTGTGTGTGGGGCGTGCAGTGCACACATGCTGCAACTTGTCAATCACAGACCCGCCAAATCTGGCACCGTTTCTCATTGGAAGCAATTGTGTTCCATATTGGCCGGTGCTAGCCCCTCAACAGTCACTGAGTCGGTCCAGGTGCGGCGCCAGTTGTGGTGTTGTAGAAGTCTACGGATCCTGCCCCGGCGTCAACTCTTTGGGCTGATTCTCCGATCGCCGATGCCAAAATCGAGTCCAGCGCTGCCACAATCGGGGGGGGGGGGGGGGTGTTCCGTTGGCAGGGGGGCTAATGGTGGGGGGGGGTGGTCCGGGGGTGGTGAGCCTGGTTACATGGGAACAGTTTTTGGCAGGCCGGGTCCCCGTGCAGCCAGCGCCATGTTGTACGGCGCGGCCGCCGCAGACCGTCGCCGTGCGCATGTGCGACCATTCTCCGGTCACATGTGCGGTCGTTCTCCGGCTATATCCACAGGTAAAGCCGGGGACTTAATGCTGCGCGGCTGTTAGCCCCCTGCCCTCCCCCCCCCCCCCCCCCCCCCCCCCCCCACCACCCCCAGACAGAGGGTCAGTGCGGGGACGGCGCCGTCTTTCTTGTCTAAAGACCAGACGGATCCTGCTGACATGGCTGCCGGAATGAAGAATCCAGCCCTCTGCCTCAGTTAACAAAGGCTGTCTCCAGAGTACAGTGGTGATGCATACCATGGTCCCTTTGAACCTTTGTACTTCCTAGGGTCCAACCATTCATTGTACATTCCCTTGCCTGGTTTGGCCCCCAAAATGCATTACCTCACACTTTTCATTGTTAAATTCCATTTGCCACTCTGGTACCCATCTAACCAGCCCATCTGTATCATCCTGTTATCTAAGGCCTTGCTCCTCACTATTTACCACACAAATGTTTGTGTCATCAGTGAACTCACTGATTGCACAACCTACATTCACATCCAAATCATTAATAATGTATACGACAAACAACAAGGGACCCAGCACAGTTCCCTGTGGAATACCACTGGACACAGGCTTACAGTCAGAAAAACAACCTTCAACAATTGACCTGTGCTTCCTGTCACTGAGTCATTTTTGGATCCAATTTGCTAGATTTCCTCAACCTTTCCTCCCCTTCTGCACCCCGCCGCGCCCCCCCCCCCCCCCCCCTCACGCCATGGTGAACCACACGTGCGGTTAACGATGCCCACTGTGACCCCGCAGGAGATGTTGTCCTACACCATTGTGAGAGGACCCAGACTTGAGGCAGCTTGACGGACATCAGAATCCTCACCACATTTGACGGGCGGGCCCTGGATGTGACTGGGGTGGCCGAGGTCGCAGGGGACTGGGCCCCACCCGGACGACCTGCCACACATGAGTTGTTAATGGTATATCGACTGACCCATCCCTCTCACTGATCACATGTTCATTATCCCGCAGGACCCCCAGCCAGCGGCACCAGCCCATCCAGAATGGTACCCCTCCCAACCCCCCATGAGAACACCTCAGAGGAGAGCTCCGAGGATGGCACCATGGATGCGTCACGGTTGTCATCCCCACCTTCCACCAGCATGGAGACACGCACCTCAGTGGGCAACATTAATGGTCAGCTTTCTAGGGCACATTGTGCTGAGCTCCACATAGTTGCAGATGCACATCAGGAGAAGGCAGCAACCCTCAGGTGAGACAGCAGATGGAGATCTGCCGGATCCCAGGACCCAGCTGGGTTCCAGTCAGATGCTGAGCCTTTGGAACAGGTTTACCAGGAGCTGATGCAGATGTTAGGGTGTGGCTGTGATATTCGGAGGGGGATGTCAGCAACCCTCCAGCAGGGCCGTAGTAGATTGGAGGAGTCTCAAAGGCTACGGGCGCAGTAGGTAGCATTGGCAATGCATGGCACCGAGACCAACACTGGGTGGCGACCGAAATACAGAACCTGGTGCATGACGTTGGCTGCATGAGTGGAGGCATCCAAGGTGTGGCTCAGTCGGTGACAGCCATAGCTGAGGATCTCGGTAGACTGTCCGACTCACTGGGGGACGTGACCCAGTACATAAGAACTAGGAGCAGGAGTAGGCCATCTGGCCCCTCGAGCCTGCCCCACCATTCAATGAGATCATGGCTGATCTTTTGTGGACTCAGCTCCACTTTCTGGCCCGAACACCATAACCCTTAATCCCTTTATTCTTCAAAAAACTATCTATCTTTATCTTAAAAACATTTAATGAAGGAGCCTCTTATGCTTCACTGGGCAAGGAATTCCATAGATTCACAACCCTTTGGGTGAAGAAGTTCCTCCTAAACTCAGTCCTAAATCTACTTCCCCTGATTTTGAGGCTATGCCCCCTAGTTCTGCTTTCACCCGCCAGTGGAAACAACCTGCCCGCATTAATCCTATCTATTCCCTTCATAATCTTATATGTTTCTATAAGATCCCCCCTCATCCTTCTAAATTCCAATGAGTACAGTCCCAGTCTACTCAACCTCTCCTCGTAATCCAACCCCTTCAGCTCTGGGATTAACCTAGTGAATCTCCTCTGCACACCCTCCAGTGCCAGTACGTCCTTTCTCAAGTAAGGAGACCAAAACTGAACACAATACTCCAGGTATGGCCTCACTAACATCTTATACAATTGCAGCAGAACCACCCTAGTCTTAAACTCCATCCCTCTAGCAATGAAGGACAAAATTCCATTTGCCTTCTTAATCACCTGTTGCACCAGAAAACCAACTTTTTGCGACTCATGCACTAGCACACCCAGTTCTCTCTGCACAACAGCATGTTTTAATATTTTATCATTTAAATAATAATCCCTGTTGTTGTTATTCCTACCAAAATGGATAACCTCACATTTGTCAACATTGTGTTCCATCTGCCAGACCCTAGCCCATTCACTTAGCCTATCCAAATCCCTCTGCAGACTTCCAGTATCCTCTGCACTTTTTGCTTTACCACTTATCTTAGTGTCGTCTGCAAACTTGGACACATTGCCCTTGGTCCCCAACTCCAAATCATCTATGTAAATTGTGAACAGTTGTGGGCCCAACACTGATCCCTGAGGGACACCACTAGCTACTGATTGCCAACCAGAGAATCACCCATTAATCCCCACTCTTTGCTTTCTATTAATTAACCAATCCTCTATCCATGCTACTACTTTCCCCTTAATTACATGCATCTTTATCTTATGCAACAACCTTTTGTGTGGCACCTTGTCAAAGGCTTTCTGGAAATCCAGATATACCATATCCATTGGCTCCCCGTTATCTACCGCACTGTTAATGTCCTCAAACAATTCCACTAAATTAGTTAGGCACGACCTACCCTTTATGAACCCATGCTGCGTCTGCCCAACGGGACAATTTCCATCCAGATGCCTCGCTATTTCTTCCTTGATGATAGATTCAGTACCAGACGGATCTTGATGAGGCGCTGCGGGACAGGTCCCAGTCTCAGGTAGGAATAGCTGAGGCACTGAGGAGCTTGTCCCAGTTGTAGGTGGGCATTTCCGAGGCTCTGCATGGCGTAGCCCAGTGACTGAGCGTATTGACACCTTGGTGCAGACATTGGGGAGCCGCCATGTCTGGCAGAGCCAGATAATAATCTCACAAGTCGGCTTACATTAACACTGCAATAAAGTTACTGTGAAAATCCACTAGTCGCCACACTCCGGCATCTGTTCGGGTACACAGAGGAAGAATTCAGAGTGTCCAATTCACCTAACAAATACGTCTTTCGGGACTTGTGGGAGGAAACCAGAGCATCCAGAAGATACCCACGTAGGCACGGGGAGGATGTGCAGACTACGCACAGACAGTGACCCAAGCGGGAATCGAACCTGGGACCCTAGTGCTAACCACTGTGCTACCGTGCCGCCCTTTGAGGCAGGGGCAACCAGGGCTCCGTCCTGAGGTGAACACCAGGGCCCTGTGGGAGGGAGGGTGGGACGAGTGGGGCGGCGGCACCTGGAGAGTGGGTCAGTGGTGTACACTTGTCCGTGACAAATTAATAAACCTTCACCACAACCAGTCTGATGCCTCTGTCTCTTTGTTCCGCGATGCAGGGTGACCAACAAACCCATGCACTCCCCCACCAGACATGAGGTCCTGGCCCCACCCCTGTGCCCTCACCTGGCACGCCCGGCCCACGCACACCCGGCCTCAACGGGGAAAGGAGCCCTGCTGACCGGATTCCACACCCTGCATCCCTTTTCTTTTCATAAAATTCGAGTGCCCAATTCATTTTTTCCAATTAAGGGGCAATTTAGCGTGTTCAATCCACCTACCTTGCACATCTTTGGGTTGTGGAGGCGAAACCCACACAAACACGGGGAGAATGTGCAAACTCCACACGGACAGTGACCCAGAGCCTGGATCGATCCAGGGACACTGGCGCCATGAGGCAGCAGGCTAACCACTGTGCCACCGTGTTGCCCGCACACCCTGCATCCCCGACACCTCAACAGAATGCCACCCGTCATATTCCTGCTGCGGACATGTGCCTGAGACTGGGGCCCATCCCCTATGTGTTCAGAGGTTGGCTGCTGAGACTGTGGTGTTGTCTCCCGCAGTGTCCAGGCCGCTCCAACAACACTCAAGAAGCTCAATGCCCTCCAGGTCAAAGCAACCTGCTTGATAACACTCCAGCCACTAACTGAAACAATCATTGCCTCCACCACCAGTGCACAGTAGCAGGAGTGTGTACCAGCTATAAGATGCATCGCAGCCAGTCGCCAAGATTCCTTTGACAGCACCTTCCAAAGTTACAACCTCCAGCACCTAAAAGGATAAAGTGCATCAGGTACATGGCAACACCACTCTCATAACCCTCAAGGGACGTACGGGGTGGGAATAATTGTGTTTGTTGTGTCCCTTGCAGAGTACGAGCTCTCCCGTTAAGGGGGCGGGAGATGCTCAATCTATGTTGCATATATTGTCGGCACCGACCTGGTTGGGAACTATGGGAGCTATTACAGCCTTGTAAATAAATCTAAGCGCCTTTGGTACAACGCGATGTGGCGTCTCCGTAACTTCATTAAAAACCACCACCTGCAACTTACCCTCCAAGTCACACACCACCCTGACTTGGAATTATAGTGTCATTCCTTCACTGCCATGGGTACAAACGCCACCCAACTCAATCAAACAAAGCTGATTTTAAAATTCCTGTTATGAATAGTCTACCAGCAAGTTATGTTTGCGGCTTGGCAAAGTTGTTATTCTGCCAACATCCTCAATCGTGAATCAAGTTATGAACTCAATGACTGGGAACAAGTGACAAAAATGCCCTCTCAACCCCCTCACCCCCCAACCCGCATCCCCCAGCCCCCTCAACCCCCTCACCTCCCCAACCCACACCCCCCAGCCCCCTCAACCTCCACACCCCCCAACCCGCACCCCAACCCCCTCAACTCCCTCACCCCCCGAACCAGCACCACGCAGCCCCCTCAACCCCCTCACCCCCCCAACCCGCACCCCCCAGCCCCCTCAACCCCCTCACCTCCCCAACCCGCACCCCCCCACCCCCTCACCCCCTTATCCGCTGTCTAATCATTCATGTTATCTTGTGTCTTACAGGACCTGCCAAAGATGGGGCCGGTCCATCGGGAGTGCCCTGCCCACAGCCAGTGCCAGAGCCGTGCCCCCCCAGACAGACGAGCACTGACGGGGAGAGCAGCCCGAACACCAGCCCTCCGACCGAGACTCAGGACACCCCGGAGCTCGGGTCAGAGGAGGACACAGACTTTCTGTCACAGCTGCTTCCAACATCCTCCACCACCTCAGAGACTTTAACATCGGTTGGGCACATTAATGAAGGGGCTCCTGGGACACTATCTGGTGCGCATCACACATCAGATACAACAGGTGGAGGTAGGAGCAGCCGAAGGGCCGGACGGTCGGAGGGCAGGCCAGCACCAGGAACTAGCTGCCGTCTAGACGGGTGCTGGGCTTCTGGAACATCCAGACCGATCCTCCATCTGATGGGGGGCTAGGAGGCACGCAGTGTAAAGCCCGGCTTTACCTGTGGATACGGCTGCAGAATTGCTGGGTCTGTGGCCGTGCATGCACACGGCGCAACCCGCAGCAGCCACGCCGTGCAACATGTCACCGGCCGCGTGTGGAACCGGCCTGCCACATACTGCGTCCCAGTAATCCCCCTTGCCATCCCCGGACCACCCCCCGCCAGTGGCCCCCGCCCCCGCCAAAGTCCCCCTCTGTCCGCAGAAAGGCTTCCCTCCCTCCGACTGTGGCGGCGCAGCACTCAGTCCGCAGCCGCTACACCGGGATCAGGAGAAAAAATAGCATGAGTGACCCACGCCATCGGAACTCGGCCCATCGGGGGCGGTGCACCGGGGTAGGGCCTCAGGTGACGTCCTGAGGCCGTCCATCCAGCGTGCGGCGTACTGTTCGAGTGCGTTTTCGAGAGAGCAGAGCATGGCAAAAGCGGCGCCGTCCCCAATTTCGCCGCAAATGGGGATTCTCAGGCCGATCGGCGAACGCAATTTTGGTGTCGGCGACCGGAGAATCCAGCCCTCTGAATTCTCCTTCTGTGTACCCGAACAGGCGCCAGTATGTGGCGACTAGGGATTTTCAAAGTGACTTCATTGCAGTGTTAATGTAAGCTTCCATGTGACAATAAAGATTATTATTATGTTCTTTTGTTCTTATGTTACGGGATATTTTACATCCACCTGATCCGAATAGATTGGAAAGAAATCTCTCATAGTCCTGTCATAAATGAAAACATGTGATTACTAAGCCAAGGCTACAGACTCATCAGTAAAAGGCTCTGAACACAAGTGCAGACAAAACAGTTTTCCTCCATGATGGAAAAATATAAGTAATCCTTTCAAGGATACTCTCGGGTTTGCACACGCAGCTTACAAGTTAAACACATTACTGACAATCCAATGACGCAAAGCTAAATAAACGTTTTATGTATGTTCATCCGGATGCTTTGCTAGGAAACATAATTCACTGTGCCTGTGGCTTGTTGTCATAACACTCTGATTTATTATTGTTAATCCACATGGATATTGCACAATTCATATTTTCTCAGCTATCATTGCGATTCAGTGGCAGCACTTGCACTGAGGTTAATGGACAATAAGTTGCCACCAAGCTGAACATTGGAATGGTGAAGTTGTGACAAAGAACGTTGTGGGTTCAGGCCTCCTCTAGCTTAACGTAGCTAGACAAATACAATTTTGGAAAGAGTGTTGCATGGCTGGAGATGACGGGCTGGATTCTCCGCAGCGACTTTGGCGCGGGGGTGGAGAATAATGCAATTTCACACCGAAATCCGGCCCGGCGCCCGTCCGGCGATTCTCCGGGACCCGAGAATCGGCATGTTCGCGGAGTACTCCACGCAGCTGGGAGGCCATTGCCAGAGGCCAGCGCAGCGATCCTCCGCTCCCGACTGGCCAAGATCCTAACGGTGTGGTTCTCGCCATTCGAGAAGCTCATGTGGCGGCTGCAGACTCAGTCCTCGGCTGCCCTGGTGGAGGGCTGGGGGTTCGAACACCAAAGGGGGGCCTTATGCGTGACCAGGGAACAGATCGGGCCGGTCGGATCTTCGGGCATTCGGCCGATCGGGGGCAAGTACATTTTGCAGCTGCCTCCGCGGCCCGAGTCCACCATGACACTCGGCGCGGTGCGTGGAGGCTGACGCCGTGCGTATGCGCGGACTCAAAACCGGAGGTGCGGGAGTGCATAGCCACAGCTAAAGCTGTGTGAATTACTCTGGGTCCCTGCTATCCCCCTGCAGGGCATTGATGAATCAGCTCATCTTTTTTTTAGGAAACTCCGGAGTGAAACGCCAGCGTCTTTACGCCGGCGTGAGGGACATAGTCCCATGTTGGGAGAATCCAGCGCACCAGCTTTCAGTTGAGATATTAAACAAGGTTCTGTTTCTCTGATTGGATTTAAAATAACGCAAAGCATTTTGTAAAGAGGGCCTGAGAAGTTTCCTAGTATCCGAACCAACGTGCATTTTACAACAAACCCAAATGCATTTACTGGTCACTTACTGTTTGTGGAAGCTTGTTCCACATGAATTGGCTGTGAAATTTGCCTGTAAGACAACAGTGACTGCACATCAAAAACAATTAATTTATTATGATGCACTTTTGGACGTGAACTGTCGATCGTGAGGACATGAAAGGCACAATGTGAACACAAATTTGTGCATTCTTTCTAATCCACTTAATCTGGCTTTGGACTGCTCCATTGCAGTCTGGACAACAACAGTTTAGGTTGGTTAGCTGAGAGGGAAGAAGCAAGGTAAATGGCAGATAATGTTCCCACTAAACTGCGCAGCTGGGCAGTCATGAAACAATCCAATAAGGTCCCATGCAGGCCACACTCAAGCTCAAGTCAGTGACTTTGAATTATCATGCCTGTAGTGATCTGTACATCTGTACATACATCTGCCCATACACCAGGGACTACAGACAGATGTAACAGCCACAGCATCACTAGAGGGCAGCATCAGAGATGGATATAAAGGGTCCAGCCCAAGGGAGGATCCGCCTCTTTCAGAAGCACAGGGCTAGTGAGCAGCAGCAGACAGAGACAGCTCAGCATAGGCAGTTTACCTTAGCTTCACTAGTCATACCTCTTGACTGTATTATATCTAGTTAAGCTCTGGAAACAGGATGAACCCACTGAATAAAGTATTTGTGTTAACTACAATCTTTATTCAGACTTTGAGAATAACATATTGCCTTCATAGTCGGCAGAAGATTTAAGGAGGTCACACGCATAAAGACTGTCTGTGGAGTTTACACTTGCTTTCCGTGCTCCAGTTTCCTCTCACAGTCCAGTGATGTGCAGGTTAGGTGGATTGTCCATGCTAAATTGCCCCTTCATGTCCAAAAGGTTAGATGGGTGATATACCCTGAATTATGACACGAGAGAGTGTCCTCGTAAAACGAAGGTTTTAATAAACAGAGAACTTCGCCAGGCGGGGAGATGAGTGCTCACTGAGCGCCGTCCACAGGACATCACCTTATATCCGGCCCCTGGGAGGTGGAGCCGGAGGCGGAGTCCCCCAGGGTTCCAAACCCGGTCTTAAAGGAACATTACATGCATGATCTTAAAGGCACATTTCCCATTCATCACAATGGCGTTACTTGGTTACGAGGATGGGGTTGTGGTGCGTGTGGTGAAACGCAAATACATAACAATGTATATAGTTGGATGTACGAACTTCGACCAGCAGGTGGGGACGGTGATCCACCATGTGAGTCCACATTTCGAGGTGTTGGTAGTAAGTCGTACTGGAGGACAATCTCATTAGAAGTAGCTCCAGGAGAATTCAATTATTTGTTACCTTTGTATTATAGTTCATCAGTTATCTTTCCATGTGTTCAATATGTTAATACATTTTACTAGTCAAAGAACTAGATGTCCTGTGTGCATCCTTACCACGGCCACAACACAGAACATAACAGTGTGGGCTTAGAGCTTAGGTGGGGTGCTCTATCCAAGGGCCAGTGCAGACTTGATGGGCCAAATGGCCTCCTTCCCCGCTGTAGGGATTCTATGAAATTGCTTGTATCCTTGGGGAAAAAATGAGGATGTTGCTGCCTGAATAATAAAGGTGAGAACACAAACTCTGTCAGCATGAGAGAGAGCAGCAACAGAGCTTTCAAAAGGCAGCACCCTCACTGCAATCCAGTGTTGGTTAGATTGCCAGTCTGCCATGAGAACCAGTTGCTCCTATGAGTACTGAGATCCACAGTGATGGTGGCAGAAGACTGAACCAGCATGGTGGAAAGCTGGGCTAGCATAGTAACAAGCATGGACCTCATGACCTGGGCCTGTGCTCCCACTGAGACGTTGCATGGTTTCCGCTTGTGCTACAGTGAAAGCTGAGACAGCAGCCACCAGCCGCTCCATCGCAGTTGAGTCCGGTAGTGCTGTCATGGAGTTGGCCATCCACTGAATCCAAGGCCAGTGCAGTGTCTCCTGCCATGAAAGCAGCTTCTCATGCACCTTCTCAGTGAGAAAAGGCTGCCAATCAGACCCAACAAAGCGGCAAACATCCTATTTGCATGTTTTTTTAAAATTCGTCCTTGGGATATTGGCATCACTTTATTGCTCATACTTAATTGCCCTTGAACTGAGTGGATTGCTCAGCCATGTCAGTGGGAGGGAGGTGGGGGAGCGGGGGGTGCGCAGGCGGCAGTAAAGAGTCAACCACAGCGCTGTATATGTCTGGAGTCATATGTAGGCCAGACCGTGTAAGGACGGCTGATTTCCTTCCCTGTAGGACATTAGTGAACCAGATGTGTTTTGACGACAAATGGCAATGGTTTCATGGTCATCATCAAACTTTTAATTCCAGTTTTTATTGAATTCAAATTTCACCATCTGCATTATCCTGGGTCGTCGGGATTATTAATCCAGTGATTGTACCACTACGCCACCGTGTTCCCCAACATTAATATCCTGCAGGCTGTCCCTCCAAAATCCTGATCTCACTCTCCTACAGAATGACTGTACCCTCTGGGAGCTGGCACAGCGCTATCCTTTCCTCCTGGCCTGGCTGTGGCCAACTAGTGCCTAGTAGCACACCAAGTGCAGGTCCCAAATCTCCACTGTCATAATATACACCAGTATATCATGGTGCAGACACACACACTGATGGACACACAGGAAGATCAATCAACACACACAACACTGGAGCCAATCACCAGTTAGAGCACACTCACTATAAAGACAGAGGGCATCAGTTTTCCCGCTCATTCGGGATGCAGCCTCTCAGAAGGACAGAGCTTACAGCTTACAGCACAGATCTTCACCATGTGCTGAGTGCATAGACTGGTTCGGACAGGCATAGGTCTTTAGTTTAATCTAACATCATGTTAACCCACAGTGAAAGTATGTTCAACAGTTTCTAACTTAATAAAATAGTGTTGTACTATTTTAAGTGTTGGTGGCCTGCATGTGTTCCACGGATTCAGAGCACCCAACACATCATGGTACCAGTAGTTGAGGGATGTTAGACCTACCTGCAAGTGATCTGCCTTCCACCAGTATACAGTCATCCTGCAAAATGGACAGCGTCCGTCCGCTGCCACCGCTCCGCATCACCAGTAACCTGGGGGCCAACTGGAAGTTATTCAACCAACGTTTCCAGCTCTACCTTGAAGCAACAAACCGGGAAGCTGCCTCAGACACTGGAAGATCGCTCTCATCCTATCCACGGCCGGGGAACATGCCATCCACATTTTCAATTCTCTCACCTTTGCTGATGGTGAAGATAAATCAAAATCAAGACGGTCCTCCTTAAGTTTGACAGTCACTGCGACATCGAGGTGAATGAAAGTTTCGAGCGCTATGTATTCCAACAGCGTTTGCAGGGTAAAGATGAACCTTTCCAGTCCTTTCTCATCCACCTCAGCATCCTTGCGCAGTCCTGTAATTACGGGCCCACCTCTGACTCCATGATACGCGACCAGATCGTTTTCGGTGTTCAGTCGGACCCCCTACGCCAGCAGCTCCTCAAGGTAAAGGAGCTCACCCTCAACACATACGACCGCACCACGCATGCGCGGTGGCGCAGCGAACGTACTGACGCTACAATGTGTGGCAACTGTGGCTCCGCCCACTTAAAGCGGCAATGTCCTGCCAAATCCTGACGATGCCTGCGATGTGGCAAACTTGGCCACTATGCTGCTTTATGCAGATCAGCTCAGCCTGCCAACTCTCATCGCTCCAGCCAGCCCCGCAGGCTGTCCGGGCCATTCAACCCACGGTCACCGGGCTCGATTCGGACCTGCTATCCGATATTGACACCGAGGACCCGAAGGCGCCTTTTCAAGTCGGTTTCATTCCAAAAAACAGGGTGTCCCCGAAGCAAAGAATCCAGCCTCTATCAGTACACAACATCGATCCGGATGATGAGTGGTGTGCCACCCTTATGGTCAACCGGTCCCAAATACGATTCCGCCTGGACACTGGTGCCTCCGCCAATCTCATTGCGCGGTCTGACCTCCCAAGCCTTTGTGTCAAACCAGCCATCCTGCCATCAGCCTGCCAGCTATTACGTTATAATGGCAATGCCATTGCTGCCAGCGGCTCATGCCTACTTGAAGTGACGCACAGGTCACGCAAAGATATCCTTCCCTTTGAAATCGTGGGCTCCTCGAAATCCTCCCTGCTTGGTGTGCAGGCATGCAAGGTGTTGAACCTAGTTCAAAGAGTTCGCTCTTTCTCTCTTGCTGACGCATCTGCCTTTCGGGACACTGACTTCAGGGCACAGCTCAACGCCATTATCAACCAGTACCACGACGTCTTCGAGGGCATGGGCATGCTCCCGTACACATACAAGATTTTATTAAAACCGAATGCCACGCCTGTGGTGCACGCACCTCGCAGGGTCCCAGCACCCCTTAAGGACCGCCTCAAGCAGCAGCTGCAGGACCTCCAGAACCAAGGAGTGATTTCCAAAGTCACTGAACAGACCGACTGGGTCAGTTCCATGGTATGTGTAAAAAAGCCTTCTGGCGAATTGAGAATTTGCATTGATCCTAAGGATCTAAATCGCAATATTATGAGGGAGCACTATCCAATTCCCAAGCGCGAAGAGCTCACATGTGAGATGGCTCGCGCCAAGCTCTTTACTAAACTTGATGCCTCAACAGGATTCTGGGAAATCCAGCTCGATAAATCCAGCAGGAAACTCTGCACATTTAACACCCCCTTTGGAAGATATTGTTACAACAGGATGCCATTTGGGATCATCTCTGCATCAGAAGTGTTCCATAGGATTACGGAACAAATGATGGAAGGTATTGAAGGTGTTCGCGTCTATGTCGATGACATAATCATTTGGTCCACCACCCCGCAGGAGCATGTTAGTCGTCTCCAGCGCGTATTCAGACGTATACATGAGCACGGCCTCCGCCTCAACAGGGCCAAATGCTCTTTTGGTCAGACAGAACTTAAGTTTCTCAGGGACCACATCTCCCAATAGGGTGTGCCGCCGGATGCGGACAAGGTAGCTGCCATCACAGCTATGAAAACACCAGAGGACAAAAGGCGGTCCTCCGATTTCTGGGCATGGTCATTTTTTTAGGGAAATTCATCCCTAACATCGCCTCTCATACCACGGCTCTCAGGAACCTGGTCAGGAAGATGACAGACTTCCAATGGCTCCCTGCCCATGAGCGCGAATGGAGAGAACTCAAGGCAAAACTGACCACAGCTCCGGTCTTAGCTTTCTTTGATCCAGCAAAGGAGATAAAAATTTTGACCAATGCCAGTCAATCCGGCATTGGGGCAGTGCTCCTTCAACGTGATGAGGCCTCATCATGAGCCCCCTTTGCATATGCGTCACGTGCGATGACCCCCACGGAGCAGCGCTACGTGCAGATAGAAAAGGAGTGCCTGGGCCTTCTGACCGGTGTTGTTAAGTTTCACGATTATGTCTACGGACTTCCCCAATTCACCGTCAAGGTCAACCATCGCCCGCTGGTCAAATAATACAGAAAGACTTGAACGACATGACTCCTCATCTCCAGCGTATTCTTCTCAAGCTCCGGCGATACGACTTCCAGCTGGTATACACCCCAGGCAAGGACCTCATCATTGCTGACGCTCTTTCCAGGGCAGTCAACACTCCATGTGATCCAGCGGGATTTGTCTGCCAGGTTGACGCCCATGTGGCATTCACAGCCTCCAATCTACCTGCCTCGGATGAACGCCTCGTCCAAATTCACCACGAGATGGTGGCTGACCCCTTGCTACAGCGTGTCATGCGCCACCTAATGGACGGGTGGCTCAAGGGCCAATGCCCTCAATTCTATAATGTCAGAGAGGATCTGACGGTAGTAGACAGGGTTCTTCTAAAACTGGACCGCATTGTCATCCCGCATAGCATGCGCCAGCTCGTCCTGGAACAACTACACGAGGGCCACCTTGGCGTGGAAAAGTGCCGCCGACGGGCCCGAGAGGCAGTGTACTGACCCGACATTCATGAGGACATAGCCAACACATTGCTCAACTGCCTCACTTGTCAGTGCTTCCAGCCGGCCCAACCACGTGAGACCCTGCAGCCCCATGAGTTGGTCACGTCACCATGGACCAAGGTGGGCATCGACCTGTTCCACACGCTGGGTAGAGACTATGTCCTGATCATGGACTACTTTTCGAATTACCCAGAGATGATACGGTTGCACAACATCACCTCGTCTGCAGTCATTCGTGCATGTAAAGAGACCTTTGCTCGACACGGCATCCCGCTCACGGTTATGTCGGACAATGACCCCTGCTTCGCCAGCCAAGAATGGTCCAGCTTTGCCAGGCGGTACAATTTTGCCCATGTGACGTCCAGTCCCCTGTACCCTCAATCCAATGGCTAAGCAGAGAAGGGAGTACCTATCGTCAAACGGCTCCTATGCAAGGCTGCCGATGCTGGGTCTGATTTCTACCTTGCCTTGCTGGCCTATTGCTCCGCCCCACTGTCCACAGGCCTGTCGCCAGCCCAGTTACTCATGAGTTGCACCCTGAGGATGACGGTGCCGTCCATCCATGTCCCAGACCTCGACCACATTCCGGTCCTTCGCCGGATGCAGCTGTCTCGTGCACAGCACAAGGCGGCTCATGACACCCGTGCAGCTGATCTCCCTGCTCTGGTGCCAGATGACAACGTCCGGATGGTGGCTGGCCTGCAACCGCTGTTGTCCTTCAGTAGGTGGCCCCCTGCTTGTTCCTGGTTCGTCTACCGGATGGCTCTATTCTGCGCCGCAATCGACGTGCCCTTCGTCTCGTCCCACGCTCGCCACATGATCCTCCAGTGTCGCCTCGCCCTCCTGCTGACCCTGCCATGGACTTTGCAGAGCCCCCTGTCACTCTGCCTCCCCCTGACTTTGACGCAGTCCAGCCCGCTCCTGAACCGGCGGCTCTCGGCCCACCCGTGAGCCGGTCAACCAGAATTCGTCGCCCACCTCAGAGACTAGATTTATGAACTTTTTGAATTTATGGACTCTCTGAATTGTTTCATTGCTTTGTTTGATCGTTTCCCTGGTTTGTATATAGTGTTGATCTCGTTATTCTTGTTGCATACTGCTTCTCTGCACCAGGCACCTTCCCATGTAAATAGCTTAGTTCTCATGTACGTAGTCCTGTAAATATGTCTTCGCACCCCACACGTAGTTAGGAACATTCTCACCACACATTATTTATTGCCACACACATATCTTTTTATAAAATGGAGGATGTCATAATATACACCGGATCATAGTGCAGACAGACACACTGATGGACACACAGCAAGACCAGGTGGCGCCGGCGGGTCAGGCGTGGGGCTGCGAGCGCAAGGACCGCAAGGAGCTCCCTCGCCGGGGACAACGGTGGTCGGGGCCCAAGTAGGTGGCGCCGGCGGGTCAGGCGTGGGGCGCGGGACGGGGGTTAGGGTGGCGTTAGGGACGCGAAAAACTCCCTCCTCTCCGTGGGGAGTGTTGGCCGGGACCCAAAGCGGTAGCACCGGCGGCGGGTCATACGTGGGCTGCGGGGAGGGGGGTTGGGGAGCGTAGGCGGCGTGCAGGGCTCCCAGTTCTCCCTGGACCGCGGTGGTCGGGACCCAGAGCGGCTGCGCCTGCGGGTCGTACATGGCGTGCTGGGGGGGTTGGGGCGCATAGACTGCTTGCAGGGCTCCCTGTGCTCCCGGGACCGCGGCGACCACGCGGGACCGGCACACAACCGCATAATGGCCCTTTTTCCCACAGCTTTTGCAGATAGCTGCGCGGGCCGGGCAGCGCTGTCGGGGGTGTTTCGCCTGGCCGCAGAAATAACAGCGGGCGCCCCCGGTGCGACTCGGCGTTTGGACCACGCAAGCCTGTGGGGTGTCTGGGGGGGGTAGGGGGTTTGCCGCGACGGGTACGTACGGGGCCCAATGGCCTGCCGCGCGGTCGGGGCCGTAGGCGCGGGTATTACACGCAGCCACGTCTAGGGAGGCTGCTAGCGCCCGTGCCTCTGAAAGTCCTAGCGACTCTTTTTCTAGAAGTCTTTGGCGGATTTGGGAGGAGTGCATACCTGCCACAAAAGCATCGCGCATTAACATGTCCGTGTGTTCGTTTGCGTTCACCGACGGGCAGCTGCAGGCTCGTCCCAAAATCAGCAGTGCGGCGTAGAACTCGTCCATCGATTCTCCGGGAGCTTGCCGCCTCGTCATGAGCTGGTAGCGAGCGTAGATTTGGTTAACTGGGCGAACGTAGAGACTTCTGAGTGCTGCGAATGCCGTCTGGAAATCTTCGGTATCTTCGATGAGGGAGAAAATCTCCGTGCTCACCCTCGAGTGCAGGACCTGCAGTTTTTGTTCGTCTGAGACTCGGCCGGTGGTCGTTCTGAGGTAGTCCTCGAAGCAAGTCTGCCAGTGTTTGAAAGCTGCTGCCGCGTTCACTGCGTGGGGGCTGATCCTCAGGCATTCTGGAATGATCCTGAGCTCCATAGTCCTTTTTAGGCACGCTTAATAAATTGTAGCGCACAAAGGCTCCATGAGACGAATAGAGTGAAGTCGATGAGGCTTTATTAAGCGTGACTGTTCCCCCGCAGTTCAGTAGTAGACTGGCCTGCGGGGGAGGACTCCTGGTTCTTATACTCCGCCTTCAGGGCGGAGCTTGAGGTCAACGGACAACCAGGACCCGGGATCTGTCAGCCAATGACATCACGGCTTCACAGTCCCACATGACCCCCAATACATACTACCACACACCGGTATATCATGGTGCAGACACACACACTGATGGACACACAGCAAGACCAATCAACACACACAACACCGCAGCCAATCACCAGTTAGAGCACACTCACTATAAAGACAGAGGGCATCAGTTTTCCTGCTCATTCGGGATGCAGCCTCTCAGAAGGACAGAGCTTACAGCTTACAGCACAGATCTTCACCATGTGCTGAGTGCATAGACTGGTTAGGACAGGCATAGATCTTTAGCTTAATATAACATCGTGTTAACCCACAGTGAAAGTATGTTCAACAGTTTCTAACTTAATAAAATAGTGTTGTACTATTTTAAGTGTTGGTGGCCTATGTGGTGGTATGTATTAGGGGTCATGTGGGACTGTGAAGCCGTGATGCTATTGGCTGACAGATCCCGGGTCCTGGTTGGCTGCTGACTCCTGGCTCTGCCCTGAAGGCAGAGTATAAGAACCCGAGCTTCTCCCCACCGCTTCATTCTGTTGCTGAACTGCTGGGGACAAGTCTCGCTTAATAAAGCCTGAATCAACTTCACCACTTCTCGTCTCTCTCGTAAGTCATTGTGCGCTACAATTTATTAAGCGAGCTTAAAAGACTATGGAGCTCCGGATCACCCCGGAATGCCTGCGGATCAGCCCCCACGCAGCGAACTCGGCAGCAGTATTTAAACACTGGCAAGCATGTTTTGAAGGCTACCTCCGAACGACCCCCGGCCGGATCACAGAAGACCAGAAAATGCAGGTCCTGCATTCGAGGGTAAGCCCGGAAATTTACCCTCTCATAGAAGACACAGAGGATTTCCCGATGGCGTCGCATTACTGAAGGGCATCTACGTTCGGCCCGTTAACCAGGTCTACGCGCGCCACCAACTCGCGACGAGACGGCAAAGTCCCGGAGAATCGCTAGAAGAATTCTACGCCGCGCTGCTAATTTTGGGACGGGACTGCAGCTGCCCGCCGGTGAACGCGATCGAACACACGGACATGCTAATTCGCAATGCTTTTGTGGCAGGTATGAACTCTCCCCAAATCCGCCAAAGACTTTTAGAAAGAGAGTCGCTAGGACTCTCAGAGGCACGGGCCCTTGCAGCTTCCCTAGATGTGGCCTCGCAAAACGCCCGCGCCTACGGCCCCGACCGCGCGGCAGCCCCTTGGGCTCCGTGGACCCCCGTCGTGACAAACCCCCCCCCCTCACAGGCTTGCGCGGTTAAAGCGTCAGACCATCCCGAGGGGCCCGCTGCTATTTCTGCGGGCAAGCGAAACACCCCCGGCAGCGCTGCCCGGCCCGCGCAGCTATTTGTAAAAGCTGCGGCAAGAAGGGCCATTACGCGGCAGTGTGCCGGTCCCGGGGGGTCGCCGCAATCCCCGGAGAAGAACGAGCCCAGCATATCCCAAACGCTCCCCAGCGCCCCATGTGCGGCCCGCGGGTGCCGCCATTTTGGGTCCCGGGCACCACGAGGGGAGGATGGGTGCCGCCATCTTGTGACCCCCCCAGCCACGTGCGATTCATGGGGGTGGCCATTTTGTCCACCCCCGACCACGTGCGATCCATGGGGGCGGCCATTTTGTCCACCCCCGGCCGCGTGCGATTCATGGACGCCACCCTCTTGGTTGACAACAAAGGACCCCAGCATCGGCGGCTCCACGGGGTCCGAAGAAGACGCCGCGACACTACTACCACGACTGGCTTCGGTGACACTGGATCAATCACGGCCCCGGACGCTCCAGACGACGACAACAACGGTGCTGATCAACGGACACGAGACACCATGCCTGATCGACTCCGGGAGCACTGAAAGTTTTATTCACCCAGACACGGTAAGACGCTGTTTTCTGACCATCCATCCAAGCACGCAAAAGATTTCCCTAGCTGCAGGATCCCACTCCGTAGAGATCAAAGGGTTCTGCATCGCGAACCTAACGGTGCAAGGGAGGGTGTTTAAGAACTACAGGCTCTACGTCCTTCCCCAACTCTGCGCGCCCACATTACTGGGATTAGATTTCCAGTGTAACCTGCAGAGCCTAACATTTCAATTCGGCGGCCCAATACCCCCACTCACTATCTGCGGCCTCGCAACACTCAACGTTGAACCACCGTCCTTGTTTGCAAACCTCACCCCGGATTGCAAACCCGTCACCACTAGGAGCAGACGGTACAGCGCCCAGGATCGGATATTTATTCGGTCTGAAGTCCAGCGGTTGCTGAAGGAAGGCATAATCCAGGCCAGCAATAGTCCCTGGAGAGCCCAGGTGGTAGTAGTAAAGATCGGGGAGAAGCAAAGGATGGTCGTAGACTATAGTCAGACCATCAACAGGTACACGCAGCTAGATGCGTACCCTCTCCCCCGCATATCCGACATGGTCAATCGGATTGCCCAGTATAAGGTTTTCTCCACCGTGGACCTCAAGTCCGCCTACCACCAGCTCCCCATCCGCCCAGGTGACTGCAAGTACACCGCCTTCGAGGCAGACGGACGTCTATACCACTTCCTAAGGGTCCCATTTGGTCTCGGTCTTCCAACGGGAGATGGACCGAATGGTTGACCAGCACGGGTTGCAGGCCACGTTCCCGTATCTCGACAACATAACCATCTGCGGCCATGATCAGCAGGACCACGACACCAACCTCCAAAAATTCCTCCAGACCGCTAACGTCCTGAACCTCACATACAATGAGGAAAAGAGCGTTTTTAGCACAAACCGGTTGGCCATCCTGGGATACGTAGTGCGCAATGGGATAATAGGCCCCGACCCCAAACGCATGCGCCCCCTTATGGAATTTCCCCTCCCCCACTGCTCCAAAGCCCTGCAACGTTGCCTGGGTTTCTTTTCATATTACGCCCAGTGGGTCCCCCAGTATGCAGACAAGGCCCGCCCGCTAATACAGTTACCTTCCCCCTGTCGACAGAGGCTCGCCAGGCATTCAGCCGCATCAAAGCGGATATCGCAAAGGCCACGATGCGCGCCATTGACGAGTCTCTCCCCTTCCAGGTCGAGAGCGACGCATCCAACGTAGCTCTGGCGGCCACCATTAACCAAGCGGGCAGACCCGTGGCCTTTTTCTCCCGGACCCTCCACGCCTCAGAAATCCGCCACTCCTCAGTGGAAAAGGAAGCCCAAGCCATAGTGGAAGCTGTGCGACATTGGAGGCATTACCTGGCCGGCAGGAGATTCACTCTCCTCACCAACCAACGGTCGGTAGCCTTCATGTTCGATAATGCACAGCGGGGCAAAATTAAAAATGACAAGATCTTAAGGTGGAGGATCGAGCTCTCCACTTTCAACTATGAGATCTTGTACCGTCCCGGAAAGCTGAACGAGCCGTCCGATGCCCTATCCCGTGGCACATGTGCCAACGCACAAATAGACCGCCTCCAAGCCCTCCACGAGGACCTCTGCCACCCGGGGGTCACTCGATTCTACCATTCCGTAAAGTCCCGCAACCTCCCCTACTCTGTGGAGGAGGTCCCTACAGTCACCAGGAACTGCCACATCTGCGCAGAGTGCAAACCGCACTTTTTCAGGCCGGATAGAGCGCACCTGATCAAGGCTTCCCGCCCCTTTGAACGCCTCAGTTTGGATTTCAAAGGGCCCCTCCCCTCCACTGACCGCAACGCATACTTCCTGAACGTGGTAGACGAGTACTCTCGTTTCCCCTTCGCCATCCCCTGCCCCGACATGACAGCGGCCACAGTCATTAAAGCCCTTGGCACCATATTCACACTGTTCGGTTGCCCCACGTATATCCATAGCGACAGGGGGTCCTCCTTCATGAGTGACGAGCTGCGCCAGTTCCTGCTCAGCAAGGGCATAGCCTCGAGCAGAACGACCAGCTACAACCCCCGGGGGAACGGGCAAGTAGAGAGGGAGAATGGCACGGTCTGGAAGACCGTCCTGCTGGCCCTACGGTCCAGGGATCTCCCAGTTTCCCGGTGGCAGGAGGTCCTCCCGGATGCTCTCCACTCCATCCGGTCGCTGCTGTGTACCACCACTAACCAAACGCCTCATGAGCGCCTCCTTGTCTTCCCCAGGAAGTCCTCCTCCGGAACGTCGCTGCTGACCTGGCTGGCGGCCCCAGGACCCATCTTGCTCCGGAAACATGTGCGGGCGCACAAATCGGACCCGTTGGTCGAGAGGGTTCACCTTCTCCACGCGAACCCGCAGTACGCCTACGTGGCGTACCCCGACGGCCGACAGGACACGGTCTCCCTGCGGGACCTGGCGCCCGCCGGCCACACACACACCCCCCCCCCGACACCGATCATCCCCTCCCTGCCACCGGCGCACTCCGTGACCGCCCCCTTCCCGGGGGGATCGGTCCTCCTCCCGTGCCCGCCCAGGAGTAAAACAGGAACAAACACCGAAACGCTCCCGGAGACGACAACGCCTGAACAAGCACCTGCACCACCACCGGGGCTGAGGCGATCGACGAGGAAGACCAGACCGCCCGCTCGACTCGTGGCCTCCGCGTGACACCAAGAATGTTGTTGTATTGTAACAAAAAAACATTTTCTTGCTAATATTGTAAATAGTTTTCACAAACTTGTACATAGCCCAGTGTAGGGCTAAAACTGTAGTAACATGTCCGAAATTTTCCTTCCAGGGCCAGCCTTGTAAACCCCTACCACCATGCGAACCACGACCCCGCCGGATTCCTTTTTAACAAGGGGTGTATGTGGTGGTATGTATTAGGGGTCATGTGGGACTGTGAAGCCGTGATGCTATTGGCTGACAGATACCGGGTCCTGGTTGGCTGCTGACTCCTGGCTCCACCCTGAAGGCGGAGTATAAGAACCCGAGCTTCTCCCCGCCGCTTCATTCTGTTGCTGAACTGCTGGGGACAAGTCTCGCTTAATAAAGCCTGAATCGACTTCATCACTTCTCGTCTCTCTCGTAAGTCATTGTGCGCTACAGCCTGTATGTGTTCCACGGATACAGAGCACCCAACACATCACCCATGATGCAGAGCTCCATTTCCTCCAGTGGACCCAGGTGATGCAGTCTGCCTGTCCCACTCTGGTTCTGGATTGTTCCCTCCTGTTATGAGCCATTTTGTCCTGCAAGAATATTGTCAGCGATTAGATTGCAATGTACCTGTGTGACGTGCCTGCCATGGTGGAACACCTGAAGGTAAGGGGAAGCAGGCGAGGCTCGCAGTTTGGAATGTTTTTGAGTGTCAGGTGGAGTATCTGAATAGCAGGCCTGAGTCCTTTGGAGTGACGTGGAGGTGGGGTGGGGGCATGTGCAGCAGTGTGAGAGCTTGATGATACGATAGGTAAGAGATGACCTTTGATCTTGATCCCAACCCCCCCACCCCCACCCCCCCCTACTCCCACTCATGTGAGGTATTTGAACCTCCTGCAGCGCCATTGGTAGAACTCTGGGAACCAGCTTCCTGGCCACCTGCTCCCAGCCTCTTCTAAAGGTTTTCCTTGTAAGTCTACTGTCCCCTTGCAGTAAGTAACATTGCATCTATCTTCCTTTGTGCACTGAGAGCACTGGTTGGCTGAGTGAGAGTGCTTTTGGAGTTGGTTGGAAACAGGGAGATCAAGTGGTGAGTTATAAGGAGGTAAATAGTAATTAAACTTCCTTTCAGGGTTAGCTAAATAAGTTATTCAATTGGGTTATTTGATGCGACCATCAATTCACACAAAACCAGGAGTAGAAGTAAACTGTGGCTTTAATCAACTAGAACAGTGCCTGTCTGTGACTGATCTGTTAGTGGGAGCCGCCTACAGGGTGACTGCTCTTTATACCTCCCCTCAAGGGGTGGAGCCAGGGGCAGAGCCCACACAGGTCCCAACATGCTACATCATAGGTAATATCTTACAATGGTCCATAGGTGGAGCCCACATGGGCAACAGTGTAATACAGATATGCACATGGTGAATTGTTCCAGCAATATTTTCACCACATTCACCCCCTGTTAAAAAATGGGTGAAGGGTTCATAAGTTCAGCCTGTCCGGCGCACGGATTGTGCGCTGTGATCGCCGAAGCTCTAGTATCGCAGCTGGCCCGGGCATCAAACTCAGCCGTGCTGGCATCGGTAGTGAAGTCGCCGGTGTGGGCACAGACATGGACTCCGGGAGCGTGTCTTCTGGGGCTTCCTCCCTGTGGGTTGGTGAAGGGGAAATGGTGGGTGAGAGGGGGTGCGGGTGCCATGTAGGGGCGCTGGTCAGCGTAGGTTGGGCGGGATAAGATGGGATGGCGGTGGTAGTGGAACCTGCGGGTGCCAGGTGCCGGAGGGAGATCATATCCTGTCAGCCGTCGGGGTGTTCGATGTATGCGTACTGGGGGTTGGAGTGTAGGAGCTGGACCCTCTCGACCAGGGGGTTGGACCTATGGCTCCTGACGTGTTTGCGGAGCAGGACGGGCCCCGGTGTCTTCAGCCAGGATGGAAGCAAGGCCCAGGAGGTGGATTTCCTGGGGAAAACGAATAGGCAGTCATGAGGGGTCTTGTTTGTGACCGTGTAAAGTAGGGACCTGATAGAGAGGAATTCATCGGGGAGGACCTCCTGCCAGTGGGGAACTGGGAGATTCCTAGATCGTAGGGCCAGGAGGATGGTCTTCCAGACCGTCGCGTTCTCCCTCGCCACCTGCCCGTTTCCCCAGGGGTTATAACTGGTAGTCCTGCTCGAGGCGATGCCCTTGCTGCGCAGGTACTGACGCAGTTCGTCGCTCATGAATGACGAGCTCGGCCACTGTGAACATACGTGGGAAAACCAAACAGGGTGAAGACACTATATAGTGCTTTAATGACGGTGGCAGCGGTCATGACGGGCCAAGGGGTTGCAAAGGAGAAGTGGGAGAACTCGTCGATGATGTTGAGGAAATATGTGTTGCGGTTGTTGGAGGTGAGGGGCCCTTTGAAATCGATACTGAGGCGCTCAAAGGGCCGGGATGCCTTTATCCCGGTGGGCCTTATCCGGTCGATAGAAGTGCGGCTTACACTGCGCACAGATTTGGCAGTCCCTGGTCATGGCTCTGACCTCCTCAGTGGAGTAGGGCAGGTTGCGGGCCTTGATGTAGTGGAGATGCCGGGTGACCCCCGAGTGGCAGAGGTCATCGTGGATAGCACCTAGTCGGTCATCTAGTGCGCTGGCGCATGTGCCGTGGGTCAGGGCATCTGGGGGTTCGTTGAGCTTCCCAGGCGGAGTGAGCGGGCTCCGGGGTCCTGGGGAGGGCGTGGGGCGATCTGGCCCCGGGGGGTGCCCCCGCAGTGGCCTGGCCCACTGATCAGGGCCCACTGATCCGCGGGCAGGCCTGTGCCGTGGGGGCACTCTTTCCCCTCCGCGTCGGCCATCGCAGAGACGATGGCCGACGCGGAGGTGACCCCCCCCTGAGCATGCGCGGGGATGACGTCAGCAGCCACTGACACTCCTGTGCATGCGCGGACTTCCGCCGGCCAGCGGAGTCCCTTCGGCCCTGGCTGGCGTGGCGCCAAAGGCCTTCCACGCCAGCCGGCGGGACACCAACCACTCCGGCGTGGGCCTAGTCCCTGAAGGTGAGGGCTTGGCCCCTAAAGGTGCGGAGAAATTCTGCACCTTTGGGGCTGCCCGACGCTGGAGTGGTTCACGCCACTCCATCCCGCCGGGACCCCCCACCCCGCTGGGTAGGGGAGAATCCTGCCCCAGGTCCCCCGTGGAGAACACCTGGTAGTGTGCGATCTGATTAACCATGTCCGCTATCCGGGGGAGGGGGTACGCATCGAGGTGCGTGTACCGGTTTATGGTTTGGCTGTAATCTACAACCATCCGGTTCTTTTCCCCGGTCCTGACGACCACCACCTGGGCTCTCCAGGGGCTATTTCTGGTCTCGATGATTCCCTCCCGCAAGAGTCGCTGGACCTCGGACCTGATAAAAGTCCTGTCCTGTATGCTATACCGCCTGCTTCTGGTGGTGACTGATTTGCAGTCGGCGGTGAGATTAGGGAAGAGCGGGGGAGGGTCGACCTTCAGGGTCGCGAGGCTACATACGGTGAGTGGGGATAGGGGCCCGCCGAACTTCCGGGTTAGGCTCCTGAGGTTACATTGGAAATCCAGTCCCAATAGAAGAGGAGCGCAGAGGTCGGGGAGTACATATAATTTAAAATTGCCATACTCGGCGCCTTGTATTGCGAGGGTTGCGGAAGTGCGCCCCCGGACCTGCACAGAGTGCGACCAGGAGGCAAGGGAGATGGTTTGATGCGCCGGGAAGATTGGGAGCGAGCAACGTCTTACCATGTCTGGATGAATGAAGCTCTCTGTGCTCCCTGAGTCGAAGAGGCAGGGCATTTTGTGTCCGTTTACCCGGACAGTCATCATAGAGCTCCAGAGGTGTTTGAATCGCGACTGGTCATGGGTGACCACGCTGAGTTGTGGGTAGCCGGCGTAGTCGGAGGTGCTGGGGTGGTTCCAAGATGGCTACCCCCGTTGGTCGCACGTGTCGGGCGGCGTTGCAGATGGCGGCCAACATGGCAAACCCCGTCAGTCGCACTTGTCGGGCAGTGAGGAAGATGGCGTCCAAGATGGTGACCACCATGAATCGCATGTGGCGGGCCGCGTGGGTGAGGATGGCCAGGATGGCGGCCCCCATGAGTCGCACACGCTGTGCGGGCTGGAAGATGGCTGTCCCCACGGATAACATGAAGCCGATGACGCGTCCGACGGGGGGGGCGGAGCCGGCAGACACGCTGCCACACTGCAGGATCTGCGGGCCTGTGAGTCTGAGGGTCGGGCCTGCGATTTAGAGTTTCTGGACCTGGCCAGGCAAACTTTAGCAAAATGTCTTTTTCTCCCGCAGTCGCTGCAGTTCCCGTTCCGGGCCGGGCAGCGATGCCGGGGGTGTTGAGGCTGGCCGCAGAAATAACAGGGTACGCCCCCCCCGTGGTGGGCGGGCAGCCACGCGGCACAGGCCTGGGGTATTCTTTGGTCGGGGCTCCACGAGGGGGTTGCGTGATCGGACGGGAACTCGTTAAGGCTTTGGAACGCTACTTCCAGAGAGGAGGCTAATTTACCATCTCTTCCAGGTCTAGGGCACCCTTTTCGAGTAGGCGCTGTCTCGGAGTTGGACCTGACTCCAGCCACGTAGGTGTCCCGGATGGCGAGGTCCATATTTTGAGTGTCCGTAACGGCCTGGTAATTGCTGCTTCATGCAAGGACTTTGAGGTCGCGTAAGTACTCTTCCAGCGATTCCCCGGGACGCTGGTGGCGAGTGGTGAGGAGATGCCGTGCGTATACCTCATTCATGGGCCTTACGTAGAGGCGCTCTAGCATCGCGAGGGCGTCTGCGTAGGTGGCGGCTTCCTCGAGTTGAACAGAGATTTGATGGTTCACCCGTGCGTGGGGGAGACTCAGCTTCTGTTCGTCGGTGCCGGAAGGCGAGGAGGAGGCGGCGAGGTAGGCCTTGAAACAGCGGAGCCAGTGCGAAAAAATCTCTTTCGCCTCCGCGGCCTGCGGATCGAGTTCCAGTCTGTCAGGTTTGAGGTCCAATTCCATAGTAGCGTTGTAGTTGATTAAATTGATGCGACCATCAATTCACATGAAACCAGGAGTAGAAGTAAACGGTGGCTTTAATCAACTAGAACAGTGCCTGTCTGCGACTGATGTTAGTGGGAGCCACCTACAGGGCGACTGCTCTTTATACCTCCCCTCAAGGGGTGGAGCCAGGGGCGGAGCCCACACAGGCCCCAACATGCTACATCATAGGTAATACCTTGCAATGGTCCATAGGTGGAGCCCACATGGGCAACAGCGTAATACAGATATGCACATGGTGAATTGTTACAGCAATACATTCACCACATTATTAAAAACTACACTTTAGTTAGTTGCATTCCTGAAACATAGGTCAGCTGAGTTGCACTCAACTTTAGGTTTGGCAGCTTCATGGTGCAACTGGTTCAAACCATTTCCAAAGCATTGTAATTTGAAACCTATAAAACCAGAGCTCTCTAAGTGCTGGCTTGTTTGCACTGTGAGTGCTGGTTGGCTGAATGACAGTGCTTTTGGAGTTGGGTGGAAACAGGGCATTAGATGGAACTGGGAGAAGAGGCTACAAGAGAGAGAGCTGATTGGTAAGTAGTGGATAATGTCAGGAAGTCTTTACAACTTCTATCACTTTTATGGTTTGAAAATCTGTTTTGTGGTTCAGAATCTGTAAGGGCTACAATTGGTAGTTACGAGGACAAGGAAAGAAGGGCCGGAGAGAATTGGATATAAGTTGACATTAAGCATCTTCTAAAGGTCTACCTTAAAGGGTTACATCATGACAGGAGATCTCAACGCCTTGGTTTGCTCCTTTTGCACCATGTGGGAGGCAGGGAACATGTCCAGTGCTCCGGGCCAGCGTGTGTGCAGGAAGTGTTTTCAGCTGCAGCTGGGGACACGGTGGAGCATCCGTGAGGCAGAGATTGTCATGGATAACATGTATAGAGAGGTGGTCACACCACCGGCTCAGACTCCACAGGCAGGAAAGGAATGGGTGACCACCAGGCAAAACAGAAGAGCTAGGCAGGCAGGGCATGAAGCTCCCTGTGTCATGTGAGAGTACCTTTAAGAAATGGGTGTTTAAGAAATGTACCTTTAAGAAATGGGTGTTGATAAATGGGTATGTATATAAATATCTGTAGAGAGAGTACCTTTAAGAAATGGGTGTTTACTACTGCAGTGATGTCAGAGAGTGGGTGGAGCTGGGCTGTCTGTCAGCTTTTTACTTTCGTTATAGGCTGTTTGCTGCAGGATGTGTTTTAGTTTCGTTTTCAGAGCTGGATAGCTGCAGTCACAGCCAGAAGGTGTATGAATCTCTCTCTGTAATCTAAAGACTGTAAATCGATCCTGGTGATTTAAAACTAATAACAGTAATGAGCTTAACCTGATGTGCTTCTGGTAAAAGGTGTTTTAAGTCTTATGGATGTTAAAAAGGAAAGCTTTAAGGTTTACTTAGTGTTGTAGTCTTTGGGGGTTGTATTTGAATTACTGGTTGCGAAGGTGTTCACTGTATGTTTTAAAAAGGTTAACTTGAGTTCATAGAATAAACATGGTTTTGCTTTAAAAAATACTTTTCCATTTCTGCTGTCCCACACCTGTAGAGTGGGCCGTGTGCTCCCCATACCACAATCTAGTAAAAGTTGTGGGTCAGGTGAAATCCAGGATACACTTTGTGGTTCTCTAAAGCCTGGCCCATAACACCTGCAAAACAGATATACCGCTTTGGATATTGTTGTGGGGAATGACCTTTCAGGGAAATAATAATCTTAATTAGTGTCACAAGTAGGCTTACATTAACACGGCAATGAAGTTACTGTGAAAATCCCCTAGTTGCCATACTCCGGTGATTGGATGACATCGAACATTGGGTCGGGGATTTGGAATGCATAAGTTATTGGTGATTATGTATGGGTTGATAGTGAATTCCAATTCTTTTTCTTTGGTGTTTGTATTTAAAATATTGGGGGCTGTTTGGGGGTGGGTGGGATAAAGGGATTGTTGGCCAGGGGTTTGCCAATGTATTTATTACCGTTGGTTATTTGTTGGTGGGTGTACATTTGATGAAAATGCGAAAAAGGAGGAGAATGAAAATATTTTTTTAAAAAGAAAACTGGTTGGCAGACAGGAAACAAAGAGTAGGAATTAACGGGGCTTTTTCAAATTAGCAGGCAGTGACTAGTGGGGTACCGCAGGGATCGGTGCTCGGATCCCAGCTATTCACAATATATGTTAATCATTTAGATGAGGGAACAAAATGTTCTATCTCCAAATTTGCAGTGAGAGGGTGAGCTGTAAGGAGGATGCAGCAATTCTTCAGTGTGATTTAGACAAGTTGAGTGAGTGGGTAAATGAGCGGCAGATGCAGCATAATTAGGATAAAGGCGAGGTTATTCACTTTGGTGGCAAAAACAAGAAGGTAAACTATTATTTGAATGGCCATAAATTAGGAGACAGAAACATGCCATGGGACCTGGGTGTCTCATACACCAGTCACTGAAGGTAAGCATGCAGGTGCAGCACGAAGTAAAGAAGGCAAATGGCATGCTGGCCTTCATTGCGAGAGGATTCGAGTACAGGAGCAGGGATGTTTTGCTGCAATTATACAGGGCCTTGGTGAGGCCACACCAGGAATATTATGCACAGTTTTGGTTTTACTTGAGGAAGGATGTTCTAACTATAGAGGGAGTGCAGCAAAGGTTTACCAGACTGATTCCTGGGATGGCAGGACTGACGTACGAGGAGAGATTGAACCGGTTGGGATTGTGTTCGCTGGAGTTCAGAAGAATGAGGGGGGAATCTCATAGAAACCTATCAAATTCTAACAGGACTGGACAGGTTAGATGTAGGAAGGATGTTGCCGATGGTGGGTATATCCAGGGGTGACACTCAGAGGATGCGGGGTTGACTATTTAGGACAGAGATAAGGATAAAGTTTTCACCCAGAGAGTGGTGAGCCTGTGGAATTTGTTACCACAGGAAGTAGTTGAGTCCAAAACATTGTATGGTTTCAAGCAGCAATTAGATATAGCACTTGGGGGGGGGGGGGGGGGGGGATTAAAGGATATGGGGGAAAGCAGGATTAAGCTATTGAGTGGATGATCAGCCATGATCATAATGAATGCTTGAAGGGCTGAATGGCCTCCTCCTGCTCCTATTCTTTCTGTGTTTCTACCACTTCCATTGATACCTCCAGCACCATGCCAGCAAACTCTGAAGCCCTGTATTTTCTCTGTTGCACAGTTTGGTGTGCTTCTAGTCCATTCCTGCACAGGCAGTGGTAGCTGCTGTGTCATGAGCAGGTTAACTTTGAGAGGTACAGAGACACAGGCTAGCTAATCCATACCATGCCCAACTGTTCACTGAAATAATTGAAACAGAGACAATACAAAGTTTGCCTAAAAATGAGAGCAATCTACATTTTGTTCCGAAATGTTTTGCCTTTGTCTTTCACATAGCTGTTTGACATGATTAAATTGTGCATAGCACTACACGTTCGTATCCAGGAACTTTCAAAACATGTTACATTTTATTGCATCAATTATCTCGCTCTTTTCTGTCAGTCATTATAAACTTTATTTATCTGGTTCTGCCTGTTTTTCTTGGACATAGCCCAATTCTTTCTGTAGGTGTTGATCTCAGAGTCACACCAAAAACAATGTATTTTCATCTGTTCCTCTCCAGAGTAACCAGCTATATAATTCCAAATAATAATTTAGATATCCATATACTGATGCAGAGAGTCAAATGAAGATAATATTTACACTATGAATGTCCCATGCTAAGCTGCCTTGAGTTTATTTTAGGTATTTCACTAAATCTGTGTATCTGAAATAGTATTTTGTGGTTCACCATATTCTGCAACTTGCATGCCAACAAAATGTCATTCGGAATCGTGTTTAAAATCAAAATGTAACCACTCATGGATGCCCAGAGATGGCTTCATCTTACTCTGCATCACAACAGTGACTACAATTCAAAAACATTTAATTGGCTGTAACGTGCTTTAAGACACCCGATAGTCATGAGAGTGCAGCACAAACGCAAGTCTTCCTTTCTGTTTTGCTCTGCCAGGGTTGTAAAAAGCCTCTCAGTTATCCCTATACTGCCGAGGAACAATGCGGCAGCAGGCTGTCACCGACTTCTGCAGCAAGTTAGAGCAAAATCTGAAGCCCCGTCTCCAGCGGGCCATGTATTGCCCCAAAACAGCGATGGCCCAGTTGGCCTTTTGCACCACAGTGGACGTTTATGGTGAGGTTGGAAGGGGAGTAGGTGGCTGTCCTTCTGAATGATGGAAATGTATGCCACTCTTGTTGGACCACTGCATTAAACCATGCTGTGGGGAAACTGATGGAGGAGATCTGTGGAATGACTTAAGCGTTCCCGCAGTCTTTTGAAGATGGTGAACCCTCAGTCAGAACAGCATCGGTTCGAGCTTCAATCAAAGCTGCAGAAGTTGATGTGCAGCCTCTTGTTGTGAATGGCCGGCTTCAGCGCAGCAGCGAGCTGCATTAATAAACTGCGGGTGCCTGATATATTGCAAGGGAACACTGAAAAAACATGGAATGCGACTCCTCGTGCTCTCAGGACATGTCAAGACAGCTCATAGGCAGGTTTTCTATTACTTAATTCAACTGAAGGAATGAAGAAAGCAGATTTCTTGTGAAGGCAGGATTTTGTAGTCAGAATACAGAATAATCATAATAATCATAATAATAATCTTTATTGTCTCAAGTAAGCTTACGTTAACACTGAAATGAAGTTACCGTGGAAAGCCCCTAGTTGCCACACTCTGGTGCCTGTTTGGGTACACGGAGTCTTTCTCTCATAGCAGCGTACTGGGGCGGCATGGTAGCACAGTGATAGCACTGTTGCTTAACAGCTCCAGGGTCCCAGGTTCAATTCCCGCCTTGGGTCACGGTCTGTGCGGAGTCTGCATGTTCTCCCCGTGTCTGCGTGGGTTTCCTCCGGGTGCTCCGGTTTCCTCCCTGTGGTAGTATGCATTAAGGGTCATGTGGGACTGTGAAGCCGTGATGTCATTGGCTGACAGATCCCGGGTCCTGGTTGGCCGTTGACCTCTAGCTCCGCCCTGAAGGTGGAGTATAAGAACCAGGAGTCCTCCCCCGCAGGCCAGTCTACTACTGAACTGCGGGGGAACAGTCACGCTTAATAAAGCCTCATCGACTTCACTCTATTCGTCTCTCGGAGTCTTTGTGCACTACAATTTATTAAGCGTGACTAAAGGACTATGGAGCTCAGGATCATCCCGGAATGCCTGAGGATCAGCCCCCACGCAGTGAACGCAGCAGCAGCTTTCAAGCACTGGCAGACTTGTTTCGAGGCCAACCTCAGAACGGCCCCCGGTTGGGTCACAGAAGACCAAAAACTACAGGTCCTGCACTCGAGGTTAAGCACGGAGATTTTCTCTCTCATCGAAGACGCAGAGGATTTCCAGACGGCGTTCGCAGCACTAAAAAGTCTCTATGTTCGCCCAGTAAACCAGATCTACGCTCGCTATCAACTCGCAACGAGACGGCAAAGTCCCGGAGAATCGATAGATGAATTCTACGCCGCGCTACTAATTTTGGGACGGGCCTGCAGCTGCCCGCCGGTGAACGCAAATGAACACACGGACATGTTAATGCGCGATGCTTTTGTGGCAGGTATGAACTCCTCCCAAATCCGCCAAAGACTTTTAGGAAAAGAGTCGCTAGGACTCTCAGAGGCACGGGACCTAGCAGCCTCCCTGGACGTGGCCGCGTGAAACGCCCGCGCCTACGGCCCCGACCGCGCGGCAGCCCATTGGGCTCCGTATGCACCCGTCGCGACATACCCACCCCCCCCCCCCCGGACACCCCACAGGCTTGCGCGGTTCAAACGCTAAGTCGCACCAGGGGAGCCCGCTGCTATTTCTGCGGCCAGGCGAAACACCCCCGGCAGCGCTGCCCGGCCCGCGCAGCGATCTGTAAGAGCTGCGGGAAAAAGGGCCATTTCGCGGCTGTGTGCCGGTCCCGGGAGGTCGCCGCTGTCCCAGGAGAACAGGGAGCCCTGCACGCCTTTTACGTTCCCCAACCCCCCCCAGCGCCCCATGTACGACCCGCAGGCGCAACCACTTTGGGTCCCATCCACCGCTCTCCCCGGAGAAGAGGGAGTTCTGCGCGTCTCTAACGCTCCCCAACCCCCCCCCGCGCCCCATGTATGACCCGGCGGCGCTACCACTTTGGGTCCCGGCCATCACTGTCCCCAGAGAAGAGGGAGTCCTGCGTGTTCCTAATGCTCCCCAACCCCCCCAGCGCTCCATGTGCGACCCGCAGGCGCCGCCATTTTGGGTCCCTGCCACCACGAGGGGAGGAGGGGCGCCGCCATCTTGGACCACCCCAGACCTGTGCGACGCATGGGGGCGGCCATTTTGTCCACCCCCGCTGCCATCTTGTGACCCCCCAGCCATCTTGGACGGCAACAACGGACCCCAGTGTCGACGGCTCCACGGGGTTCGAAGAAGACGCTCAACCATTACGACCACGTCTGGCTTCAATGACGCTGGACCAAGCACGGCCCCGGATGCTCCAGACGACGACGATAACGGTGCTAATAAACGAGCACGAGACACCATGCCTGGTTGGCTCCGGGAGCACGGAGAGCTTTATCCACCCCGACACGGTAAGACGCTGTTCTTTGACCATCCGTCCCAGCGCTCAAAAGATTTCCCTAGCTGCAGGATCCCACTCCGTACAGATCAAAGGCTTCTGCATAGTTACCCTAACGGTGCAAGGGAGGGAGTTCAAAAACTACAGGCTCTACGTCCTTCCCCAACTCTGCGCCCCCACATTACTGGGATTAGACTTCCAGTGCAATCTACAGAGCCTAACCTTCACATTTAGTGGCCCAATACCCCCACTCACTATCTGCGACCTCGCAACCCTCAAGGTTCAACCCCCATCCTTGTTTGCAAACCTCACCCCGGATTGCAAACCCGTCGCCACTAGGAGCAGACGGTACAGCGCCCAGGACCGGACCTTCATTCGGTCCGAAGTCCAGCGGCTACTGAAGGAAGGCATAATCCAGGCCAGCAATAGTCCCTGGAGAGCACAATTGGTAGTAGTAAAGACAGGGGAGAAGCAAAGGATGGTCATAGACTATAGCCAGACCATCAACAGGTACACACAACTAGACGCGTACCCTCTCCCCCGCATATCCGACATGGTCAATCGGATTGCCCAATATAAGGTCTTCTCCACCGTGGACCTCAGGTCCGCCTACCATCAGCTCCCCATCCGCCCAAGTGACCGCAAGTACACAGCCTTCGAGGCAGACGGGCGATTATACCACTTCCTAAGGGTCCCATTTGGCGTCACAAACGGGGTCTCGGTCTTCCAACGAGAGATGGACCGAATGGTTGATCAACACGGGTTGCGGGCCACGTTCCCGTATCTCGACAATGTAACCATCTGCGGCCACGATCAGCAGGACCACGACGCCAACCTCCAAAAATTCCTCCAGACCGCTAAAGCCTTGAACCTCACGTACAACGAGGACAAGTGCGTTTTTAGCACAAACCGGCTAGCCATCCTGGGCTACGTAGTGCGCAATGGGATAATAGGCCCCGACCCCGAACGTATGCGCCCCCTCATGGAATTTCCCCTCCCGCACTGCTCAAAAGCCCTAAAACGCTGCCTGGGGTTCTTTTCATACAACGCCCAGTGGGTCCCCCAGTATGCAGACAAGGCCCGCCCCCTAATACAGACCACGACCTTCCCTCTGTCGACAGAGGCTTGCCAGGCCTTCAGCCGCATCAAAGCGGATATCGCAAACGCCACGATGCGCGTCATCGACGAGTCCCTCCCCTTGCAGGTCGAGAGCGACGCCTCCGACGTAGCTCTAGTGGCCACCCTTAACCAAGCGGGCAGACCCGTGGCCTTTTTCTCCCGAACCCTCCACGCTTCAAAAATCCGCCACTCCTCAGTGGAAAAGGAAGCCCAAGCCATAGTGGAAGAGGTGCGACATTGGAGGCATTACCTGGCCGGCAGGAGATTCACTCTCCTCACGGACCAACGGTCGGTAGCCTCCATGTTCGATAATGCACAGCGGGGCAAAATCAAAAACGACAAGATCTTAAGGTGGAGGATCGAGCTCTCCACCTTCAACTACGAGATCTTGTATCGTCCCGGAAAGCTGAACGAGCCGCCCGATGCCCTATCCCGCGGCACATGTGCCAACGCACAAATTAACCGCCTCCAAACCCTCCACGAGGACCTCTGCCACCCGGGGGTCACTCGGTTCTACCACTTTATAAAGTCCCGCAACCTCCCATACTCTTTGGAGGAGGTCCGTACAGTCACCAGGAACTGCCACATCTGCGCAGAGTGCAAACCGCATTTTTTCAGGCCGGATGGTGCGCACCTGATTAAGGCTTCCCACCCCTTTGAACGCCTTAGTCTGGATTTCAAAGGACCCCTCCCCTCCACCGACCGCAACACATACTTCCTTAATGTGGTGGACAAGTACTCTCTCTTCCCATTCGCCATCCCCTGCCCTGACATGACCGCGGCCACAGTCATTAAAGCCCTGAACACCATATTCACACTGTTCGGTTGCCCCGCATACGTCCTCAGCGACAGGGGGTCCTCCTTCATGAGTGACGAGCTGCGCCAGTTCCTGCTCAGCAACGGTATAGTCTCGAGCAGGACGACCAACTACAACCCCCGGGGGAACGGGCAAGTAGAGAGGGAGAACGGCACGGTCTGGAAGACCGTCCTACTGGCCCTACGGTCCAGGGACCTCCCAGTTTCGCGGTGGCAGGAGGTCCTCCCGGACGCCCTCCACTCCATCTGGTCACTACTGTGTACTAGCACTAACCAAACGCCTCATGAGCGCCTCCTTGTCTTCCCCAGGAAGTCCTCCTCTGGAACGTCGCTGCCGACCTGGCTGGCGGCCCCAGGACCCATCTTGCTCCGAAAACATGTGCGGGCGCACAAGTCGGACCCGTTGGTCGAAAGGGTTCACCTCCTTCACGCGAACCCGCAGTACGCTTACGTGGATTACCCCGACGGCCGACAGGACACGGTCTCCCTGCGAGATCTGGCGCCCGCCGGCAACACACACACCCCTCCGACACCAATCACCCCCTCCCTGCCACCGCCGCACCCCGCGACCGCCCCCCTTCCCAGGAGGATCGGTCCTCCTCCCAGGCCCGACCAGGAGTGAAGCCCAAGCTGAAACCGTAAGGCTCCCGGAGATGACAACACCGGAACAAGCACCACCACCACCACCGGGGCCGAGGTGATCGACACGGACGACCAGACCGCCCGACCGACTCGTGGCGTCGATCTAACACTACAATATGTGGACTTTTAACGAGAACATTTTGTCTTTTTCTCCTGACGATTACTGTAAATAGTTCGAAACAAAAAAGAAACCTTGTACATACTGTAATAACATGCGAAAGTTTTCCTCCCAGGACCAGCCTTGTAAACCCTTACCACCATGCGAAGCATCACCCCGCCGGGTTCATTTTTAACAAGGGGTGAATGTGGTAGTATGCATTGGGGGTCATGTGGGACTGTGAAGCCGTGATGTCATTGGCTGACAGATCCCGGGTCCTGGTTGGCCGTTGACCTCTAACTCCGCCCTGAAGGCGGAGTATAAGAACCAGGAGTCCTCCCCCGCAGGCCAGTCTACTACTGAACTGCGGGGGAACAGTCACGCTTAATAAAGCCTCATCGACTTCACTCTATTCGTCTCTCGGAGTCTTTGTGCGCTATACTCCCACAGTCCAAAGATGTGCAGGTGAGGTGGATTGGCCATCCTAAATTGTCCTTAGTGTCCAAAAAGGTTAGGTGGGGTTACTGGGCTACGGGGATTGGGTGGAGTGTGGGCTTAAGTGGGGTGCTCTTTCTAAGGGCCGGTGCAGACTTGATGGGCCAAATGGCCTCCTTCTGCACTGTAAATTCTATGAAATTGCTATATATTCCACAAACTACTCAATCCCTGATTAAATCTTCTGTGAGAATTCGAAACACACATACCTTTGCAAATATTTTTAGGGCGCTCGTGTAAGATTGTACTGCGTCATCTGCCATTTGGTTTGTTGAATTGAACGCATGTCTATCAAGAATTTTGTTTTTCACCGGACAAACTGATGTTCTCGACTTTTTTCAGAATTTTCATGGGGTTTCTTTTTCCCCCTCTGTCTGGAAAACAAATGGCTTCAATTTTTCTGCGGTCTCAGGACTTGCAATGTTCAACAGCATTCAGGCCTTTTTCTACTTGTCAGAGAGTGCAGCAGCGCAGTAAATACATCACTCCTTCTGTGCCTTTTCGCAACTGTCTGCAATATTTTCATCAAAGACGAGTGACTTGGTGCGGCAAAGCCTGATGCCATGTTGCAAACTTCTGACACCATAGATAATGTTGTAGTAGGTGAATCACTGACAGTAATCACTTTCATCAGAGCAGCTTATTCACTAACTCTGAAGCTGCTTAAACACATTTGCACCGTCCACACTCCCTGGGATAACCCCTGCCCTCCCGCCATGTGAGCTCTGCTGGAGCCGCTTCATCACTTTCTCACGTGACCACTCAGTCTACCATGTCTAATTCAAGGCAAGGAAATTCCTTCAACTAATCTCTTATGAAATGAAATATTTCTATTCTAGTGAGGCTTGGATCTGTCAAACAAATTGCTCATTTAACAGGTGGGATCATGTTAGTTTGTAAACTCTGTCATTGCACCTTCAATCCTATAATGATAGTTCTCAAGCTTTTGCCAACGGAAAGAATGGAATGTCATTTTATTTTAACCCCAACTTCTTCATTCTTTGGCAGCTTTTGCAGTTCATGGGCAGGTTGAAATTCTTTTAACAGCGCCAGTGGGTTTATATATTTTTTAGCTCAACAATGTTTACTTTGAACAATCCAAAATGGTGCCTCACCTGTCCTGAAGAGTACCTCACCTCTTGCAGTCTATCCTTGGGCTTAATCCAAATGAATCCACTAAATTCAGATCAGCTTTTACCAGTTCTATTCTGCAGTACAGTGAAGCAGCTGATGATTTAAATGACCAACTGCCTTGTAAAACCCGCATGGGCGAACCCTGATCCGATGCCAGCCCTGCTCCTGCATAAATTGGAAATGGCACGATTTAGGGGCAGGACTTGGGATATTTGTCCATTTTTGCTATTTTTGCAATCATGGCCAAAATCTGGGCCCTTGCCCCGGCAGAAGTAAATCTCCGAGGAAGAAAGTACTCCAGAAGAACCACTGGCTTCTTTAACTCCAACTGTCCAAACCCCAAAATTGAAACTAGCAGCCGCAAGTGGAGTAGATAGCAAGTTAGAGGGATTTGAACCTGGCGACTTGCAGAACACGTGATAAGAAGAAGGGGAGGGTGGAATGTGCAGTGCAAAAAGTATGGCTCATCCACAAAGAAAAATAAGGCTTCTTGCTTTTTCTGAAGAGCACAGTGTTTATCACTGTTGCTTCACAGCGCCAGGGTCCCTGGTTCGATTCCTGACTTGGGTCACTGTCTGTGCGGAGTCTGCACAGCCTGCCCGTGTCTGTGTGGATTTCCTCCGGGTGCTCCGGTTTCCTCCCACAAGTCCCAAAAGACGTGCTGTTAGGTAATTTGGACATTCTGAATTCTCCCTCTGTGTACCCAAACATGCGCCGGAGTATGGCAACTAGGGACTTTTCACAGTAACTTCATTGCAGTGTGAATGTAAGCCTACTTGTGACAATAATAAAGATTAAAGAAAAAAAGTAGTGGTATTGTCATTGGACATGTTAACCAGAGACCCTGAGCACTGAAGATGGTGAAATTTGAATTCAATAAAATATCTGGAATTAAAAGTCTAACGATGACCATGAAACCATCGTCGATTTTCGGGAAAAAAACATCTGGTTCACTAATGTCCTTTCGGGTAGGAAATCTGGGGTTGGATTGTCCGAGCGTGGTTCTCACCACGTTTTGCCTGTCGGGAACAGCCGGGGGCAGCTTCGGGCACCCTGGTGGTGGGGGTGGGGGGGGGGGGGCAGGGGGATCCTTCACCGGGGGGGGGGGGTACTCACAGATGGCCAGGCATGCAATCAGGCGGCACCGATCTGCAGGCGCTCGATCTTGGGGGGACCTACTTCGTTCATCATGGTCCGCAATGTGAGTCCACTATGTTGCACGGGGCAGCAACCACAGGCGGCCACCGTGCGCATGCACGGACTCCCGACCGGAAGTGCAGGGCCCCACATCCGCAGCCAGAGCTGTGAGAAGCACTCCGGTGCCCTGCTAGCCCCCTGCAGGTTTGAGAATCACTCTGGACTTTCTTATGGTAAGTCCAGAGTGAAACGCCCGTGTTTTGACGCTGGCATGGGAACATAGCCCCATTATTGGAGAATCCTGCCCCTGTTGTCTTTACCTGATCTGGCCTACATGTGACTCCAGATCCACAGCAATGTGGTTGACTCTTAACTGCCCCCTCAAGAGCAATTAGGAATGGGTAATAAATGCTGGCACAGCGAACAACGTCCACGTTCCATAAACGAATAAAACAAAAAGAAAAAATATATATGCATTCACCGTCACCTTATGCAAGTATCAGAACAACCACCAACGGTCAATACAACACTTCAGTCATCCGGCCTTTGGGACTGGCCCCCACACCACCAGGCATGCAGCCCCCTACAGAGGCCATGCAGAGAATCCTACACCTGATCAACAAGCAGATGGAACGTGTCTTGTTACTAACAATGAGGACAGTGGTCACAGAAAAACCACTACACTACCAACCGGTGTATCACACGCTCAGGGCACCTGAGCAGGTCAAACACCAGATTCCAGGGCTTTATGACCACATAACCTAGAACTGCCTTTCAAAAAGAGGTCAAATGGCAGAAATGTGGGAGTTAGCCCCGGAAGTACAGGGGGTGCACAAGTGTTAAAGCAGCTGTAGAGCTAGTGAATAAACTATCCTGTTAAAGGTCCTTGTTTTCAGTGATTCAGAGAACCCCAAACATTTACAGACACAGAATTTTTTAATAACAATGTGGGTCCTGAGGTCTGTCCATGGCGGGTACTAGCTGATATAACATGGCAGTAGTAATTGTAAATGGTGATGGGCAGGGGTCATGGGTTTGGCATTGTTGGCATTAAGGGCTATAAAGAACCATATGGGTAGGTTGGGTGAATAGAGAGGCACAGGGCTATGAAGGGCCATGGGGTTTGGTAGAGGGGCATGTGTTGGCATAGTGGGCACAGGGATCTTTAAGAATGGGTAGTGGGGCATAGGTTGGCATGAGGGGCCATGTGGATAGGTGGGGGCATGAAGTGGCATGGGTGGGACAAGTAACTCTCGCATCGTTGGACTGTGGGAGGAAACTGGAGTACCCCGAGGATACTCACACAGACATGGGGGGAACATGCAAACTACACACAGTCATCCAAGGCCGGAATTCAACTTGATTCCCTGATGCTGTGAGGCAGTAGTGTGTGAGGGGCTGAGGGATGTTTTATGTTTTAATTAATTTTTAAATTGATTTCAGCAAAGTGCTGGAGCACAGAGGCAGGCCTTCTGCTTGGGTCATCTCTACATCTGACAGTCTCTGCACTTGTCCCGACTACTAAGGTACGTTCCCTCCCATCGCAGCCCCGCCCCTCCCACAACCAGAGTGAAAATAGGGGACAGGATTCTTCAGTCCCTCGCCTGCATCTTTATCAGCGACGCGCAGTTCGTTGACTTCGGGATTCTCAGTACCCGCCACTTATCAATGGGATTTCCCATTGAAGCCCCCCACACCATTAGGAAACCCGCGGATGGGGGTACACTTCCAGCAGGAAGAAAGAATCTCAACGACCAGAGCATTCCGGCCAGGAACTGCGGGCTATGATTTTTAAATGTCAGATTCGCAATCAGGAATTTTCTCATTTCTGCGCTCCTACCCCATAGAATCCCTGCAAAGCAGAAGGAGGCCATTCGACCCATCGAGTCTGCACTGACCCTCTGAAAGAGCACCCTACCTAGGCCCACTCCCCCGCCTTATCCCCGTAACCCCACCTTAACTGCATATCCCTGGACGCTAAGGGGCAATAGTCAGTTTAGCTCAGTGGGCTAGACAGCTGGTTTGTAATGCAGAACAAGGCCAGCAGCGCGGGTTCAATGACCGTACTGGCTTACCCGAACAGGCACCAGAATGTGGCGACTAGGGGCTTTTCACAGTAACTTCATGCTTGTGAGAATAAAAGATTTTTTAAAAAATGTTTAGCAAGGCCATTCCACCTAACTTGCGCACCTTTGGAATGTGGGAGGAAAGCAGAGCACCCGGAGGAATCCCACACAGACACAGGGACAACATGCAAACAGTCACCCAAGGCCGAAATTGAACCTGGATCCCTGGCACTGTGAGGCAGCAGTGCTAAACACTGTGCCACCGTGCCACCCAGTACCCATGAATAAAAATCTGGCCCAAGATTTTCAAGTGGCCCTGGTAAAATGGGGAGAGGTTTAAGGATCAGAATAGTATCGCACTGAGTTGCCGTGCTGTGTATATATGTGCAACTGATTTAGGAAAGAGAAATAGTTCAGACAATACGCAGACTTGCAATCTCCTTTAGCTACCCATTCAAATTATGTTTTCGGCTTTCCCTTCCATCTGATTGATGGTTTGAATGGAGGTTGATCATCTCTCATTTTTAGTCTTATCCCTTTTTTTGAGAGCCAGTTTCTTACACAGTGAGTGAATTTATATGTAGTTGTCATCACGGGTTCTACAGATGAGGGAGACAAGCTCAAATAGTGTGCGTACTTGGAAGGAGAATCTACAAATTGCAAGAAGAATGGGTAAGTCAACAGCAAGAAGTAGCAGATTTAGGGAATGGTTTAATGGAAATGAAACAGAGTCCTGTTTTGGGGCGTGCTAAGCGGGGTGTGTGGTGTTGGGTGCTCTGGTGCACAGATGAGCCAACACAGTTGTATGTGGTACAACCCTATTTTATTTTAACTCTTATAATACAGTTCGTTCTGGATACTCTGCACGTGCTGTCTCCCAGAGTGTGTCGTGTAGCAGGTCTGTCCTGGTCCTCCTCTCCAGCTAATACTGACCACCAGGTGTCGTGTTTGTGCTTTTATATCTTTCTGTGATTGGTTGTGGTGGTGTGTGTTCTGATTTGTCTGTTGGTGTGTCTATCATGATGTGTGTGTTTGAATATCATGACAGGGTGTTTCCCAGCAGTTGCAGCGCTGAAAATGACCCCACTATTAAACAGGTCTCTGCTTCATTTTTGGGCCTCACTGAGGCTGCACTTAGGCTCATTTCCTGCACTAACGAGCTCAGCTCGCCAGTGCAGGAAGAGATCGGGCGCCATTTATAAAAGGCGTCCCGATCTCTGGCACCCCCACCGCAGTGTCTGGACCCTTCCCCAATGCCACAACTTACCACACCACACCTCAAGGCAGGGAACTCCCTTACCCAATCCCCAGCACAGCCATGATGCCACCCGGGCACCTTGTCACTGCCAGGGTGGCACCTGGGTGGCACTGCAATGGTATCAGTCTGAGGTGCCTGGGTGGCACTGGGGTGCCCAGGTGGCCCTGGTCTATGTTTGTGGAAACCAGTGCTAAACGCCGCCCAAATCTTGGTTAACTTAGGTGCAAACGCGGACTTAAGTGAGCTGAAATGCACGTTTAAATATGCCAATCTGAACCCCGCCCATTGAGGATGTGATCCAGATCGCGACGTCTCACGAGATCCCGTTAGATCTCGCAAGGCGTAACGAGTGTCGTACCCTGCCGCGAGATTCACCCACCTCGTCACATCCCCAGTCGGGCATGACGAGGCCATTAAATCATGACCTTAATAGTTAATAAAGTGAAAGGAATGTTGGCCTTTAACTCAAGAGGTCTGGAAGAGGTGAGGGAAGGTGTTATAACCTGCCTACTTACGATTGGCTGGGGACTAATGACTATCCCACAATCCTATGGGAGTATGAACTTCCCCAATGAGGGGGGCGGAGGAACTCCTAGTATAAATAAGCTGGCCAGTTCAGGAACCAGCAGGAAGGAGAAGGTAGCAAGGGAAGTTACTGCTACTGTTATGTATATATTGTTATAGTAAATAAACGTTATTATTTTGTATCCTTAAAACTCGTGCTGGATTCTTCGTGGCCCTTACAAAACTGGCGACGAAGGTAAAAGTGAATAGCTGTCTACACCGCTGAAGCCACCTCCCTGGAGTTTTGTTGGATACAGGTTGGAAGTTGTTTTCTATTATACCATGCCTCTGTACGGACGTTTGGATGTTTTTGATGCTGCGCTGGAAAGCTGGAACCAGTACACACAACGGATGCGTTACTATTTCCGGGCAAACAATATCACTGAAAACGAGCGCCAGGTGGTCATATTGCTCACCGCCTGCGGGCCGCATACGTTTGAGGTGATTAGGAGTCTTACGTACTCAGCTGCGCCGGACGCCAAAACGTTTGACGAACTTGTGAATATAGTGGGGCAACACTTTAACCCAACCCCGTCCACGATTGTCCAGCGTTACCGGTTTAATACCGCTGAGAGGACCGCTGGAGAATCCCTTGCCGATTTTTTATCCAGGCTACGCGGGATTGCGGAATACTGTGACTATGGTGAGACCTTGTCAGAAATGTTACGCGACCGTTTGGTTTGCGGTATTAACAATGCAGCAACCCAGAGAAAGTTGTTAGCTCTGCCAACATTGACTTTTCAACAAGCAATACAAATAGTCTTGTCCCGAGAGAGCGCAGAGCGAGGAGTACAGGAGCTACAGGGAATGGAAGTGCATGCCTTGGGGCGCAACCCTTTCCGCCCAAAAACGTCCCCCCGCACTCCTGCGGTACCTTGGGCGAGGCAACGACCGGACCGACGCCAGTGGCCATGGGACATTCCTCCCCGAAGGGAGCCTTCTCCAGAGCCAATGGATGAGGAGCCATGTCCGTGTCAGACTTGTAGGCGCCGACCCCGTCGCGGACGGCGGTCCTGGGGACGCCAGAGGTGCCGTCGTTCCGACCGAAACTGGGACCAGCCCAGGGGCCGTAACTGGGACCAGCCCAGAGGCCGTACCTTCCATGTGGATGAACCTGCGGCGACCACTCCTGAGGACATGGAGACGGAGGACGACTGCCTGCAGCTGCATTGTGTGGCAGCTCCCCGTGTGGCCCCCATTAAGGTGACAGTACGGGTCAATGGCCACCCGCTGGAGATGGAGTTGGATACTGGCGCAGCGGTCTCCGTGATCGCCCAGAGGACATTCGATCGCATCAAGCAGGGTATACAGACCCTTACATTAACTGATTCACAGGCCAGGTTGGCCACCTACACGGGGAAACCACTGGACATTGCACGAACTACAATGACCCCTGTTGTCTATGGACGCCAGGAGGGGCGTTTCCCACTTATCGTAGTGCGTGGCCATGGGCCCAGCCTGTTGGGTCGGGACTGGTTGCGCCATTTGCGGTTGCAATGGCAGCACATCCTCCAAACAGTTTCTGGAGGGTTGACTGAGGTGCTTGGACGATACCCAGAGGTATTCCAGCCTGGTTTGGGGAAAATAAAAGGGGCCGTAGCCCGTATCCAAGTTGAACCAGGAGCCACGCCGCGCTATTTCCGGGCGCGCCCAGTGCCTTACGCTTTACTCGAGAAGGTAGAAGGGGAGCTCACTCATTTGGAGAGTTTGGGTATTATCAGGCCCGTCCGTTTTGCTGACTGGGCAGCACCAATTGTACCAGTAATGAAGCCAGATGCCACAGTTCGCTTGTGTGGCGACTATAAACTTACAGTGAATACAGTTTCCCGACTCGACCGATACCCAATGCCTCGCATAGAGGATCTCTACGCGAAACTTGCAGGTGGACTCTCATTCACAAAATTACATATGAGTCACGCCTACCTGCAGTTGGAGCTGGACCCTGCCTCCCGACCATATGTAACAATTAACACACACCGGGGCCTGTATGAATATACACGGTTGCCCTTTGGAGTATCCTCTGCCTGCGCAATTTTTCAACGTGTTATGGAGGGCATTTTGAGAGGTTTACCACGTGTGGCTGTCTACCTAGATGACGTGTTGATTACAGGGACATCGGAGCAAGAGCATTTTGAAAATCTGGAGGCTGTCCTTAGACGCCTTTCGGAGGCTGGAGTCCGTTTACGTCACACAAAGTGCGTATTTCAGGCAAAAGAAGTAGTCTACCTAGGTTATCGGGTGGACCGCGAGGGTCTGCACCCCGTCGCAGAGAAGGTGCGTGCAATTCAACATGCCCCCACCCCGACTGACACTTCGCATCTTCGTTCTTTTCTCGGTCTCGTAAACTATTACGGGAAGTTCCTCCCCAATCTGGCAACTACGCTGGCCCCCTTGCACCTGCTGCTAAAGAAAAATCACACCTGGGTTTGGGGTCAGCCGCAAGAAACCACTTTCCGGCAGGTAAAGCAACAATTGTCGTCGTCTGGGGTACTAACCCACTATGATCCGGGAAAGCCTTTACTCGTCACATGTGATGCATCCCCGTATGGTATTGGGGCCGTCCTGTCCCACAAGATGGAGAACGGGGCCGAGCGACCGATAGCTTTCGCCTCCCGCACATTGACTGCAGCGGAGAAAAAGTTCGCGCAGATCGAGAAGGAGGGCCTGGCAGTGGTTTTCGCGGTGAAACGCTTCCACCAGTATGTGTACGGCCGCCATTTCACTATCGTGACTGATCATAAGCCCCTGCTGGGACTCTTCAGAGAGGATAAGCCAATACCGCCCATTGCTTCTGCACCGATCCAGCGCTGGGCTTTGTTGCTTGCTGCATATGAGTATTCGCTGGAGCACAAACCAGGTACGCAGATAGCAAATGCTGACGCACTGAGCCGATTGCCTTTATCGACCGGCCCCATGTTGACCCCCACGACCGGTGAGGTGGTTGCAACCCTAAATTTTATGGACACCTTGCCTGTCACGGCATCACAGATCCGTGAGTGGACCCAGACGGAGCCAGTCTTGTCAAAGGTTCGGCACATAGTCCTGTATGGTGGGCAGCATAGACAACTCCCAGGCGAGTTGCGGGCATTTTCCTCCAAGCTGTCAGAGTTCAGCGTGGAAGACGGCATCCTCTTGTGGGGGACGCGTGTGATTGTCCCGGAAAAAGGCCAGGAGCTGATATTATCAGACTTGCACAATGGGCATCCGGGCGTGACCAAGATGAAAATGTTGGCCCGGAGTTATGTCTGGTGGCCAGGCCTCGACACCGACATTGAGAAGGTGGCCCAAAACTGCTCCATTGCCAGGAGCATCAGAAGCTTCCGCCGGCCGCGCCCCTACATCACTGGGAATGGCCAGGGCGGCCTTGGGCACGCTTACATGCAGATTTCGCAGGCCCTTTTCAGGGATCCATGTTCCTTCTACTAATTGACGCCCAGTCCAAATGGCTGGAGGTGCATAAGATGCAGGGGACAACGTCCTGCGCAACAATTGAAAAGATGCGTTTATCATTTAGTACGCATGGTCTCCCCGAGATGCTGGTCACGGATAATGGCACTCCATTCATGAGTGAGGAGTTTGCTAGGTTTACAAAGATGAACGGCATCCGCCATATCCGCACTGCCCCTTACCACCCGGCTTCAAATGGGTTGGCAGAGCGTGCAGTGCAAACATTCAAAAGAGGCCTAAAGAAGCAGTCTTCCGGATCAATGGACACGAGATTGGCTCGCTTTTTGTTTACGTACAGGACCACCCCGCATGCAGTGACTGGGGTAGCTTCCGCAGAACTCCTAATGGGCCGAAGACTTCGCACCCGCCTTAGTATGGTCTTCCCGGACATTGGCGCAAAAGTACGCCGCACACAAGAACGGCAGGGACAGGGATTGTCTCGACATCGTCCGATTCGGCAGTTTGCGCCCGGTGACCCAGTATTCGTGCGGAATTTTGCTGGTGGTGCCCAATGGGTTCCTGGTGTAATCTTTCGCCAAACGGGCCTTATATCTTACCAAGTGCAAGCCCAGGGTCGTCTCCAGCGAAAACATGTAGACCACGTCCGGTCCAGAAGATCATCCCCTCAAAAGACTCCCCGCCCCCGGAGCTCATTTCAACAGCCGCAAAGACCAGAGACAAGGGAAGGTAGTCCTCAAAATCTTCCACTGGTGCCTCACTCAAAGCCTGCGCAGGTCGTTACGGGACCGAATGGAGATAGAGACGCTGACATGACGGAGGCAGCAGACTCTGACTCCGAGATGGAGACACAGGATGCATCAGAGGGGGAATCCTCGGGTCCACAGGCCGTGGATGTACAACCGTGCCGTTCATCACGGAAGCGCCGGTCTCCGTCTCATTACACGCCGCCTGATCCAGCGCTGCATGCAAATGGCGTCCGGCCTGCGGCCAAACGAGTTTGACGCCTTCCTTCACCAGGGTCTTCGGTGGATTCCTTGGACTTTAGGGGGGAGGGATGTTATAACCTGCCTACTTACGATTGGCTGGGGACTAATGACTATCCCACAATCCTATGGGAGTATGAACTTCCCCAATGAGGGGGGCGGAGGAACTCCTAGTATAAATAAGCTGGCCAGTTCAGGAACCAGCAGGAAGGAGAAGGTAGCAAGGGAAGTTACTGCTACTGTTATGTATATATTGTTATAGTAAATAAACGTTATTATTTTGTATCCTTAAAACTCGTGCTGGATTCTTCGTGGCCCTTACAAAAGAAGGTCAATTCAAAATTTCCACACTGCGATTGATGGATTTTTGTTGGGCTACGGTAATAATTACAGAAACTTAGCTTGGGGATGGAGTTAAGATACAGATCAGCAATAATAAGTTACGTTATAGAGCTCATCTGGAATACCACCACACCTCAGGAAGAAGTTATTGGCCTTGGAAGGGGTTACAGTGGAGATCCACGAAATTGATACCAAGGCAAAAAGGATTAAATTATGAGTGCAGGTTGCATTGTGCTCCTTGATTAGAGAACATTAATAGGATCTAATTGAGACATTTAAATTATTGAAGTATTTGATAGGGTAAATGGGATAAATTGTTCCCGCTAGCCAGAGAGGACCAGAACAAGGGAGCATAATCTTAAAATTAGAGCTAAACCAATCGGGGGGTGATGTCAGAAAGCATTTCTTCACACAAGTAGTAGTGAAAATCCAGAATCCGCCCCCCCCCCCCCTATAGAGATCTTGATGTGAAATTAAATGAAATTTCAAAATTGAGATTGACAGATTCTTGTTAGATAAGTGCATGAGGCCTCCAGAACCAAGAAAAGTAAGATGTACCCAAGAAAAAAAAAATTGCACATATTCTAAACGAATTAGAGAACAAGCTCATTGGGCTGAATGACCAATCCTCTTCCTACGTTCCTTTGAACAATTCCTCATTTTAAGAGACACATCCACTCTAAATGGATGCCAGATTCACCCAAGGTCTAACACTCCAATTGGATGAGTAATTTGTCACTCCTGAAAATTCACAGGCAACTTAACAAGAAACAGAATGAACACAATTATCTAAACACATCAATATCTGATCCTTTTTGAAACATTTGATGGTCCCATAAGGAAAATCCAGATTTCCATTAGATTTTCTTTTCAATGCAGTCACTCGCCCATACATGGACAGGCAAGAGGCAGAAATAGGTTGTCCAATGTAATTTCTATCAATTGGACTAAATTAACATGGATGCCTGGTACAGTGAATCCTTTCTGGTGCTCTGCATTGTACAGAGTAATGGTGGGAACATTTAAGTTTTGACGAACTAGAGTTTTTTAAATGAAATAAGTCAACTTCAAACAGGCCATGATGCAGTTTTCTAAATTAATAATGTAAAATTCTCTGACTGACAAATGAGGCCTCTCGACACCTCAAAGGCCTACTTTAGCCCATCTCTGGTCCCTTCCAAATAGATTATCCAGTGAAAACATTTAAGCCTGTCAGGCAGAACACCCAAGGTGAGATTTTCTGCTCCTCCCTCTGGTGAGTGCCATGGTGAGCGGTAGTGAAAAATATTGTGAGGAGAAAAACCAGTTTTACAACATCATAAAAAATGTTTGCGGTTGTACTGAAAAGATTCCAATGGCAGGCCATGTTTCCTGCTCTGCAACATTGGGAATGTATTCAGCATATCCTCCTCACGTGTTCAATCAACAGACCGCATTGGCATGCAATCACGTCTTTCACAATAGTGCTGAAGCGGCCTGTACCTGGCAAGCTGCACTCTGCTCAGACATGGGAGTTTCATTGGCCAACCTCACACAGTACCGCCGGCATGGAGGATAATAAGGAAGGGTCAACTGGCAGCAGAACTTCGCTCTCAGAGGGATGGTGTGAGGGTTTCTAGATCACACTGTGCTGGAGTAGGCATGTGCGTGATCCCAAAGGGTTAAGGTTTCCAGTGAAAGTATTCAGAGGTCATGGAGTGAGGGAGGTCTCATAATTATGATCCACCAGAACATTGGAAGGAGCTGGGAGTACATATCAGCCTCAATGTTGTACTGTCAAAAAATAGCCCAGCAAAGCATCTGAATCTGGTTCTCCCAGAAGGAGCCCTTACATGAAGGATAATGCATCTCTGATCGGTGATTGGGCACACAGTGTTTTGTGGTGGACGCATGATAGTAACATCTGCAATAAGTGGAGGGGGAGACAAGGTGACACATCTCTCGTTAGAGAGAAGAAGGTTAAGAGGTGACTTAATTGAGGCATAAAAGATGATCAGAGGATTGGATAGGGTGGACAGTGAGAGCCTTTTTCCTCGGATGGTGATGTCGAGCACGAGGGGACATAGCTTTAAATTGAGGTGAGATAGATATAAGACAGATGTCAGAGGTAGGTTCTTTACTCAGAGAGTAGTAAGGGCATGGAATGCCCTGCCTGCAACAGTAGTGGACTCGCCAACATTAAGGGCATTCAAATGGTCATTGGATAGACATATGGACTATAAGGGAATAGTGTAGATGGGCTTTCGAGTGGTTTCACAGGTTGACGCAACATCGAGGGCCGAAGGGCCTGTACTGCGCTATAATGGTCTATGTTCTATGTTCTATCTGTTTGACAGCGGCATAGCTCTTGAGAAAGAAGAGGAATCCACATGAATAGTTGTGAAAGGTGACATAGAATATGTACATTAATGAACATTGCAAACATGTGGTCGACACCCATGCCACCCATTGTGTTCCTAATATTTGTTAGCTTTCCAGTCCTACTTCTAGGTCTTGGTGCTTCACCAACATCCCCAGTGGAGGTGAAAGAAGCCTGTTGACAGCTGTGCCCTGCAGTCTTCAATGATTTTGGTGGGTGTCCTCTGGAGGGCACGTGCACCCACATCAGCCTGTTGGGCTGCAGCTGATGGGGTCACAGAAAGAGTGAGGTTTGGATGGGCAGGACACTGCCTGAGTCACCTGGGTGGATGGCTTCGGGGTGTGCGCCTGTTGATATTCCTCCCTGAGGCTGACTCCTTCTGGAGAACGGACAGCTGGAGGGAATAGAACTAGCCAGCCCCGTGTCGCATAGCCACTGATGGATGCCACCAAGATCTATGGAGATGGAGTACTGCTCCTGTAACAGTGCATGACCTATTTCCTGCACCAACATCTGAACGGCGGCTACCAACCTACCAGTGTTGATATCAGTGCGTTGGCATCACGGTGGCATCACCACAGAATGAACGCGGAAGCCTCCTCCATTCTTCATTACAATCTAAGGGGCACAGCTGACTTCCCTTCCAGATGTTTCCTTGACTGTCGCCACAACTCACACAACTGAGTTTGGACTGACTCCTGAGACTCATCATCTGATTCGAACTCAGCAAATTGCTTGCTTGCAGCAGTCCTCTGTGTGTGCTGGAGCACTTTCCAGATGTATCTTTGAAGGAGAGCAGAGAATGTTAGTGTTTGGCAAGAGGCTTGAAGGAGAAATTACTCACAGTGTCGCTGTCTGTGGGATGAGTAGGGTCGTCACTTGGGGGCGCCACCCACTTCTCTGTCACCGCAGGCATGACCGCTGGCACTCACCAGCCAGTACAATGGCTTGCTCCTGAATGGGAGTGAGCAATCGGATGTCAGCCGCTCCACTCCTGGTTTGGGAACCCTCCCTGTCATTGTGGGTGAGCTTGTGCTGCACAAAGACAGATGGAGAGAGTGTGAACAGGACGCAGACCAAGGCAGATGCTGAGGATGCTTGGCAAGACTGTTTGTTGAGTGGAGCCATGGACAGGATGAGGACACGAACGTGAGAGGATATGAGGTTAATAGAGCTGTGAAGGTGTGTGAGAGAGTGAGCAGTGATGTCCCCTGAGCTGACAGTTGTTAAGGCTGGTGAAAGAAATGGCGGCATAGCTGAGATCATTCATCTTCTTCCTGCACTGGGTGGCGGACCTACTTTGTGGTGAGGTGGCACTTACTGCCCTTGCCACTGCGTCCCAAGCCGGAGTGGTGCGGTTGACGAACCTGAGACCGGAGGGGACATAAAGGACTTTGCGCCGTGACTGAACTGCATACAGCAGGCATTCCAAGGAGGCGTCACTGAACTTTGGGGTAGTAATCGTATTTGCTTTCGGGACCATCTCTTTGCCATGCGTCAGTCAAGGTTTGTATGATTGCATTGTAAATATGGTGCCAATGACAAGGCAGCGGAGAGGTCACAGCACGGTGGGGCAAACGGGAGACCAGCTAATGTTCTGGCGTGTTTCCTGTGGATGAATTATTAATAAGCTCTGCAGCATACAATGCAGTGCAATAACCCACCATGGCGGCAAACAGGAAACCCACAAATTTTCACCAATGCCGTGACACTTAGTCTGCAAATCGGAAAATGGTGACCTCAGCCACCCAGATTCGTGCTGACATTCTGCAATTGTTGCAGCTAATTTTATTTCCTGCCAGGGACTTCCCACAGCAGGAATAGCTGGTTTATAATTTGAACCCTTGTGAAATTATGCGTGTCGTCAAATCATTATTTTTCCCTAACTTCCGTCTGTAGTCGGGCATGCTTCTCCCATAGGCCTGGTGACTTCATTAATTTCAATTCCACAAAGACCTGCGTAATGCAGTTTTCTTTTTGTTTTTCATCTGCAGCAATGATTTCACCGCACCCTCCCAAGTATCCTTGCAATGCACTTCAACTTCCTCTGTCAAAGCAATGACAAAATGTTTCTTGAGTGATTATTCCTTTGATTTTGTACTTGTAAATATTTATGACGACCACCGGGCACCATCCTTTTCCATGCTCTTCCTCGAAAACTTTCAAATTTATTTTCAGCATCGGCCTTTGGGCAGAATCTTATCAAAAATAAGAGTGAATCTCGCCAACTCGGACAAATCTCACGCCTTTTAAAGAAAAGCTTATCTGCCAATGAGAATCATGCCACGCCCTTCACGCCCTCTCACTGATGTGCTGGCCCCATGTAAACGTAATCACTGCAATCTATTGGGGGGGGGGGGGGCTCTATATGAACCATAAGACAATAAGACCATAAAACATAGGAGCAGAATTAGACACTCGGTCCATTGAGTCTGCTCTGCCATTCAATCAGGGCTTCACAGCTCTGTTTTTCCCTGCCCCATTCTCCTGCCTTGTCCACATAACCCCTGATCCCCTTATTAATCAAGGACCTATCTATCTCTGTCTCAGAGACACTCAGTGATTTACTACTACTGGAAACATTCTCTCCACGGCCACTTTATCCAGGCCTCGCAGTATCCTGCATGTTTAATAAGATCTCCCCTCATCCTTCTAAATTCCAACAAGTACAGACCCAGAGTCCTCAACCGTTCCTCATAAAAAAGCTTTTCATTCCAGGGACCATTCTTGTGAACCTCTTCTGGATGCTTTCCAGAACTGGCACATCCTCCCTTAGATACCTGGCCCAAATCTGCTCACAATACTCCAAATGGGGTCTGATCAGAACCTTATACAGTCTCAGAAGTACATCCTTGCCATTTCGACATGAATACTAACATTGAATTTGCCTTCCTAACTGCCACTGAACCTGCACGTTAACCTTAAGAGAATCTTGAATAAGTCCCTTTGTGCCACCCCAGCACTGCTTGGCACTTGCTCCATATCCATGAAAGGGATGGCATCACAGAAACCAGCACGGGAGGGAGCCCTGACCAGACTCCTGGATGGTGTACAGCAGAAGCAGGAAGTCCTGTACCGCAATTCAGGAGGCGGCCCACCAGTAGGTTTTCCACTCCCTCCTGAGAGGCAATAGCTGCCTTGGTGAGGGCCAGCACTCCCCAGAAGAGGACAAGGCAGCACTGCAGGAAGAAGATGAATGACCGTCTTTGCGTGGCCAGGGTTGGTCTGCCATCTTCAATGTCCCACTGCATCCCCTCACCCACACCTCGCACCTCCAAGGTGCTCTCTCAGCCAGCCACTTCACAGGCTGCCCAAAGATGATGATGCCCTCTTGTCTCCCCACACCGTCATGCTGCAACCCCCCACCATCCCCCCCCCACCCCCACCCCCCGCCCTCCAGTCTTAACTATGCTCCTTAAATTACTGCTCCCACTCCAGTCCCACTCATGCCACTCCTCAATCATTTGAACTGGCATCTCCTGGGTTTGGAAATCCCCGAGCTAAGGAACTGCAAAGGCTGATTCGCAAGAATCAGGAAGGGATGACTCCCACCTGCACTGCCATCATCTATGTCTCCACAGGACAAACTCGAGTACAGCCGATGTGAGAGGGCACAGACACCCAGTGTCATGCAGGAGCTCCAGAACCTGACCTTTCATGAGGAAGGAGCCCTTGAGCTGGCCGAGGAGGAGCCTGACCGTGCCTTTGTGATGGCAAAGTGGGGGCAGTGAGCAAAAGTGAGGACTCTTAAGGACAAACAGTTATTCTTCAAGCCTTGGAAGAGGCGTCACATCTGTCACCCACAGCCTCCACAAGTGCAGATACTCAAATTAAAGGGGCAGGAGTTAAGTGGGGAAGATGATGGACGGTAGAGGGGGTTGAGGGCCAAGCCTCGGGTAAGGTTGGTGTCATAATATACACCAGTATATCATGGTGCAGACACACACACTGATGGACACACAGCAAGACCAATCAACACACACAACACGGCAGCCAATCACCAGTTAGAGCACACTCACTATAAACACAGAGGGCATCAGTTTTCCCGCTCATTCGGGATGCAGCCTCTCAGAAGGACAGAGCTTACAGCTTACAGCACAGATCCTCACCATGTGCTGAGTGCAACACTTCAGCAGTCAAGGGCATTCAGCCTCTGATCTCCGGGTAAGCGTTCTCCAAGGCGGCCTTCAGGACGCGCGACAACGCAGAATCGCTGAGCAGAAACTTATAGCCAAGTTCCGCACACATGAGTGCGGCCTCAACCGGGACCTGGGATTCATGTCACATTACATTCATCCCCCACCATCTGGCCTGCGAAATCCTACCAACTGTCCTGGCTTGATGCAATTCACACATCTTTAACCTGGGGTCACCCCATCTCTGGATCTGTAAAGATTTAATCACCTGCAAATGGTCGCATTCCAAGCATTGTTTGGCATCTTTGAATTTGTCTATATATGTGTTTCTGGAACATACCTCTTCATTCACCTGAGGAAGGAGCAGCGCTCCGAAAGCTAGTGACATCGAAACAAACCTGTTGGACTTTAACCTGGTGTTGTAAGACTTCTTACTGTGTTCAAGTGAAGACAAGCATCCAGCAGAGGGCAATAGAGCAGAGCTGCTGATTGGCTGTTGTGGGGGAAATTTGCACATGTACGTGTGCTCACCCTAACTTGAAGGTGTACCTCAGCAAGAGTTCCCAGCTGTTCAAGTGAAATCAAGCATCCAGCAGAGGGCAGTAGAGCGGAACTGCTGATTGGTTGTTTATCATAGATTATCATAGAATTTACAGTGCAGAAGGAGACCGTTCGGCCCATCGAGTCTGCACCAGCTCTTGGAAAGAGCACCCTACCCAAGGTCAACACCTCCACCCTATCCCCATATCCCAGCAACCCCACCCAACACTAAAGGTAATTTTGGACACTAAGGGCAATTTTATCACCTAACCTGCACATCTTTGGACTGTGGAAGGAAACCGGAGCACCTGGAGGAAACCCACGCACACACGGGGAGGATGTGCAGACTCCGCACAGCCAGTGACCCAAGCCGGAATCGAACCAGGGACCCTGGAGCTGTGAAGCAATTGTGCTATCCACAATGCTACCGTGCTGATTGGCTGTTGCGGGGGAAATTTGCATATGTCCGTGTGCTCACCCTAACTTGAAGGTGTACCTCAGCAAGAGACCCTAGCTGTTCACGTGAAGAAAAGGATCCCGCAGAGGGCAGTAGAGCAGAGCTGCTGATTGGCTGTTGTGGGGGAAATTTGCATACGTCCATGTGCTCACCTTAACTTGGAGGTGTACCTCAGCAAGAGACCCTAGCTGTTCAAGTGAAGAAAAGCATCCAGCAGAGGGCAGTAGAGTTGAGCTGCTGATTGGCTGTTGCGGGGGAAATTTGCGTACGTCCGTGTGCTCACCCTAACCTGAAGGTGTGCCTCAGCAATAGACCCTAGCTGTTCAAGTGAAGACAAGCATCCAACAGAGTGCAGTAGAGCAGAGCTGCTGATTGGCTGTTGTGGGGGAAATTTGCATATGTCCGTGTGCTCACCCTAACTTGAAGGTGTACCTCAGCAAGAGACCCTAGCTGTTCAAGTGAAGACAAGCATCCAGCAGAGGGCAGTAGAGTGGGGCTGCTGATTGGCTGTTGTGGGGGAAATTTCCATACGTACGTATGCTCACCCTAACTTGAAGGTGCACCTCAGCAAGAGACCCTAGATGTTCAAGTGAAGACAAGCATCCAGCAGAGGGCAGTAGAGCTGAGCTGCTGATTGGCTGTTGCAGGTGGAGTTTGCATACGTTCGTGTGCTCACCATAACTTGAAGGTGGTTTGTGGAGGAGCTGTTATCAAGTGACACTTAAACCCGAAACACTTCTTTAATGTTTCCCTCCCTACCCCCTCCTCTAGCCAAAAAAAACAACCGCTGTAAAGATCAAGAGGAAGGCTCGAGGGCAGGTCGAATTCAAAAGAATTTGAACCGTGACGTCCATGCCTGCAGGTAAGGGACTGGCTGGTGGCTGGTAAGTAGTTTTTCTTTTATTTTCCCTCAGGTGTTATCGTGCAGGGCGCAGAGGTTGCTGAGTGAGTGCTTGCTGAGAAGGGGAGTGAATAACAGGTAAGCTCTTTCTTTCTTTTTCTTTTTTTATCTAGAGGGGATGGCAGGGAAGGTGGTGCAATGTTCCTCCTGCAGAATGTTTGAGGTGAGTTTCCCTGCTGATTTCATCATTGGGAAATGCACCCATCTCCAGCTCCTCAGAAACTGCGTTAGGGAACTGGAGCTGGATGAACTTCGGATCATTCGGGAGGCAGAGGTGGTCATAGATAGAAGCTTCAGGGGTGTAGTTACTCCGAAGAATAAAGATAGTTGGGTGACAGTGGGAGGAAGCAGTCAGTACAGGGATCCCCTGTGGTTGTTCCCCTTAGTAACAAGTATACCTCATTGGATTCTGTTGGAGGGGGGGACTTACCAGGGGTAAGCCATGGGGTACAGGTCTCTGGCACAGAGTCTGTCCCTGTTGCTCAGAAGGGAAGGTGGGAGAGGAGTAGAGCATTAATCATTGGAGACTCCATAGTTAGGGGGATAGATAGGAGATTCTGTGGGAACAAGAGAGACTCGCGGTTGGTGTGTTGCCTCTCAGGTGCCAGGGTGCGTGATGTCTCGGATCGTGTTTTCGGGATCCATAAGGGGGAGGGGGAGCAGCCCCAAGTCGTGGTCCACACAGGTACCAATGACATAGGTAGGGATAGGGATGTAAGGCAGAAATTCAGGGAGCTAGGGTGGAAACTTAGATCTAGGACAAACAGTGTTATTATCTCTGTGTTGTTACCCGTGCCACGTGATAGCGAGATGAGGAATAGGGAGAGAGAGGAGTTGAACACGTGGCGACAGGGATGTTGCAGGAGGGAGGGTTTCAGATTTCTGGATAATTGGGGCTCATTCTGGGGTTGGTGGGACCCCTACAAACGGTCTACACCTGGACCAGAGGGGTACCAATATCCTGGGGGAAATTTGCTGATGCTCTTTGGGAGGGTTTTAACTAGTTCAGCAGGGGCTTGGGAACCTGAATTGTAGCTCCAGTACATAGGAGGTTGAGAGTAGTGAGGTCATGAGTAAGGTTTCAAAGTTGCAGGAGTGTACCGGCAGGCAGGAAGGTGGTTTAAAGTGTGTCTTCTTCAATGCCAGGAGCATCCGGAATAAGGTGGGAGGACTTGCGGCATGGGTTGGTACCTGGGACTTTGATGTTGTGGCCATTTCGGAGACATGGATAGAGCAGGGACATGAATTGTTGTAGCAGGTGCCGGAGTTTAGATATTTCAGTCAGCTCAGGGAAGGTGGTAAAAGGGGGGGAGGGGTGGCATTGTTAGTCAAGGACAGTATTATGGTGGCAGAAAGGATGTTTGAAGAGGACTCGTCTACTGAGATAGTATGGGCTGAGGTTAGAAACAGGAAACGAGAGGTCACCCTGTTAGGGGTTTTCTATAGGCCTCCGAAAAGTTCCAGAGATGTAGAGGAAAGGATTGCAAAGATGCTTATGGATAGGAGCAAAAGCAACAGGGTAGTTGTTATGGGGGACTGTAACTTTCCAAATATTGACTGGAAACGCTATAGTTCGAGTACTTTAGATGGGTCCGCTTTTGTCCAAATTGTGCAGGAGGGTTTATTGACACAGTATGTAGATAGGCCAACGAGAGGCGAGGCCATATTGGATTTGGTACTGGGTAATGAACCAGGACAGGTGTTAGATTTGGAGGTAGGTGAGCACTTTGATGATAGTGACCACAATTCGATTATGTTTACTTTAGTGATGGAAATTGATAGGTATATACCGCAGGACAAGAGGTATATCTGGGGGAAAGGCAATTATGATGCGATGAGGCAAGACATAGGATGCATCAGATGGAGAGGAAAACTGCAGGGGATGGGCACAATGGAAATGTGGAGCTTGTTCAAGGAACAGCTACTGCGTGTCCTTGATAAGTATGTACCTGTCAGGGAGGAAGTGGTCGAGCAAGGGAACCGTGGTTTACTAAAGCAGTCAAAACACTTGTCAAGAGGAAGAAGGAGGCTTATGTAAAGATGAGACATGAAGGTTCAGTTAGGGCGCTTGAGAGTTACAAGTTAGCTAGGAAGGACCTAAAGAGAGAGCTAAGAAGAGCCAGGAGGGGACATGAGAAGTCTTTGGCAGGTAGGATCAAGGATAACCCTCAAGCTTCCTATAGATATGTCAGGAATAAACGAATGACGACGGTAAGAGTAGGGCCAGTCAAGGACAGTAGTGGGAAGTTGAGTCCGAGGAGATAGAAGAGGTGCTAAATGAATATTTTTTGTCAGTATTCACACAGGAAAAAGACAATGTTGTCGAGGAGAATACTGAGATTCAGGCTATTAGACTAGAAGGGCTTGAGGTTCATAAAGAGGAGGTGTTAGCAATTCTGGAAAGTGTGAAAATAGGTAAGTCCCCTGGGATGGATAGAATTTATCCTAGGATTCTCTGGGACGCTAGGGAGGAGATTGCTGAGCCTTTGGCTTTGATCTTTAAGTCATCTTTGTCTAAAGGAATAGTGCCAGAAGACTGGAGGATAGCAAATGTTGTCCCCTTGTTCAAGAAGAGGAGTAGAGACAACCCGGGCAACTGTAGACCAGTGAGCCTTACTTCTGTTGTGGGCAAAATCTTGGAAAGGTTTATAAGAGATAGGATGTATAATCATCTGGAAAGGAATAATTTGATTAGAGATAGTCAACACGGTTTTTGTGAAGGGTAGGTCGTGCCTCACAAACCTTATTGAGTTCTTTGAGAAGGTGACCAAACAGGTGGATGAGGGTAAAGCAGTTGATGTGGTGTATATGGATTTCAGTAAAGCATTTGATAAGGTTCCCCACGGTAGGCTACTGCAGAAAATATGGAGGCATGGGATTCAGGGTGATTTAGCAGTTTGGATCAGAAATTGGCTAGCTGGAAGAAGACAAAGGGTGGTGGTTGATGGGAAATGTTCAGACTGGAGTTCAGTTCCTAGTGGTGTACCACAAAGATCTGTTTTGGGGCCACTGCTGTTTGTCATTTTTATAAATGACCTGGAGGAGGGCATAGAAGGATGGGTGAGTAAATTTGCAGATGACACTAAAGTCGGGGGAGTTGTGGACAGTGCGGAAGGATGTTACAAGTTACAGAGTGACACAGATAAGCTGCAGCGCTGGGCTGAGAGGTGGCAAATGGAGTTTAATGCAGAAAAGTGTGAGGTGATTCATTTTGGAAGGAATAACAGGAAGACAGAGTACTGGGCTAATGGTAAGATTCTTGGCAGTGTGGATGAGCAGAGAGATCTCGGTGTCCATGTACATAGATCCCTGAAAGTTGCCACCCAGGTTGAGAGGGTTGTTAAGAAGGCGTACAGTGTGTTAGCTTTTATTGTTAGAGGGATTGAGTTTCGGAGCCATGAGGTCATGTTGCAGCTGTGCAAAACTCTGGTGCAGCCGCATTTGGAGTATTGCATGCAATTCTGGTTGCCGCACTATAGGAAGGATGTGGAAACATTGGAAAGGGTGCAGAGGAGATTTACCAGAATGTTACCTGGTATGGAAGGAAGATCTCATGAGGGAAGGCTGAGGGATTTGAGGCTGTTTTCGTTAGAGAGAAGAAGGTTATGAGGTGACTTAATTGAGGCATACAAGATGATCAGAGGATTGGATAGGGTGGACAGTGAAAGCCTTTTTCCTCAGATGGTGATGTGGCGCACGAGGGGACATAGCTTTAAATTGAGGGGAGATAGATATAGGACAGATGTCAGAGGTAGGTTCTTTACTCAGAGAGTAGTAAGGATGTGGAATGCCCTGCCTGCAACAGTAGTGGACTCGCCAACACTAAGGGCATTCAAATGGTCATTGGATAGACATATGGACGATAAGGGAATAGTGTAGATGGGCTTTAGAGTGGTTTCACAGGTCGGCGCAACATCGAGGGCCGAAGGGCCTGTACTGCGCTGTAATGCTCTATGTTCTTCGGAGAGGTGGATGGTGGGGGGGGGGGGGGGGGGGGGGGGGGGGGCGGGGCAGGGGGGGGGTGGGGGTGGGGGGGGTGAAAAGGAGAAAATTCTGGGGGGGGGGGGGCGCCTGTAAATGGAGAAAAATCTGTACAAACAGTATAGTTGATTGTTGGGAAGAATGTTTCCCGGGGTGTCTATTTGCTGCAACCTAATTTGATACAAGTTTGAATAAAATGCATTAAAAAAAATAAAAAGTGCAGATCCTCACACCTCGGTGGGATTTACCTCGTAGGCAAGCTTCTGGGTCACTCACTGGTGAGAATCTCATAGTTGATGATCCACAGCAGGTGAAGGCAGTGACGTCCCAGGGATTTGGCACTCGGAGGGATGCTGGGCAATGGCCGATGATGTGCTCCTGGGTTCGGAAATCTCCGAGCTGATGGAACTGCAAAGGCTGAATCGCAAGAATCAGGAAGGGATGACAGCATCTCTCCTCAGATCGCAGAGCCATCTGGAGGAGGCCAATCATCTTCTGTCTGAGGAGATGGTGCCGTCACTCGATTGCAATGAGGCCAACACTGTGAGAGGCGTGACGTCCGCAGTGGAAACCTCGGTGCAGGACATGCACTCCATGGTGGTGGATGTCCGCTCCATGGCTCAACTCATGATCTCCATGGCTTCACCTGCATGGTGCAGGCTCGGGGCAATCCACAAATGTCTGTGTCAGAGGGCAGTGGGGCTGTATTGTTCTATGTTCTTTGGTAGATAGCACCCCTGGTTCCAGACGGGACCAGCTGGAGATGCCATCTCCCTTCTGGGCCGGCTTTTATCGCGGGGAATTAACGAGCCTTGCTGCTAGCCTTCCACCCCTCAATGAGGGAGCTTGTAATCTGTGAGCCCTACGGGGAGATAGATCGGGTTGGGGTTATAACATCCCTCACCCTCAAAGTCCGCAAGTCCCTCTGTCATAGAGAGCGGAGGATGTTGCCTTCTCCCCTATGCCCACGGCTGCGCCTCCGGCTATTACAGGGTTGGGTCAGGAGGCATGTAGCATGTTGGGGAACATCGTTTTTGCAGCGATCATCTGGGGTGCATCCTTGGCAACTGTTCCCTGGTGAGGCTGTCGTCTGAAATTGGGATAGAAACATAGAAACATGGAAAAAATAGAAGTAGGAGGAGGCCATTTGGCCCTTCAAGACCGCTCCACCATTCATTATGATTATGGCTGATCATCCCACTAAATAGCCCAAGCCCACTTTCCCCCATATCCTTTGATCCCCTTCACTCTAAGTGCTTTAACTAACTGCTTCTTGAAACCATACAATGTTTTGGACGTGGTTACGAATTCCACAGGCTCCCCTCTCACTGGGTGAAAAGATTTCTCCTCATCTCTATCCTAAATTTTCTTCCCCATAACCTCAAACTGTGACCCCTGGGGCGCGATTCTCCGATCCTCCATCGGGTCGGAGAATCGCCGGAGGCTGGTGTGAATCCCGCCCCCGCCGTGTCCCGAATTCTCCGCCACCAGAGATTTGGCGGGGACGGGAATCGCGCCGGTCGCCGGAAATCACGGCGGGCCCACCCCCGGCGATTCTCCGGTCCGCGATGGGCCGAAGTCCCGCCGTTGTCAACCCACGCCAGCCGGTGTGGATTAAACCACCTTTCGAACGGCGGGACAAGGTGGCGCAGGCGGGCTCCGGGGTCCTGGGGGGGGGCGCGGGGCGATCTGGCCCCGGGGGGTGCCCCCACGGTGGCCTGGCCCGTGATTGGGGCCCACCGATCCGCGGGCGAGCCTGTGCCGTGGGGGCACTCTTTTCCTTCCGCCTTCACCATGGTCTTCACTATGGCGGAGGCAGAAGAGACCCCCTCCACTGCGCATGCGCGGAGATGCTGTGAGCGGCCGCTGACGCTCCCGCGCTTGCGTCGCACAATAAAGTCATTTCCACGCCAGCTGGCAGGGTGCCAAAGGCCTTTCCCGCCAGCCGGCGGGGCGGAAATCACTTCGGCGCGAGCCTAGCCCCTCAAGGTGAGGGCTCAGCCCCTCAAGATGCGGAGAATTCCGCACCTTTGGGGCAGCGCGATGCCAGACTGATTCGCACCGTTTTTGGCACCGGTCGGCGGACATCGCGCCGATTGCGGAGAATCCCGCCCCCGGTTCTGGACATACCCCCATCTGGAACATCCTTCCGACATCTACCCTGTCCAGTCCTGTTAGACTTTTATAGGTTTCTATGAGATTCCCCCTTCATTCTTCTGAACTCTAGCGAACGCAATCCTAACCGATCCAATCTCTCCTCTTACGTCAGTCCTGCCGTCCCAGGAATCAGTCCGGTAAACCTTTGCTGCACTCCCTCTGTAGCTAGAACATCCTTCTTCAAATAAGGAGACCAAAACTGCACATAATATTCCAGGTATGGTCTCACCAAGGCCTGTATAATTGCAGCAAGACAGCCCTGCTCCTGTACTCAAATCCTCTCGTAATGAAGACCAGCATGCTGTTTGCCTTCTGAAGCGCTTGTTGCATCTGCATGCTTACCTTCAGTGACGGGTGTACGAGGACACCCAGGTTTCATTGCCAATTCCCTCTCCTAATTTATGGCTATTCATTTCATAGTCTGCCTTCTTGTTTTGCCACCAACCACCAATGTGGATAACCTCACATTTATCCACATAATACTGCATCTGCCACTCATTTTCCCACTCACTCAACTTGTCCATATCACACTGAAGGATCTCTGCATCCTCCTCGCAGCTTACCCTCCCACCCAACTTGGTGTCATCTGCAAATTTGGAGATTTGATATTTTGTTCCCGCATCTAACTCATTAATATATATTGTGAGTAGCTGGGATCCTCGCACCGATCCCTGATGTACCCCACTAGCCACCAGTTTTCTATCCATCTTAATACACTGCCCCAATCCCATGAGCTTTAATTTTACACGCTAATCTTTTATGCAGAACTTTGTCAAAGGTCTTCTGAAAGTCCAAATACGCCACATCCACTGGTTCCCCTTCAGCAATTCTACTAGTTACATTGTCGAAGAATTCCAGTGGCTTTGTCAAGGTTTCCCCATCATAAATCCATGCTGACTCTGTCCGATCCTGTCACAGATTTCTAAGTGCTCTGCTATAAAATGTCTGATAATGGATTCTAGAAATTTCCCCACTATTGACATCAGGCTTACTGGTCTATAATTCCCTGCTTGCTCTCTACCTCCCTTTTTAAATCATGGAATTACATTTGCTACCCTCCAATCTGCAGGAACAATTCCGCAGTCTATAGAATCTTGGAAGATTACCACCAATACATCCACTAGTTCTAGAGCCACCTCCTTCAGTACCCTGGAATGTAGATTACTACATTATTAGTCCCGCTCCCAATATTTTTAATGTGGCCCTGTTTGAATCTGGCTCTTGGTTTCCCTGCCTATCACTCTTATTCCCCTTTCTGTCTTTTGTTTTTGTCCTCTTTTTCCTCCTCTGACTCCTTGCATAGGTTCCCATATTCGTTTAAACCCTCCCCAACCACTCTAGCAAATACCAACTAGGGAAGGGGCTGTACTGGACCTGGTATTGGGGAATGAGCTCGGCCAGGTGGTAGAAGTTTCAGTAGGGGAGCATTTCGGGAACAGTGACCAAAATTCAGTTAGTTTTAAAGTGCTGGTGGACAAGGATAAGAGTGGTCCTAGGGTGAATGTGCTAAGTTGAGGGAAGGCTAATTATAACAATATTAGACGGGAACTGAAGAACCTAGATTGGGGGCGGATGTTTGAGGATAAATCAACATCTGACATGTGGGAGGCTTTCAAAAGTCAGTTGAAAGGAATTCAGGACGGGTATGTTCCTGTGTGGAAGAAGGGTAAATATGGCAAATTTCGGGAACCTTGGAGAACAAAATATATTGTAGGCCTCGTCAAAAAGAAAAAGGAGGCATTTGTCAGGGCTAGAAGGCTGGGAAAGGACGAAGCCTGTGTGGAATATAAGGAAAGTAGGAAGGAACTTAAGCAAGGAGTCAGGAGGGCTAGAAGGGGTCATGAAACGTCATTGGCAAATAGGGTTAAGGAAAATCCCAAGGCTTTTTACACGTACATAAAAAACAAGAGAGTAGCCAGGGAAAGGGTTGGTCCACTGAAGGATAGGCAAGGGAATCTGTGTGTGGAGCCAGAGGAAATGGGCAAGGTACTAAATGAATACTTTGCATCAGTATTCACCAAAGAGAAGGAATTGGTGGATGTTGAGTCTGGAGAAGGGTGTGTAGATAGCCTGGGTCACATTGAGATCCAAAAAGACGAGGGGCGCGATTCTCCACTCCCGCGCCGGTTGGGAGAATCGCCTGGGCCGCCAACATTTCCCGCGACGCCGGTCCGACGCCCTCCTGTGATTCTCCCAAGCGGCGGGAATGGCCCGTCGAGTTCCGCAGGCCGCAGGCAGAAGAATCACCCGAGACACCCAAAATGGCGATTCTCCGGCACCCCTGCTATTCTCAGGACCGGATGGGCCGAGCAGCCAGCCCAAAATGGCGGGTTCCCCCCGGCGCCGTCCACACCTGGGGGAACGCTGGGGGAGGGGCGGCCTGCGGGGGTGGGGTGGGGGAGGGGGGATCCTGCACCGGGGGGTACCTCAAATGTGGGGTGGCCCGCGATCGGTGCCCACCGATCGTCGGGCCGTCCTCTCTGAAGGAGGACCTCCTTCCTTCAGCAGCCCTGCAAGATCCATCTGCCATCTTCTTGCGGGGCGGACTCGGAGAGGACAGCAACCACGCATGCGCGGGATGGCGCCGTCCAACTCGCGCATGCACGGGTGACAGCAGTTATGCGGCGCCAGCCGCGTCATGTATGCGGCGCAGCCTTTACGCGGGGACAAGGCCTTGCGCGTGTAGATGACGCGGCCCCGCTCCTACCCCATTATCGGGCCCTGAATCGGTCGGGATAGGGGCCGTTTCACGCCGTCGTGAACCTCGACGGCGTTCACGACGGCGTAGGCACTTCGGCGCAGGAGTGGAGAATCCCGCCTGAGGTGTTGGGCGTCTTGAAAAATATTAAGGTAGATAAGTCCCTAGGGCCTGATGGGATCTACCCCAGAATACTGAAGGAGGCTAGAGAGGAAATTGCTGAGGCCTTGACAAAAATCTTTGGATCCTCACTGTCTTCAGGTGATGTCCCAGATGACTGGAGAATAGCCAATGTTGTTCCTTTGTTTAAGAAGGGTAGCAAGGATAATCCCGGGAACTACAGGCCGGTGAGCCTTACATCAGTGGTAGGGAAATTACTGGAGAGAGTTCTTCGAGACAGGATCTACTCCCATTTGGAAGCAAATCAACGTATTAGTGAGAGGCAGCATGGTTTTGTGAAGGATAGGTCGTGTCTCACTAACTTGATAGAGTTTTTCAAAGAGGTCACAAAGATGATTGATGCAGGTAGGGCAGTGGATTTTGTCTATATGGACTTCAGTAAGGCCTTTGACAAGGTCCATCATGGTCGACTGGTACAAAAGGTGAAGTCACACGGGATCAGGGGTGAGCTGGCAAGGTGGCTACAGAACTGGCTAGGCCATAGAAGCAGAGAGTAGCAATGGAAGGGTGCTTTTCTAATTGGAGGGCTGTGACTAGTGGTACTCCGCAGGGATCAGTGCTGGGACCTTTGCTGTTCGTAGTATATATAAATGATTTGGAGGAAAATGTAACTGGTCTGATTAGTAAGTTTGCAGACGACACAAAGGTTGGTGGAACTCCGGATAGCGATGAGGATTGTCAGAGGATACAGCAGGATTTAGATTGTTTGGAGACTTGCGCGGAGAGATGGCAGATGGAGTTTAATCCAGACAAATGTGAGGTAATGCATTTTGGAAGGTCTAATGCAGGTAGAGAATATACAGTGAATGGTAGAACCCTCAAGAGTATTGACAGTCAGAGAGATCTAGGTGTACAGGTCCACAGGTCACTGAAAGGAGCAACACAGGTGGAGAAGGTAGTCAAGAAGCCATACGGCATGCTTGCCTTCATTGGCTGGGGCATTGAGTATAAGAATTGGCAAGTCATATTGCAGCTGTATAGAACTTTAGTTAGGCCACACTTGGAGTATAGTGTTCAATTCTGGTCGCCACACTACCAGGAGGATGTGGAGGCGTTAGAGAGGGTGCAGAAGAGATTTACCAGGATGTTGCCTGGTATGGAGGGCATTAGCTATGAGGAGTGGTTGAATAAACTCGGTTTGTTCTCACTGGAACGACGGAGGTTGAGGTGCGACCTGATGGAGGTCTACAAAATTATGAGGGGCATAGACAGAGTGGATAGTCAGAGGCTTTTCCCCAGGGTAGAGGGGTCAATTACTAGGGGGCATAGGTTTAAGGTGCGAGGGGCAAGGTTTAGAGTAGATGTACGAAGCAAATATTTTACACAGAGGGTAGTGGGTGCCTGGAACTCGCTGCCGGCGGAGGTAGTGGAAGCAGGGACGATAGTGACATTTAAGGGGCATCTTGACAAATAAATGAATAGGATGGGAATAGAGGGATATGGACCCAGGAAGTGTAGAAGATTGTAGTTTAGTCGGGCAGCATGGTCGGTGCGGGCTTGGTGGGCCGAAGGGCCTGTTCCTGTGCTGTACTTTTCTTTGTTCTTTGTACTCCCCCTAGGACATCAGTCCCGGTCCTGTCCGGTGTAACCCGTCCATTCTCCAAGCTCTCCCATGAGAGGGAGATCTCAATGGCCCTTTTCAGGTCCAAAGACAGTTCAGCCAGCAATTTCCAGTGTTAACTCCGTCACAAGGCGTTTCCTTAACATTTCCATATTCGCAGTGCTCAGCCAGTTTGCGTAAGAACATAGAACATAGAACAGTAGAACACGGTACAGCCCTTCGGCCCACGATATTGTGCCGACCATTTATCCTAATCTAAGATCAACCTAACCTACACTCCTTCAATTTATTGCTGTCCATGTGCCTGTCCAAGGGTCGCTTAAATGTCTCTAATGACTCTGAGTCCACCACCTCCGCTGGCAGTGCATTCCACGCACACCACTCTCTGTAAAGAAATTACCTCTGACATCTCCCCCATACCTTCCTCCAATCACCTTAAAATTATGTCCCCTCGTGACAGCCATTTCCGCCCTGGGGAAACGTCTCTGGCTGTCCACTCTATCCATGCCTCTCATCACCTTGTACACTTCCATCAAGTCACCTCTCTTCCTTCTTCGCTCCAGTGAGAAAAGCCCTAGCTCCCTCAACCTTTCATCATAAGTCCAGGCAGCATCCTGGTAAATCACCTCTGCACCCTCTCCAAAGCATCCACATCCTTCCTCTAGTAAGGCGACCAGAACTGGACACAATGGGCGGGATTCTCCTGCAATTGGCGGGACGGCCCGACACCGGCGCCATTGTTGGGGGCCCCCCTGGGGCCGGGGCCCCCCGGGGGCCAGATCCCCCTCCCCCCCCCCCCCCCCCCCCCCCCCCCCCCCCCCCCCCCCCCCCCGAGGACTCAGCTAAGCTAGCTGCCCTCCAAGCCAGGTCCCACCGGGATGGACCATGTCCATTTCACGCCAGCGGGCTGGCCGAAAATGGGCGGCCGCTCAGCCCTGAGAATTGCCGGTGGGGCCGCTGCCAACGGACCCCGACCGGCGTGGCGTGATCCCCGCCCGAAAACCGCCGCCGGATAATTCGGCAGTCAGAGTCGGAGCGGCGGGACGGGATTCACGGCGCCCTCCCCCGCAGCCCCTCCGGCCGATTCTCCGACCCGACGGGGGGGGTTGGAGAATTCCGCCCAAAATTCCAAGTGTGGTCTAGCCAGGGTTTTATAAAGCTGCCTCAGAGCTCTTACACTCAATCCCCCTGATAATGAAAGCCAATACACCATATGCATTCTTAACAACCTGACCAAACTGGGTGGCAACTTTGAGGGATCTATGTACATGGACCCCAAGAGCCCTCTGTTCCTCCACATTTCAAAGAATCCTGCCTTGAACCCTGTATTCAGCATTCAATTTCGACCTTCCAAAATGCATCCCTTCACATTTATCTAGATTGAACGCCATCGGCCACTTCTCAGCCCAGCTGTGCATCCTGTCAATGTCCTGTTGTAACCTGCAACAGCCCTCGACACTATCTACAACTCCACTAACCTCCGTGTCATCTACAAACTTACTAATGCACCCTTCCACTTTCTCTTCCAAGTCATTTATAAAAATCACAAAGATCAGGGGCGTCATTCTCCGACCCCCCGCCGGGTCGGAGAATGGCCGTTGGCCGCCGTGAATCCCGCCCCCGCCCCCGCCGAAGTCTCCGAAGGGAGAAAGGTCGGCGGGGCGTTAAAGGCGCTGCTGCCGCGGAGAATGTCACGGGTCTGCGCAAGGCAGCCGATTTTCGGCCTGCCGATATTCTCCCTTCCGGATGGGCCGTTCACGTCGACGTGAATCAAACCTCCTTTTCATCGGCGTGGCCCGGTGCTCCAGGCTCACGCCGACCAGCGAGGAGGTGAGTGACGGCCTGGGGGGTTGGCTCTGGGCAGGAAATGGCGTGGCCGCAGACTGATTGCGTGAGGAGAGGTGTGTCTCGGCTTGTGTGTGTGTGTGTGTGCGGCGGGGGTGGGGGGGGTGGTTAGAGTAGGCTGGGCTCCGGGGGAGTGCCGGGAGGGGGTCCGTGCCGGGGTGGAGGTTGGGGGTTGGGGGGGGGTCCGTGCTGGGGTGGAGGTTGGGGGGGGGGTCCGTGCTGGGGTGGAGGTTGGGGGTTGGGGGGGGTCCGTGCTGGGGTGGAGGTTGGGGGGGGGGGTCCGTGCTGGGGTGGAGGTTGGGGGTTGGAGGGGGTCCGTGCTGGGGTGGAGGTTGGGGAGGGGGTCCGTGCCGGGGTGGAGGTTGGGGGGGGGGGTCCGTGCCAGGGTGGAGGTTGGGGGGGGGGGGTCCGTGCTGGGGTGGAGGTTGGGGGTTGGGGGGGGTCCGTGCTGGGGTGGAGGTTGGGGAGCGGGTCCATGCCGGGGTGGAGGTTGGGGGGGGTAGTCCGTGCCGGGGTGGAGGTTGGGGGGGGTCCGTGCCGGGGTGGAGGTTGGGGGGGGGTCCGTGCTGGGGTGGAGGTTGGGGGTTGGGGGGGGTTGGATGTTTGGTCCTGCGATACACAATGAAGCATGCATGGTTAGACATCAGGCAGTGATCAGGTGATATGGGGGAGGGGGGATATGGGGGCGGGCTATCGGTGGCTCACTTGCTAGTACGCCCCCGACCTCTGCATCAGCAAGCTCCCGGTCCTCAGGTCCGCCAGCCAGTTCCAGGGTCCTTTCCTCGTGTTCAGTCAGTGGCCTATCATCAGCGGGGCCTCCTCCAGTCCTCACATGCTCCCTATTGTGTGCGCGCTTCTCCTGTTGGGGGGGGGGGGGATGGGGGTGGTGGCAGGGGTAAAAGGCAACACTGTTAGGCAGGTATATGAATGCACGCCATCGGTTGCGCGTGCATTGCAGAGGCTATGGTTAAGGCTGGATTCACTTGGGGATATGGGGGATATGGGGGAGGGGGGATATGGGGGAGGGGGGATATGGGGGAAGGAGGATATGGGGAGGGGGATATGGGGGAGTGGGGAATATGGGGGAGGGGGGATATGGGGGATATTGGGAGGGGGATATGGGGGAGGGGGATATGGGGGAGGGGGGCTATGGGGGAGGGGGGCTATGGGGGAGGGGGGCTATGGGGGAGGGGGGATATGGGGGAGGGGGGATATGGGGGATATGGGGGAGGGGGGATATGGGGAGGGGGATATGGGGAGGGGCGTTATGGGGGATATGGGGAGGGGGGATATGGGAAGGGGGATATGGGGGAGGGGGGATATGGGGAGGGGGATATGGGGGATATGGGGGAGGGGGATATGGGGGATATGGGGAGGGGGGATATGGGGGATATGGGGGAGCGGGGATATGGGGAGGGGGGATATGGGGGAGGGGGGATATGGGGGAGGGGGGATATGGGGGAGGGGGATATGGGGAGGGAAAATATGGGAGAGGGGGGATATGGGGGAGGGGGGATATGGGGGAGGGGGGATATAGGGGAGGCTCACCCTGCCTGCTCTGACGAGGTCGTTCACCTTCTTGTGGCACTGGGTGCCTGTCCGAGGTGTCAGGGCCACAGCGGTGACGGCCTCTGCCACCTCCCTCCACAGGTGCCGGCTGTGGCGTGGGGCAACTCTGCGGCCGTGCCCGGGATACAGGGCATCCCTCCTCTGCTCCACTGCGTCCAGGAGCGCCTCCACATCCCGTGACTGGAACCTCGGGGCTGACCGGCGGCCAGCCATCCAGTCAGGTGTTGCGGTCGGGTGTTCCGGTCGGCTGGGGGGGAGCAGCGCGGCCTTATGAGCCGTCACGCCGTGCAGCGTGTATGACGCTACATGGCGTGAACCACGTGCGCAAGCGCGGATCCCGTTACGTCGCTGCTAGCCCATTTCGGGCCGGAGACTTTTGACCCATTTTTCCGGCGTGACGCAAGTCGGATTTGCGCCGTTTTTTGCGCCGATCGGCGGACTTTGCGCCGAAAGCGGAGAATTTCGCCCCAGGTCTCCAGTCAAGTCAGCATAGTGTCAACCCACAGTTGAACATGTATAATAGTATAGATGTTCAATAAAATCGTGTTGCAAAAATCAATTATTTTACACCTAATGTCATAGCTACTGCTTGCATTAAAGGTGAGCTCACTCCTCCATTACAGAAACGTGAGTCAATTGGCCAATTAAAACGTTGAACCCCAACAGCAGAGAAATGAGCAGCTGGACTTTTAGTTACTCACTAAATCTTAAGTTTTGATGGATTGATGCAACAATTTAGAGGAAAAAGAGATTTTACTTCAAAGATGAGGAAGAAACACTCTGTTCATGTTAATAATTTCCAAATCTCATCCAAAGTTTTGCATAGTCGGGAACGTCTCCATAAAAATCAATGATTGTTACTGATTGTTATTCAATCAATGACAAAATGACAAATGCAAAATGACCATTGACTGATGTTTTTCAGGTACCTTGCTCGACAAGCAAAAGAAATTCCTCCTATTTTCTTTTAGCCATTTATGGGATGTCGGCATCTCTGGCTTGGCCAGAATTTATTGCTCATCCCCAGTTGCCCTTGAGGAGGTGGTGATAAGCTGCCTTCTTGAACCGCAGCAGACTTTGAGGTGTAGGTACACCCACAGTGCTGCTAGTGAATGAGTTCCAGGATTTTGCCCCAGCGACAGTGAAGGAATGCCAATATATTTCCTTGGAAATATAGGATGGTGAATGACTGGGAGGGGGAGTTCCAGGTGGTGGGGTCCCCAGGTATCTGCTGCCCTTTTCCTTATAGGTGGTAGTGTTCGTGGGTTTGGAAGGTGCTGTTGAAAGAGCCTTGGTGAGTTCCTGCAATGCATCTTTAAATGGCACACACTGCTGCTACTGTGCATTGGTGGTGGAGAGATAGTAATCAAGCTGTTCCCTTGTCCTCAGTGAGTTTGAGCTTCTTGAGTGTGTTTGGAGATGCAGTCATCCAGACAAGTGGAGAGTATTCCATGACACTCCAAACTTGTGCCTTGTAGATGATGGCCATGCTTTGAGGTGTCAGGAGGTGAGTAGCTCACCACAGGATTCCCAGTTTTTGACCTCTTCTGGTAGCCACAGTATTTTTATCACTACTCCAGTTCAGTTTCTGGTCAATGATAAGGATGTTTATAGTGGGTGATTCAGCAATGTTAATGCTATTGACTGTCAAGGGGCGATGGTTGGATCATCTCCAACCAAGGGCAGCACGGTAGCATTGTGGATAGCTCAATTGCTTCACAGCTCCAGGGTCCCAGGTTCGATTCCCGGCTTGGGTCACTGTCTGTGCGGAGTCTGCACATCCTCCCCGTGTGTGCGTGGATTTCCTCCGGGTGCTCCGGTTTCCTCCCACAGTCCAAAGATGTGCAGGCTAGGTGGATTGGCCATGCTAAATTGCCCATAGTGTCCAAAATTGCTCTTAGTGTTGGGTGGGGTTACTGGGTTATGGGGATAGGGTGGAGGTGTGGACCTTGGGTAGGGTGCTCTTTCCAAGAGCCAGTGCAGACTCAATGGGCCGAATGGCCTCCTTCTGCACTGTAAATTCTATGATATTCTATGATCTCATGTTGCAGATGTTCATTGCTGGGCACTTGTATGGCGGGAATGCTACTTACGCACTTGCTTTCAGTGACTGACTCACAAGGACACCAAGGTCTTGCTGAGTGTCCACCTCTCTCCATTTACACCCATTCAAATAATAATCTGCCTTCCTATTTTTGCTACCGAAGTGGATAACCTCACATTTATCTGCATGAAACTGCATCGGCCACACATATGTCCACTCACTCAGCCTGTCCAAACCCCGCTGAAGCATCTCTGCATCCTCCTCACAGCAAACCCTCCCACACAACTTTGTATCATCTGCAAATTTGAAGATAGTATATTTAGTTCCAAATTATTAATATATGTCAACAGTTGGGGTCCTAGCACAGATCTCTGCTGTACCCCACCTGCCATCGGAAATGGACCCATCTATTCCAACTTTTAGCTTCCTGCCTGTGAACCAGCTTTCTATTCATTTCAAGACACTCCCCGTAATCCCATGCACTTCAACTTTACATAGTAATCTGCTTTGTGAGCCCTTGTCAAAAGTCTTCTGAAAGTCTAAATAAACCACATCCACCGGTTCTCCCTTGTCAACTTTTCTAGTTACATCTTCAAAGAATTCTCGTAAATTTTTCAAGCATGATTTCCCTTTCAGAAATTCATGCTGACTTTGTTTGACTATATCACTGCTTTCCAAATGCTGTGCTATGAAATCCTTGATAATGGGTTCTAGCAACTTCCTTACTACCGACGTTAGCTCACTAGTCTATCATTCCCTGTTTTCTCTCTACTTCCCTTTTTGATTAGTGGGATTATATCAGCTACCCTCCAATCTGTAGGAATCATTGCAGAGTCGAAGGAATTTTGGAAGATGACCACCAATGGATCTATTATTTCTCGGGCCATTTCCTTAAGTACTCTGGGATGAAAAGTATCAGGGCCTGGAGATTTGTCTGCCTTCAATCCCATTAAGTTTCCCAAAACTATTTCTTCATGAATACTAATTTTCTTCAGTTCCTCACTGAAGCATATGGGTGGGATTTTCCGTTGGCCAACGCCAAAATTGGGGCGTGTGATCGGGCAGAGAATAGCTCCCAACGCCGAAATCAGGGCACACACTGTTTTTTGGGTTTTAAAAAAAATATTTTTATTCTCCTCCTTTTTCCTATTTTCTCCCAAATTTACACCCATCAACAATAAACAATAAGCAGTAACAAATATAATGTCAATCCTCATATCAACAACAACAATCCCATCCGCCCACCAACCCCCAAACAACTGTCTGCATGTTAACATAAACAAATAACAAAAAGGAATCAGGAATCACCCATAGTCACCATTAACAGTCCCCCTCCCCCAACCCTCCCAACCCACCCCCTAATGTTCGATGTTATCCAATTCTTGTAAGTGCACAATGAATAATGCCCATGAATTGTAGAACCCCTCAATCCTTCCCCTCAGTTCAAACGTAACCTTCTCAAGAGTCAAGAATTCCAACAGGTCCCTCCGCCACGCCAGGGCACAGGGTGGAGAGGCTGCTCTCCTTCCCAACAGGATCCGCCTTCGGGCAATCAACGAGGCGAAGGCTACAACATCTGCCTCCGCGCCCGTTTAGCACAGTGGGTGAAACAGCTGGCTTGTAATGCAGAACAATGCCAGCAACGCGGGTTCAATTCCCAAACCGGCCTGCCCAACAGGCGCCAGACTGTGGCGACTAGGGGCTTTTCACAGTAACTTCATTGAATACCTCAGGTTCGGAAGACCCAAACCCCCTGCTTGCCTTCCCCTCTGTAGCAGCACCTTTCCAACTCTGGCCACCTTCCCTCCCCAAATGAACGAGGTAAACATTCCTTCAATGTCTCTAAAAAATGTCTTTGGCAGGAAATTCGGCAGGCAGTGCAAAATAAACAGAAATCGCGGCAACACGTTCATTTTAACCGTCTGTACCCGACCCGCCAGTGACAGAGGGAGACCATCCCACCTTGTCAGATCAGCTTTCACTCTCCCCACCAAACGAGAAATGTTGTGCCAACGGAGCCCCCCCCCCACCCCCCCCGCAATACCTGCACCCCCAGGTATCTAAAGTGAGTCTCTGCCCTACGGAATGGCAACCCCCCATCCCTGCCCCCATCCCTGGCTGAACCACCACAAAATACTCACTCTTGTCTAGATTTAATTTGTACACCGAGAAAGACCCAAACACCCGAAGCAGCTCCAATATTTTCCCTATTGACACAGTCGATTCAGACACGTATAACAAGTCATCGGCATATAAGGACACCTGACGCTCTATCCCCCAGCACTATCCCTTTCCATACCCCCGAACTACTTAACGCAATGGCCAACGGCTCAATCGCAAGTGCAAACAACAGGGGGGACATAGGACATCCCTGCCTAGTCCCACGGTGGAGAGAAAAGTATCTCGAGCTGATGTTATTTGTGCGGACGCTGGCCCTCGGCTCCTTATGTAGTAGCTTTACCCAGTCCACAAATCGTGGGCCAATCCCAAACCTCTCCAGAACTGCAATCAAGTACCCTCATTCTACCTGGTCAAACGCTTTCTCGGCGTCCAAGGCCACAATCACCTGTTTGTTTCGCCTCCGCCGGTGCCATAACCATGTTCAATACCCTCCTAACATTCAAAAAGAGCTGTCGCTCTCTCACAAACCCTGTCTGATCTTCACCTATCACCTTTAGGAGGCACTCCTCCAGCCTACCTGCCGGTACCTTCGCCAATAACGTTGCATCCACGTTTAAAAGTGATAGGGCCTATACGACCCACACTCCGTTGGATCTTATCATACTCCTTATCTTTTTTAAGTAACAGGGAAATTGATGCCTGCCCCAAATCTTGTGGTAACACCCCCTTCCCTATCGCCTCCTCAAACATCCCCACCATCAGGGGTGCCAGCTAATCCTTGAATTTTTTAATACTATTCCACCGGAAACCCATTCTGCCCTGCCACCTTCCCCGACTGCATCCTCCAAATCGCATCTTTTATCTCCTGCTTCACTATCGCTCTTTCTAATGTAGCCCTGTCCCCCGCCCCTAACCTCGGTATTCCAGCCCATCTGAAAATTCATGCATCTCCCGGTCTCCCCCAGGTGGCTTTCGCCTGTACAAGCTCTCATAGAATTCCTCAAAAACCTTGTTAATCAGATCCGGAGCCACCATCAACTTTCCTGCCCTATCCCTCACCTGAACAATTTCCCTTACCGCCACCTCCCTTCCAAGCTGACCCGCTAACCTATGTCCCGCTTTCTCTCCATGCTTGTAAACTGCACCCCTTGCTCACCTCAGTTGGCGCACTGCCTGCCTGGTAGATAGCAGTCAAAGTGATGCTCGATCAATACCTCCAGCAGCGAGATTGGAGACAATTGAAGGCTTTATTACACTAGATGTTTCCCCCAGCAGCGCGCGTACAGAATGCAGCTGCTGGGGAGACACGGGCTCTTATACTCCGCCTTACTGGGCGGAACCAGCAGGCAAGCTTAACCAATGAAAACAGTACCTCCTACACCAATGGTCTTACAGCATTACAGGGTACCATAATTCCTCGAATACCGACTACCACATTCATCCCCTGTTAAAAAAAGAGTCCGGCGGGGGCGGTGGCCTCGCATTACACAGTGGTAGAGGTTAAGGTTATGGAGGTACCCGGTATACATCAGTACAGTGGTTTTGCCTCATTACATCGCAACTATTTACAAAATGTAGTTACAATTCAGAATGAAGCAATTAGTTTATCGGGGGCCCTGGTTGTCCTCTGCGATCATCGTAGCTTCGGTGGTGATGCAGGCGCCGGCTCGGGAATCTGTGGCTCCGGGAGCGTGACTTTGGCTTCTTCGGCAGCTACATCACCCCTAGACAGGACCGGTGGGAGGACCGATCCATATGGGAAGGGGGCGGCTGTGGGGTGTGCCGGTGGGAGGGAGGGTGGGATTGGTGGTGGGGGTGTGTGTGGGGATCCAACGGGCGCCAGGTCCCGTACGCAGACCGTATCCTGTCGGCCGTCGGGGGTACGACACGTAGGCATACTGAGGGTTAGCGTGGAGGAGATGGATCCTCACGATCAATGGGTCCGACTTGTGCGCCCGCACGTGTTTGCGGAGCAGGATGGGTCCAGGAGCTGTCAGCCAGGTTGGGAGCGAGGTCCCGGAGGAGGAGTTCCTAGGGAAGACAAGGAGACATTTGTGAGGTGTTTGGTTGGTCGTGGTACACAGCAGTGACCGGATGGAGTGGAGGGCATCCGGGAGGACTTCCTGCCAGCGGGAGACTGGGAGATTCCTGGACTGTAGGGCCAGTAGGAAAGTCTTCCAGATCGTTCCTTTCTCCCCCTCTACCTGGCCGTTTCCCCGGGGGTTGTAACTGGTCGTCCTGCTCGAGGCAATGCCCTTACTGAGCAGGAATTGATGCAGTTCGTCGCTCATAAAGGAGGACCCCCTATCGCTGTGTATGTAGGCGGGGAAACCGAACAGCGTAAAGATACTGAGGAGGGCTTTTATGACGGTGGCTGCGGTCATGTCGGGGCAGGGAATGGCGAATGGGAACCGGGAGTACTCGTCGATCACGTTCAGGACGTACGTGTTGCAGTTGGTGGAGGAGAGGGGTACTTTGAAGTCCATACTGAGCATTCAAAGGGACGGAAAGCCTTTATGAGGTGCGCTTTCTCTGGCCTGTAGAAGTGCGGCTTGCACTCCGTGCAGATTTGGCAGTTCCTGGTGGCTGTCCTGACCTCCTCGATGGAGTAGGGCAGGTTGCGGGTTTTAATTAAATGGAAAAATCGAGTGACCCCCCGGGTGGCAGAGGTTCCCGTGGAGGGCTCGGAGGCGGTCCACTTGTGCGTTGCCACATGTGCCGCGGGATAGGGCATCAGGAGGCTCGTTTAGCTTCCCGGGACGATATAAGATCTCATAGTTGTAGGTGGAGAGTTCGATCCTCCACCGTAAGATCTTGTCGTTCTTTATCTTGCCCCGCTGTGCATTATTGAACATGAAGGCCACCGACCGTTGGTCAGTGAGGAGAGTGAATGTCCTGCCGGCCAGGTAATGCCTCCAATGCCGCACAGCTTCTACTATGGCCTGTGCCTCCTTTTCAACTGAGGAATGGCAGATTTCTGACGCATGGAGGGTGCATGAGAAGAAGGCCACGGGTCTGCCCGCTTGGTTGAGGGTGGCCGCCAGAGCTATGTCGGACGCGTCACTCTTGACTTGGAAGGGGAGGGACTCGGCGATTGCGTGTATCGTGGCCTTTGCGATGTCTGCTTTGATGCGGCTGAAGGCCTGGTGGGCCTCTGTCGACAGGGGAAAAACCGTGGATTGGATTAGCGAGCGGGCCTTGTCCGCATAGTTGGGGACCCACTGGGAATAATAAGAGAAAACTCCCAGGCAGCGTTTCAGGGCCTTGGAGCAGTGAGGGAGGGGGATCTCCATGAGGCGGCGCATGTGTCCAGGGTCTGGGCCTATAACTCCATCATGCACTACGTAGCCGAGGATGGCTAGACGGTCGGTGCTGAACACGCATTTATCCTTGTTATATGTGAGATTAAGGATTTTTGCGGTATGGAGGAATTTTCGGAGGTTGGTGTAATGGTCCTGCTGGTCGTGGCCGCAGGTGGCGACATTATCGAGGTACGGAAACGTGGCCCGCAATCCGTACCAGTCAACCATTCGGTCCATCTCTCGTTGGAAGACCGAGACTCCATTAGTGACACCGAAGGGAACCCTTAGGAAGTGATAGAGATGCCCATCTGCTTCGAAAGCAGTGTATTTGCGGTCACTAGGGCGGATGGGGAGCTGGTGGGAGGCGAACTTTAGATCCACCATGGAAAAGACCTTCTATTGTGCGATCTTGTTGACCAGATCGGATATGTGGGGGAGAGGGTACGTGTCAAGCTGCATATACCTGTTGATGGTCTGGCTATAATCGATGACCATCCTATGCTTCTCCCCGGTCTTTACAACCACTACTTGAGCTCTCCAGGGACTGTTGCTAGCCTCAATGACACCTTTCCTCAGCAATCGCTGGACCTCCAACCTAATAAAGGTCCGGTCCTGGGCACTGTACCGTCTGCTCCTGGTGACGACGGGTTTGCAATCCAGGGTGAGGTTCGCAAACAGGGAAGGCGGATCGACCTTGAGGGCCGCGAGGCTGCAGACAGTGAAGGGGGGGTACAGGGCCACCGAATTTAAAGGTTAAGCTTTGGAGGTTGCATTGAAAATCTAAGCCACGGAGTGTGGCAGCGCAGAGGTGGGGAAGGATGTAGAGCCGGTAATTTTTAAACTCCCTTCCCTGGACCGTGAGGTTCGCGATGCAGAACCCCTCCGAATGAGACCCAGAGGCCAGGAAGATTTTTTGGTTAACTGGGTGAACGGGGAGAGAACAGCGCCTTACTGTATTGGGGTGTATGAAGCTCTCCGTGCTCCCAGAGTGAATCAGACAGGATGTTTCATGCCCATTGATGAGCACGGTCGTCGTTGCAGTCAAGAGTGTTCGGAGCCAAGACTGGTCCAGGGTCACTGAGGCAGAAGTTGGATGTTCTCCACGGGTGGAGTGTGGTCATCCAATTCGAGGTCCTGAGAGTCCAGCCAAGATGGCGGCGCCCACTGGTCGCACATGGCTGGGGGTGCACAAGGTGGCGGCGCCCATCCATCACACGTGGTGTCCGAGAGACAAGATGGCGGCGCCCGGGGGCCACACATGGCCCTGAAGGAGGAAGATGGCGGCGCCCGCTGGCCGCACATGGTCCGTGGAGAGGGTTGTGTTGGCGGTCCCGGTTCGCCTCCGGAGACCGCAGCGACCGCCCAGGCCTGGCATACCGCCACAAAGTGGCCCTTTTTGCCGCATCCTTTGCAGAGGGATGAGCGGGCCGGACAGCGCTGTCTGGGGTGCTTGCCTTGCCCACAAAAATAGCAGCGGGGCCTCCCGGGTGTGCCTGGTCGCCTCGCAGCACAAGCTTGTGGGGGGATGGGGGATGCATCGGAGTCGGTCGCAGGGGGGGTTCCACGCTGCCCAAGGGGCCGCCGCGCGGTCAGGGACATAACCGCGGGGGTTTCGGGAGGCCACATCCAGGGAGCTAGCAAGGGCCCGGGCCTCCTTGAAGCCTAGTGTCTCTTTCTCCAGCAATCGCTGGCGGATTTGGGAGGACAGCATACCTGCAACAAACGCGTCCCGGATCAAAAGTTCTGTGTGGTCGCTGGCCGAAACTTGAGGGCAGTTACAGTTCCTCCCCAGCACCACGAGCGCATGCAACTCCTCCAGTGATTCCCCAGGGATTTGCCGCCTCGTCCCTAGTAGATGTCGGGCATAGACCTGGTTTACAGGGTGAATGTAGTGTCCTTACAGCAGATTCATTGCGGCCTCGAAATCGTCCGCGTCCTCGATGAGAGTGCAGATCTATGGGCTCACCCTTGAGTGCAGAACTTGTATTTTCTGGTCCTCTGTGGGTGTAATTGTGGCCGTCCTGAGATATCCATTGAAACACGCCAGCCAGTGCTTGAAGGTTGCCGCTGAGTTTGCCGCATGGGGGCTGAGTTGCAGACACTCCGGCTTGATTCAGAGCTCCATTCTTTAAAATCTAGTTTAATAAATTTATGCTCGATCAATAACTCCAGCAGCGAGATTGGAAACAATTGAAGGCTTTATTACACTCGATGTTTCCCCCAGCAGCGCGGGTACAGAAGGCAGCTGCTGGGGAGACACGGGCTCTTATACTCCGCCTTACTGGGCGGAACCAGCAGGCAGGCTTAACCAATGAAAACAGTACCTCCTGCACCAATGGTCTTACAGCATTACAGGGCACCTTAATACCTCGAATACCAACTACCACACAAAGCTCGCCTGTACTTCCTTCCTCTTTTCCAACTTCGCTGGGTCCCCATCTTCTGCATAACTCCTATCTACCTCGAACAGCTCATCTATTACCCTCTGCCGCTCCAACCTCTCCTCTTTGTCTACCCTAGCCTTAAACAAGGTCACCTCACCACCGCCTTCCGAGCCTCCCAGAAAACTGCCTTCGACACCTCACCCGTACAGTTGAAACCTACATATTCCTCAATTACGTTTTCAATTTAATCACAGAACCCTCGGTCCCCCAACATCCCACATCTAGGGCGAAATTCTCCGGTTTCAGCACGATGTCTGCCGACTGGCGCCCAAAACGGCGCAAATCAGTCGGGCATCGCGGATTTCTCCGCATCTTTGGGGGCCGAGCCCCAACCTTAAAGGGCTAGGCCCGCGCCGGACGAATTTCCGCCCCGCCTGCTGGCGGGAAAGGCCTTTGGTGCCCCGCCAGCTGGCGCAGAAATGACATCTCCGGGCGGCGCATGCGCGGGAGCGTTAGCGGCCGCTGACGGCATTTCCGCGCATGCGCAGTGGAGGGAGTCTCTTCCGCCTCCGCCATGGTGGAGACCGTGGCGAAGGCGGAAGGTAAAGAGTGCCCCCACGGCACAGGCCCGCCCGTGGATCGGTGGGCCCTGATCGCGGGCCAGACCACCATGGGGGCACCCCCCGGGGCCAGATCGCCAGCGCCCCCCCCCAGGACCCCGGAGCCCGCCCGCGCCACCTTGTCCCGCCGGTAAGGTAGGTGGTTTAATCTACGCTGGCGGGACAGGCATTTTAACTGCGGGACATTGGCCCATCCGGGCCGGAGAATCGCGGGGGGGGGTGGGGGGGGGGGGGTGGGGGGGGCGCCAACCGGCGCAGCGCAAATCCCGCTCCTGCCGAATCTCCGGTGCCGGAGAATTCGGCAACCGGCGGGGGCGGGATTCACGCCAGCCCCCGGCGATTCTCCGACCCGGCGGGGGGTCGGAGAATCTCGCCCCTGATTTCCACTCCAGCCTCTGTACTACCCCCTTCTCCAGTACCATATCCACCCTATGTGGGCCATGATCTGACGCTGCAATTGCCGAGTACTCCTAACCCTTAACTCCAGCCAGCACAGCCTTCCCCACCATGAAAAAGTCGATCCGCGAGTATACCTTACAGACCGCCGAGAAAAATGAGTACTCCCGCTCTCTCGGGTGCAGAAGCCTCCAAGGGTCCACACCTCCATTTTTCACCATTAGCCCAGCCAACGCCTTCACCCCCCCCCCCCCCAATGGGAAAAGCGAGCGTGGCCGTGACCTGACCAACCTTGGCTTCAGTTCGTGTGTGTCCAAGTCAGGGATGGCCCCAAACACCTTCTTCGCGAATCCCATGTCGTCCCAATTTTGACCATATACACTTACCAGCACCACTAACCTCCCCTCCAGCGCCCCTGCCACAATCACATATCTATCCCCCTGACCACATTCTCCATCTGGAACCGTACTCTTTTGCTGACCATTATTACCGCTACCCCTCGAGCCCTTCCGTCAAATGCAGAGTGAAACACCTGACTAACCCAGCCCTTTTTAAGTCTCACCTGGTCCTTCACCCTCAAATGTGTTTCCTTCAGCATTGCTACATCAGCTTTCAAACTTTGACCTCTTGACTGGACCTCCTAGCCCCCTCACGTTCCACGTGACTATCCTAACTGGGGGTCTCTCAACCCCACCCTTCTCATCCACCATCATCGTACCACCGGGCCCTGCCCCATGAGGCTGACTCGCCCCTATCCATTATTATCATCGAATCCCTTCCCCCCTCCCAGAATGCCCCCCTGCACTTCCTCTCAAAAGAACTTCTCCCAGTATCGATTCCATCCCCCCACTGCTCGCCTCGCAGGCCCATCAAAACCTGCTAAACAGGCTCCAATGCCCACAGCCCTCCTCTCACCTCACCTCCATTTTCTAGCCAACTTTAGTTAGCCAGTGCAGGTGGCCCCCCCCTCCAAAGGCATACCGTGCAGTCCCACCCAGTCCCAGAAGAAAAAAAAACCCATAAAACCAACAATCCAACCCATACAATTCACTAAAATAACATATAACCGCAACAAAGAATGCCAATCCACCCAAACAAAAACTTAAACTCTATAACAATGTGAAGTCAAGTAAATTACAATACAGGTCAATGAAAAGAAAGTTATAGTATTTATACATTTTCCAGCTCCCAATCACAGTCCAAGGTCTCTCTTCCAGCTCCGATCCTCACGTCTGTCCCAAGCCTTCTGCCTTCACGAACGCCTCAGCCGCCTCCATTGTTTCGAAATAAAAATCTTTGGTGTTATACGTCACCCTCCGCTTCGCCGGGTATACCATACCAAATCACACCCCCTTGTGTGTACAGTGTCGCCTTTACTTGGCCGAACACCGCTCGTCTCTTTGCCAACTCCACCGTCAAGTCCTGGTAAATCCGAACTCTAGCACCATCTCACTGCACCTCCCGCTTCTGCTTTGCCCGGCTTAACACCTTCTCCTTCATGTGGTATTTATGGAAGCAGATAATTACTGCTCTCGGCGGCTCATTTACTTTGGGCTTCGGCCTTAACGACTGATGAGCTCGGTCCAGCTCGTACCGGGAAGGGTTCTCACCCTCCCCCATCAACTCCGCCAGCATCTTAGCGAAGTAGTCTGTTGACCTCGAGCCCTCTGTCTCTTCGGGCAAGCCCATAATTCTCAGATTGTGCCGCCTCGAGCGGTTCTCCAAGTCCTCGAGCTTTGCTCGGAGTCCTCTGTTGACCTCCACCAACCTCCGCAGCTCGTCCCCCATTGAGGGGGATGATGTCTTTGCCACAGCTACCCTCACCGGGGCGATTGCCTCCTCCACCAATGACTTCAGTGCGACCTCCATCTCCTTCCTCAACGCCTCCATGTGCCTCGCAAACTGCTTTTCCAGCTCCACAGCCATCACCTCGGTCATCTTTTCCACCGTAAGCAGTGCAGCCCCACCATGCGGTCTGGCATCCGCCATCTTGTCAGCGCTTTTGCTGGTCCTCTCATTCGACGGCGAACCTGTGTTTCCTCCCTTCTTCACAGCTACTTTTCGCATCCTTTAACGACTTATCAATTTTTGTTTTTCTTTCTTCAGTCAGTCTTAGAGAAAAAAAAATTTCAAAAAAGAAATTAAACAAAATTTATTTTTAAATTTAAAAAAAAACTTCCCCCGGGACCGGACTTCAGAGTTCTTAAAAAAACATTGTAAGCAGGAGCCACTGGATGTGCAACATCCCCACTACAATGCGCCTTGTCTTCAGGCCTGCCACCTCTACAGCCTTGTCTTCAGTTCGCTCCGGCCCCGCCGCTCCAAATGGCGCGCGCCCCGGGCTTGATTCCTGATCTCCGGCCGCTCGACCCTCGTGCGGGGTTCCATGCCGGTTCCCAAATCGTCCAGCTTGGCACACGGGACGGCCCCAAAGGCCGACAAAAATCGGGGGGGGGAGAGCGAAAAAACGCGGAAACCCCCGAAAGCGCCGTAAACAGCGGAAACCGGCAGATGCTCCTCTCGATGTGGCCGACCTGCTCGTGAACACCACCAGAAGTCGCGGCAGGCACCAGGCACCATGCCGAATCACAATGCTCCACCTCCGCAAAAATGGGATCATTGCGACACATGCCAGGCGTAGTTGCAACCCCGTTTGCATCTCATTAGCAGGCTCACCCACGATGCTCAGCCTCCGATGGGCCGAGTTACCGACTAGGCTTTCCACATGTGCTCTCAATGGTCGTGAACTTGGCTTGGTGGCTGCTGAGATAGAGGGCATATGGACAGTGCCCAGCACCGCCATACTTGGTCACAGCCATGCCGCTAGCCGGAGTGGGGGGGGGGGGGGGGGGGGCAGGGCTGTGGGGAGTACTGGGGGGTGGCCAGGTGGTGGGCTGTGGGGTCGGGGTGGATGGGTATGCAACGCCATTACTGCAGCCAGCAAGGCAGCCATGCAGCTGCGCATGTCGATGACAGCCCGCTTTAAACCTGGTGCCTTGGGTCGTATAGGTGACCCCCCACCCCGGGGCATCCCCTGGGGTGCCATTTGGCCCCAGCTGACCCATCAGCTGTATGGGTGGCCCGGCACAACCAATGCCATCTTTCTGGCTGCGATCAGGGTGTATGTGGGGGGTGTATAGTCTAAGCGCGAATACAGCTTGTCAGCCCTGCGAGTGTCGATCACGGACCCGACGTTTCCCACATCGTTTTTCATGTGTTCTGCTCTTGTTCCATGCGACGCCGGTGCTAGCCCCTCACCGATAGCGGAATGTGGTGCGGTGTGGCAACAGTTCTTCTGACGTGGAACTCCTCGCAGGCCACTGGCCGCTGACCCCCCCGTGCTACCCACATCCGGGTGTCTCACACTGTGCATTACCCATCCCCCACAGCCACAGGGAGAGTGTGAAGACCGGAGAGCAGAGGGTGTTGGACCTGGTCGGCGGGGTTGGAGATTGGGCAGTCGCCGAGGCAGAGAACGGCACCGGAGGTGCAAGTGAGTCCCCAATTAATTGCGATGTCCCTATGGCACATGCATCACCCCTCCCCCCCGCACCACGCCACCTACTCGCGATCTTACCATGCAACCTGTCTTTTGAGTTGCAGGATCACCTGGAAAACGAGGCGGATCCATCTGGGGTCCCATGCCCCCAGCCGCAACCCCGTGGCTCACCTGGTGCAGACGCAGAACCCACTGCAACCTCGCAACACCCCAGAGCACTTGTCCGGGGACAACACCGACTTTTCGCCACTGCTGTCACCGGCACCCTCCACCATACCAGAGACACTCACCTTGTTTGGGCATTATAGTGAAGAGGTTCCTGGGACACTATCTGGTGCGCGCCACACATGTGCAATGGTACATCAGGTGAAGGTAGGAGCCCCAGAGGGGGCGGATGGCCAGAGGGCAGTCCAACCCCAGGGACTAGGTGCCGTCCAGACAGGCCTTGCGCTTCTGGAAAGGGTGGTCTCATCAATATCGGAGATGAAGCGCAGAGTCGGGGACTACAGGAGGGGGTGTCAGCAACCATCCAGTGCCTGCAGATGCAGATGGAGGTGGTGCCAACCATGTGAGCTACCTAGGCCAACAGAGCAGGTTTGGTGTTGTGATATCATACTCTCCGCAGAATTCAAATTAGAATAAAGACACTTACAAAGCCCAAAGAACAAAGAAAAGTACAGCACAGGAACAGGCCCTTCAGCTCTCCAAGCCTGCGCCGGCCATGCTGCCCGTCTAAACTAAAATCTTCTACACTTCCGGGATCCATATCCCTCTATTCCCATCCTATTCATGTATTTGGCAAGATACCCCTTAAATGTCACTATCGTCCATGCTTCCACCACCTCCTCCGGCAGCGTGTTCCAGGCACCCACTACCCTCTGTGCAAAAAACCTGCCTCGCACATCTCCTCTAAACCTTGCCCCTCGCACCTTAAACCTATCCCCCTTAGTGATTGACTAAGAAGTAGAAATTAATACAAAAAGTGCTTTAATTCAAAGTGGAAGAAAACCACTGTAGCAGAAAGATCTTTCAAAAGTCAGTACGGAGCTGCAGAAACATTAGCCAATCTTTAGAATTATTAAGTCACCTTAGACAAATGCAGGGCGTAAGGAAGATCCTTGCGTTGACAGATCATAAATCATTCAAATTACCTTACTGCAATTATAACCACAAGACGGAGTGTGGAACAGGATATAGAAAAAGCAAGTAGAATTACTCAAGCAATCTTCCTGTCTAGCTCTCTAAATTCTGGCACCATTCATAATAGTGGCTATCTGGACATCTGTATCATTAAGAATCTTGACACATTAGACATGTGTCTTTAACAGCTCCCTGTCCGACCATATATTTTAAACATCTGACACTCAAGCTGATACGAGGAAAATTAAATCACATTTTGTTGCTAAACCACAAACATGGCCATTTGGCTTCAGGAACTTGTTCAGTTGGGGAGATAAGACACAGGAAATGCCATTTTTAATAGATAACAAAGGATTGTTAACCAATTCATATTTTTAACTCTGCACTTTTGTATGTTATAAATCTAGTATGCTTTAAAATAAAATACCACCAGAAATAAACAGTATAGTTTCATTTTCAATATGTTTTAGATCATGGACCTCATTTAGGAATGTTAAATGCCAAAGATCCATGGCCAACAGAGGTAAGGGATTTAGTTATGAGTGATATCGCCAATCAGAAAAGTAACCTCCCTATCGTGAAAGCTATTCAGAGTCTTATCAGAGAAACAGATTTCCTTCCTGTGGTGGAGGCCTTGGGTGCAAAGCTATCGGACATGGGTCAAGATGTCCAAGGCCTGGGGCACTCTGTACAGGCGATGGCCGAGACACAGGACAAGGCAGCCATGTAATGGAGCCACATGGACATTGCGGCACTCCAGAGCTTGGCCCAGTCACAATGGGGAGATGTTGGCGTTGGACAGGTATGGGCACAGTAAGAAGTTTTACAACACAGGTTAAAGTCCAACAGGTTTCGAATCACTAGCTTTCGGAGCGCAGCTCCTTCATCAGGTCGAACGAGGCTTGGCGTTCATTCCCCTCCTCAAGCATATCGCCCATCTATTGCGCAATGTTGTGGTGGACGCAGCAGGCAACCGTGAAAGACTCTCCTAGCGCTATACTGGAGGACCCCTCCAGAGCGGACCAGGCACCTGAACCGCATCTTCAGGACGCCGATGCACAACTCAATCACAGCGATGGTCGCGGCATGAGCTTCGTTGTAGTGGGTCTCCACGTTGGTCTGTGACCTCTGGATAGGCGTCATCAGCCATAGATGGCGGATAATCCCTATCACCCAGGCGCCAACCTCTCACCCGGGTGTGCACCTCGAAGGTGTCAGGAACTGTCAAGTGTGCCAATATGAAGGTTCGTGCACGCTGCCTGGATATCGGGCGCATCCGTGCATGATGTGCTTCTGGTGGTCACACAGTAGCTGTATGCTCATGAAGTGGTACCCCTTTCAGTTTGTGAAGACCACCCTGGGGGAAGCATGGTAGCATAGTGGTTAACACTGTGGCTTCACAGCGCCAGGTCCCAAGTTCGATTCCCTGCTGGGTCACTGTCTGTGCGGAATCTGCACGTTCTCCCCGTGACTGCGTGGGTTTCCTCCGGGTACTCGCATTTCCTCCCACAGTCCAAAGACGTGCAGGTCAGGTGGATGGCCATGCTAAATTGACCTTATTGTACCGAATGGGCATAGAGGTCCTCTGTAATGGCGCTGATACACCTGTGCACCAAGGTCTGCCCAATCCCAGACAGGACCCCACTCGATGCCTGGATGTACCTCATGGCGAAAATTGTCAGGGTGACCATCACCTTGACAGCCACCTTGACAGCCAATGGGTATCCTCCCCCATATCCCCATGGTACCAGGTGCCTCAGGATCCAGCAAATATGCTGTATGGTCCCCCTGCTCAGTCAGAGTCTTCAATGGCATGCCCGATCTGGCAGGTCCTCAAACGATAGGAACTGCCAGTACACATGAGGCCTATTGTTATGCCTCCTTCCCACCTCCTCCTCGGCCTGCTGGGCGGCCGGCTCTCCATCTTTACAGGCTGGCTCCTGTTCCTTTGGGGCAGGCTCCACTGTTGCAGGGTCCTCCTCAAGCAGCTCCTGCTCGTACAGCTTCAGTACATCCCAGGGCTATGGCGGGAAGGCAGATGGCAACCATTCCTGGTTGGATTCTGAAATCCATTGTCTGCAGGGGGAGAAAGGCAGGCATGTTAGCATGGTGCCCAACCAGGTCCAATGGGCTACATGGTGGCTCCAGCCTGGGCGGCAGTCCCTGTCCCTGCATGTCCCCCTTCCCCCCTCCTCCATCCTCACAACCACCTCCTATTGTTCCCCTGGCACTCTGCCCTCCGCACTGTATCCCTGGCCCTGTTAGTGCCTGGCAGCATGCGGGCCTCTGGCCCCAGAACCCATTTCTGCCGGCACATCGCTGGCAGAGGCCCCCCACCCCCCAGCCAGCCATGCCAGATGCAGGACCGGCAGCCCACAGTTGCGCATCTGGGATCAGGACCTACCTCCGCTCTTTCCCTCCGTGGCCACTACGCCTGTTTCCTGGTTTTTAAAACCACAAGTGAACCTCGCTGTTGTCAATGCCTCCTGACAGAAGTGGAGCATTGCGGGAGTCCCGGAGAATACAAGGATGGGCTCATTAATGAAATGCCAATGGCATGTACTGTACGTGTGGCGTAGAATGCATTCAAGCCGCTGTCGAGAGACCGGAGCATGACATTCCGTCGGGCGCCTGGCACCGACCTCGATTTTTGGCTGACCTGAGATTCTCTGCGCAATTGTGGTTCTTGATTTGGGCATAGGCCAACCGAGAATCCCATCCATAGTCTCCCAAACGGAGAATCCTGCCAGTAGTATCTAACTTAAAGAAAACACATAGAAATTCACAAAGGTGGCTGAAAAGTCAGAAGATTGGATAGGATATAAAAACAGCAAAGATTGACTAAACGATTAGTAAGCAGGAAGAAATTAGAGTGTGAGTGAAAGCTAGCTTGAGTGTAAAAACATACTGTAAGAACTTCTATAGATTTTCAAAAAAGAAAAGAGTTGACAAGGTGACCATTGTAAGCGAGTCTGGGGAGTCCATAATAGAAAATAAGGAGATGACAGATGAATTGAACCAGTATTTTGCCCTCCACAAAGCCAGGGCAAGGGGGATATAGCATATACCATCACGGTGGCACAGTGCTTAGCTATCTCACAGTGCCAGGGGCCCGGGTCAAATTCTGGCCTTGGGTGACTGTCTGTGTGGAGATTGGGCTTTCTCCCCATGTCTGCGCGGGGATCTCCGGTTTCCTCCGACAGTCCAGTGTTACAGGGATAAGGTGGGAGAGTGGGCCTCGGTAGGGTGCTCTTTCGGAGGGCCAGTGCAGAATCAGTGGGCTGAATGGCCTCCTTCTGCACTATCGAGATTCTATAGTTCTACGAACGCAAAAAAGGTGCATGATGCCTGTCAGATGAATTTGTCAAGTTGGAATCAGGCTAAATAAAAAGAGTTTTTAAAATAAATTTAGAGTACCCTTTTCCAAGTAAGGGTCAATTTAGCGTGTCCAATACACCCACCCTGCACATCTTTGTGCTGGGGGGGTGAAACCCACGCAAACACGGGGAGAATGTACAAATTCCTCACAGACAGTGACCCAGAGCGGGGATCGAACCTGGGACCTCGGCACCTTGAGACAGCAGTGCTAGCCACTGTGCCACTGTCCTGCCCTAAAAAGAGTTATGTGGTGAAGTGAAGAGGAAAATAGATCTGGCAAAGAGGGAATATGAAAATATAATGGTATTTAATATAAAAGCTAACCAAAAACATTCTACAGGCATGAAAATGGCAATTGGGTTGTAAGATGTATGGTAGGGTGTATTCCGGGAAAAAAAGGTTGCATGTACACAGGGGCGAATGGCAAGCAGGGAATACAAAATGCATACTTTTTTCAGTGTTTACTAAGGAAGAGAATGCTAACAAAATATTGGTAAAAGTGGCGATGGTGATGGGTTGGAAATTGATAAGCAGGCTGCACTGTAAAGGCTGAGCATGCTTAGAGTAAATTAATTGCCTGGCTTACTTCCAGTTTTCTTTGTGTCTCTGTGTGCATGTGAATGGCACACCCAGAGATAGTAAAGGAATGTAGGCCATACAGGAAACTATTTGATGAGATGTTTCTCCTTCACTTTTACTTCCTGGATGAGTCAACTTGGTTGCGCGGGAAGTCCTGAAGGTGCATTGCACATCATGCAAATCAATTCTTTCACTTCTGGGTTTGGTTCAACCGATGTTGAGTCACAGTGTTCCTGGAGTTTTGGCAGTGTGCAGACAATGCCGCCCCACCCTCTGGTTTCCTGACGCCCTGGGATGATTTCAATGGGAATCCCATTGACAAGTAGAGAATCCCACCACCAGCGAGCAGCGGGGCCAAATTCTGCATTCTTGCTAGCCATGGTAGTGGGGTGGACTCGCAATGGAGAATCCAGCAAAGTGGCTCAGAATTCATTGATCTGAAGTGCATGGTGGAGAGACTCTGACACATAAGGGAGTGTGGTGAATTACTGGACAGTTTTACCCAGAATAAATACACATCTCAGAGCAAAACACAGGGGCCAGAATTCTCCAGCTGTTGCAATTCACTTTTCCCACCAGCAGCGCACCCCCGCCCATGGGTTTCCTGGCAACATGGGGTGGCTTCAATGGGAAATCCCAATGACAAGCGGCAAGAGTATATAATCCTGCTGCCAGTGAATAATGCACAACTGAGAGACACGCAGCTGGGGAACCACGGAATCCAGCCCAGTTTCAGGAAAGGGAACATGTGACTGATAAGGAGCTAGGCAGTTGGGATTTAGAATGTGTTTAGAAAGAGGCCCTACAGACACTGGTCCTGTCCAACAGATAAGATGCACCTGCTATCTCTGAGAACAAGATGAATGACTGCAAGGAGGGCAGCCACAATCCAAGGCACTGTGACACTGAAGGCTTTACAGTGGGGCAAAGAGCATAAAATAAATGTGGTAGAATCAGGAACGTTACAATTAAGAGGAGATAAAGCATCATTTGCAGAATGAGGACTCTGAAGGTATTTTGCCCACCCAGTGCTCGGGCAAGGGATACCTCACAACATCTCAAATGAAAATTTGGAAAGGAAAGGGTAAATCCAGTTGTCATGGCGGCACAGTGACGCAGTGGTTAGCACTGCTGCTTCACTGCACCGAGGACTCGGGTTCGATCACGGCCCAGGGTCACTGCCCGTGTGGAGTTTGCACATTCTCCACATGTCTGCATGGGCCTCACCCCCACTACCCAAAAAGATGTGCAGGATGGATGAAGGCCACGCTAAATTGCCCCTTAATTGGAAAAAAATAGAATTGGATACTCTAAATTATTATTTTTTTAAAATCCAGCTGTCATAGTACATGTTGGAATAAACAACAGGCAGGAAGGAGCTTCTGTTGAACGAGTGTCAAGAGTTAGGGTGAGGGCAGCACGGTGGCGCAGTGGATTAGCCCTGCTGCCTCACGGCACTGAGGTCCCAGGTTCGATCCCGGCTCTGGGTCACTGTCCGTGTGGAGTTTGCACATTCTCCCCGTGTTTGCGTGGGTCTCGCCCCCACAACCCAAAGATGTGCAGGCTAGGTAGATTGGCCACACTAAATTGCCCCTTAATTGGAAAAAATGAATTGAGTACGCTAAATTATTATTTTTTTTAAAGAGTTAGGGTGTAAACTAGAAAATAAAACCTCAAGAGTAATAATCTCTGGATTGTTGCCTAAACCACATACAAATTGAACAGCTTAACGCATGACTAAGTGATACATAGAAAGATAGGGCAGGTTTAAAGCCAGTAAAATGGATCCACAAGAAATGTAAGCAGCCTAAATGTAAATGAAACAGGGCAGAACAGCATAGAAAAGAATGAAGTAAATCAGGATATTGACAGTAAGGAAATAAATAGAATAATAGAACAGAGGCAAGATTGTTCTTTGTGGAAACTACATGCTCCCGCCAGCAAGACTCACTGCTGGTACCAGGAGCGGTGCCCAGGTGCAATTCCCCCTCCTTTATCATGCTAATTTATGCATGGGGGAGAGATCGCCGGCTTCCATTGGAATCCTGGGCCGCCATTTTGAGCAAGGTCAGGTGGCAGGACCCCTCCACCCCACAATGCAAATCCTGTCTCCCCTGCTGACAAGTAGGGGTATCCTCCCCCCTCCAACCACGGGACCAATGGGTCACCCCCCTTCACCCCACCCCCCACAGAACATGTATGCTGAGCGCGACCCAAACATCCCCCCCGACAGAGACCCCCGCCTAACAGGATCCCATTGACAGAAAGCTCATTGACAAAGACTCCCCCTGACAGAGTCCGCGCCCTAAGAAATTCCCCCTGACAGGTACCCCCTGGCAGACAGCCCCATGACAGAAACAGCCCCCCTGACAGGCAACCACCCTAAGAAGCCTCACGCTAGTGACCCCCTGATACACTCCACCCCTGACAAAGTCCCACCCGAATGGCCCCTCCTGACAGCGGCACCCCCCCGACAGAGACCCCACAACAGCTTCCACCCTGCAGAGAATTCATTGACAGAGAACCCCCAGACAGTGACCCCCTCAACAGAGACACCCTCAACAGATATCCCCCGACAGAGACACATCCTGAAAGAGACCCCACATGACAGATTCCACCCCCAAAAGTGACCTCCCCCAGCAGAGGCACCGGCAGAAGCACCCCCACCCCTAACAGAGATAAGCCCCCCCTGCAATGGTTGGAAGTTGAAGAGCTGTCCTGGCAGTAGAATCAAAGATCACTGCATTTTCACTTACCCTTCCATAACATCTGCTGCCTTAGACAAAAGTGTTTAAAATGTGTGTGTCTGGAGGGAGGGACCAGTGGAGTGTGTGTGTGTGTGGAGGGAGTGATCAGTGGAGTGTGTATGTGGAGGGAACGATCATAAGACCATAGGACCATAAGACATAGGAGCGGAAGTAAGACCATTCGGCCCATCGAGTCCACTCCACCATTCAATCATGGCTGATTTCAACTCCATTTACCCGCTCTCTCTCCATAGCGCTTAATTCCTCGAGAAATCAAGAATTTATCAACTTCTGACTTAAAGACACTCAACGTCCCGGCCTCCACCGCCCTCTGTGGCAATGAATTCCACAGACCCACCACTCTCTGGCTGAAGAAATTTCTTCTCATCTCTGTTCGAAAGTGACTCTCTTTTATTCTAAGGCTGTGCCCCCGGGTCCTAGTCTCTCCTGCTAATGGAAACAACTTCCCTACGTCCACCCTATCTAAGCCATTCATTATCTTGTAAGTTTCTATTAGATCTCCCATCATCTAGATCGTTAATATATAAAGAGAACAGCTGTGGCCCCAACACTGAACCCTGCGGGACACCACTCGTCACCGGTTGCCATTCCGAAAAAGAACCTTTTATCCCAACTCTCTGTCTTCTGCCTGACAGCCAATCATCAATCCATGTTAGTACCTTGCCTCGAATACCATGGGCCCTTATTTTACTCAGCAGTCTCCCGTGAGGCACCTTATCAAAGGCCTTTTGGAAGTCAAGATAGATAACATCCATTGGCTCTCCTTGGTCTAACCTATTTGTTATCTCTTCAAAGAACTCTAACAGGTTTGTCAGGCACGACCTCCCCTTACTAAATCCATGCTGACTTGTCCTAATCCGACCCTGCACTTCCAAGAATTTAGAAATCTCATCCTTAACAATGGATTCTAGAATCTTGCCAACAACCGAGGTTAGGCTAATTGGCCTATAATTTTCCATCTTTTTCCTTGGTCCCTTCTTGAACAGGGGGGTTACAACAGCGATTTTCCAATCCTCTGGGACATTACCCGACTCCAGTGACTTTTGAAAGATCACAACTAACGCCTCCACTATTTCTTCAGCTATCTACTTTAGAACTCCAGGATGTAGCCCATCTGGACCCGGAGATTTATCAATTTTTAGCCCTCTTAGTTTCTCTAGCACTTTCTCCTTTGTGATGGCTACCATATTCAACTCTGCCCCCTGACTCTCCTGAATTGTTGGGGTATTACTCATGTCTTCTACTGTGAAGGCTGATGCAAAGTACTTATTTAGTTCCTCAGCTATTTCCTTGTCTCCCATCACTAGATTACTAGCGCCATTTTGGAGCGGCCCAATATCTACTTTTGCCTCCCGTTTGTTTTTAATGTATTTAAAGAAACTTTTACTATCATTCCTAATGTTACTGGCTAGCCTACCTTCATAATTGATCCTCTCTTTCCTTATTTCTCTCTTTGTTATCCTCTGTTTGTTTTTGTAGCTTTCCCAATCTTCTGATTTCCCACTACTCTTTGCCACATTATAGGCTTTCGCTTTTGCTTTGATGCATTCCCTAACTTCCTTTGTCAGCCATGGCTGCCTAATCCCCCCTCTGATTACCTTTCTTTTCTTTGGAATGAACCTCTGTACTGTGTCCTCAATTACTCCCAGAAACTCCTGCCATTGCTGTTCTACTGTCTTTCCCACTAGGCTCTGCTCCCAGTCGATTTTCGTCAGTTCCTCCCTCATGCCCCTGTAGTTACCTTTATTTAACTGTAACACCTTTACATCTGATTCTACCTTCTTTCTTTCAAATTGGAGATTGAATTCGACCATATTATGATCACTGCCTCCTAAGTGTTCCCTTACTTTAAGATCTTTAATCAAGTCTGGCTCATTACATAACACTAAGTCCAGAATGGCCTGTCCCCTCGTGGGCTCCATCACAAGCTGTTCCAAAAAGCCCTCCTGTAAACATTCAATGAATTCCCTTTCCTTGGGTCCACTGGCAGCATTATTTACCCAGTCCACCTGCATATTGAAGTCCCCCATGATCACTGTGACCTTGCCTTTCTGACATGCACTTTCTATTTTGTGGTGCATTTTGTGCCCCTGGTCCTGACCACTGTTAGGAGGCCTGTACATAACTCCAATTATGTTTTTTTTGCCTTTGTGGTTCCTCAACTCTACCCACACAGACTCCACATCATCTGACCCTATGTCGTTTAGTGCTATTGATTTAATTTCATTCCTAATTAACAAGGCAACCCCGCCCCCTCTGCCCACCTCTCTGTCTTTTCAATAGGTTGTGAATCCCTGGATGTTTAAATGCCAGTCCTGAACCCCCTGCAACCACGTCTCTGTGATGCCTACCACATCATACCTGCCAGTCACAATCTGGGCCACAAGCTCAACTACCTTGTTCCGTACACTGCGCGCATTTAAATATAGCACCTTTAATTCTCTATTGACCGTCCCTTTTTGTTTTCTTAGTGTGGTGGAGCTTGGTTTACTGAGCCTTTCCATACACTGTCATATTTTGTGGGATGGGGACTATCGTAACCTCTCCTGAGTTCTGTCTTTTCGTGCTTTTTTGTATTCCTAAGCAGCTATGCTTCCCACTGATTACTTCACCTCTTGGTTCCCTGACGTTCCTTTCCCCCCCCAATGACTTTCCCTTCCCGCCAATTATTAGTGGAGTGTGTGTGTGTGGAAGGAGGGATCAGTGGCGTGTGTGTGTGTGTGGAGGGGCTGGTTTAGCACAGGGTTAAATAGCTGGCTTTTAAAGCAGACCAAGGCAGGCCAACAGCATGGTTCAATTCCTGTACCAGCCTCCCTGAACAGGCACCGGAATGTGGCGACTAGGGGCTTTTCACAGTAACTTCATTTGAAGCCTACTTGTGACAATAAGCGATTTTCATTTCATATCATTTTTCATAAAGCAGCAGACGTTACAAGTGTCAGCGGCTTCCTCAAAAGCCAAGTATGCTTCAAAGGACTTCAAATCCCTTCACCAATGTTGAAATTCTAATATTCCTTTGAATTTCACACAGTTGTACATTGCTTCGCGAATGATTAACAGTTTTATTACTCCAAAGACATCTTTCCTTTCACACTTGAAGTACCCTCCTCTGATGCTAACCACAATAAACACTCTTGTATTACTTGACAGTTCCTCACTGTATCAAAAGCAGCTAAGTGCTTTCACTTTTTCTTTTTCACAATGGAAAGCAAGAGTTCTTGATGGGGGTCTCTGATGGGAGTCTCTGTTGGGGTCTTTGGTGGGGAGGGGGGGTTGGACGGCTTATAGGCTTTGCATAATGGGTATGAGTGGCGCTTTGCAATGGATTTTGGGGGGGCACCTCAGTTAGGTACTGACTCGTTTGACCCACCACGGGGTCCACCGCATCAGGGCCACGCTTTGGAGAACTTACACCACTATGTTGCCAGGACAATTTCTTCCTGTGGGGGTCAGTGCATAATGGCGGATGGTGTGGAGATTCAGGCTTTCAGCCCGTTAATTGCATGGAAGTAGATGTGAATCGGTGATTTGCATTATCCCGCCCATGTGTGGCCTGTAGCTTGCTGCCGCCGCTGGCAGGAACCAGAGCATTGAAACAGGATTAGTGCTGCTGCCGATCCTGTTTTTCAACTGATGTTCCATGCGCCAGCCGATCGGGTAACCCGCTACCAAAATCGGGCAATGGTGAATCCATCGGCAGGCGCCTACAAAAGTAATTGCACATAAATATGAGGAAATCCTGTTATAAATGAGTTCAAGTCTCTCTGCAGCAATGCAGTCAATGGGCTAAACATTCTGGTCCCGCCCATCGTGAGAATCGGCATGAGCGGGACGGACAATGTGTTAAGTTTTGGGTTAAGGGACATTGCAATTAGTTGTCTCATTTATGTTAAGTATCCATTAATTGACACTGATATTTAAAGGGGCTTCAGGTGGCCTCTGTCAGATGATGTATTGTGAGAGTTTTGTGCAAAGGCTGTTGGAAGGAAATAAATGTGTGTTTGTGAAAAAGGAACAGAACTTTAGACTCTTCATATCACAGCAACTAAAACGTCTAACAATTGGTAGCAGAGGATGGTTGCTGTGTAAATGTGAAGGGTTGAAAGATACAACTTTCCAGATCAAACCAAGGAGTGAGTGAGAAAAGAAAAACAAAGGGATATATTAGTTAGGGAGTTTCAGTGGGAGCGGAGTGCAGAGGCTGCTGGTGGGTGAGTACTGAAATTTTAAAGTAACTTACCTTTACAGGAGTAGATCTTGGAGTTTCAGCGGGAGCGGAGCACAGAGGCTGCTGGTGGGTGAGTACTGAAATTTTAAAGTAACTTACCTTTACAGGAGCAGATCTTGGAGTTTCAGCGGGAGCGGAGCGCAGAGGCAGCTGGTGGGTGAGTATTTAAGTAAACACTTACCTGCTCCCGTTTTCGGTCCCTCTTTGCTGTTTTTTTTTAAATTTTAGTGTTTAAGGCGGGAACAGGAAGTTCGACCCGCGGACTTCTGGGAAGTGGAGTGCAGGGGTTGCCGGTAAGTATTTAGATTTAAAAGAACTTACCTTGCAGGGGAAATCAGTTAGAGTTTCAGCGGGAGCGGAGTGCAGAGGCTGCTGGTGGGTGAGTACTGAAATTTTAAAGTAACTTACCTTTACAGGAGCAGATCTTGGAGTTTCAGCGGGAGCGGAGCGCAGAGGCAGCTGGTGGGTGAGTACTGAAATTTTAAAGTAACTTACCTTTACAGGAGCAGATCTTGGAGTTTCAGTGGGAGCGGAGCGCAGAGGCAGCTGGTGGGTGAGTACTGAAATTTTAAAGTAACTTACCTTTACAGGAGCAGATCTTGGAGTTTCAGCGGGAGCGGAGCGCAGAGGCAGCTGGTGGGTGAATATTTAAGTAAACACTTACCTGCTCCCGTTTTCGGTCCCTCTTTGCTGTTTTTTTTTAATTTTAGTGTTTAAGGCGGGAACAGGAAGTTCGACCCGCGGACTTCTGGGAAGTGGAGTGCAGGGGTTGCCGGTAAGTATTTAGATTTAAAAGAACTTACCTTGCAGGGGAAATCAGTTGGAGTTTCAGCTGGAGCGGAGTGCAGAGGCTGCTGGTGGGTGAGTACTGAAATTTTAAAGTAACTTACCTTTACAGGAGCAGATCTTGGAGTTTCAGCGGGAGCGGAGCGCAGAGGCAGCTGGTGGGTGAGTATTTAAGTAAACACTTACCTGCTCCCGTTTTCGGTCCCTCTTTGCTGTTTCTTAAAAAAAAAATTGTGTTTAAGGCGGGAACAGGAAGTTCGACCCGCGGACTTCTGGGAAGTCCCTCACTAATAAATTCTGGTGGAGAGAAAACCCGAGACACTACACGTGTAGTGTCTCCAACCTGCCCTCCTCCTCTAACCTAATAATAAAACCCATTGGTCTGAGGTAAGTACCATATTTTATTATATTATTATTATTATTTTTTTAATTTAATTTAGTTGTTAGCCAGATCTTGGTAGAAAGTTAGAGGGATGGCAGGGAAGGGAGTTAAATGTTCCTCCTGCAGGATGTTTGAGGTGAAGGATGCTGTTAGTGTCCCTGCTGATTTTACCTGCAGGAAGTGCTGCCATCTCCAGCTCCTCCAAGACCGAGTTAGGGAACTGGAGCTGGAGTTGGAAGAACTTCGGATCATTTGGGAGGCAGAGGGGGTCATAGATAGCGGCTTTAGGGAATTAGTTACACCAAAGATTGGAGATAGATGGGTAACTGTAAGAGGGACTGGGAAGAAGCAGTCAGTGCAGGGATCCCCTGCGGTCGTTCCCCTGAGAAACAAGTATACCGCTTTGGATACTTGTGGGGGGGGGGACTTACCAGGGGTAAGCCATGGGGTACGGGCCTCTGGCACGGAGTCTGTCCCTGTTGCTCAGAAGGGAAGGGGGGAGAGGAGCAGAGCTTTAGTAATTGGGGACTCGATAGTTAGGGGCACAGATAGGAGATTTTGTGGGAGCGTGAGAGACTCATGTTTGGTATGTTGCCTCCCAGGTGCAAGGGTACGTGATGTCTTGGATCGTGTTTTCCGGGTCCTTAAGGGGGAGGGGGAGCAGCCCCAAGTCGTGGTCCACATTGGCACTAACGACATAGGTAGGAAAGGGGACAAGGATGTCAGGCAGGCTTTCAGGGAGCTAGGATGGAAGCTCAGAACTAGAACAAACAGAGTTGTTATCTCTGGGTTGTTGCCTGTGCCACGTGATAGTGAGATGAGGAATAGGGAGAGAGAGCAATTAAACACGTGGCTACAGGGATGGTGCAGGCGGGAGGGATTCAGATTTCTGGATAACTGGGGCTCTTTCTGCGGAAGGTGGGACCTCTACAGACAGGATGGTCTACATCTGAACCTGAGTGGCACAAATATCCTGGGGGGGAGATTTGTTAGTGCTCTTTGGGGGGGGTTTAAACTAATGCACCAGGGGCATGGGAACCTGGATTGTAGTTTTAAGGTAAGGGAGGATGAGAGTATAGAGGTCAGGAGCACAGATTTGACGTCACAGGAGGGGGCCAGTGTTCAGGTAGGTGGTTTGAAGTGTGTCTACTTCAATGCCAGGAGTATACGAAATAAGATAGGGGAACTGGCAGCATGGGTTGGTACCTGGGACTTCGATGTTGTGGCCATTTCGTAGACATGGATAGAGCAGGGACAGGAATGGATGTTGCAGGTTCCGGGGTTTAGGTGTTTTAGTAAGCTCAGAGAAGGAGGCAAAAGAGGGGGAGGTGTGGTGCTGCTAGTCAAGAGCAGTATTACGGTGGCGGTGAGGATGCTAGATGGGGACTCATCTTCCGAGGTAGTATGGGCTGAAGTTAGAAACAGGAAAGGAGAGGTCACCCTGTTGGGAGTTTTCTATAGGCCTCCAAATAGTTCTAGGGATGTAGAGGAAAGGATGGCGAGGATGATCCTGGATAAGAGCGAAAGTAACAGGGTAGTTATTATGGGAGACTTTAACTTTCCAAATATTGACTGGAAAAGATATAGTTCAAGTACATTAGATGGGTCGTTTTTTGTACAGTGTGTGCAGGAGGGTTTCCTGACACAATATGTTGACAGGCCAACAAGAGGCGAGGCCACGTTGGATTTGGTTTTGGGTAATGAACCAGGCCAAGTGTTGGATTTGGAGGTAGGAGAGCACTTTGGGGACAGTGACCACAATTCGGTGACGTTTACGTTAATGATGGAAAGGGATAAGTATACACTGCAGGGCAAGTGTTATAGCTGGGGGAAGGGCAATTATGATGCCATTAGACGTGACTTGGGGGGGATAAGGTGGAGAAGTAGGCTGCAAGTGTTGGGCACACTGGATAAGTGGAGCTTGTTCAAGGATCAGCTACTGCGTGTTCTTGATAGGTATGTACCGGTCAGGCAGGGAGGAAGGCGTAGAGCGAGGGAACCGTGGTTTACCAAAGAAGTGGAATCTCTTGTTAAGAGGAAGAAGGAGGCCTATGTGAAGATGAGGTGTGAAGTTTCAGTTGGGGCGATGGATAGTTACAAGGTAGCGAGGAAGGATCTAAAGAGAGAGCTAAGACGAGCAAGGAGAGGACATGAGAAGTATTTGGCAGGTAGGATCAAGGAAAACCCAAAAGCTTTCTATAGGTATGTCAGGAATAAGCGAATGACTAGGGAAAGAGTAGGACCAGTCAAGGACAGGGATGGGAAGTTGTGTGTGGAGTCTGAAGAGATAGGAGAGATACTAAATGAATATTGTTCGTCAGTATTCACTCAGGAAAAAGATAATGTTGTGGAGGAGAATGCTGAGACCCAGGCTATTAGAATAGATGGCATTGAGGTACGTAAGGAAGAGGTGTTGGCAATTCTGGACAGGCTGAAAATAGATAAGTCCCCGGGGCCTGATGGGATTTATCCTTGGATTCTCTGGGAGGCCAGGGAATAGATTGCTGGACCTTTGGCTTTGATTTTTATGTCATCATTGGCTACAGGAATAGTGCCAGAGGACTGGAGGATAGCAAATGTGGTCCTTTTGTTCAAAAAGGGGAGCAGAGACAACCCCGGCAACTATAGACCGGTGAGCCTCACGTCTGTAGTGGGTAAAGTCTTGGAGGGGATTATAAGAGACAAGATTGATAATCATCTAGATAGGAATAATATGATCAGGGATAGTCAGCATGGCTTTGTGAATGGTAGGTCATGCCTCACAAACCTTATCGAGTTCTTTGAGAAGGTGACTGAACAGGTAGACGAGAGTAGAGCAGTTGATGTGGTGTATATGGATTTCAGTAAAGCGTTTGATAAGGTTCCCCACGGTAGGCTATTGCAGAAAATACGGAGGCTGGGGATTGAGGGTGATTTAGAGATGTAGATCAGAAATTGACTAGCTGAAAGAAGACAGAGGGTGGTGGTTGATGGGAAATGTTCAGAATGGAGTTCAGTTACAAGTGGCGTACCACAAGGATCTGTTCTGGGGCCGTTGCTGTTTGTCATTTTTATCAATGACCTAGAGGAAGGCGCAGAAGGGTGGGTGAGTAAATTTGCAGACGATACTAAAGTCGGTGGTGTTGTCGACAGTGTGGAAGGATGTAACAGGTTACAGAGGGATATAGATAAGCTGCAGAGCTGGGCTGAGAGGTGGCAAATGGAGTTTAATGTAGAGAAGTGTGAGGTGATTCACTTTGGAAGGAATAACAGGAATGCGGAATATTTGGCTAATGGTAAAGTTCTTGGAAGTGTGGATGAGCAGAGGGATCTAGGTGTCCATGTACATAGATCCCTGAAAGTTGCCACCCAGGTTGATAGGGTTGTGAAGAAGGCCTATGGAGTGTTGGCCTTTATTGGTAGAGGGATTGAGTCCCGGAGTCAGGAGGTCATGTTGCAGCTGTACAAAACTCTGGTACGGCCGCATTTGGAGTATTGCATACAGTTCTGGTCACCGCATTATAGGAAGAACGTGGAAGCTTTGGAGCGGGTGCAGAGGAGATTTACCAGGATATTGCCTGGTATGGAGGGAAAATCTTATGAGGAAAGGCTGATGGACTTGAGGTTGTTTTCGTTGGAGAGAAGAAGGTTAAGAGGAGACTTAATAGAGGCATGCAAAATGATCAGGGGGTTAGTTAGGGTGGACAGTGAGAGCCTTCTCCCGCGGATGGAAATGGCTGGCATGAGGGGACATAGCTTTAAACTGAGGGGTAATAGATATAGGACAGAGGTCAGAGGTAGGTTCTTTACGCAAAGAATAGTGAGGCCGTGGAATGCCCTACCTGCAACAGTAGTTAACTCGCCAACATTGAGAGCATTTAAAAGTTTATTGGATAAACATATGGATGATAATGGCATAGTGTAGGTTAGATGGCTTTTGTTTCGGTGCAACATCGTGGGCTGAAGGGCCTGTACTGCGCTGTATCGTTCTATGTTCTATGTTCTATATGGCTGAACCGAGGATAAAGATGGCTGGATACGACTATCCTCCCTTATTTTCTGAAAGGGAATCGTACGACCAATGGAGAAGTGCAGTAGTTATGTGGACTGAGGTAACTGCTTTGGGAAAGAGAAATCAAGGTATGGCATTGGCTCTTTCTCGACCTTATGACAGTAAAATCCGAAACAAAGTGCTTTCTGAGCTGGAATTGGAAGAGTTAGACTCAGAAGAAGGTCTGGAGACTTTATTACATTATATGGATAAGATTTAGCAGAAAGATGACTTGTTAAGTGCGTATGAAGAATGGTCGGATTTTGATAAGTTCTGGAAAATGGAGGATATCTCCATGGAAGACTATATAATGGAATTTGGCAGACTATATAAAAGACTGCAGAAACACAACGTGGAATTTCCAGTCTGTGTTGGCCTTTAAATTACTTGACTGTGCTAGAGTGAGCACCATGGATAGGCTCCTGGTTTTGACAGGAGTTCAGTTTACTGATAAGGATACCTTATTCGAACAGATGACAAAAGCTTTACAAAAGTTCTGGGGAAACATTCGATTCCGATGGCACTGATGACACAAATAGGTCAGCCTGCAATAAGGCAGAATATGGAAGATACATGACTAACAGGATGGCAAAATCATATGGCTACGAACAGGGCTCAAGACTATAGAAGGAGACCGAGACAAGGAAATTATGAAGACAGAAACCCAGTTAGAAGACGAACCCCAGAAATGCACGGGGCATGATAAATCGATGTTTTCGATGTGACTCTCAATACCATTATGCTTTCAACTGTCCAACTCGTTATGATAGAGTATTTGAAGTGACACATGACACGGAAGAGTCAGAAGAGGAAAAAGATAGTGACCAGAAAGAAGGCATTGTCCTATTGACAAGCAGTTTTAGTGTTGGTTGCAGAATCCTTCAACTGTGCTGTATTGGACAGTGGCTGCACATCTACTGTGTATGGAATTGACTGGTTAAAATGTTACCTGGACTCTTTATGCTGAAAATCGTAACAAGGTTAAGGAATTTGAAGGTTCCACAAGTTTCAGGTTTGGGGATGATAATACTCTGAAGTCGCTGAAAAGAGTGGTGATCCATTGCAATATTGCCGGAGTGAATCATTTCATTAGCACGGATGTTGTATCAAGTGAGATACCTTTGCTTCTGAGCAGACCGTCGATGAAGAAAGCACACATGAAACTGGATATGGAACAGGGTAAGGCAACAGTTTTTGGAAAGACGGTGGACTTACAATTTACACAGTCGGGACACTATTGTATTCCATTACTGACAAATAATATTTCAAGTATAGTGGTTAAGGATGTGTTAATGGCAGTTGAAAATGGGACTTTAGCTGATAAAAAGCTTGTGGTATTAAAACTGCATAGGCAATTTGCACATCCGTCTCCTCGGAGGCTGAAAAATTTATTAAAGGTTGCAGGGGTAAGGGATGACGACTATACTAAACTGATAGAACAGGTTAGTGACCGCTGTGAAGTTTGTAGGAAGTACAGAAGGACACCAGCACGACTGATAGTAACCCTACCTTTGGCCAGGGATTTCAACGACACTGTGGCCATGGACCTTAAGATCTGGGATAAAGCAAATAATATATTTATTTTGCATTTTGTAGATTTAGCAACCAGATTTAGTCAATCAGCGATTGTACGAAGTAAAGAAAAGAGAGTAATTCTGGATCAAATCGTGGAAAAATGGATAGGGACAGGAATGGGTCCACCGGCAAAATTCCTTACGGACAATGGGGGAGAATTTGCTAATGGTGAGTTTAGGGATATGTGTGAAAACATGAATATCAGAGTTATGAATATGGCTGCAGAAAGCCCATTTAGTAATGGTGTCTGTGAAAGAAATCATGCTGTCATCGATGACATGCTTCGGAATATTTTGGCAGATCGACCAATTTGCAGGCTAAATTCAGCTTTAGCATGGGCAGTACATGCAAAGAATTCATTGCAAATGGTTGGGGGCGATAGTCCTTATCAATTAGTGTTTGGTAGAAATCCTAAAATTCCGTCCATTTTGGATGACCAGCCTCCAGCTTGGGAGGAGAGGACTACAATTAGCTCTGGTTTTGCTGAACATTTAAATGCATTACATCGCAGTAGAAAAGCTTTTTTGGAAGCAGAAACCTCTGAAAGAATTCGCAGAGCTTTAAGACTTAACGTACGGTCATCAGATGCCGTTTTTCAGCAAGGAGGCATGGTCTACTATAAGAGAGACAATTCTAATGAATGGAAAGGCCCAGGGAAGATCATAGGCATAGATGGCAAAACAATTATTTTGCAACATGGTAATCAAACTGTTAGGGTCCATTCATCAAGGATAATGGGTACAGATTACAAATTTTCAAACTTAGACCGAGCAGACAGACATGACGAGGAACCAGAGTCATCTGGTACGCATGTGTTACAGAACTATGAGGACCAATTAACTGATATAGACAGGGTTTCTGTGGAGGAACACAACACTTCTGATGAATTAGAACAGGCCATTTTTCCGAAAGGGCAACTGCCAAAAGTTGGTACAAAAGTGACATACTTGCCTGAAGGGTCTAGTCAATGGAAGGATGCAACTGTTATTAGTGGAGCAGGGAAGGCCACTGGAAAGTATAAACATTAGTTGAATGTACAGCATTCAGGGGAAGGAGTCAAGACAACGGATTGGGAAAACAAAGTTCAAAAATGGAGGGCACAGAAACGCATTGCCAGTTCAGATAGTACATCGGATAGTGAACAGGTCTGCAGGAAAAGGTCGAGAACTATTGAAAGGACATCCCACAGCAGAAGGGAAAGATCAAGCAGTAGCAGTACAGAACGAGATACCAGGCGGGAGAGGGGGCATAGTTTATCAAGATCTCGGAACATGAGTAAGACTACGAATACTAATAGGAGTAGAAGCCCACATGCACGTGAGATTTTGGTGGCTTCAAATAAATTAGATGAAAAAATTATCAAAGAAGCTAAACAGCAAGAATTGCATAGTTAGAGTGAATGTGGGGTATACACGGAAGTACCAGATAGGGGACAAAGAGCTCTATCCCACAGGTAGATTTGCACAGGAAAGGTTCCTCCGGATGGAACTTATAAGACAAAGGCCAGGCTTGTGGCAAGGGGATTTGAAGAAAACTTAGAAGATCAGGATTTAAGGGTAGATTCACCTACAGCAGGAAAGGTTATTTTAAAGACCTTCTTGGCTCTATTAACCAGAAAGTCATGGGAATGCAAATCTATAGATATAAAAGCTGCCTTTTTGCAGGGGCATCAGCTCCAGAGAGCCATTTTTCTCCGTCCTCCTAAAGAAGCAGTTAACACAGAAGGGGTACTCTGGAAGTTGAACAAATGTGTATATGGATTAAATGATGCATCTAGAGTCTGGTATTTTTCGGTAAGGTCTGTTTTGTTAAAGTTTGGCTGTTGCCAGTTGAAAGCAGATCCTGCAATATTTTACTGGCACTATAAAGGAAATCTTTCTTGCATTTTTATGATGCATGTCGATGATTTTTTGTGGGGTGGGACGAGTGATTTTGAAGCTATTGTAATCTCTGGTTTGAGGGTTGGAAGTCAGGCTTCCGGTGCATTTAAATATATTGGACTGGAAATTGGACAGACTAAGTTAGGGGCAACTTTACGTCAGCAATCTTATTTGGAAGACATCAGCCCAATAGCAATTAGTCGTGTCCGAGTTTCACAAAAAAACGCAATTGTTTCAAAAATAGAAAAAGAGCAACTGCGAAGTTTAATTAGGCAACTGAACTGGTTAGGTAGACAGACTAGATCGGAAGTGAGTTTTGATGTCTTAGAGTTGAGTACAAAAATGAATGATCCCAAAGTGGAAAACATAATAAGAGCAAATAAAGCGTTTGGCAAAACTAAAAAAAAAATGCAGGAGTGTGTTTTGAGGTTCCAGTTTTTAGGTGACCTTAGGCACTTGAAATTCATAGTTTATAGTGATGCGTCCTATGCAAATCAAGCACAGGAGGTTTTATAATTTTCCTTTTGGGGAACAATGGTAAATGCTGCCCACTTGTGTGGGAAACAAAGAAAATAAGGACAGTGGTAAAAAGCACTTTGGCTGCTGAGACGTTAAGCCTTGTAGAGGCGGTGGATATGGCCTTTTATATAAGTGTGATATTGACAGAAATTTTGGGATTAGGGGATTTGGGTAATATACCTATTGACTGTCACATTGACAATAAATCCCTGTGGGAAAATGTGCACTCTACAAAAAGTGTCAATGAAAAGAGATTACGGATAGACATCGCAAGTTTGAAGCAGATGTTGGACAGAGGGGAAATAACAAAAATTAAATGGGTTGACAGGAGCTATCAACTGTCAGACTGTTTTACGAAAAGAGGGGCGAGTTCACAGAAACGTTAGGGTATTGTTAATGAAGGGCACTTGTTTCTGTGACTGTTTGTTTTCTTTCTTGTCCAAACAAAAAAAAAGGAGGGGAAATCATGTGTGTGTTTTTGAGTTTCTTGAAATTTTGTTTTCACCTAATTATTATTTTTTCTCCAACGAAGGGGAGACTGTTAAGTAATGGGTTAAGAGACATTGCAATTAGTTGTCTCATTTATGTTAAGTATCCATTAATTGACACTGATATGTAAAGGGGCTTCAGGTTGCCTCTGTGAGGTGATGTATAGTGAGAGTTTTGTGCAAAGGCTGTTGGAAGGAAATACATGTGTGTTTGTGAAAAAGGAACAGAACTTTAGACTCTTCATATCATCGCAATTAAAACGTCTAACACAATGTCCTAGACAATTGAAAGGTCCGTTGACATTGTGTTGTTCCTTGTCTCTGAATGAAACTCGTAGTCTTAAAGTTGAAGTAGATGCTTTATTGTGTGTTTGTTCTCTCTCCAGCGCTTAACTTATCTTACATCTGAGCTGCCTGTCTGTTCTGCTCCCAGCTGCCGTTCCTGTGAAGTGCCCCCTAACTTCCTGTCTCTCTCTATTTATACCTCTCCCATGCTCCCTCTGGTGCTTACTCAGTTGTGTTGCATCTACATTGACCCCTTGTATATATACAGATCACTACACCCCACTTTTTGTCTTTTACATATTTTCTGTACAGTGGCAAAGAAAATTGTACAAAACAGTTAGATTACTTATGATATGCTTATGATACGTATATCTGTACAAGTGGTGATGATATTGGTTATTATACAAAGTCAATTGATATTTATGAGTCCAATCTGAATAAAAACATTTATGAATCCAAACTTTATGAATTTGTTCAGTGAGTTGTTTTTATTGTTTGTTTTTTTGTTGATGTGATGATATTGATATTGCAACTCCTTTGTGAATGTCATCAGTGTTCTTGTGTGTTAAGTAACCAACAAGTCATCCCGAGGTGTTTGAATGGTCGAACCACTGATGTTGACTGACATGGACTTTTTTTTTGTGCTTGTGGCATCTACCTTGAAAGCTGGTGTGCTTGCTTGTTCTGGAGCAGATGTAAATCCATGAGATTCTTTGTCATGCCATGTCATGTTTGTAGTCTTGTCATTGTTTTGCAGTGTCATTGTCCTTCATGTGCAAAGTTGTACCATGTTGTACAGGTCGTTGTTTCATTGCTGGTGTTTCTGTCATTTCTGTTTTTGTTGTTTTCATTGTTGTTCTTGTTGTTGTCTTTGTTGTGCTTGTTGTTTCTGTTTTTGTTGTTTTTGTTATTTTTATTGTTGTTCTTGTTGTTTTTCTTGTCGTGCTTGTTGTTGTCTTTATTATGCTTCTCATTGTTTTTGTTGTTGTTCTTGTAATTTTTGTTGTTGTGCTTGTTGTTTTTGTTGTTGCTGTTGTTGTTCTTGTTTCTGCAGTGCTTCTTGTGGTTTTTGTTGTTATTGTTGCGCTTCATGTTGTTTTTGTTCTTGCTGTTGTTGTTCTTCTTTCTGCTGTGCTGCTTGTGGATATTGTTTTTCTTGTTGCAGTCAATGAGTGTTCCATGTGGATAATTTGCGTAATTGTCACAGTTATTGGTGCGAGTGTCCTTTGTGGTATCTGTTACATTGAGCGTTTCATCTAGAGAATGGTGAGAACAATCTGATGTTGCATTGATGTTGGTGACACCAGTCATTTGTGGTGGATTTGATTCCTCTTCTTTGCTTCCTTGGTGCTCCTCTTCTGGAGTCATTTGTGGTGGATTTGATTCCTCTTCTTTGCTTTCTTGGTGCTCCTCTTCTGGAATCAAAATCTTCACGATTTCATTTTCTTGTTGGTCTTGGTGCTCCTCTTCTGGAGTCAGAATCTTCAAGATTTCATTCTCTTGTGGGTCTTGGTGCTCCTCTTCTGGAGTCAAAATCTTCAAGATTGCAATTGACGTGGTCTCTCTGGACTCTTGGTGCTCCTCCTTTGGAGTCAAAATCTTCAAGATTTCAGTTGACGTGGTCTCTCTGGACTCATGAGTAGCCCGAAGCTGATTGTTGAGTGCTTCTGTACAGACGAGCTGAGTTCTGTCAGTCTCGCTGGGACCCTGCACATCCTGTATGGGAATTGTGATTTCTTCGTCACTTGTCTCACATACAGAGGATAGACATTCAGTGCCTTCTTCTGGTGGCTCAAACTAGCTTGATAGGTCTTCATGGTCTTGTTCATGCATGGCGTTCGCTATGGATTGTTTGCTTGCTTCCATTTTTGAGTCTGTCACCGAGCTGTCTGTGGAGGCTTGCGTCACTCTCTTTGTGGAGGCTTTTATCGCTCGCCCTGTGGAGTCCTTCATCGCGCTCTCTGTGGAGTCTGTCATTGCTCTCTCTGTGGAGTCTGTCATTGCTCTCTCTGGGGAGTCTGTCATCGCTCTCTTTGTGGAGTCGTGCAGTGTTCTCGCTGTAGAGTCGATCTGTGCTCTCTCAACGGAGTCATTCTGTGCTCTCTGTGTGGTATCGTCTTCGTCTTGGGTATTGCTGTCATCCAATGTATCGCCGATCTGCCATGGCACCATGGTATTGGATTCATCTACCATGAGAAGAGTAGTGTTGAGTTTTTCAACCTTGTTGCTGATGCTGTGATCAGCATATCTGAATAACTCAGCCATGTAACTCACCAATAAATTCTGGTGGAGAGGAAATCCGAGACACTACACGTGTAGTGTCTCCCACCCGCCCTCCTCCTCTAACCTAATAATAAAACCCATTGGTCTGAGGTAAGTACCATATTTTATTATATTATTATTATTTTTTATAAAAAATGTAATTTAGTTGTTAGCCAGATCTTGGTAGAAAGTTAGAGGAATGGCAGGGAAGGGAGTGCAATGTTCCTCCTACAGGATGTTTGAGGTGAGGGATGCAGTTAGTGTCCCTGCTGATTTTACCTGCAGGAAGTGCTGCCATCTCCAGCTCCTCCAAGACCGAGTTAGGGAACTGGAGCTGGAGTTGGAAGAACTTCGGATCATTCGGGAGGCAGAAGGGGTCATAGATAGCAGCTTCAGGGAATTAGTTACACCAAAGATTGGAGATAGGTGGGTAACTGTAAGAGGGACTGGGAAAAAGCAGTCAGTGCAGGGATCCCCTGCGGTCGTTCCCCTGAGAAACAAGTATACCGCTTTGGATACTTGTGGGGGGGACGACTTACCAGGGGTAAGCCATGGGGTACGGGCCTCTGGCACGGAGTCTGTCCCTGTTGCTCAGAAGGGAAGGGGGGAGAGGAGCAGAGCATTTGTAATTGGGGACTCTATAGTCAGGGGCACAGATAGGAGATTTTGTGGGAGCGTGACAGACTCACGTTTGGTATGTTGCCTCCCAGGTGCAAGGGTACGTGATGTCTCGGATCGTGTTTTCCGGGTCCTTAGGGGGGAGGGGGAGCAGCCCCAAGTCGTGGTCCACATTGGCACTAACGACATAGGTAGGAAAGGGGACAAGGATGTCAGGCAGGCTTTCAGGGAGCTAGGATGGAAGCTCAGAACTAGAACAAACAGAGTTGTTATCTCTGGGTTGTTGCCCGTGCCACGTGATAGTGAGATGAGGAATAGGGAGAGAGAGCATTTAAACACGTGGCTACAGGGATGGTGCAGGCGGGAGGGATTCTGATTTCTGGATAACTGGGGCTCTTTCTGGGGAAGGTGGGACCTCTACAGACAGGATGGTCTACATCTGAACCTGAGGGGCACAAATATCCTGGGGGGGAGATTTGTTAGTGCTCTTTGGGGGGGTTTAAACTAATGCAGCAGGGGCATGGGAACCTGGATTGTAGTTTTAGGGTAAGGGAGAATGAGAGTAGAGAGGTCAGGAGCACAGATTTGACGTCGCAGGAGGGGGCCAGTGTTCAGGTAGGTGGTTTGAAGTGTGTCTACTTCAATGCCAGGAGTATACGAAACAAGGTAGGGGAACTGGCAGCATGGGTTGGTACCTGGGACTTCGATGTTGTGGCCATTTCGGAGACATGGATAGAGCAGGGACAGGAATAGATGTTGCAGGTTCCGGGATTTAGGTGTTTTAGTAAGCTCAGAGAAGGAGGCAAAAGAGGGGGAGGTGTGGCGCTGCTAGTCAAGAGCAGTATTACGGTGGCGGAGAGGATGCTGGATGGGGACTCTTCTTCCGAGGTAGTATGGGCTGAAGTTAGAAACAGGAAAGGAGAGGTCACCCTGTTGGGAGTTTTTTATAGGCCTCCTAATAGTTCTAGGGATGTAGAGGAAAGGATGGCGAAGATGATTCTGGATATGAGCGAAAGTAACAGGGTAGTTATTATGGGAGACTTTAACTTTCCAAATATTGACTGGAAAAGATATCGTTCGAGTACAATAGATGGGTCATTTTTTGTACAGTGTGTGCAGGAGGGTTTCCTGAACCAATATGTTGACAGGCCAACAAGAGGCGAGGCCATGTTGGATTTGGTTTTGGGTAATGAACCAGGCCAGGTGTTGGATTTGGAGGTAGGAGAGCACTTTGGGGACAGTGACCACAATTCGGTGACGTTTACGTTAATGATGGAAAGGGATAAGTATACACCGCAGGGCAAGAGTTATAGCTGGGGGAAGGGCAATTATGATGCCATTAGACGTGACTTGGGGGGGATAAGGTGGAGAAGTAGGCTGCAAGTGTTGGGCACACTGGATAAGTGGGGCTTGTTCAAGGATCAGCTACTGCGTGTTCTTGATAAGTATGTACCGGTCAGGCAGGGAGGAAGGCGTCGAGCGAGGGAACCATGGTTTACCAAGGAAGTGGAATCTCTTGTTAAGAGGAAGAAGGAGGCCTATGTGAAGATGAGGTGTGAAGTTTCAGTTGGGGCGATGGATAGTTACAAGGTAGCGAGGAAGGATCTAAAGAGAGAGCTAAGACGAGCAAGGAGGGGACATGAGAAGTACTAGGCTGGAAATATCAAGGAAAACCCAAAAGCTTTCTATAGGTATGTCAGGAATAAGCGAATGACTAGGGAAAGAGTAGGACCAGTCAAGGACAGGGATGGGAAATTGTGTGTGGAGTCTGAAGAGATAGGCGAGATACTAAATGAATATTTTTCGTCAGTATTCACTCAGGAAAAAGATAATGTTGTGGAGGAGAATGCTGAGCCCCAGGCTAATAGAATAGATGGCATTGAGGTACGTATGGAAGAGGTGTTGGCAATTCTGGACAGGCTGAAAATACATAAGTCCCCGGGACCTGATGGGATTTATCCTAGGATTCTCTGGGAGGCCAGGGAAGAGATTGCTGGACCTTTGGCTTTGATTTTTATGTCATCATTGGCTACAGGAATAGTGCCAGAAGACTGGAGGACAGCAAATGTGGTCCCTTTGTTCAAAAAGGGGAGCAGAGACAACCCCGGCAACTATAGACCGGTGAGCCTCACGTCTGTAGTGGGTAAAGTCTTGGAGGGGATTATAAGAGACAAGATTTATAATCATCTAGATAGGAATAATATGATCAGGGATAGTCAGCATGGCTTTGTGAAGGGTAGGTCATGCCTCACAAACCTTATTGAGTTCTTTGAGAAGGTGACTGAACAGGTAGATGAGGGTAGAGCAGTTGATGTGGTGTATATGGATTTCAGCAAAGCGTTTGATAAGGTTCCCCACGGTAGGCTATTGCAGAAAATACGGAGGCTGGGGATTGAGGGTGATTTAGAAATGTGGATCAGAAATTGGCTAGCTGAAAGAAGACAGAGGGTGGTGGTTGATGGGAAATGTTCAGAATGGAGTACAGTCACAAGTGGAGTACCACAAGGATCTGTTCTGGGGCCGTTGCTGTTTGTCATTTTTATCAATGACCTAGAGGAAGGCGCAGAAGGGTGGGTGAGTAAATTTGCAGACGATACTAAAGTCGGTGGTGTTGTCGATAGTGTGGAAGGATGTAGCAGGTTACAGAGAGATATAGATAAGCTGCAGATCTGGGCTGAGAGGTGGCAAATGGAGTTTAATGTAGAGAAGTGTGAGGTGATTCACTTTGGAAGGAATAACAGGAATGCGGAATATTTGGCTAATGGTAAAGTTCTTGAAAGTGTGGATGAGCAGAGGGATCTAGGTGTCCATGTACATAGATCCCTGAAAGTTGCCACCCAGGTTGATAGGGTTGTGAAGAAGGCCTATGGAGTGTTGGCCTTTATTGGTAGAGGGATTGAGTTCCGGAGTCGGGAGGTCATGTTGCAGCTGTACAGAACTCTGGTACGGCCGCATTTGGAGTATTGCATACAGTTCTGGTCACCGCATTATAGGACGGACGTGGAGGCTTTGGAGCAGGTGCAGAGGAGATTTACCAGGATGTTGCCTGGTATGGAGGGAAAATCTTATGAGGAAAGGCTGATGGACTTGAGGTTGTTTTCGTTGGAGAGAAGAAGGTTAAGAGGAGACTTAATAGAGGCATACAAAATGATCAGGGGGTTGGATAGGGTGGACAGTGAGAGCCTTCTCCCGCGGATGGAAATGGCTGACACGAGGGGACATAACTTTAAACTGAGGGGTAATAGATATAGGACAGAGGTCAGAGGTAGGTTCTTTACGCAAAGAGTAGTGAGGCCGTGGAATGCCCTACCTGCAACAGTAGTGAACTCGCCAACATTGAGGGCATTTAAAAGTCTATTGGATAAACATATGGATGATAATGGCATAGTGTAGGTTAGATGGCTTTTGTTTCGGTGCAACATCGTGGGCCGAAGGGCCTGTACTGCGCTGTATTGTTCTATGTTCTATGTTCTATGTCTGAGCAATGTTGTGTGTATTGTTCGATAGACTAATCATCCCTTTTTGTTTTGGAGCTGTTCTCATGACTTCATGTTCAATGAACAAATCACCTTCCTTGGTTTTGGATTTTTCATTGTGCTCTTCACTTTGGGTGGTGCAGACTGCTTGTTCCAGGGTGTTGTGAGAGTTATTTTCAACTGCTGGTATAAGTTCAGGCATTGTTCTTTTGAGGTAAGAAAATTGGGTTTTACAGCTTTAAGTGTCTTGTTTTCAATGTTCGGGTATTTCCCTTTTAAGTGGGCGTGGCCCGGTCCTATGATGTCATGACACTCATGACGTCATGCATAGGAATCAATTGCACATGTGCAAATCGATCTTCCTTTACTCTGCGATTTTTTGTACACTGCGCATGCACGGCTTGTACATGCGCAGAACCATTTTTGAATGGTGCGACCTTTTCTTTGAACTGGGCATGCGCGGCTTCCGCATGCGCAGAACGCTCCGTGACCAAAACCTCTTTTTCTGACTGCGCATGCGCGGCTTGCGCATGCGCAGAAGGCAAAACGGCTGATTTTAACTGCGCATGCGCGGCTTCTATTTCCTGCGCATGCGTAGACGCAGATTTTCGGCTTTTGTTCCCCGGAGACTGTAAAATGTGCTCAGACGCCATTTTACAGTGGATTTCAGCGGTTTTCTTTGTAAGAAGATCAAGTTACTTTTTCCTTTCGATCTGGACTTTTCACTCACGATTTCTAGACTGAACCCTTTCTGTTCTGGTAGTGATTATTTGAGTTTTGCATCACTCATTCCCTGTACAATTTGGTCTCTGAGCATACAGTACTGGTCAAATTCCATGCAGTGCTCTTCAAATTTTTTTATTATTACTTCTAATTTGGTGCTGTCTTCACCTTTCAAGTATTTAAAGCAATTATATATTTATCTAGCTTCATGTCCTGCGATGAGCAGTGCTATTTTCATTTCTTCTGAGGCTGCTTCTAAATCATTAGCTATGATATATATATCGAATATTTGTTTAAATCTTTTCCAGTCATTACTTAAATTATCGGTTATGTTCAGCTGAGGTGGGGTTCCAACAGATATCATCGAATTAGCGAAGTCTTCCCACGTCGAATGGCCGATAGGAGTTTTCCTTGCATATTGCTCTTTCTGTATCTGCAGCTTGTGTAGTGTTATAGTAAGCGTTCTGAAGTCCTCTGGTACCATGTGTTGTTCCTTGTCTCTGAATAAAGCTCGTAGTCTTAAAGTTGAAGTAAATGCTTTATTGTGAGTTTGTTCTCTCTCCAGTGCTTAACTTATCTTACATCTGAGCTGCCTGTCTGTTCTGCTCCCAGCTGCCGTTCCTGTGAAGTGCGCCCTAACTTCCTGTCTCTCTCGATTTATACCTCTCCCGTGCTCCTTCTGGTGCTTGCTCAGTTGTATTGCATCTACATTGACCCCTTGTACATATACAGATCATTACAGACATTGGGTGGAAAGTTCTGGTCCTGCCTCAAAATCCCACCAACATCTGTGAAAAGAGAGGGGAGTTGGATGCATTCATGCGTTGCAATGAACCAGATATAGTAGTGATATTAGCCTACACGAAAACCAAGACTGGGATATAGCATTGCGGGATATAATATAATTCAAAACATAGAGGGGAAAATGGAGTATCTGCACTTATTTGGGACAATATAATGGAAGTAGAAAAAAAGGGCACAGCTATCAGCAAGCCAAAAATAGAATCCATACAAAAAAAAATAAAAGATAATAAAGATTCAATCACACCAATAGGTGCAGTCTACAGACCACCTAATATTGAAGGAGAGGTGGAAGAAGAAATATGCAGACAAATTGGGGGAAGCAATTAATAATAATCATGGGAAAATTCTACTCCCCTGATATTAATTGGACAGAAAAGGTAGGTAAAGGGGATAAGGGATTGGAGCTCATACAAGTCCTGTGTACAAGACTTCTTTCTAACCCAATAAGTAGAAAACCCAGCAAGGGAAGATTCACTATTGGATCAAATAATGGGGAATGAACCAGAGAAGATAAGAGAAGTAAAAGTAGGGGAACATTAGGCAATAGAGCCAATAATATAATAATACACTGCAAACTGATGATAGGGAAGGACATGAGTATGATGAAAACTAAGTTAGTATATAAAAGAAGGGAGGCAAAATGCACTGTAATGTCCAAGCTCCACGGTGTTTTATCGGGTGCGTACCCCAAAGATGCGCTGGGAAAACCCCTTCAGAGGTTCCCAGGTAAAGTTTTGCACAACAATTGCCTGGAAGTACAAACTTCCCCTGGGCAATTACTCTGCACTGGGAACCATCCTCAACTGCAATATAAATTGCTAACTTCGGATTGGGTCACACCATTAGTTATCCATAAAAGGTTGGAAGAATTAAAACCTCTTGGTAACTATTGTACAGATGCACACCGATACCTCACAGGACTATCCTTACACACGAGGACCTTTTATCACAAAGCCTGATGCTATCTCCCAACCCCCACCCGAAGGGCTGATCACCCCCAATCTCCCCCTGAGACCTGACTCCCCTGTCGTGTTGGGTGCTCTGCTACATAGACGAACCAACACGGTTGCGGATGGTACAACTCAGTTTTATTACTAACAATAACAACATCTGTAAACTGGTTACTGTGGTTTGTTCATTACCCTCTAACCTGTGGACCTAGCCCTAACAGTATCTTGGAGAAGCACTCAGCACATGGTGAATGTCTGAGTGGCTTGCTGTGAGCTCTATGCCCTGAGCTGTCTCCTGCTGGAATGCGCGGGAAGTGTCGTGTTCCCCGTTTTATAGTGTGTATGCTCTTGCCTGTGATTGGCTGTGATGTTGTGTGTGTATTGATTGGTCCGTTGATCTGTCCATCAGTGTGTATGTATGTTTGCACCATGATGTTTATCTGAATATCATGACATCCCCCCAACCCCAAAGGCCTTCGACAGGCCTCGAAGCCGAAACCCCCTGAGGCCCAGCCTCCTCTCCAAGGCCTGTGGGTATGGTGCCTAGATCTCGCCCAGCCTGCGTCAGAAGGTTGGGAAAGTCAGGAATTCAGGGAAGAAACTGGGAGTGGAGTGACAACTTTACACAGATTCCACTCCAAGGAGGTTCATCTCCATAATATGTCCATATGGTGGTCGAAAGAATAATGGAATCCCTCCCAAAGGACGGAATTGAAGAATATTTAGAAATGAAAAATATCATGAGTATTCAGCATAGATTTCAAAAGCAAAATCTTGTTTGATTAACTTTTTGTAATGTTTTTGAAGAGGCAAGAGATAAGAAACAATGATAATACAAAAACCGCAATTTATCTGAATTATCAAATGGCCTTTAATAAGGTGCCCTATAAAAGACTAATGAATAAGGTTGTGAATGTGAAATCAAGGAACAAGTGGCAGAATGGATTGCTAGCTAGCATCAGGACAGAGTTCACCATCTTACTCTGTGGAATCAACATCTCATAATAAACCCTGCACTATGATTTTTACGAACTTAGAGCATGGCTCTATTTTGTTTTCTCTTTGCCGCTAGCAATAAATATATAACAAAAGAAAAAACTGGTGGCCAGGATTTGGGCCATAAACAACTATAAACAAGGATTTTGGTTAGAGAAAAACCATCAACGAGGATTCGGGCCATATATAGCTATCAAACGAAGATTTGGAGGTCTGAACAAAACCATCATTGACACTCGGGCTGGAAATCATCGAGATTGGGCAAGTAAAAAATACACTCAGATCATAGAGAAGCGTTGGCAAGTCAATCAATCAATTGCAACAGCAATTAATGCAAAATAAAGGTTTTGAAAATTAATTGGAACACAACTGAGAGTTACTGGAGCGCATATTTTATGGATAAGATCTGAAGTTTCAGGTGTACTTACTGCTTGTGGTGTGTAGAAGATGTGGCGACTGTGCATGTGGCACTGTAAATGGGCTGCGGCAACGGCAATCTAGAAGGCTGCCAAAACTGCAACCTACTGCTCTGGAACCTATAGTCCAGGCAAGGGAAGAACTGGTTTCTTGTGGGCTTGAAGATTGCTTGCTTTTGGGAAATAAACAGAAGGGAGAAAGGCTAAAGATTGAAGAAGCATAAATCAGGGAACCGGGATCCGAAAAATGGTGTGGGAAAGTGACGCCATAGACGCATTTGATGAGAATCATGAGTCATGGAATTCTTATGAGGAAAGGTTCCAAATATACCTTGTAACTAACCAGACACTGAAAACCTGTAGATTGCGACTTTCCTCAGCTCAGTTGGGCGAAAATCATTCATGCTATTACAAAATCTAGACCACCCAGCTAAAACAGGAGAAAAGACCTACAAAGAGTTAATGCCCATCTTGGAAGGACATTTCTCTCCCCATACATTGCTGATAGCTGAAAGATTCCGCTTCCATCGTCGTGCACTAGAGGAAGGTGAAAGCATTTCACAATTCATGACAACACTCCAGGGCGGCACGGTGGTGCAGTGGTTAGCATTGCTGCCTCACGGCGCTGAGGTTCGATCCCGGCCCCGGATCACTGTTCGTTGGAGTTTGCACATTCTCCACGTGTCTGTGTGGGTCTCACCCCCACAACCCTGAAGATGTGCAGAGTAGGTGAATTGACCGTGTTAAATAATAATAATCTTTATTGTCACAAGTAGTCTTATATCAACACTGCAATGAAGTTACTGTGAAAAGCTCCTAGTTGCCACATTCCGGCGCCTGTTCGGGTACACAGCGGGAGAATTCAGAATATCCAAATTTCCTAACAGCACGTCTTTCGGGACTTGTGGGAGGAAACCAGTGCACCTGAAGGAAACCCACGCAGACACAACCCACGTCTTCGCACAGACAGTGACCAAAGCCAGGAATCAAACTTGGAACCTTGGCGCTGTGAAGCCATAGTGCTAACCATATGCTGCCGTGCTGCCCTCTTGTCCCTTAATTGGAAAAAAAATTTTAAAGAATGAATCCAGTGATGAGAAAGATTATGGATATGATCCAAAAAGGCACTTTAACACATGTGCACTGAAAAATGCCAGACTTCAAGGCCTACATCACTAGGTAACTTGAGCTGACAGTTCAGTGGAGTTCTGCTGTGGGGTATCCAAGGAACCATTTACCCATGTCTACGAAACAGAATCCTTGAACAGTTACATGGAGGACAGCCTGGTGTGTTTGCGATGAAGGAGTTAGCTTGCAGTTCTGGTGGCCATGATTAGATGCCCAAATTGTAGCCATGTCAATCCTGCGCTACATTAAGGAATACTCCACCCCTGCAACCTTTGTATCCATGGGATGGCCTATACTGCCATGGCAGCGAATTCATATTGGCAATGCTGGGTTAATCGAAGGACATATGTTCTTGGTGATTGTTGACGCACAAAATGGACAGAAGTCGTAATCATGAAGCCCACAACAACCAAACAGATAACGGAGAGACTAGATCAGGTATTCATAGAGTTTGGAAGGCCAAAGTACCATGAGTGACAATGAAACTCAATTTACATCAACAGAGTTCAGAGAATACATGGAGGGGATTGGTATCTGCCATGTTAAATCTACTCCGTATTACCCGGCAACCAATGGGTTGGCCGCATGCTTTGTGCAATTGCTCAAACACGTAGTAAAGACATTGAGAGTTCCAGGGTCTTTACCCCAACGTGACAACAAGTTTCTAATTCCATATAGCAATTCCATGCATTCAACAATGCAAAGGTCCCTGCCGATGCTACTATTCAAGAGAAATTTGAGAACGCAATTCGAACTTTTGACACCACCTACAACTTTGGAAACTGTCAGGCGGCAGTATCAAACGCAAATGGTCAGAAGAGAGCAAAACCCGAAGGATAGAGGGCTGGATTCTCCGTTTGGGGGACGATGTTCTCCCACTGGAGGTGAATCGCAACTGGTTCATGATCCCACTGGGAGTGCAAACCGGTAAGCAGTTCCTTGCCATGCAAATATGTGTATGGCGTAGAATACAAGGGATTCCCGAGGGAAACCCGATATCGGGCTGCACCACTAATCAGCCCCGAACCCACCGCCTCCCCCCCCCCCCCCCCCCCCCCGACATCGTGCAGCAGCCACCCAACCCCAGATTACCTTGGTGCCCCCTACCCCCCCAGTATGGGGGTGACCCGAAATAACCCCTCAGGGGCCCCAGTAATAGGGAGATCACCCACAGGGACCCCCTGCCACTACCACTGGGCTTGTGGAGTGCGTAGTCGGCGAGAATGGCACAGGTGCCGTTAATAAAGCCTTCAGACCCATGCCCTTGCAACATGCCGCCTCCACACTCCCACACCGACCCCTCCCCATTACTCACTTCCTAATCATCGATATATTAGCCGCCGAGTAATAATTAATAAAGTTCTGAAAGAGCAAACTCCCCTCCCCGCGCCCCCGCTCAAGAAGGACCTTCTTCACCATCGGGGCTTTCCCGGCCCATGTAAAACTCGAGAACGGCGCATTAATTTTCCAAACAAATGACTTAGGGATGAAGATTGGAAGGCACTGAAATACGAACAGCAATCTCAGGAGGACTGTCATTTCCACAGTCAGTACCCACCCCGCCAATGACAGCGGGAGCACGTCCCACCTACAGAAGCCCCCTTTCATTTGCTCAATCAACTGGCCCAAATTGAGTTTATGAAGCTGACCCCAGTTCCTTGCCACTTGGATCCGCAGGTACCTAAATCTCCCTCCCACCACTTTTAACGGCATCTCCCTCAGTTTCCTCTCCTACCCCCTTGCCTGGATCGCAAAAACCTCACTCATGCACATATTCAGTTTGTAACCTGAGAACCGGCCAAATTCCTCCAGTATCCCTGCAATCCCCCCCAACGTGTCTGTTATATAAAGGAGCAAATCATCCGCATAGAGCGAGACCTTATGCCCCACCCCCCCCTCTCACTATCCCCCGCCAAATGTTTGATGCTCACTACGCCACTGCCAAAGGCTCTATAGCCAAGGCAAATAGTAGTGGGGAGAGTGAACACCCCTGTCTCGTCCCCGCACACAGACTAAATTATTATGATCGAACCTGGTTTGTCCTTGCATTCGCCACTGGTGCCTGATATAGCAACCGGACCCAATCCACAAATCCCTGCCCAAACCCAAACTTTCCCAGGACATCCCACAAATACTTCCACTCCACCCGATCAAAGGCCTTTTCTGCACCCATGGCCACCACCACCTTGACCTCGCGCCCCTCCGCAGGCATCATTATTACATTAAGGACCAGCCTAATGTTGTATGTCAGGTGTCGTTCCTATCCTGTCTGGTCCTCCACTATTACTCCCGGAACTCAATCCTCTAAATGTGTGGCCAAGATCTTTGCGAGCAATTTCGCATCGACATTTAGCAGGGAGATTGGCCTATACGACCCACAGCTCTCCGGATCCCGCTTCAAAATAAGGGAGATCGATGCCTGCGGCAACGTTGGGGGGGAGCACTCCCAGCTCCTTTGACTCATGAAATGCCTTTACCAGGAGTGGCCCCAAATGCCCGGAAAACGTTTTATAAAACGTAACCGGGTATCAGTCTGGTCCCCGGGGCTTTGCCCGATTGCATCACCCCCAACCCGTCTATAATCTCCTCAAGCCCAATTAGGGCTCCCAAATCCTCCACCACCTCCTCATCTATTCTCGGGAACTCCAGCCCTCCCAATAGGGTCTGGTTTAGCACAGTGGGCTAAACAGCTGGCGTATTATGCAGAAGAAGGCCAGCAGCGTAGGTTCAATTCCCGTACCGGCCTCCCTGAACAGGCGCTGGAATGTGGCGACTAGGGGCTTTTTACAGTAACTTCATTGAAGCCTATTTGTGACAATAAGCAATTATTATTAAATCCCTTCATCCCCTCATCCCTGGCTGGGGGTTCCGATTGATACAATTTTGAATAAAATTTCCGAAGCACATCATTCACCCCCACCGATCCAAAACCACCTGACCCCTTGTATCCCTCACTTTCCCAATCTCTCTCGCCGCCTCCTGTTTCCTCAGCTGGTGCGCCAGCATCCTGCTGGCTTTTTCCCCATATTCATACACCACCTCCTTTACCCTCTTCAGCTGCCCTTCCGCCTTACCTATGGACAGGAGTCCAAATTCCATCTGCAGTCTCTGACGCTCCTTCAAAAGCCCGTCATCCGGAGACTCCGCATACTTCCTGTCCACCTTTAAAAACTCACCTACCAATCTGTCCAACTCCACCTGCTCAGCCTTCTCCTTATGGGCCCGAATTGAGATGAATTCCTCTCTAATAACTGCCTTCAGTGCCTCCCAAACCACCCCCGCCGAAACCTCACCCGTGTCGTTGATCCTTATATATCCCCAAATGGCCTCCGTCACCTGCTCACACACCACCTCCTCCTCCACTAGCAACCCCACATTCAATCTCCATTGTAGGCGCTGGGCCTTTCCCTTGCTGACTTGCAAGTCCACATAATGTGGGGCATGGTCTGACACCACTATTGCTAAATATTGGGCGGCACAGTAGCACAGTGGTCAGCACTGTTGTTTCACAGCTCCAGGGTCCCTTGTTCGATTCTCGGCTTGAATCACTGCCTGTGTGGAGTCTGCACGTTCTCCCTGCACCTGCGTGGGTTTCCTCCGGGTGCTCCAGTTTCCTCCCACAAGTCCCGAAAGACGTGCTGTTTGGTGAATGGGACATTCTGAATTCTCCCTCTGTGTACCCGAATAGGTGCGGAATGTGATGACTAGAGGCTTTTCACAATAACAATAATATATGCCTGCTTGTGACAATAAAGATTATTATTATATTCAGCAGGCGGGATTTTCAGCAGCCCCCCGCCGAAATCACGTTTGGCGCGGGGGCGGAGAATCGAAGTTCCCGACGGAATTGGACCAGGCGCCCCTCTGGCGATTCCCCGGGCCCCGAATAACCACGCGGCGGCGATTTACGCCATATGGCTGGGGGCCCATTGCCAGAGGCCTGACCAGCGATACTCCGCTCTCGACCGGAGTGTTTCCGGCTGAGTTCCCGGCGGTGTGGAACTAATATGGTATGGCCAGTCGGGATGCTCGCTTGAGTCCACAGCCGCCCTGGTGTGCGGCCGGGGCAGTGATCGGGCCGGACGGATCCTCGGGCTCGCGGCCGAGTGAGGGTGCCTAGTTTGGTTTGTGTTGGTTCGCAGTCCGAGTCCGCCATGGCTCTCGGCGCGGCCACTGGAGGCTGCCGCTGTGCTCATGCGCAGACTCGGAGCCGGAAGTGCGGGGGCCCGTATCTGCAGCCAAAGCTGCGTGAAGCACTCCGGGTCTCTGCTAGCCCCCTGATGGTAAGTGCATTGGGTTGTTTTTTTCCCCAGGAGACTTAGGAGTGAACCGCCTGCGTTTTTTGATCTGCATGGGGGCATAGACTCATTTTTTGGGAATCCAGCCCAGCATCTACCACCTCAGCCAGCAGCGTCTTCTCCATAACATAAAAGTCTATCCGACAATACACCTTATGCACATGGGAGTAGAACGAAAACTCTTTCCAACTCGACCTCCCAAATCTCCACGGATTCACCCACCATGCGCTCCATGAACCCCCGGAACTCCTTCGCCAAAGCTGATACCTTCACAGACCTTGAACTCGACCGGTCCAGCCTTGGATCGAGGACCATATTGAAACCCCCCCCATAATCAGTCCATGTGAATCTAGGTCCAAGATCTTCCCCAGTACCCATCTAACAAACTCAACATCATCCCAGTTTGGGACATATATATTTACCAATACCACAGCCATTCCCTCTAGCTTCCCACTAACCACAACATATCTACCCCCCGGTATCTATATTCCCCACCTCGATTGCCACCCGCTTATTAACCAAGATCGCCAGCCCCCTTGTTTTAAAGTCTAACCCCGAATGGAACACCTGTCCAAACCATCTCGTCCAGCTGTATCTGCCAGAAACCACGTGAGGCGTCCAGCTTGGTGAAGAATTTGGCATGAGCCATCTCACAGGTTAATTCTTCTCGCTTCGGGATCGGGTAGTGCTCTCGCATGATCAAAGAACAAAGAACAAAGAAAAGTACAGCACAGGAACAGGCCCCTCGGCCCATCAAGCCCGCGCCGACCATGCTGCCTGACTAAACTACAATCTTCTCCACTTCCTGGGACTGAAAAGGTTCATCCTTACCCTGAAGCCTCTGTTGGAATATGTATCATTCAAGGCTCTCATTTACCTCGACTTGCAGTGGCTGTCGAGTTTCAGCAGAACTGTCTTGAACTTCGTCTTGTCTTCGTCATCGGCAAACGTGAGCGAGTTAAAGATTTGGATGGCGTGATCCCCCGCAGTCGACAGGAACAGCACGATCTTCCTGGCATCCGATGCTGCCTCGAGGTCGGAGGCCTCGATATACAGGAATAATTTCTGTTTGAAGACCTTTCAGTTGGCGCCGAGGTTGCCGGAGATCCGGAGTTGCGGAGGGGGCTGGATCTTTTCCATGCCGCTGGATGGTTGCTTGCTGGTCGTTGCAGATTCACTTGAGATAGGTTTGTTAGAGTTAATAGTTCCCTGGTACCATGATGTGTTATCTGAGTTGGTTTAACATTGACTGCAACTGGATGCAGTGAGACTAGAAACAGGCTTCTGACACAGGAGATGGTCCAACACTGTTTTATTGAACCTGCTGGTTGCTGTACATAATCTGCTGTGGGTTGACACTCTATTAATCTAAACTGATAATGTCTGACTGGCTTCACCAGACTAGCTCTCTGTCACATGGAGAAGGTGCTCACGGCCTTGTGCACTCTAACTATCTCTGTAGCTGTATCCTGTGAGAAGAGGGAGAGTCTTAATGCCTTGTGTGTTTTATAGTGGCAGTGTTCTGTCTGGTGATTGGTTGTTCTGTGTCGTGTGTGTTCACTGGTTATTCTGTGTGTCAATCACTGCCTGTCTGCATCTCATTATATACATGAGTGGATATTATGACAGCTACAGCAGTGGAGCGTTCCCCAGAGGAACAGGAGGCAGCGGTGAGGATGGAGAGCCGGCCACCCAACAGGTTGATGAGGAGGCAGAGGAAGAGGATGAGGTGCAAAGGAGGCGGTGCATGAGGCTTCATGTGTACCGGCAGCGTCTGACATTCGAGGACCTACTGGACTGGGCATGCTGTCGGAGACTCCGGCTGATCAGGTTGACAGTGCAACATACCTGCAAGATCATGGTGCACCTGGCATCACAGGGGAATGGGGGAGGACACTCCTTCCTGGTTGCGGTAAAGGTGACGGTCGCCTTGAACTTTGACGTCATGGGTTCCTTCCAGGGACCGAGTGGGAACCTGTCAGGGATCTCACAGAGCTTGGTGCACAGGTGCATCCGTGCCATCACGGAAGCCCTATATGTCCAGTCGGCCCAATACATACATTCTAATGTAGACCGAGCCCACCAGGATGCCCTGGCAGCGGAGTTTGCCGCCATCGCCGAGATGTCCAGGGGGTCATCGATGGGATGTATGTCACCTGACGAGCTGCTGCAGATGACAGGCCACTTTACACAAACCGAAAGGGATTCCACTCGACGAATGTGCTGTTGGTGTGTGACCAGCAGATGCATATCATGTATGCCTACGCCCGATACCCGGGCAGCTTGCTCGATGCCTTCACCCTGGCACACTCGACAATTCCTGGCCTCTTCGAGGCACACCTCCAGCTGTGGGGTTGGCTTCTGGGTGACAGGGGTTATCAGCTGCGGTCGTGGCTGATGATGCCTATCCGGAGGCCACAGATTGACGCGGAGATCCACCACAACGACACCAATACAGCGACCGGGGCAGTGCTTTGTCATCCTGAATATGCGGTTCAGCTGCCTGGATCGCTCTGGTGGGGGCCTGCAGCATGGGCCAGGGAGGATCGCCCATATCGTTGCGGTTTTCTGCGTCCCCACAACATCGTGCAGCAGAGGAGCGATGTGCTGGAGGAGGGGGATAAATGCCAGGCCTCGGCTGATGAGGAGGATGAAGGGAACGGTGAGGATAGGCAGGGCACGGGGCCCAGACAGGCACAGAGGCCGCAGAACATATGAGCCAGGGTCAACATGCACGGACGCTCTGATCATCTCCAGGTTCACCGACAGGGAGGGGGGGATGTGGGGGTGTGTGGCCAGGGGCACAGACATTGCATCCCATCCCAACCTTCACCCGGCCAACCACCTCCCCCCCGCCCCCCCCCCCCCCCAAACTGCGACCCCCTCCATGATTCCTACCTGCATGCCTACGGGGTGTGGGCCCTGGGATGGCAGTAACAGCAGGTTTGGAATGGGATGGAGGATGATGACAACCCGCTCTGCGATGAGCTCTGGTGCTACACATCGTTCAACAGCATCTGACTCCTGCCCATGGTAGCGCTTTCCACCGTTCATCTGGGTGATGCCTGCACGTGAGCTGGCCATTCCATCACACGGTCCCATTGATTCCCTGGGGTGGCGGAGGTGGGGGATGTTACTCTCCTCGCTGCTTCTCATCGGCTGGGATGTTGGGAATGGGGAGTGAAGTGTGTATATGCGGCTGCAGCTTGTCAGCCTCCTGAGTGTCAATCGTAAATCCGGCAAATCCGGCACCGTTTCTCATTGGAATCAATTGATTTCCACTTGTCGCTGATGCTAGCCCCTTGAATCAGTCAAGGTGCGGCGCCAGTTTTGCTGTCGTCAAAGTCCACAAATCCTGCCCCGTCGTCACCATGAGTCTCAAGAATGGGGAATCCTGCCAAAAGAGCAGCCTGGCATTAGAATGAGTCGTGATCTTAAAGTAAAAAATGAACAAAGATCTGGGGCTGGATTCTCTGTTTGGGAGACTAAGTCCCCTCACGGGCGTGAAAACGGTGGTCGAGCAGGGAGGCTGCATCGAGCTCGCAGCTCTAGATGCCGATGTGGCCCTGAGCATTTCTGGTTCTGTGGCCACACACACGCATGGCAGCGGCCTGCAGCGGCCGCGCCGTGCTTCATGGCAGACTCAGCCCGCGGACCCTGATCGCAAAGGTAGTGCCCCCCTTCGGCCGCTCGCGCTCCCAGGACCGCCCACCCACAGTGCCCCCAGCCCTAAATGAAACCCTCCGCCCGCGAATCGGCCCTCCCCCGACTGTGGCCGCACCGGATTGAGTCCGCAGCTGCCACGCGAGGTTCCTGAACGGTGTGAGCACCCACGCCGTCGGGAACTCGGCCGCATGGGGATGGATCATCGTGGGTGATCCCTGATACTTGGCTCGGCGTACTCCTAGAGTACACCGCTTTTCAGGGGGTGGAGAAACCGAAAACCAGCACCGTCCCCGATTATGGTGTCAAAACGGATTCGCTGCCCAGTTGCCGAATGCGATTCCGGAGCTGGGGGGAGGAGAATCATGTCCCTGATTTGGAGTGTTCAGGGTTGAATCTTTAACCTTGAGAAAAGTGGACATGCAAAGAGTTGTGAAATATGGTTCAGAAGGATGAAGTGAATGAATTGGAGAAAATACAAGGGCAATGAAGAAATTCTCAGAATGACCAGAGGTGTTGTGTTATGCTGCTTCGTGTAGCATAAGCTGCTTCCTTGATGTATGCTTTGACAAAGGAAGCTCCAGACTACGAAATAAGTTCAACTTGCTTATTGAACTATTAACACAGTTCTTAAATGAGTTCGACTCTCTACTAATCTAGCTGTAGTAACTCAGTCTATCTTTACCAGCCTGCTCTAAGCCACGTGCTGGGTGTGATGCTGCTGATCAACCCTGATGTACTCTCTAGATGTCTGTCTGTGAAAAGAGGCAGCGCATGTGCGCCCTGTCCTTTTTATATGGGTTGTGAAGTGCCCCCTTGTGGTAATGCCACATGTGGGTGTCCTGATTACCCATTGGTTGTGTCCTGTTGTAATGACCCATTGGCTGTATGTCTGCATGTCATGACATCTCTGGTTCTCCCTCTAGTGGTTACTTAGTTGTAGAGTATTTACATTAACCCCTTGTGTACATACAGTGATGCATATCACCACAGGTCCTGGAATCATGCCAATGACTGGCAATTGGATTTCTCTGGGACCATTCAGTGGTGTGTCTCATCCATAGCTAGATGTCTTTTAGCCACAGTTCCTGATCAGACAGGACCATTGCACTGGCTCCTGTTTCTAAATTAAAATTCATGAGGTGACCATTTAGAACCATGTCAGCATTCGATAATGTGAATCTGGCATCCTTCATTTCTTCCAAGAAGCATTGTCAGACTTCTTCTAGCTTTGGCTCATCTATCGATTGGCCTCATTTGGAAAGATGTATAAGTCCAAACCCTTCAGAGGTGCAGAGTACCCAAAGAAATAATAATAATAATTGCTTATTGTCACAAGTAGGCTTCAGTGAAGTTACTGTGAAAAGCCCCTAGCCGCTGTCATGATATTCAAGTGAACATCACAGCACATACACACATACATAATGATAGGTAGAGCAACGGACCAATTAGCACAGATAACACGACAGCCAATCACAGACAAGAGCATACACAGTACAAAACAAGAAACACAACACTTCCTGGGCAGTCCATCAGGAGACGGCACAGGGCAAGGGCCTCAAAGCCAGACACTCACACAGTCACCACGTGCTGAGTACCATGTTTGTTATATAAATAGTTTAAAGGAATAAAACTGCGTTGTACCAATCGCAACCGTGTTGGTTCGTCTGTATCTCAGAGCACCCAACACTTCATGGTACCAGGTGTGAATCAAAACCTACCCACAAATCTGCCATCCTGCGCCATGGACACCGTCAACACACCGCAGCCATTGCAAGTCGCTGGGAACCTTGTCATAAATTGGACGCTGTTCAAGCAGCGCTTCGAACTCTTTATGGAAGCCAACGAAAAACAGGGCGCCTCGGACAAAAGGAAGATCGGCATCTTCCTCACCACCGCAGGTCAGCACGCCATCCATGTATACAACTCCCTGGTGTTCGCGGAAGGTGAGGACAAATCTAAATATGACATGGCCCTCCTCAAGCTCGACCAACACTTCAACGTTGAGATCAACGAGAGCTTTGAGAGGTATGTCTTCCAGCAGCGCCTGCAAGATAAGGATGAGCTCTTTTGGTCCTTCCTGACGCATCTCCGCATACTCGCGCAGTCCTACGGTTAATACCACCTCAGAGTCCATGATACGGGACCAGATCGTCTTTGGGGTTGCCTCAGGCAGCCTACGCCAGCAGCTTCTAAAAATAAAAGGCCTGACCTTAGCATCTGCAGTTGAAGCCTGTGTCCTGCACGAGAACGTGACTAGCCGCTATGCCCAATTTCAGGCGACCGAATCGGCGCGGAGGGGGTCCTAGGTGACCGGATCGGCGAGCCAGGTGCCCCACGAGGCCGAACGGGTCCAGGCGATCGAGTTTCTCCCGGCCCGCGGCCCGGACGAGGGCGGGCGTTTCGCGCGCTTTTCGAGGCCTCCCGCGCTTGTGCGTGCCAAAACCTACAGCAACACTGAGGGACGTGATGCGCAGGCGTGCTCGACGCAATACCGAACTGCGCATGCGCAGTGGCGTAACGAACGCCATGACGTCACGACGTGCGGCAACTGTGGAGATGCACATTTAAAAGGGCAATGTCCCACAAAAACCCGACAATGCCTATGCTGCGGCAAGGTGGGCCATTACGCTGCCTACTGTCGAGCGGCTCAACCTGTTGATCTTCCGCATCTCCGACAACCTCGCAGGAACGTGCGGACCATTCAGCCTCCACATTACGACATCCAAACCGATGACACAGATGACCAAGACGCCTTCCGGGTTGTGGTCATTGATGGGAACCGGGTCAACACAATCAATCCGGGTGATGAATGGTGTGCCACCCTGACGGTCAACCCGAATTCGTCACCCACCTACTAGACTGGACTTATGAGACTGTTTACACATTGAACTCATGCAACCACTGTTTTAACATGTCTATGTTCTTCTCGTTACAGGCATTCGTTTAATCGTTCCACATTTCCACGTTTTTTTTTTGTTATGGTACAACCTCGTTAGTATGTCACACCCGACATCGCCCCTTTTATATAGTTAAGCCCCATGTACATGCTGTAACTATTACACACACACACATTTAGCTGCACTCAGTACACATTTCTATTTATAACCACGTAGGCACATAATCTTGTAAAAAAAGGGGGGATGTCATGATATTCAAGTGAACATCACAGCACATAGACACATACATAATGATAGACAGAGCAACGGACCAATTAGCACACATAACACGACAGCCAATCACAGACAAGAGCATACACAGTACAAAACAAGAAACACGACACTTCCTGGGCAGTTCATCAGGAGACGGCACAGGGCAAGGACCTCAAAGCCAGACACTCACACAGTCATCACGTGCTGAGTACCAAGTTTGTTATATAAATAGTTTAAAGGAATAAAACTGCGTTGTACCAATCGCAACCGTGTTGGTTCGTCTGTATCTCAGAGCACCCAACACTTCAGCCGCCACATTCCGGCGCCTGTTCGGGGTGGCCGGTACGGGAATTGAACCCGCGCTGCTGGCCTTGTTCTGCATTACAAGCCAGCTGTTTAGCCCACTGTGCTAAAAGGACCCCATAAGGTTGCAGTAAAAGTGCTACACTGTGATTGCTGGTCACTGCTCACCCATCTGCAGACTTTGGTGCCACCTTATGCTTTGCTTGGGTATTGCTTTCCTTTCCCTGTAGTCCCTTTGCCTTTGTTTTGCTTTCTGAGCTGGACTGTTGGGGTTGCTCGGTACCATGTTTTAACTCTGCCATGCAAAATGCTTTGGTTTTGCTGGCAGACTTCCGATGGTCTGAAGATTTGGATGGCTTTTCCAAAGTCAGATCTTCATTAAATTGGAGTACGTTTAAAAGAGTATCATCAGCCATTCTTTGGTGTCTTATGAGCTCTATCTTAACATCACCATAGTCACAGCTTTCAGCCAATCTGTATAATCATTTCCGAAACGCCTACCGGTTCCCCCGCTTTTGGAACTCCTTGTTAAATTTTTCTTAGGCTAAAGTAGGTTAGGAGTGACATGATGGCACAGTGATTAGCACTGCTGCCTCACACCGCCAGGGACCCCGGTTCAATTCCGACCTGAGGTGACTGTCTGTGGAGCTTGTACGTTCTCCCCGTATCGGTGTGGGTTTCCTCTGGGTGCTCCGGTTTCCTCCCACAGTCCAAAGATGTGCAGATTCGGTGGATTGGATTGGCCATGCTAAATTGCTCCTCAGTGTCCAAGGTTAGTTGGGGTTACGAGGAATTGGGCCTGGGCAGGGTGCTCTTTCAGAAGGTCGGTGCAGACTCGATGGGCTGAATGGCCTCCTTCTGCACTGTAGGGATTCTATCAGAAAATTGCTTGCCTGACCATTATGTCATTGGCTAACATATAATATTATTCATTTGCTCATCCTTTATTTACTCATTCAAGCCTGATGCTGTCATATCTTAAAAATCTTCTTCTCCATAACACCCAATTTTGTGCCTGGTTTGGCATTTCCATCTGGTTAGGCAGTGTTGATTCACCATCCATGGCTGTTTTCAGTGCAGGGAAATATGGCTTTATTTTTTTATTTTATTTTTCAATTGGCACTGCAGTAATTGTTTTTCTTTCTTCCCATGCTTGTCAGGATTTGGCAGTCTGCTGTCATGGTGAGAAAGCTGTTTTAAACTTCAACAATTTGCAGAAAATCTTTTGAACAGGTCCGTTTGGTCAGCTGGTTGCTTTCTAAGACTTGGAGAATTGAATTGAAGCTGATTTTTTCCTCTGATTCTTAATTAATTTTTTTTGCCATTTGCACACAGTCGTCGTGTGTTGTGACACTAACTCTGAATCTGGGCAGCTGAGCTCATTAAAATAATCCAGTCCACCAGTGCTGCCAGATTATTGCGCTGAATTTAAAATCTGGGGCGAAATTCTCCGGAAACGGCGCGATGTCTTCCCACTGCCGCCCAAAACGGCGCAAATCAGACGGGCATCGCGCCGCCCCAAAGGTGCGGAATGCTCCGCATCTTTGGGGGCCGAGCCCCAACCTTGAGGGGCTAGGTCGGCGCCGGCCAAATTTCCGCCCCGCCAGCTGGCGGGAAAGGCCTTTGGTGCCCCGCCAGCTGGCAGCGGAAATGACATCTCGGGGCGGCGCATGCGCGGGAGCGTCAGCGGCCGCTGACAGCATTCCCGCGCATGCGCAGTG